>NC_142515.1:47716666-48348333 GCF_057876585.1 Rhinolophus sinicus | reverse complement strand
GGGGGCAGAGACCACCATCCCTTGCAGGAGTCAAACCGGCAACCTTGTAGTTGAGAGCCCACTGACCCATGTGGGAATCCAACCAGCAGCCTTCGGAGTTAGGAGCATGGAGCTCTAACCACCTGAGCCACCGGGCTGGCCCCCACATTAACTTTTTATCTGTCTGATCTGCAAACCTTTACACTTGCAAGTAATCAAGCCAACAGTGTCTGCAAACCATACAAAACCCCTCTTATAAAATTGTCTCTAAGACTCCAGTCCTCAAACAGTCTTTGCTGAATCACCCTGGGAGCGCCAGTTTACAGATTCGTCACTTTTCCTCCTTCCTCTTTTATACACCAGGCCGCAGGAGGCGGAAGGGAACTGTGCGCAGGTCTCTCCTGCATGTGCTGCTCTAGCACCTTGGTAAAGTTGTGTGTCCTCCTGAGACTGCGCCTGATTCAGGGCTGGCAGAGGCGCCCCCTTCCACATAAAGCACTGCCAGATGCCTTGAGGATGAGGACTGCTGCCTTTCCCAGACTCAGAATTCAGTCTCTCATCAGCAAAAAAGTACCCAACAAAAAAAATGAAGTACATCTTCTTTAATAAGTACATCGGCAGCTGATGAGTCTGAGACTAAACCTGAATCTCCCATGGAATGACAGACAAATGTGAATTTATGTCACTCGAAGTAAATGCCAGACCCTCCTAACACAAGGCGAATGAACCCCTTTCATTATGTTTTTCACGCACTTCTCGCATGCAACAATGAAGTTTTTTGGTTAATAACTGAAGCTAGAGAACCAAATAGTACATTTGTTGGTTCAGAAGTTTTTGGCCTAGAATAAACTCAGTCCAAGGTCATCAAACTAGAAATTTTATGACAGTCAGAAACTGGCCTTCTTTCCCAATATCTACACACAGAGCTCTATTAGTTCTCCCAAGAAAGAAACCAGATCAAAACACAGGGAACCCCCCCCAACCCACCCAATACTCTTATTAATAACCCAAGCGGATTCTTTTCCCTACTTCCTGCCTTCTCCTTTATTTCCAGACCCTTCCAATGGCCTTCAGGTAATTCTGCCCCAGTGAACCAATCACAGCAACTCTCCAGCTGGCAAGGAGAAAGCAAACACATGAATAAGATTTCAGATCATCATAGTTAGTTCCCCTCTGGTGCTCTTGTTATAGCAACAGCATACTTTTCCACAGCTGATGAGGCTGTTACACAGGAAAAGAAAGGCTAAAAGAGGTCTCTATGTCTTTGCTCATTCCCCAGAGCACAACTCTCCCAGAAGGAGACAGCAGCAAGAATCAAGTTAGCTAGCATTCATTCCAAAGGTAGAAACATCTCTTTAAATGTCGGCAAACTTCCTTCCCCAGAAAAATAAGCATCTTAAGATAGTGGAGGAAAAAACTGAACTAGGGATAGGACACCAAACCAGAGGTTAGCCACTGCCATTATATAGCACCATAACACTAACAAGTTACTTAATTTCTCTGAGCCTGTTTCTCTCAGCTAACCAAAGTGTTATGAAAGTGAATCTAGTAACTTTACCTTCCATTGAGACTAGAAGTAGCTTCTCAAAGGAAGAACCAACACAAAATCCAAGGGCTTTTTTTTTTTTTGCCTTGAATTTATTCAACAAAAATTTCCTCTTCCCTAATAATGAGAAAAGCAGTAAGAGAAATCCAAGAGATTACAGCAAGTGTTTTCACCCCCCCCCCCACTTTGAGAAATCTTTTCAAGGGTAGGCTGTATCCTCTGATCCCCAATAAATAAAGGACTCAAGGGGGGGAGTGGGGCGGTCTTAAGTTCACTATGTTGTGAATGTCCCTGCCCAGTCTGATCATTTAGGGCATTTGGGACATCTACTGTTATTCCTGAATGCTCTGACATGTGTATGACCCTCCAGAAATTTGAGACAGGAAATGCTAATCCCCTTCCTTCCCAGTAAATAGAGATTTCCAATACAAGCCTACCGACTCTCATTTGTTTGAATGTTTACAAGTCTGAAATATGTAAGTTAGCACTTGACTCTACAACACAAGTTTTTTGTTCTAGAATTAAAAATCTTATCCATCCCCAATACCCATCAAGAGTTTAAGACCATTCAGAGGAAGGACTGCATTTCCTATTTTTGTCTGTGGTCTCATTTTGTGAGAAGTACTGCACCGGTCCCACAAAACTCACTCAAGATACCTAAGCACATTAATTCAGATACCTGGAGACCAAATTAACAACCAACTATCTTACCCTGGTTCCAGGAAAATTACATGGGGGAGAGAAAGGAATGTAACAAGAGACATGAACAAACCAGGAGGGCAGAAAATTTCCAAAGGGGAAATAATAAATCACTAAGTATGGAACTTCTAAACAGCAGTTAATTGCTATAAAATAGTTATTAAATCCAATCACAATAGTGCTGTATCTTCTAAACACAATATGTAAATAAGTCTTCCTGTTAAAATTCAAAGATCGCAATGTGCTCTACCAATACAGGCTTAATATAATAGATGAGCTAAGATGACAAGTATTTAAATCTGAAACAACAACAAAAAACTGTGTGTAGAAACTATCTGCAGACAGGTTTAGTGATATTTGAGAAAGCAGTGGTAAGTGTGTGTGTTGGGAGGAAGGGTAAATGAGTCAATATTTCTGGCAATCTTTCCAAGCATTTTAGGAACTAATCCAGACTATGAGACAGGCTTCTATCCTTAAAGCAATGCTTAAAGACTATGCCCGTATTTTAAAAGCATGATAGGGGCGGACAGGTGGCTCAGTGGGTTGGAGCGCCTGCTCTCAACCACAAGGTTGTCGGTTGGACTCCCGCAAGGGATAGTGGGCTGTGCCCCCTGCAATTAACAATGGCAACTGGACCTGCAGCTGAGCTGCGCCCTCAAGTAAGATTGAAAGGACAACAACTTGACTTGAAAAAGTCCCGGAACTACACACTGTTCCCCAATAAAGCCCTGTTCCCTTTCCCCAATAAAATCTTTAAAAAAATAAAATAAAAGTGCCCCGCTGTGCCTCTTCCCTCAGGGGAATAATGATTAATATATAACTAAAAGTTTAGTTATTTCCCCAAATAAATAATAGTTGAGTTCTGTTGTTACTATGACATATGTTCTGAATTGCTGGAAGCACCGGCATTTACTGACCCATCCCACAAAGAATTCTGGAAGTTATCAAGTCCTTTCCATCAGCTCGGAGAACAATGTCCATTTCTTAAAAGCTGTCAGTCCAAGACAACTCTTCGTAAAGCAGATTCTGGCCTACCAAAATCTTCCATGATTAAGCCGCAAGGTGTCTCAGCATGCTCAGGGGCTGGCCTTGAACAGATCAGGTCAGAAGGGAGGTTCCTCCAATGATATAAGCCACCTCACTAAAAAACTGCATTGTTCTGCAAAGTTAAACCTTCCTTAAAACCAGCTCTCCAGGCGTCTTATGAACTTCTCCTGCCGGGTCATTTTAAAGTCTTCCAAGCCAACAACCTCTCCCCTAGAGTTGGCCTGGCTGGATTCCTCTGTAGAACTCTCTCCTAGATTTTTATCCCTTGTTGGCAAGGAGGTCTTCTTACTCTAAGGTCCCTTGTTATTGTGAAACCGATTCAAGGATCGCCCAGACCTAACTGCAAGGGATTGGTTGGAGAACAACTGGTGAGTTCAGCCCACAGGAACGAAGCTAGTAATCTAGTAGGTTGCAGCGGCTGCCAGCCCTGTCCCAACCCTCTAGCAACAGGCCACCACATCCCCAAAAGAAGGCAACGTTCCAAAGTTAAAAATGAAGAACGATTCCCTTCAATATGGTCCCTCAAGATCGCTTTCCAGTCTCCTCCCTTTGGAGAACAGCCCAGTTAGGGAAACACAACCTTTGAGCTCCCTTTTCCCGTGACCAATCCAACGGCTTCACCCCTAGCCCAGTGTTCTTCCTTGTAAACAGTCCCTGGCCCTTCTGTGAAAAGCGCTGCCCAGGAAGCTCCTTGTGCACTGCCCCTTCCTTAGGATCAATCATCCTACGGGCCAGGGTGCCCTCCTTGACAGCGGCCTCTTCAATCTACCGTGTTTCCCAGAAAATAAGACCTCACCGGAAAATAAGCCCTAGCACGATTTTTCAGGATGACATCTCCTGAACATAAGCCCTAATGTGACTTTTGGAGCAAACTTTAATATAAGACCCGGTCTTATTTTTGGGGAAACACGGTATCTCCAAACACGTCGCTGCCAAAACCCTACCCTTAAGGCTGCCAACGCTCTACCACTCCCACCTCCTTTCCCTCCGCTATTACTTGAGCATTACTCGTATCACTCTCTCCTCCACCCTGGGGACTCCCCCCACCCATGGGGCCTTGTCCAGCAAAGTAAACAATGCTGTCAAAGGAGGATAACGCCAGGCGAGGCTTCCAAACTCCGCATTCCAGCCTCCTCCTTGTGTTCTAAAAGCAGCGACACAAGTCATCGCGGCGTCCCAGGAGCGAAGTAGTCTCAACTTCCATTCTGAAAAGGCCCGGGAGACAGCTCGGAGAGTCAAGCATGCATATGCACGGATGCCCAATACACAAGAAGCGGCGGTAACGCCGAGCGAGCTCAAGGACAAGCGTAGACGAGTTTGCCCGAGAGGAGGCGAAGGGGAAGAAACTAGGTCGAGTGCGTAAACCTGCCACGAGGAGGGAACAGGGCTTTTCTTTCCCCCGCGACACGAGAGCCACGTTTTCAGAGTGGGCGCGCGCTGAATCGAGTGCGGGCAAGAGAGAATGCGAAGTTCAGATTCCCGACAGCAGTCCCAGGGGGGCTTCGGTGGAGCCCGGCGGGTTGGGGTGTGTGTGAGTGTGTATGCGGGGGGGGGAGGGGGGCCAAGCAGCCGGCGTGGACACGCCCTGAGTTAAAGGGCCGCGTCGGGAGACTGGGGGAACCCGGCGGAGGAAGCAGGCTGCAGGCTCCGGGCCCGGGGCCGCGGAGGGCACTCACCTCCCGGCGTGGTGGAGAAGAGCGTCCCCCCCGGTGTGGTGCAGTAGTCATGAGGTAGCTGCGCGGCGTCGCTGATGGGTACGGTGCGGGTGGGGATGGCGCGGCTCTGGCTGGGCTGGTGGCCGCTGCCGGCGGACGAGGACATGGCTCTGGGCGCGGGCTCTCTGGCTTTGTCCAGCGGGCGGGCGAGCGGGCGGGCGGCGGCGGCGGCGGGGCGACGGCAGCTGGGGGCTCGGGCAGCTCCGGCTCCTCTGGCGGTCGGAAGGGCGGACGGGGACGGGCGCGCTCCACTCGCTCCTCGCTCGCTTCCTCTCGCTCCCTCGTCCCGCTCCGCTCCCGCCGCCGCCCTCTTAGCCGCCGCCGCCGCCGCCGCCCGATCCTCCGGCCTCCGCCCGCAGCCTCAGCAGCAGCAGCAGCAGCAGCGGCAGCAGCGGCGACGACGACGACCGGAAGCGGGCGAAGGCGGGAGCCAGAGCAGTTCGGAAGCTGGTCGACCGGAAGTGACGTGTGGGAGGGGTCGGGCGGCGAGGGGTGGGGCCGCGGACGGGGAGGGGTTTCACTCCAGCGCGCCGGACGCCCATTGCAGGGCGAGGCGAGAAGTGTTGGTGAGCGGAGGTAGGCGCGGAAAAACTTTGGTTTTTTTATTTGTAAGTGTCAGTCAACCCTGCAATACTACACTACTGACTTCTGCTTCCCAGTCATCTAAACAAAAGCGTAGATTTCATTGTTCAATATTAAATTTAGGCAATGCATGCATGATGTATTAAAAAACAAACCAGAGCAGAAAGGTGTACGGTGCCACCGGCCCAGTTTTCCAATTCCTCTTTCCAGGGGGAACCACAGGTACCAGTTTATTGTGTATCTTTCTAGAGACAGTCCCTAGATACACACATAATGCAATATGTAAACATCAAGAAAAGGAAGAGATTAATAGCTACTCGCGTCACAAAGATGAGGATTGAGTTAGAGATAAAAAAACAAAAAAACTGGAGCACAGTGGAAGGTTACGCCCATGAGGCACCTGAAAAATTTAGATCTGGAACCCTATTTTTTTCTCCACGGGTTCTCAAACTTTTGGTCTCAATGTGTACATTCTTAAAAATTGTTGAGCATCACAAAGAGCTTTTGTTTGTGTGGATTGTATCTATTGATAATTACTGTATTACATGTTAACATGCTTTTATTTTTAAATTTATATTTTCCAAAAAAGAATTAGTGAGGATAGTGGCGTCGTTTTACATTTTTGCAAACTTTTTTTTCTATTCATATGACCTTTTGTTTTCATCATTATCAACTACTATTTATTCGAAGCTGAACTGCTGTGCGGTGAGCAAGCAGTATAAATAAGGAGTCAGGAGTTTGGGAATCATTGATTAACATTGTACACCAGGTATGTTACCATGCAAAAATACAGGAACAGAGTATTGGTGTTGCCATGACAGCCTTTGTGGATTTAAAGCAATATTTAATCACAAGTCCATCAGGAAACAGGTCATCTGTTTACTTCCCTTTACACCATGCCCATAAGCCCTGTATTCATGCAGAGTTAAGTGTGTGCTTAGAAGTTGTAAGGAGACAGTCTAGTAGTATATTTGGGAGAGAAAATAATGGTTAAGTACATGCCAAGCTTTAGCTCAGCCATTTGAGCAAGTGACTTATCCTCTCTGAGCCGCAGTTTCTGTTTCTATGAAGTGGAATGGTAGTATCTACCTTCAGGTTGTTGTGAGGATTAAATAAGAAAATGCATGTAATGCACTTGGGCACAAAGCATAGTACACAACAAATGCTCCGTAAATACTAGGTCTAACAATATAACCAATTACCACTAGAAAGAGTTTAAACCTGTTCTTATTTGACTTCTCTCTCCTAATCAAGGTCCAACAAGTTCAACTGTGAGTATCAGAAAAGAAAATGTTCCTGTCCACAGCTTTGTTAAGCTTATATTCACCTGGATGTTGTAAAAAATGACTTATTCAAGAGATATAGGGATATTTGGCTTCTAGTTTGTGGGAGAGCTTTTCCTTCTTCCCCTCTTCCCCTGCCCCACATCAGCCCAACAGTCAGTCCCCAGATCCAGAGATGGAGAGCCTGGGGCAAGGTCAGACTAACACATTGCAACTCCATCTTGCTCAACAGGTAACTCTTACAGCAATCCTTAGAGGAAGAAGGTACAGGGTCTCTTCATATTTCTGTGACAAGATCCATAGCTGCAAAATAGTCCCTGGAATAAGTAAATAGAGCCCATAGCTGTGTGACAGGTGGCAACACTTTCAGATCTGATTCCCGGCACATTTTGGTGTGTAAATACCGTGACAGTGAAAAGGCATGCCACTTTACACTACTGTAGCCCTCTCACTAAAGTAAAGCCTGGGGCAGTAAGATATGGATGGCATGGCTTTAAAACTCAGTAGCATCACTGTGGTGCAATAGGTTAGCATATTTGGCTGTGAACGGAAAGGTTTGTGGTTTGAGCCTACCCAGGAATGGACTTGTCTCCAGCCAATTCCTTCGTGATGAAAATATTCCAGCATTTGATGTGATAGCTGCACAACATTGTGAATGTACTAAATGCCACTGAATTATACATGTTAAAATGGTGAATTTTATGTTAAATGTATTTTACTACAATAAAAACCAAACCCCACCAAATGCAGTGGAGGATGCATTTTCCCAACCCTGCGTTATTACTGTTTTCTTTCCTGACATGTATATACCTACCGTGTATATCTGAATATCTGATATCTGATATCTGAATGCCTGTATGTACATCAGCTTTTTAAAAAATCTGTGGTCTGGGTGTTCCGCTCTGTAGCAGTTTGGCATCACCCAAGAATATGTGACTCATCCGCATCCCTGTTTTGGATTGGATTAAGTATTGTATGAACTACACAAGCACATAAACTCCCTTGCAAGACTCTTTGGCCCTAGCACATATTTGCCTAGTACAGAAAATTCTCCCATGCAGAGGGCAGGCTGAGAATGATGTGTGTCTGCCCTTTCCAAAGGCACTCTATGGCTTTCTTAATAAATGGGAAACGGGAGAGAAAAGGTCTGTAAGAGTACAGTTGAGATTCTTCTCTTAGCCAGCGCAACTTCTTAGCACAGGACTCAGGACTCTGTTCTTCTGGACAAAGCCAACATTGTTTTTGTGTAAAGCAAAGATCATGAAAGGTGGCAGGTTTTTAAGACCTACTTGAGCACAGAGTACAAAAGAGAAAGGGGGAGTTGGGAAAGATTCACAAAAGAGACAACACCTGCCGGGAAGTCCTTGAGGCAGAAGGTGGTAAATACCTCCCAAGGAAAGGCGTCAGCAAAGCCAAGGAATCTTCATACTGGTCAAGACTGGCCTTGGTGAGCCAGGAAGGGTGACACTGTGGAGGAAAAGGCTCCCTGGGCAAGTTTTTTTCCTTACTCCAGCCAGCAGATTTCAGCTGCTCTTGCTATACCCTGTCTTTCCAGAAATATGAAGGTTTGTGAAAGATAAACAAGCCTATGATGGCATCTGTGACAAGGGATCAGGGAGAAGAGGGCCATGAAAAAGATATAGGTGGAATGGAAGAGAGGCGTGGACAATGGCTGCTCAGCTGGGATCACGTTGCTCAGGTTCTGCGTGTAGCCCAAAGTCCATCCCATGTCTCCGCTCTGAGTCTTGCCCACGAAATGAATATTCTTCCAGGTATATTCCAGGAAGTGTGAAGTGATAGCCCCTCTAAAGGGTAGAGATAATGTAGGTTCCGGAAAAGTAGTTTTCACTCAGGTTCTTCTTCACTTTACCAAAATGTATCTCTAGGTCTTCCCCAGGCCAAGAACAGGCTTTTCTACCATGTCAATCACCTTTTCCTCAGAGGGGGGTTCCTCTGATGTAAGTTTTTAAAACTTCATCACATAGTTATAAGCTGAAAATGCCCCCAAATGCCCTTGGAGTGGTGGCAAGAAAATCCTATTGCAGAACAGTGGAAATAAGGGCAGTAACTGATGTTGAAGATTTTTTTTTTCCCCAAGTCAAGTTGTTGTCCTTTCAGTCTTAGTTGTGGAGGGCGCAGCTCAGCTCCAGGTCCAGTTGCCGTTGCTAGTTGCAGGTGGCGCAGCCCCCCATCCCTTGCAGGAGTTGAGGAATTGAACTGGCAACCTTGGGGTTGAGAGCCCACTGGCCCATGTGGGAATCGAACCAGCAGCTTTCGGAGTTAGGAGCACGGAGCTCTAACCGCCTGAGCCACTGGGCCGGCCCGGTGTTGAAGAATTTAAAGACGCTTTGCTGCCATCATTGAAAGCTCTCAATACCCTGGATTTGCAGCTGATAGAATGGAAGAATTGTCTCAAATGTCCTGGTGCAAGGGCTGTCTTGAAGGCCACTTACATGCATTACCCTGTTGTATCCATGGTTAAAACGCGGGTGCCTGAGGGTTCTGTTTGTACCCAGAATGTCCTTGGCTGGTTTCTGCAATAGTGCTTGATCCTTCCCATAACACAAGAAGCTGCGTGTATACACTGTAGTCCTTGCCATGCAGACAAAAGTACGGAGCATTCCATGTAGACTCAATAGTCTGATTTGGGGGCACAAAAGTGGTTCGCAGAGAGTCTCCCTCAAGGTCGAAAGCTCCGTAAGTTTCCTGACGCTCACTTTCATTTGGCATCAGGTTGAGCCACCTCAATTTCTTAGTGAATTTTCCCAGCAGATAGTTGATAGTAATCCAGCCATCAGCACCTTCCTCTTTACCAGTGATAATTCTGGCACCCTGGAAGTTAAAGGGGCAGTTGCTGAGGCTCCGTGTCACCACAACCAGGACCTTGTCTGCCAACCATTCATTTTCTTTTTTTTTATACAGTTTATTCTTTTTTAGTTTGTTTGTTTTGTTTTTTAAAGATTTTATTGGGGAAGGGGAACAGGACTTTATTGGGAAACAGTGTGTACTTCCAGGACTTTTTCCAAGTCAAGTTGTTGTCCTTTCAAGTGTCCTTTCAGTCTTAGTTGTAGAGGGCGCAGCTCAGCTCCAGGTCCTGAGTTGCCGTTGTTAGTTGCAGCCCACCATCCCTTGCGGGAGTCGAGGAATCGAACCGGCAACCCAGTGGTTGAGAGCCCACTGGCCCATGTGGGAATTGAACCGGCAGCCTTCGGAGTTAGGAGCATGGAGCGCCAACCGCCTGAGCCACCGGGCTGGCCCATTTTCTAAGTATGCTGAGCAACCACATACCTGCGTGGTTCCCCGGTAAACAGGTGTCTCTTGGTGCTGGGGCTTTGGAATCACTTCTCTGGCTCTTTCCATGCATGCAGTCAGATAAATGCCTATTTCATGTATTTTTTTAATCATATTTTGAGATTCCAGGACCTTATACCTTGCACTGTTCTATCTGACTCACCTCCCCTGTGTCATTCTCCTTTTCTGTTGGCCACTTAGAGATGTACAAAGTCGTATGAGAAGAGCCTGCATCCAGTGTTTTCTGGCAGTGGTTTGTGCTGGGTCAGCCCCACAGCTGTCAAAACAATCACAGCCGTGATAGAAGAGAAGCCAAGGATAATCAGGATATTTCTGGAACAAAATCTCTTCAGTTCAGAATCCTTTTACATCTTCCATAATTGGTAGCTTTTGTTTTCTTCCTCTCTGCTCCTTTTTATTTTTATTTTTCCAGCCTCTGCTTGCAGTGGTCGGTCTCAGTGAGAGAGGTACGCGAGGAACAAAGAGGTAACAGACCCTCAGGATTGTGGGAGGGGGTAAATTAGCCGGCCTGTTTAGGAAGGAACCTCCCTATGTCTTTTTCATTGACTGGAAATGACAGATTGGCTGAGGAGTCCAACTTCTCATTTCCCTAACGCTACCAGAAGGCTTCTTAAGGTTGTAACGTTTGGTATTCTTGAAGCAACATATGTTGAACTATCTATATTTTTGCTAACATTTAAATTTCTGCTTAGAAGACAGCTGGAGCCTCACACCTGTTTCTTCATTCAATTGTTGTGGTGTTTTGATTGAAATATATGAAGAAAACCCAGATTCACACAGGTATGTAGTTGAACAAGAAAGAACCTCACAGGTCCCTGGACAGGGTCTCAGGGACCCCCAGAGATCCTCAAACCACACTTTGGAATCGGAAAGATGATCCTGGGTACTGTCAACATAGCAACCATCATTCCCATTTTGCAAATGAGGAAATAAATTGAGGCGTGATCAAAGGTGTGATAAAAAATATGGTGAATGTTTAAATTAGAAAAATTTGCTACCGTAAAAGACACATTGCCATCCCCCTGAAAATATTCCCCCTCACTTAGAACACACTTATCCCATCGTTCTTGCCACTTTCTGAAGCAGTTCTGGAAGTCCTCTTTCGTGAGTGTCTTTAGTTGCACTTTCGTGGCTGCCTTGATGTCCTGAATCAATTGAGAACGTTTTCCTTTCATGGTCATTTGACTTTGGGGAAGAGCCTGAAGCCGCACCGTGCCAGATCCAGTGAGTAAAGTGGATGAGGACACACTGTAATGTTTTTATTTGACAGAAATTACCGTACCAGTAGCGATGTGTGACACAGAGCATTGTCATGATGGAGGATGAAATAGACACGAAAGAGGACTTCCAGAACTGCTTCAGAAAGTGGCAAGAACGATGGGATAAGTGTGTTTGAAGTGAGGGGGAGTATTTTGAGGGGGATTAATGGCAATGTGTCATTTACTATAATAAATTTCTTTTTATTTAAACATTCACTGTATCTTTTGATCACACCAATTAAAACAGCTACTACTTCAATACTACTCGGAGAGCCAAACTAGCCATGTTATTGGAGGGTTGGAACTTTTAGTCCCACCTGACCTTTGGGGAGGAGAAAGGGGCTAGAGATTGAGTTTATTCACCAATGGCCAATGACTTAATCGATCATGCCTTTATAATGAAGCCTCAATAAAAACTCAAAAGGACTGGGGTGGGGGGTGCGGGGCTTGGAGCGCTTCCAGGTTGGTAAACGTGGAGATTTGGGGAGAGTGGCACACCCAGAGAGAACATGAAAGCTCCGTACCCTTTCCCCATATCTTCTCCTATGCATCTCTTCCATCTGGCGTTTCCGAAGTTACATCCTTTTATAATAAACTATTAATCTAGTAAATAGAACATTTTCTGAGTTCTGTGAATTGCTCTAGCAAATTAAACCCAAAGAGGGGGTCGTTGGAACCTCCAATCTATAGCGAGTCAATCAGAAGCACAGGTGACAACTTGGGCTTGTGATGGGTGTCTGAAGTGGTGGTGGGGGGTTAGTCTTGTTGGACTGAGCCCTTCACCTGTAGGACGTGACACTGTCTCCAGGTAGTTACTGTCAGAACTGAGTTGAATAGTAGGACACCCAGCTGGTGTTGAAGACTTGCTTGGTGGTGAGGAAAACACCCACACATTGGAATTGGGAGCAGAATCTGATCTCTGAATGAGGTAATCTAGATCGTTGGGGATTGGGAAGCTGCTGATGCAGGCGTGACCCCATAGATACAGTACGTCTAGATCCATACCTGATGGATTGCAACGACTGAACATGTAAAATATACGACGTTTGGGCAGCCCTTTCTTGGAACTTGTAACATTTATTAGTGTAACCTGAGTTTTAGAAAGTGGAAGTGGCTTAGCTGTCCTCAACCCAGGTGCGCCCTTCCTACGGTCTGTTATTCCCCTATTTACCCACCTAGGCTTCCCAAAGCTCATTTCTTCTAACTCCCCTGTACTCACCAGGCACTTTCTTCCCTCTGGTTCCGTCTTCCTCAGGGGCAGAGGGAGACTGTTCCCCACCCTCTATAATGGGGCCACCCACACTAGACCTGTGTCATCATAAGGATAATCGCGCCTTTCCTTGGATAGCACTTTTCCACCTTACAAAGCACCTTCAGACCATTATCTCACTTACGCCGAGCCACTGCCCTGTGATGGAGGCAAGCTGCTTATTATTCTTATCTATATTTTACAGATAAAGAAACTGAGGCTCAAAGAGGTTACGAGTTCTCTGAGGTCGTACAGCCAGGACCCATGGAACTGGGTCCAGTGCGCAAGCTTCTGGCCGGCCATCCTCTCCACTTTCCCCTGCACCTGCCGGCCTCCTGCATGAGAAGAAGGCACGGTGCCCGATGGGTGCCCACTCTTTATCGCCACATCTGCTGAACACATTGGGGGATGAGCAACATCCGTTTCCTGAGCTCCTGAAACATGAGAAGCAGAATATGTTCAAAAGGTAGTGATAATTATAGAGAACGCTAATGGGCTTCTCAGCTGAGTCAGATGCTGCACTGGGCCTTCGAGAGATCTTGTCTCTAATACTTCCAACTGCCATGAAAGGGTCGGTATTATTATGCCATTTACAGAGGAGGAAGCAGCCTCAGAGAAACTAGCTTCCCCAAGGGCACCTGCTGTATCTCTAGAATTTCTCTAGCTTCTCACTGTGGTTGGGAACAACCCACTGTGCACAGACTTTTGCATCAGACGTGTCTCGGTTCAAATGCAGGCGCTCCCACCTGCCTACTGTATGACCATGAGCTCTGAACCTGTCCTGTCGTCTGAAAAATAAGAGGAGGAACCTCTCATTCACAGAGTGCTCTTCTGAGCACTAAATGTCAGGCCTGGCCAAGGTCTGGCTGACGGGAATGGTGGTTAGGCACCAATCCGATCCAAGAAGGTGCCAGGGGCCACGCGGCTGGGAGAAGAGGGACAGGCAGGAAAACAGCATATATGCCAGAGGGGATTGTGCTTCAGTCTCAGTATTTCCTCCTTTGGAAGTTTTGTCAGCTGATGCCAACAAGTGTCTGTAGTTGTAGATTTCAGAAAATGAGGTACGGTTTCTTCAAAGTTCCTTAGGCATAATAAAGTCCTCCACTGCAGCCATTTTATTATCTGCTTGTTTACTTAGTTCCTTAGTTCCTGTCTTTCTCTCTCTCCGTCCCAATATTTAGTTGACGATTCTTTGTGGGTACAACCCTCCCTCTATTACCCTTGGCCTGCCAGGTGAAAATGGGCAGTACACTTAATGCCACACTGTATCAGGTGGTATGTGCTAGTTTTGATAGCGTGAACTCTAGCCAGAAGAGCACTTTTGAAATGAAAATGCACTGTCATCCAAACAGTGAATGGTATACTGTGCCAGCCACAGCCCAGAGGCAAAGCACATGGTATACAGCACCTGGGAGCCAAGAGTGGGTGCTCACCAAGTTGAGGCAGGAGGCATTCTGCCCTGGGGAGCTTATGCCCTGCCCTCTCCTGGGTGGAGCTGAGGGTTTTCAACAGGAATACTTTTATGATGACTGGATGGGCCCTGTTGGGTTCAGGGTGGAAGATTCTAACTCAATTCCTGGAGATCTGATTCTCCATGCAGGCTCTGGATAACTTACATGGCTTCCATCTCCCCATCAACTAATTCATTCAGAAATATCAACTCAGCTCCTGGTATGGCCCTGGCTCTAGATTAAGGGGGGAACAAGGGGAGACCTCATGAAACTTCCCCCTAGCCGTGGGATTCACCTGCCTTGGTGACAACTCCTTACGTATAGTTCTTTGGCTGGATAAGGATGGGGTTATCCATCCATCCACACTAAAGTATGCTCAGAATCCCTGGGGTAGCAATGGCTGGTGGTGTGTATTGGATTGTATCACCGCTCTGTCTTCCATGGCTTCCCATTACTCTTGGAATCTTGAATAAGACCCTCCCTGGTCTGGATTCATCTTCCACCTTTCTTCCTCTCACCTGCTGTGCTCCTTTTCATCAAATGGACCATGTCCCCTGCTGTCACAGGGCGTTTGCACATGCTGGGCCCTTTGCCTGGTTGTTCTCTGTGGTGACCAGACATTTAGGTGAGCCCATGATCCTCACCTCCTTGTATTCACACCTTTGAGTGTGGGTGGGACCTGGGAGTTGCTTCTGTACAATAGAATATGGCAAAGGTGATGGGATGTCACTCCTGTGATTACGTTATATAAAACCCCATCTTGCCAACAGACTCACTGGAGTCCCTCCCTCCCTCTCTCCCTCCCTCCCTCCCTCCCTCCCTCCCTCCCTCCCTCCCTCCCTTCCTCCCTCCCTCCCTCTTCCTGGTTTTGAAAAGCAAGCTTTCATGAGTTCTGCAAGTCACAAGGAAATGAATTCTGCCAAGAACCTGAGAGCCTGGAAATGGATCCTTCCCCAGCGCCCCAGTCAGGCCTCCAAGTGACGGTGCAGCCCTGGCTCATACCTTGACTGCAGCCATGCAGGGCACCAGCTAAGCCGTGTCTGGACTCCTGACCCACAGAGATTGTGAGATAGCAAATGTATTGTTTTAAGTCACTAAGTTGTTTTTTTTCCAAGTTGTGTAAATTTGTCACTGTTTTCTACGAGCAGCATAGAAACCGACTATATTTTCCCATCTCCGCCTAGCTGACTCCTCCTCATCCCTTGTCAGTCCCGTCCCACTCAGACGAATGTTCTCAGGGCAGCCTTCCCGACCTGCTCTGCCAAGGCCGGAGCTTCTTGTTAGAAGCTCTCCCGCCATCGTGTGCCTCACGTCGACGTGATCTGTACAGTTAGAATTTCTGTGTGATTATTTAATGACTGTCTGCCCCTTCGTTAGACTGCTAAGTGCCATGCAAGCAGCCTGTCATGTTCTCTGCTTCTCCCCGGGGACCAGCACCGTGCCTGGCCCGGGTAGGGGCTCAGTAAGTGCTGAATAAACAAATGACTGGTAGGACATTCAGGGTCAAGGGTACAGAGATTAACGGGGGCTGGATTGGTCGTTGGTGAGAGGCTAACATGACTTGGGGAAGAATGGGTATGGTAGTCCTAAAGACTCACGTTTATTGGGACATACCTGGAGAACTGAAGCTAAAAGGGTATTCTGGGGGCATCCTTGATGGGAATCCTATATGTCCGTACGATAGTCACGCTGGGCCATCCCAGGGCTTGGCATGAATGTGTTTCTCTTGCAAGCTCGACTCCTTGCTCCTTCCAGAAGAATGGCTTATATTTTGATCACCAAGCAACTCTCTTAACAATGTCCTCCCTGTGAGCTTCTACCTTCCTAGTCAGAGGAGGGAAAATGTGGGGAGCAAGAGAGGGGTGTGGGAAGTTGGGGAGAGCTCCAGCTTAGCAGTTTCAGTAAGGCCCACAAAATGCCAAATAGCTTACCCCAGTAAGCGATAGAAAGGTGAGTATGTGGGTGCTTGGTACTGAATTGTATCTCACCCCCCAAACTCAAGTGTTAAAGGCCTAACCCCCAATGTGACTTACGTGGAGACGCGTCCTACACGGAGGTAATGAAGGTTAAACGAGGTCATAAGGGTGAGGCCCTGATCCGATAGAGCTGGTGCCTTCGTAAGAAGAGGAGGAGATACCAGAGCTCTCTCTGCACCACGTGGGGACACAGTGAAAAGGTGGCCGTCTGCAAGCAGGAGGAGCGACCTCGCCAGAGAGCAAATTGCCAGCATCTTCATCTTTAACTTCCTAGACTCCAGAACGGTGAGCAAATAAGTTTCTGTTGTTTAAGCCCCTCAGCCTACGGTATTTTGCTATGGCTGCCCGAGTAGATTTAGACATGGGCTTATCCAGAAGGCTCCATTTTATGCTACAAAAACAAGGTTGGGGGGTTTCAGAGTTTAATCCTGTGTTGTCCTGTGTCTCCAACTGGACTCTTTGTGTCTCCCCTGATGTTTTGGCATTAGAGTTTAAACATGTCCAAGTCTCTGCAGCTTGAAACATCCCTCCCTAGGTCCCAAGGCCCTTCCTAACTCTGGCCATGTTTCCTCCTTTCCTTGCAGCCACACTACCTGAAGGCGTTATCTGTACCTGCCTATCACTTTCTCACCCCAGTCTTTCACTCTTCAGTCACTTCAGCTTGGCCTCCATCGCAGAGAAGCTGCTTTGATGTCCCATCAAAGTGGACACCTTTTCGTCCTCATCTGACTATTTTTTCTCGACGCTTTCTCTTCCTTTGCGTTTCTGGCCACTGCCTCTTCTGTGTCTCTTCATCCCTTCCTGCCTCTTGCTTGCTTGCTCAGATAAAGCAAGCTGCCTTGTTGAGGGAAGATCTATGGAAAGACCCACATGGCAAAGAACCATGGGGAGCCCCTTGGCGACAGCTCATGAGGTCTCAGTCCAATAGCCCACAAGAACAATCCTGCTAGCGACCATATGAGTAAACTAGGAAGAGGATCCTTCCCAGCCAAGCCTTGAGGGACTGTGAGAGACTCAGGCAGAAGACCCAGCTAAGCCACTCCCAGACTCCTGCCCTAGAAACCATGGTATAAGAAGTGTTGTTTTTAGTCACTAAGTTGTGGGTCATTTGTTAGGCCGCATGCAGCAAGAGACAACTAATACAGTCACTAAGTTGACTTCTCAACCTGCTAACAGGTAATGACCTGTGAATTGAATAATGCTGATCTAGTTCTAGGTACAAGTCTTGTGTTGGGCATCAAAGGGGAGATTCAGGGATGAATGAGACCTGGCCATTGCCTTTAAAGGGCTTTTAGTGTCTATTGAGGATCTAGAAATGTAATAGGATGCATGTATTTCTAAGGCAGGGTGTTCCGACTATTCAGACAGTAGGAACAAATGAGAGGTTCCCTCAGGCTGACATACACCTTTGTGATGAGCCCTGCGTTGGTTTGATTGGGGAGTCCTTAGGCGGAAAGCGCAGGCTTCGCTGGAGAACCCAAAAGGGATTTCCACGCCCAGAGAGGCTTGGAAGAGAGAGAAGGAGCCCATGAAAAAGTGTGGGGGGAAGAATCACAGTGGCCACAAATTGTGTCTTATTTCCCCTGTGGTTAGAGCAGGGTGGGGGTGGGGTGGGGGTGGTTAGGATGACCAGGGCTGTTGTGGGGATTAAGTGAGTAAACGCATGTAAAATGCTTCGAAGAGCGCCTGGTGCACACTAAGGGCTCTGTGTTGTTTTCGTTGTTCTGTCGTTGCCCTCTGACCTTTGCCCTCGCTGTGTTCATGAACAACTTTCAAATCACCAGACCCCACAGCCTTTCTCAGTCCTTGCCTCCCTGCAGCTCTGGCCCTGCTGCCCGAGGCCACCACTGAGGCTCTCTAGGCCCTGCCTTGTGGAGCCAGGCCTGCCCTCTCTGCCTGACTGATTTCTCCTTTCCCACCCCCAGCTCCCACCTTCAGATGTCTCTCCAGTCTCCCTCCTCAGACTTTCTTTCTCTTCTTCTCACATGTTTGCAAACAGGGCTCTGACCTATGAGACTGCAGCCTTGAGCTCCAGCCCTTGCTTCTCTCTGGACCTTCAGACCTCTAATTCCCAGACTTGGTTGGGCAGCTCCAAATGGCTGTCCCCTAACATCCTTCCCAACACGTCCTAACCCTCCTCCTCTTTATTCACCCCTGCACCAGCCTGTCCTCCGGCCAGCTTCGTCCTATACAGGGCACAACCCAGCCCCCCATGCCCCCATCTCTCACACGGGCTCATCCCTCTCCCCACAGCAATTGCCAAGTCCTGCAGAGTCTAGCTTAGAGGTATCTCTTGAATCTGTCCTTTTTCTGTTCCTTCTGTACCTTCAGCCAGGCCCTTGTCTTCCTCACCAAGACTACAAAAGGGCTCTCCTGTGGGTCCCTCCAGAGCTTAGTGGGTATATGTGTATGCTATGGAGTTAGGCTGCTGGAGATTAAATTCTAGTTCTACCACACAGTAGCTGTGTGAACTATGACAAGCTCTTTACCTTGTCTATACCTTAGTTTCATCTTTAAAATGGGACTACTAATGTGTGTGTGTGTGTGTGTGTGTGTGTGTGTGTGTGTGTGTGTGTGTGAAGATTAAATAGGTAATGTGAAGTGCCTGATAGAAAAAGTCATAGTTACATTTTAGGTATAAATTATTATTATTATTATCATCATCATCGTCATTGTCATCATCACCGTCATTATTGTTCCTCCAAATCATCCTAAGCTCCGTTCCTTTCTCCCAGACTGCTTCTGTGATCACATTACTCTCTTGCTCAAAGGTTTTCAAAACTCTTCATTACCTCTGGGAGATTGTTGCTGTTATGGTCTCAGTATGTTTCTTCCTTCCTGTGTCCATGCCCTTGGTGGCCCTTTCTTATTGACTTTGCGCTTGACCATGCTCATATTTTGGCTAATGGGGTAAGAGAAAATTTGTGCCACTAGCAGAGACTTGAAGTGTGCTTTTGCTTTGATGCTTGCTTTTTAGACTAGGCTGCCCCCTGGGTGATGAGAGACCACCTGGAGCAGAGGCCCCAGTCTGTTCCCTCTGAGGCCCCTGGACCAACAGCTTGCCCATTGCCAGACACGGGAGTGAGACCATCTTAGACCATCCAGCCCCAGCCAGGTGCCAATCTGATGGCAGAGGTCAGCCAAGCCAGCTCAGACCGGAACTGCCCAGCTGACCTATAGAATTATGAGAAATAATACACATTGGTTGTCATGAGCCACCCAGTTTCAGGGTGGTTGCTGCAAAACCAAAACTAACTGAAACATCCAGTAAGTCAAGTACCACCTGGTCATCCTGGCAGCGAAAGCTCTTCATCTCATGCCCACTGCCTCCTTATCCCGCAAGCCTCCGCCGAAGGTGAGCTCTTGTGTTCCCAGGAATGCTGTATGCTTTCTGTCTTCTAAGCCTGTGCTCAACCTCCTCTGGGAATGGTCTTCCCTTCTCTGCTCCTTTCCATTCTCACCCCCCTTTGGTCTTCTGTGCCAATTGAAATTGCACCCATCCTTTAAGACTTATTCAAGTACCATATTTTGTTGTTGTTGGGCAAATTGAGAGTAATCTGTCTTTGAAACTCTTTACTTGGTATTGCCCAACTCATATTTCTCTGTGTTGCAATTTGACAGTCTTTCCCAAGGTGGGAGCAGGATTCTTGGTGTTCCAGGAGCACTGAGGTGAGAGTTATTCTCTTTTCAAATTTCTTTCACTTGAATGACCCAAGGCGTTGGTGTGTCTTTTCTATTTTACTAACACTTGCTAGACTCCTTTTGTAACAAAGAGAGTAGCCTAGGAGCAGTAATTTGCTAGAATGTAATATCATTGTTTCATTGCCATTATATTTTAAATTCTTTTCTAGTTTTATTGTGATATAATTGATTTACTGTATTTATTTTTAAGGTTACTTTCTATCTATGGCACCTGATACTAGTTTCCATTTGTAGTAATGATATAAAGTTTCCTTTTAAAATAAACATTTTTAAGATAAAAAGTGAGTCAATTTAAAGGGAAAGAAAATAGGTTAATAATAGTATAGTGTGCTGGTAAACTGTAACTCCAAGAAAAAAAAAGTTATGATTTGTAGTGTGTGCTGAATTCATGTTGTAAATTCTCCCACCAGGCCTATTTCTAATAAGCAAGGTGATGCCACTGACTGTAGAGCTGGGAAAAGACCTGTACATGAACTCTCTGAGCCTGTGTAAGTGACGCAAGCTCACCACTGGGTGTGGTTCAGATATAGCAAATATCAGGAAGGCAGTACAGTGATGGCTGAAACATGTGAAACACTTTATTCAAGTCACTTTTTGTATGAACCTATTTTCCATAGCAAAGTGCAAGTGTCTTGAGGGTACTGATTGTTTTTTGTTCATCTTTGCAAACCCCGCAGTACCTGGAGAGAGGCTCATGGTGGGTACCTCTCAACAAGCTGAATCTTCTGGAAGAGGGCCAGGTGAACTGCTCTTCTGCTTAGGATGACAGTGACTTGCAGTGACCTTGAAGTCCTGGCTATTGGTAACTCAGTTTCAGGTAAAGGTGTGGCCCGAGGCGGAGGACTCAGGATGATGAAGGCAGTCCCAGATGTCAATGGGCCTTCATGTTTTGTTTCTACCTAAATGTACTTTTCACTCAAGAGCTGTATAATAAGAACAAATACGAGAAGAATAAAGTGGAAAAGGAGAGATTGAAGACATTGTACTTGGTTTCTAGGGCTGCTATAACAAAGTACCACAAATTAGGTGGCTTAGCAACAGAAATGTACTGTCTCACAGTTCTGGAGACTAAGTTCAAAGTCAAGGTGTCAGCAGGGTTGTTTCCTTCTGAGGCCTGTGAGGGAAGGGATCTGTTCTAGACCTCAGTGCTGGGCTTGTAGATGGCCCTCTTCTCCTTTTGTCCCTTTACAATGTCTTTCCTTTGTGCATGTTTGTCTATGTCCACATTTTCCCTCTTTATAAGGACACCAGTCATATTGGAATCATGTCCACCCTACTGATGTCATTTGAATTTGATTACCTCTGTAAAGACCATATGGCAAAATAAGGTAACAGTTTGAGGTACTGGGGGTTAGGACTTCAACATACCTATTTTAGGGGACACAATTCAACCCACAACAGGCCTTGATATTGATTCAAGTAATTCTTAGATGGGAAGTGGTCCCCATCAGAGCTCTCAGTCATCAAAGTTGAGCTGCTGGCTCTGTCCACAGGAGAGTGTCCCTCCCACAAGTGCCCTGCGAATTTCTCCTTCTCAGTAAGGGGTAAACCCTGCAGGAAACAATTTTGTCACTGCACAGGAGGTTTCCTGTCTGGCAGGCAGTTTGCAAGGCTTTCAGGCATCAACAGGGGCTGTGTTCAAGCCCTGACAAACACCTAAGCCTCTCTGTTCATAGGTGAAGGGTATATAGCTTCCCGCTCAGGTGACCAGGCTTGGACCAGTATCCTAAGGGGACCCAGGCCTCCGAAGATGCTCTGGATCTCTTCGGGGGAGTCTGTTTGGGGCCAGCTGAGCTTCTTCACCGAGAAGCCTTAGTGTAGCTTCCCTTTGCACAGCCCTGTCTTTCTGAGCTATTCTGAAACTGAAGGTGGCACTAGATCTTTTGTGAATGAGAGCTAACATTTTGCCAATTGATTGTGTTCAATGAAATCTGTAAACGTTTACTGAGCACCTACTATGTGCTACATATTGTGGGAATATTTATTGAGCACTGCAGTAGATTGCCAAACCAGCAGTGATTCTCTACCCATCCTTGCAATGTGACTTTGCTCTTCCTGCCATCAAAAGATGGAGTCTATGTCCTCACCTTTGGACCTGGGTTAGATTTGTGACTTGGATTAGTCAATAAACTATGGAAGTGATGTAGTGCCAGCTTACAGCCTAGACCTTGGGAGACCTTTCCTGATTTAACTCTTCCTCTTAGAACCCCACAGCTCCGTGTGAGCCAGCCTGCACTGGCATGCTGGTGGATGAGAGACACATGGCTCAGTAACCCCCCAGAAGCAGAGGCCTCTGGCTGCCTAGCCATTGACTTCAGATGCATGAGGGAGTCCAGCTGAGACCAGAAGAACTGCCCAGCTGAACCCAACCTAAAATACTGACCCATAAAATCATGAACTAAATAAAGAGTTATTGTTTTACGTCACTTGTAAGTTGTGGAGTGTTTTATTATGCAGGGAAAAAAATGTGCTGACTGATATAAGCACTTACTATGTGCCAAGTTCTGGTCTCAGCAGAGTCTTGGGAGAAAAGATTTATGCGGGGATGACAAAGAAATGGGCATGATGCAGTACGTGCTCTGGAGAAGCAAACACACCAGTAGGAATAGAAGAGGTGGCATTTGAACCGGCGAGGGGTCTGGCCATGTGCAATCGGAGGGTCCAAGATGAAATTCCTGAGAGAGGGGGCTGAGTAAGGTAAGACATGAATGTGCGATACATCAGACAGTTGTATTTACTGAGCACTGTACTGGCTGTCTCAGGGCTGTGTATGGCCTAGCAGGGGACAGAAGACACCCATTTGTGCAAATCAGCCAGAAATGTAATGCTGGGTTTTTTGGTTTGTTTGTTTTGTTTTTTAAGATTTTATTGGGGAAGGGGAACAGGACTTTATTGGGGAACAGTGTGTACTTTCAGGACTTTTTTCCAAGTCAAGTTGTTGTCCTTTCAATCTTAGTTGTGGAGGGTGCTGTTCAGCTTCAAGTTGTTGTCCTTTCAGTTTTAGTTGTGGAGGGTGCAGCTCAGCTCCAGGTTCAGTTGCCGTTGCTAGTTGCAGGGGGCACAGCCCACCATCCCTGGCGGGAGTCGAACTGGCAACCTTGTAGTTGAGAGGGCGCGCTCAAACCAACTGAGCCATCCGGGAGCTCAGCAGCAGCTCAGCTCAGCTCAAGATGCCATGTTCAATCTTAGTTGCAGAGGGCGCTGCCCACCATCCCTTGTGGGAGTCGAGGAATTGAACTGGCAACCTTGTGGTTGAGAGCCCACTGGCCCATGTGGGAATCGAACCGGTAGCCTTCGGTGTTAGGAGCATGGAGCTCTAACCGCCTGAGCCACCGGGCTGGCCCCTGGTTTTAAGTGGAATAGAAGTAGCAGGGTCTGCTTTGTCTAATAAGAATCTTGGCTTGGGCATAACAGGACTCGATCCATTGGTTATTTCTATCTGCACTTGGTATATATGTGGCAGGGATACAGTGATGATGAGGCTGGGGGGAAGGAGTCAGAAAACACGGCTGCTCAGGCATTCTCATGAGTGGTGATAACCCCTTTTGAGGGCAGAGTCTGTGTCTGATTTATTTTGATATACCCCAACACACGGGGTCTTGTCTGCAGCAGGCATTCAGTTTTGAAAGACTTTCTCTGAAGATGTTTCTAATTCCCTTCCCTTTATTCCTGCTCACCCATTGTATTAGTTTTCTAGGGCTGTTGTAACCCATTGCCACAAGATGGGTGGCTTAAAACAAGAGAATGTATTCCCTCACAGTTCTGGAAGCTAGAAGTCTGAAATCAAGCAAAGTTGGTTCCTTTTTGGGTGCTCTGAGGCAGAATCCCTCCCTTGCCTCTTCCTAGCATGGGGTCTTGTCCACAATCCTTGGGGTCCTGGGGCGCGTACATGCATCACTCCAGTCTCCGCTTCTGTTGCCACATGCCATGTCCCCATGTGTCTATTTGTCTCCTCTCTTCTCATAAGAGCACCCTACTCCACTATGACCTTATTTTATCTGCAACGACCTATTTCCAAATAAGGTCACAATCTGAGATTCTGGGGGTTAGGACTTCAGCATATCTTTTTTGGGGGGGAGACAATTCAACCCATAACATCCATTAAGACCCATAGCATCCATTAGTGTATTCCTAATCTGTCCTCAGAGGCAGGATTAAATATTCTTTCTTCGGGATTCCCACATATTTAATATACATTTCTGTTTATTATACCATTTGACTATCGGTCATTGTCACTGATTGAGTCAGGGGCCTCATCCATAAAGCCTGGTGAAGGCCTGTGAGGCAGCTACCCTTCGCGGAGTTACCATACTGGGCACTGCACTAAGCATTTCATGTATTAATCCTCACAATGACTGTGTGAAGTACGTATTTATATCTTTCAATTACTATTTTATAGAGGAGAACATTGGGTTTCAGAGAGGTGAAGTAATTTAGCGCAGCCAGAATTGTTTCTAAAAAACCCGAATGGACACTTGAAGCCATCACGTGAAAAGTTTCCTATTCCCTATCTTCACGTTTCTGAAACTACCCTGATCTGGCTAATTTAACTCCATTCCCTTGAGAAAAACAAGTCTGGAGACTTAGTCTTTGGTTTCCGTCTACACCCTGTCCTCCCAAGTGTTTTCCCTCCACAAGCAGCACACAAAGCGGATCCACCCTCCGGACGAGAGCGCGCGGGCCGCCCTTCCGTGCGCGCCACTCCCGGGCGCGGCTCGGGGACCCGCGCACTGCTTGGTTGCGCGCGGCCCGGGCCCGCAGCCTGTTCCCGCCCCGGCGCCGGTCTAGACCGGCGATTGGCCTGGCGGCCCAGCGTTCAGAGCCCCGGCGCCGCGCGCCCCTCCTGCCGGCTCCAACGTGCGGCTGTTGCATGGGGCGCCGCCGGCGGCTGAGGGAGCGTGACTGCGCGGCGCAGGGCGCTAGGAGGCATTGTCGCCGTAAGTGGAGCAGAAAGCGGCCTGGAACGGGGCCCCACGCTTCGTGCCCCGCAAAGTAAACGTAGTCTGAGGCTAAGCGCAGGACGGGCTGGGGGAGAGAGGGAGAGAAGTGCCCCGGTTTCTGCAGCGTACCCTCCCCTCCCCCAGGTCACCGGTGCAAAGAGCAGCGGTGCACCTGCTGCGGCTTCTCCGGTGCCCAGGGTCCCGTCGCCGCGCGGGCTCTTGCTGCAGACTGCGGCTGGATCCGGGCTGGCTTGGGGGAGTGGGCGCAGCGGTGCCAGGTAATAGGGAGCTCAGGGAAGCGGTCCCGAGCTGGCCTCCGTTCCCTGCGGAAGGCGCCCCTGCTGGAAGAAACTGATGTGTATTTCGTCCCTGAAGCGACACTTTCGGGGTTTGCTTCCGCTCTGGGGAGCTGCACACGCCTGCCCCAAAGTGTGCCTCTCGGCCTCTTGGCAGCGCGGGAGCCCCTGGCCCTTTGCGATCTCTGCGTTCTCCCCTCTGGCTGCTTTATTCTCCCCAGTCCCCGCCTGCCGGGACAGCGGAGGGCCGGCGACGAGGAGCCATTGGCTGCGAGCGCCGGGGGGTGGGGTAGACGAGCGAGGCGGGCCCCTTGCGCCCGGCGCCGGGACCCTAGCCTGGCCACCGCTTTCAGTCCTGGGAGGCTCAGCCCGAGGATGCTTAGATGCTCAAAGGGAGGCACGCGCGGGCGCTGAGAGCCCCATGGCTCAAAAACAAGGCGCCAGCCGGTCCCGCTCACGCCCCAGCGGGCTCCTTTCCCTTGGGTGGGAAACTGGGTCAACTCTGTTGTGGCCTCGAGTGGGCCTTCGGGGCCACTTGGGTCTGATCCAGCTCGCCGGCTCTCACCTCCCGGTTGGCTCCCCCGCTTGGCGTGGTCCCGAGGACCCGCTGGAACCAGCGGTGGAGGAGCTTGCACACATGGCCCAGGAGGCTCGAGTTGCCCTTCGGAGCAGCTGCCAGGCTCTAAAGTTCCCAAGTGACCACACCAGTAACTAAATATAGGAGCAGCTGGTGCTGACGGGGTGTCGCAGCAGCTCCTTTGCGCAGATCTCGGGGCTCCAGATAAGGTAGAGTTCTAACTTGTGAGGGCTGGAGCTGTGGCAGGGGGCTGCTGTCAGAGTTTAAGCAAAAATCACCCCTCTCCCAGCAATGTATCCAGGTGAAAACAGGTTACAGACACAGGAGGGCCGTATTGCTAGCTCTTACAAAGCAGGGCACCTTTTTTTTTCTGGCATTCAGTTTATTATATCCTAACTTACTGTACCTGTTTAATCACCTATTGGTATTGCCTTGTATGGGAAATGCTTAACTGTTTGCAAAGACTTTCCTCAAAAGTTATGTATTATTTACTTGTCAAAACAACCGAGTGAGGAAGGTGGTATATCCATTTTGCAAACGGGACTGCTCGCAATACTGATAACGTTCTAAAACTCTAATTGGATTAGGCTGCTGTCCTCAAAACACTTTCCATAGCTCCCTACAGAGAAACAGAGGACAGACTTACAGGAGGGCCTCCAACCGCTTCCCCCAGTAGTCTGGGGACAGACTGGCTACCTGTCTCCCTCTTTCATCATTTTGGGTCCCTCTGCTCAGCCCCTGTCTCTGTTCCATCGTCTCACCCATGCCATGTCCCTTCATGGCAGAGGGCACACATACTCCTTGGGCCTGGTGTCAAGACCCTACTAGCATCTGGCTCATTCTGCCTCTTGTCACTGAGCCTCTCTTACCCGATGGGAAGCTCTTTCTAGCCCAATCCCTGTCTCTGTACCTTTGCTCCTCCAGCGCAGCCCTTATAGGAGGTGCCTGAGCGATGTCTGTTGGATTTAAACCCTTCCTGGGACTGTGATGCACACCCAGGAAAGGGCGCTGGGGCCGTGTGGAGAGGGATGAGTTTTCTGGGACAGCAGCAGTGTGAGTACGAATTTGGACCCTGTGCCTCAAGGTCTCCAGGATTTGGAACGCTTTTCTTGAAATTGTCTAAGTCCACCCTGTAGTGCCTGGGACCAGCGGGGGTCAGCAGAGCCATCGGATTTGGGCGCCCCAAGCCCAGACCACACCCACGTAGGCTAGGGTTCCTGTTTCTCCCCTTTGGGAGAAACACTTTCTGACTTTCTGTTACCACTACCCCTGTTTTGGGGGGGTGACCAAATGCCTCAAAGAGCCCAGAACCTGTGCTTAGGGTGTTGTCTTGGGGCCCTGTGGTTGGGTTCTGGTTCCAGTTGGGTTTTGCTTTGCACGCTGCTTGCTCACACTGGCCAGTGGGATATTTCTTTCGTGGGACTGCATGAGATTGGGCAGCCAGAATGGTGTTGACACACTGATTTTGGTCGACTCAAATTGTTTATACAGACAGGGGCCCCGCATTCCTAGGGGGGGCCCTGCCTAAGGGGATTTGCACTCAGAAGTGGAGCCATAGCTCTCTCTGTCGCTTATATGTGACTCAGACAATTTTTCATTTTTCTCAAAAACAATTTAAAACCAAAGAAAAGAAGAGCAAATTTCTTTATTTTTCCTCCCTCCCCCCACCTTCTTTCTCTCTGGTCTCCTGTTATATGCAAAATAAATTCTTGCTATTTTTCCGTCAAAGAGGCCCAGTGTTGGATTGGGGCTGAAAGGAAGTTGGACAACCTTGTAGAACCCTTTTGGGGACCCACTATAGACTTCTGTCATCCCAAGTTTGTTCTTCCCTAAATTCTGGGTCCCTCTTACCCCATCTTGGGTCCTATACCACATGTGGCCCTGCCACCCTGGCGTCGCACAGCCCTACCTTTGCCAACGATAGGCCTTTGTCATCTGACCTGGGAGAGGGACAGTCATCTGGACTTGATGAAGGAATTCTCTTTTGGTGGCAGGGGTAGTTTTAGGTAAAGGGAGGGTGGTTTCCTAGCCAGGTAGCAAGGAGGATGATTTGAGGTAGCCGGGACCTCTAGGAGGTCTAGTGCACATCTGGGCTGTACCTTGAGTATCCTGTGCAAAGGAAGGGACCCTTCCTCCTACTGACTTGCTCTGACTCGCCGACTTTGCAGGTTGCTCCTGTTCCTGCTTCGATGTCCATTCTCTGACCCACAGCATAGGGTGTCCGAGTTTGCCACCAGGGTTGAGGTTTTTAATCTGACTAGTTTTCATCAATGAGCTCTATGGCCTCAGTCACCACCGCCCCCACCTGGTGGCAGGAGAATTGCAGGCATAGTGTCCGAAAGTAATCAGCCTAGACAATCCCACCAGGGTTAGCACAGACCCTGGGCAGCTTGGAGATTTACCTTCCCTTTCCACTCGGCTGTGAGGCTAGGATTGCCTCTGTGATGTTCCTTAGAAAGCTCTTCCTTATCAGAATCACAGGTCAGCTATTTCCTGTATTTCTTTCCTCTGTGTCCATTCTTATGCCCTATATCTAGTAGATGCTCAATACATGTTTGTGATTATTGATGTTAAATATTGGAGATGGGGAAAGGAGGGAGCATGGTATGGCACGAATACCTGGTTTAGGAATTAGAAGACCTAGGTTTATTGTTTTCATCTATCTGATTTGCCTCCCCTCTTGGATCCTCAGTTTTTTCACTGGTAAAGGGGTTAGACTAAGTCATGAAGGTTCCAGCAATACTTGTGACTCAGGCTTAGGGGGATGATCTTACAGGGAGCACGGTGAAGGTTTTGGGTCCTCACTAGGTTTGCCCTAGTCCTCCTTATTCCCTACTATCCTGCCCTGGCCCACCTTATGCCCATTGCCCACCTGGCACCATTAGGCATTTGAATTTATGACCCTTCTCATTTAGACAGAGCCTTAGATTTGTTGTTAGAGTCATCTGATTTGTATTTAGGTTTGAAACCCAAATGATGGCTGTTGATCATCTTCTCCACCATCGGGGGATACTAATGGGGCGTGTGTTTTCAGTACATGGTGTAAAGTGCAGGGGAAAAACACAGTGTAGATCTGCTTCCTGCCCTAAGCTGCCCACAGGTCAACTGGGGAGACAAGTGTGTATTTTTTTTAAAAAGATTTTTATCTTGAGGAAGGAGAACAGGACTTTATTGGGGAACAGTGTGTACTTCCAGGACTTTTTTCCAAGTCAAGTTGTTGTCCTTTCAATCTTAGTGGTGGAGGGTGCCGTTCAGCTTCAAGTTGTTGTCCTTTCAGTCTTAGTTATGGAGGGCGCAGCTCAGCTCCAGATCCAGTTGCCGTTGCTAGTTGCAGGGGGCACAGCCCACCATCCCTTGCAGAACTCGAGGAATCGAACTGGCAACCTTGTGGTTGAGAGCCCCCGCTCCAACCAACTGAGCCATCCGGGAGGCAGCTTAGCTCAAGGTGCCGTGTTCAATCTTAGTTGCAGGGGGCGGAGCCCACCATCCCTTGTGGGACTCAAGGAATCTAACTGGCAACCTTGTGGTTGAGAGCCCACTGGCCCATGTGGGAATCGAACCGACAGCCTTCAGAGTTAGGAGCACGGAGCTCCAACCACCTGAGCCACTGGGCTGGCCCCAAGTGTGTATATTTTTAAAAGCTTATAAACAATCCAAGTGGCTTGTGCTAAGACATTAAGTGTTGTTGAAATTCACAGGGAGGAGAGAACACTGAGGCCTGGGGCAAGCAGGGAAGACTTCCTGCAGGTGGAGAGATGAAAATTCTACTCATTCCTCAAAGATGAGTTAACTGAGTTGTTTGTTCAACAAAGATGAGTTAACTGAGTTGTTTGTACCCAATCACATGGTTATGAAACTGGGATTAGACGCTGGCATCATGTCTGGGTGCGTATTGTCTTATCCTCCCAACTAGCATTTATCGGGTACCTGTGTGTCCTGGGCTCTGGGCTAGAAAGGTATATATATTTTGTTCAGTCCTTGTACGAACTAAGTGAGGTAGGTAGTACTCGATTGCCGAGTCAGATGAAGACACTGAGCCTCAGAGTAGTTAAGACACTTTTCCAAGGCTTCTCAACTAAGAAATGGCAGACTTAGGCATTGGACCCGTCTTCAAAAAATGATCTTTTCTCACTGTACCGTGTGTGTCACACCCTCAGTGTCAGCCTCCTTGGTGAGACGCACATACATACCGAACTCACTACTAACTGCTGTAAGCAGACAGGTGGACTTGGCCTCGCCTGCCCTGCCTGTCCAGCTGAGCGCATGGGGACTTTTTCTTGTTATTTGTTAGGAGCTCTGAGCACGACCCTCATCCCATTTTTCTCTGCCCTTTACGTTCCTCTGCCTTTGACGCTCAAAGAGAGCTCATTAGAGCTCCTTGAGCTGTGAGAAGCTGGGATTGGGATCTGGGGGCAAAGAAGGGCATCGGCACTGCGTTCAACTTCAGTCTCTCCTCGGGGTGCTGCCGCTGGTGGTGTGGGTGACTTCTGAAGAAGTGAGCGCTGAGTGTGGAGCTGGGGTGAGCTGATTATTGCCACTTCCTCACTTTGACCTTGGCCAGGTCATTTAGTCCCTCTCTATGCTTCAGTTTCCTTCTCTGTAATAAACAGGGAGTTGGCAACATTTTTTAGTCTCTTATGTCTCCAACCCCTTATACATTTTGTTGTGTGCTTCACCCTCCTTTAAGCCTGTTCTCCCCTAGTGATCCGATTTCCCTTCTCTCATTTCCCTGCCCCACCTGCTTTTCCCTCAGGGTTTTACAGATAGATTCAACGTCAGGCTGATCGTCAGGTCTGCAGGCTAAAATGGTAACCTTCTCTCCACATTGATACACGGGAAGGGAACTCTTACGCTATCACTTACCCGCCAGACTGTGAGCTCTGAGCAGGCAGCGCTGCGTTTTCTTCGCCTTGGCGTCCCCACTTCTCGGTACCAGGAGGAGCCTGGCAGAAGTGGGTGGGGTGAACAAGGAGCTGGGAGGGTGGTCTTGGGGGTTTGTGGATGGGCACCCGCTCCGAGGCTGTGGGACGCTCCGAGGCTGTGGGACGGAAGGACTGCTGTCTCTCCCTGCGGTTGGCTATGCCCCGCCTCCTCCTCACGGCTCCGCCCGTTAAGTGAGTCACAGGCCGGTACACACTGAGTCCTCGCAGGAGCCTGGCCCTGTGTCTGGTGAGGCCGCACGTGTTGCTCCTCCCAGGAGACTGGCAGGGCCAGACGGCCGCCACCCTCTAATGGGCAGATCAGCTGTTCCGAAGGCCAAGCTGGATGTGGCCTGGGCTCTGGGCCCCTCAGGGAGAGGTGAGTGGCGTGGGGCCCTCCCTGCAGGCTTCCAGCAGCCTGGGTTTCGGGTATGGTGGATGCGGGGGTGGGTCCTTGGCGGTGGGCGGGCACTTCACAGCCCTGTGTCTTCCTCAGGCACAGGCCCCCTCGTGAGCAGCCGACCAGCCTGGGGGCTGGCAGCAGGACAGCTGAGTCTGCATGCTGAGGAAGATGGGTGAGGCGGTGGCCAGAGTTGCGAGGAAGGTCAACGAGACGGTGGAGAGCGGCTCTGACACCCTGGGTGAGTGCGGCCCTGGCTTTCCACCTGCAAGGCAGCCTGGAGTGCTTTGTGAAACCCATGTGGAAGGGAAATAGAAAGAGAAGTAGTTGAAAGAGATAATATCAGTGTGCACCCTTGTTATGAGGAGCAGGGTTTTATGGAACTTTCCTGATCGTTGTGTTTAGTTCGTGTGTGTACTGGGTCCCAGCATAAGATGCACTATGGGTTATCGTCAGAGAAGTTGGAGAAAACACCGAGTTGGAGAAAACCCTGCCGGGAGCCTGTCTGCCTGCCAGCTGGTGACTCCAAGTGTGTATGTTTCCTTGGCCCAAGTGACAATAGCTGGCACTGCTGCGTCGTCCCGTGTCCTAGGCCCTGTGCTGGTGCATGAGTGCTGTCTTCCTGAATCTTCACAACCTCCGTGTGGTGTATGATCCCTTCCAGGCATGACTAGCTGTGGTCTTCGGATGAGGAGGAGACGAAGAGTCGAAGGCAAAATGGGCTTCTTCTAGGTCAGCCAGCTGGGAGGCCCCTTTTCACTCTACTGTTCTACTTGAATTGTATCCTGTATATTTTTTGCTTTGAATTGCTCATAGCATAGATAAATATCTGATGAATTGACTATCTTATCATGTGCAAGGATTAACAGGGGATACAGTGCAATTACATGTGTGTGTGTGTGTGTGTGTGTGTGTCACCGACGGGATTGTAAATGGCACCTGAGAGCCACAGGCATGTTGTGGGAACCCAGGGGAGGGGAGCACCGTCCTGCCTTGGGGGTGATTGTGCAGGTGGACGGAGTGGGATTTGAGTTGGGCCTTTGCACACGGAGAGGAATTCCACAGGCAGGTAGGGATGTGTGTACCTGTGTGTCTGTGTCTGATTGTCTGTCTCACAAAGTGGCATTTACATGGAAGCTACTGCTTGAGCAAAGGCCCAAAGACTGGAAATGCAGAGTGTTTCTGTGAGTAGCTGTTGGTCAGGGTGTGTCTGGAATGCGGGCTGTCAGGGCAGGGGGTGGTGGCCCAGGAAGTGAGGGACACTCAGTCGTCAAGATGAGCTTGGTCAACGCCTCTTCCAGGAAGCCCTCAGCCCTACCCTGTCCAGCCCTTGCTCCTTTCTTCCTCTACAGCACCCATTCAGTGTCCCTAGAGGGCAGGGACCCTATGGTCTTTTGCCCCCCACCCTCCAATGGCCAGCACAGTGTCAGGTACTTTGTAAGCACCCGGAGGTGTTTGCTGGACTGAGCTAAGGTGAGAGGACCTTCTCCTCTATCAGCAAACAAACGTGAAGATTGTCATTGGTTTTGGAGGGAAGTCTCTGAGGGGAGCCTTCAGCTGGTGAGTAAAGGAGTTCTGGAACCCAGAGCTAGCCTCTAATATTGTACTCACTCCAGCTCAAGGCTCTCCACTGCTACTACGTGGTTGAGAGCCAGGCTTTGGGTCACATAGGCCTGGATTTGCATCCCCACTCTGCCACCTATAAGCCTGCTACCTTAGCAGGTTGCTTAACCTCTCTGAGCCTCTGTTTCTTCATCTATAAAATGGGGATGTAATTGTGCCTCCCTTCTCAAGGCAGTTAGGACTAATTGTAATGTCTGTAAGGTGCTTGGCATGTAGGTCGCCCAATGAATGGCAGCTATTATTTTTCCTCATCCCCAAGGGCTGGAGGTGGGGGCCTAAGCCTGCCTCCTCCATCATAAACACACACCTCAGTGTCAGCCAGTCAGGTCTTGGCTGGGTGTCTTTCATTGCCTTCAAATGGGGAGCTCACTGCTCCCCATTGATAATTAATAAATCTCAGCAATGAATAACCAACCTACCCCTCCTTCAAAGTTTCACCTATGTAGCTCACTCTTATCCACATGTGTGAAGGGGGCAAGGTAGAGAAGAAGGGGCAGTAGAGAAGGAAGAGCAGCATTCTGAGATCCTGGGGAGGTGCTGTTTCAGAGAGGATTCCTGGAGGCAGCAGTGAGGAGGCAGGCCCATACAATCTGAGCGGTCTGATGCTTAAATATTCAGCACACATGGAGCACCTGCTGTGTGCGAGGTGCTGGGGTGCTCTCAGAGACATGTGCTATAGCGTCCTGGACCTGAGACTAAGCCACCACTGTGAGACAGAGAGCAGGGAGTGACACACGGCTCCATGCCCAGCCATGTCAGACGGACCACAAGTAGTCATACTTCAGAGGTGGGAGATGTGGCTGGGTGTTGAAGTAGTCCAGGAGAGCTTTCTGGAGGAGGTGGGAATTGAAGTGGGTCTTGAAAGATGGGTGAAGTGATCCAATATGGTTCTCATGTAAAACAGCAAACAATCTGAAGCAGCCTAAACAACCAGCACCACAAAATTGCCTAAATAAGTTTTGTTACAGCTATACAGTGCAATTTGTGTTACTGTTAACAGTGGTGCATAAAATTCTATCATATGCTGATGAAGACTGGCCAATTCCCACGTATAATGTGAATTGGAAAAAATAAAACACAAGGATCCCAAACTCTATATAGTAAAATGCCAATTATGTTAAACATGTATATGTACATAGGAAAAAATTGGAAGGAAATAAACGAAATGCAAATAGATGTTAGAAAATACTGTTCTGCATTTGGTGAATGTTCTGTGATAAACGTATTACCCTTCTAAGAGGAGAAGACGATGTTTTAGGGAAAGGCCTAACTGCCACTACAGAAGATGGAAGTAAAACACTTTCTAACAGACAGTTAGATGGGGTAGCATCTTCTCTAAGCCCCTGGTCCTGGGAGTGGGACAGGCTCCCCTCCGTGCCTCCCTGTGCACAGGCCTGGTGCGATGGCTGAGGAGCAGCCGCAGGTGTTTCACTGCACAGTGGGAGATCCTGTAGAGACGAGGCTGGGAAGAGCTCAGTTACAGCCTGGCTCTCACCTTACTTAGGCAGGTAACCTGGGTACGCAGCACTCGCGCTCCCCCAGGCACTCGTGGGTGTGCCTCCCGAGCCAGACTTGCTTCTCCTGCAACCTGAGCTTTGGATCCCAGCCCTTGTCACCATGCTCCAGGCCTCTACACTTCCCCCTCCCCCAGAAGTGGGCTCCCTTCCACCTGGCCCCTGGTCTGCCCTTCAGCTTGAGTTGGAGCCGCTTTCCTCTAGCCCCTCATCCCATCATCTTCACTCTTCCAACAAGCTGGCAAAGAGTGGCGGCCTCTGCACCTCCCCTGAACCTGGCTCTCCTCTCCATCCATCCCTTGTCTCCCCAGGTCAGCCTTTTCTCTTTGTAAAGACCTCATGCCCATCTGGGCTTCCCTGGGTCCCTCCTGCCCTTGAGGGGCCTCTGCTGACCTCACCCTTCCCTTCCTGGCCTTGGACAACAGCATGTGCAGCCAGCGGACTGTCAGGCCAGGCCACTCTGCACCCACTCTCTCCAGAGGAGAGGCTTTAGGTTTGCTGTGTGCTTTGGGAATGACTTTCAAAAATGATCATTACTGCGGACGAGCAGGATTTGGAAAGGCCTGGGAGAGTTCAGGAAGGGAGGGCACAGCTAGCTGGGATAAAGGCTAGGTGTGTGTGGCCCCTAGCCCTGCCTTTCCCTGTGCATCCTGCGGGCCCCATTGAGGGGTGGGAGAAAGAGACCGGAGCCATTTGAAGCCCCCTCCTCCCAACCTTACACTTGCCTCTCCTGTCACATCTTTTTCAAAGCACAGTTGCTCTACTCTGTTTCTTGAAAAGGAGAAAAAGAATCAGAGGCTAATATCTGCCTGGTCATTTAATATGTCTTAGCTGGTAGCCAGAAGGTGGGGACAGCCCCCCATGGAGCTATGGTCCCTGTGAGTCCCTCATCTCTTGCATGGCATCCTGAAGGGTGGTCATGAGTTACCTGCGTCCGCGTAACGGGATACTGGGTAAAGATACTTATTCAGGGGCTCTACTCCAGAGCTTTGAAAATAGAATCTCTGAGGGTGGGGCATGGTGATGTGTATTTATGTTTATACTTTAAATTCATTTTTATTTATTTTTAATTACAGCTGACATTCAATATTATTTTATATTAGCTTCAGCTGTACCGCATAGTGGTTAGAGATTTATATAATTTATGCAGTGATTCCCCTGATAAGTCTAGTACTCACTTAGCACCATACATAATTATTACAATATTATTGACTCTATTCCTTATGCTGTGCTCTACATCCCCATGATTATTTTCTAACTACCGATTTGTGCTTCTTATTCCTTTCACCTTTTCATCCAGCTCTCCAACCCCCTCCCATCTGGCAACCATCAGTTCGTTCTCTGTGTGTGTGAGTCTGTTTCTGCTTTGTTTATTCATTCATATTGTTCTTTAGATTCCACAAGCCCCCCAGATGATCCATTTGTTTTGTTTTTTTAAATAAGGTTTTTATTTTAAGAACAGTATTAAATTTATAGAAAAATTGTGTAGCTAGTACAGAGAATTCCCATATGCCCGCATCCGGTTTTCCTTGTTATTAACTTTTTACATTAGTTTGGCACGTCTTCTATAATTAATGAACCAAATAATGCATTATTATTAACTAAAGTCCATATTTTATTCAGGTTTCCGTAATATTGAACTAATGGCCTTTTTTTGGTTTAAGGATTGTATCCAGATTTTCATATTACATTTAGTTGTCATGTGTCCTTAGACTTCTTTTAACTGTGATAGTTTCTCAGATTTTCCTTGTTTTTAATTATCTATCTTGACAGTTTTGAGGAGTACTGGTCAGTTACTTTATAGAATGTCCCTCAAATAAATACGTTATTTATTTTGTCAAGCTATAATTTACATAAATGAAATTCCCTTTTTAATATACAATTCTATGAGTTTTGATAAATAATACAACTATGTAATCACAACCACCACAAGATCCAGAACCTTTCTCATCACCCTCCCACCCCCAAATTCCCTTGTGCCCTTTGCAGGCAAACCTCTTCCGATCCCCAGTAGCTGGAAGCCACTGAGCTCTTTTCCATCCTTAGGATTTTGTCTTTTCTAGAATATTAAGCAAATGGAATCATATAGTATGTAACCTCTTTTTCTTTTTTTTTTTTTTAAGATTTTTTTTTTTTTTTTTTTTAAGATTTTATTGGGGAAGGGGAACAGAACTTTATTGGGGAACACTGTGTACTTCCAGGCCTTTTTTTTCCCCAAGTCAAGTTGTTGTCCTTTCAATCTCAGTTGTGGAGGGTGCCGTTCAGCTTCAAGTTGTTGTTCTTTCAGTCTTAGTTGTGGAGGGCACAGCTCAGCTCCAGGTCCAGTTGCCGTTGCTAGTTGCAGGGGGCGGAGCCCACCATCCCTTGCGGGACTCGAGGAATTGAACTGGCAACTTTGTGGTTGAGAGCCCACTGGCCCCCAGTATGTAACCTCTTGAACTTGGCTTCTTTCACCTTAGCTTCAGATATTTGAGACTTATCCATGTTTTATTTTTCTTTATTTCTTAGTATTACATTGTATGGATGTACCGTGATTTGTTTATCCATTCATCTGTTGAAGGACTCTTGGGTTCTTTCCAGTTTTGTTTTGTTTTTAAGGAGGGCGCAGCTCACAGTGGCCCATGTGGGGATCGAAACGGCAGCCTTGGTGTTATCAGCACGGCGCTCTAACCCACTGAGCTAACTGGCCACCCCTCTTTCCAGTTTTTTAAGATTATGGATAAAGCCTATAAACATCCACATACAGGTTTTTGTATGGATCAGAGTTTTCACTTCTCTTGGGCAAACACCCAGGAGTGGGATTACTGTGTTGTATATATTAAGTGTATGTTTAACTGGGTAAGAAGCTGCCACAGTCTCCCATAGTGGTTGAGAGTTTCCATTCTACCACAGCCTTGTCAAAACTGCTTATGGTTTTTAATTTATTGCGTCTTATAGGTGTGTAATTGTTTCTCATTGTGGTTTTACTTTACAGTTCTATGATGATTAATGATGCTAAGCATCTTCTCGTGCTTATTTGCCGTCCACATATCTTCTTTGAAGAAATGTCTATTCACATCTTTTGCCCATTAAAAAAAGGGGGTTGTTGGTTTTCTTATTGAGTTTTGATGGTTTTTTAATATATTCTGGACTCATGTCCTTGATCAGATATGTGTTATGCTAGTATTTTTTCCAGCTTGTGACTTGTTTTTTCATTCTTCTAACAGTGACTTTTGAGGAACAGACATTTTTAATTTTGAGGGAGTCCAACTTGTCATTTTTTCTTTTATGGATAGTACGGTTGGTGTTGTATGTAAGAAATCTTTGCCTAACCTAACGTCCCAAAGATTGCCTCCTGTCAGAGTCATTTGGGGGTATTGGTTAAGTATACAGATTCAGGGGCCCCACACTAGAGCTTTAAAAGTAGAATCTTAGAGGGTGGGCCTGATGATTTGCATGTTAACACACCCCTGTGTGGCTGGACTTGTGTGTGTGTATGTGTGTGTGTGTGTGTGTGTGTGAGAGAGAGAGAGAGACAGAGAGACAGAGAGAGAGACAGAGAGAGACAGCGAAACAGAGAGACAGACAAAAAAACAGAGAGAGAGACAGAGAAAGAGACAGAGAGACAGAGAGAGAGATGGAAAAAAATGAATATGAACATGGATACGATTTCTCCCCAGGGAAGTGAGCAGCAGCGAGGCCGGGAGCTGTGAGATAATCAAGTGGGGAGACCAAGGCTGTTGAGAGAAGGCACATGTTGCCTCCTTCCCTCCTCCCCAGGCTCACCCACTTTGGCCAAGTACCTTGCTCCTGCTGTACTCACCAGCAGATGGCGACCTGTCCCGGGCTGACCAGGCGGCAGGAAGCTGAGGTGGTGGCTAGAGGAGGCCGTTGCTGGGTGAGTGCCCAGTTCCTGATAAGGCCTTTCACTGGCTGCCCAGCTCACGTCCTGTGTTTACATTCCCGGCTGGCCCCCACAGGGATCTGACTTTGCCATCTCTTTCTTGAGTAGGGTACTCAGGAAGCACTTACTATATACTCACCAAAGCTGAAGGTCAAACACTGCTGCCAGTGCCTTTTTCAACACACACACATGGAACATCCATTGTTTGTGACCCACCTGGAGGACCCAAGTGCCCCGGGAAGCCCAGTCTGGAGGGGGAGGTACACACACACACACACACACACACACTCTCACATACACTTGTACTCTCACCCTTCTCTTCCTCCAAGGGAGGTAGGCAGCCAGGACTGTGGTGGGAACAGCTCTTCTAGCCTGAGGGGTGGTGGTCTTGGCCCTCAGAGGGGCTTTTGAGCCTGCAGTTCCTGGCCCAGAGCCCAGGATTCTGGTGCTGGTGGGGGAAAGGGGGTGTGTGTTTTGCTGCCGTGTCTCCTGGCCTGAGGAATCCTGAGGGTCAGCCAGGCACAGTCCGGCTCTGCAGGCACAGAGGAGGGAATGCGCTCTCACGGGGCAGCCATCAGCCTGGCCGGGGCTGCCAGTCTGTTCACCACGAGCCCTGGAAGCCAAAGATGTGCCGTCCTCATCTCCTTGCCTCTGAACAGCGGAGGCAGGCTGGGAGCTTGCCAGCAGGGGAGGGGGACAGGGGTACCCATCGCAGAGCCCCCTACTGCTCTCCCAGCTGCTTCCGGCCAGGATGATGTCATCTGGGTGACAGGAAGCCTCTGCCTAAAACTCCATCTCTAGATGTGGCTTCTCTGAATTGGGAGGTCCTCATTGCTAGCAATTCTAGAGTTAGCCTGTATGACCCCAACAGAGCCCCATAACTGTCCTCTAGTTCCACAAGACACTGCGCCAGGAAGGCAGGGACCAGGGACCAGAGGACAGGGTAGGAGGAAATCGGCTTCTCACTGTAAACATGCTCTGTGCACTGGTACTTACATGGAATACCTATTATTCATTTTTTAAAATTAAACATACGTATTTTAAAAAATATTTCTCTATGTGCAAATACACAGGCTGTGCCATAGAACAAATTTTCTCTGTCTCCATCCTAAGAGCTGCCTCCCAATACTGAGCTGTTCTCTCCTTCCATAGCCCCTCTGTACTTGAGGTCTGGGGTCTAGACAAGCCCCCACTAAGCCCTACGCTGACCTGGGCACAAAGAGGCAATGCCAGGGCATAGCGTGGTGTGAAAGGTTGGCAGAAGCCCCACCCAGCCCCCTTGTCATCTGCCTGAATAGTGGGCCCAGTCCCACCCACCGGGACAAGGCCCTCTGTTTACACCTTTTAGGGGCCAGTTCAGAAGCATTTCAAACTCCACAGGGGCCCTGGCAGGGCTGACACTTGCCTCTGAAATGACCCTCGCCCAGGCTGTGCATTTCTGCACCACAGGCTGCCAGTGCTGTGGCAGCCAGCGCCAGTAAAGCCCTCTGGCTCTCTGAAGGCTCTGTTGATTTTCCTTTCCATACTGGTTACTTGCCTCTGAATGTACCCTCACACATCACCCCCCACCAGAGTCTCACCTCCAGCCCCATTTGTTGGGCCTACACATTCTGCAGAGGTCACACCTCCTGGCCCCTCAGTGCTTATCTCTGCCACACAGCCAGTACCCATAGTCTGCTTTCTCCAGAACCCAAAGGCTAGAAAAGGTTCATGTCCACAGGCACCCTGGAGAGAGGGCTGGTCCGCCTGGCACCCTGGTTTGACATATGAGGACGCTGAGCCACAGAGGGGCAAGGTGACTGCCAGAGCCACCCAGGAAGGTCTGAATGGAGTGGAGACTCCAGTTCAGCCCTCCTGACCCCCAGGCCAGTGTTCTTCCTGCTACCCCCAGTTTTCTGACAGTGGATCCACGGGCACCCTGGGCATCTGCCACTTGCCAGCTTTCCTTGGTCCCCGCCACCCCTGCCCCGAACAGCCAGCACCCACGCCGCTTTTCCTGGAGGATAGCCACAGCTGGTATTCCCATAGAGAAGCTCGTGCACAAAGGAACGTCCAGGTAGTGCTGCTTGTGACAACCCCAGATGCCCACGAGCGATGGCACGGATCGATACATTGTGGATGGTTCGCAGGTATCTTGAGGCTTTTTCAGCACTGCTTATAGCAGTGGTGGGAGAGGACCCTAAAGCCCTAAGGTGGTGACTCAGGTCTCTCTTTTGGGGGTCTCTGCATCCCCTTCTACAACTTTGGAAGCTCCATGGCCAGGAGCCCCACCTGCCCCGTTCCAGCCCTGCTGTGGACCTCAGACTCCTGGAGGGAGGGCGGCTAAGCTGAGGCTCAGTGGTGGGCGACTCCAGCACAGCCCGCCTGCTCCTTGGCTGCCCACTGACCGCAGTGCGGCCGGGCACACTGTTGGGGACCAGAATGCACCTGCCGGGTGGGTGGACGAATCCCCTCGTCCAGTCGGTCCAGTCACCCGGTCTTCTCTCCTTAGTTCTCCCTGCTTGTCATTCTTCTGTGGAAACTGCTCCAGCTGTGAGGACCGGTCCAACCCTGACAGGTCTCCGGGGAAGCCCCGTGGGGAGACTGAGACCTAGATGACGGTGACTCGGGGAGGTGACGCAAGTCCTGGAGGCAGGCCACTGGGCAGCACGCTGATTACGTGGGTTGTAAAGTACTGGCAGAATATAAAACGTACTAAATGAGGGTCAGTTTGGCTTCTACTGTCTCGAGTTGTATACACGGTGGGTATTGGTTTAGCACTGTGCTAAGGGGATTGCATAGAAGAGGTGGCGTTTCAGCCCACCCTTAAAGGGTAGAGCAGGTTTAGGGGAGGAGGCGTGGGATGGGAGTGAGGGGAAGATATTCTAGGTGAGGGTGTCTGAGCAAAGGCTTGACGGCATGCAAACAGGTGCTGGGGACAGGACTAGCAAGATTGTGACACAGAAGAGTAAAGAGAGCTGAGGCGGGAGGGAGGCAGAGGTTGGCTTCAGATCTCAAAGGGCCTCGAGTATCACCTTAAGTAGTTTCTACAGTGAAGGCGTATCTTTCACAGGGGTTAGGTTCTAAAAAGAGTCCGAAAAGTGAAAATCACCTGGAGTGAAAATGAACGACAATGCGCTCACATTTATTTAATACCTGCTTTGTGCTAAGCTGCCTCCATTGCTTTACCTAAGTCTCATTCAGTTCTCATCACAACCCTGTGATTTAATCATCATTCAGCCTTATGAGGTGGTTGCTATTATTATCCCCATTTTCCAGAGGAGGAAACTGAGGCACAGAAAGGCTGAGCTACTTCTCTAGGCGAGGGGATTTGAACCCAGGCTCTGTGGCTGCAGAGTCCACATTCTTGCCCTCGTGTTAACTGACCGACTCTTAACGGATAGACTCTTGTGCTGGTGGGGCGCCAGGTGAAGTCGCTTGCTTGGGGACAGCAAACTCATGTAGGGAAACATGTACCTTCAAACACTAGCGTCACACTCAGCATCTGAAGCAGCATTGCAGAAAGTCCGGTGAGACCCTGAGCTGCCTCTGCTGAACTTGATCTGGCAGCAGTGGGATGCCCCCTGGCAGTTTCTGAGCAGAGAGTGACGTGACCCACTCAGGGTTTAGGAGGATCGCTGCTGGGCACTGGATGGAGGTGAGACCAGGAGAAGGGAAACCAGGGGAGAGGCACTTTCCGTGTGCCAGGCCTGTGTTGGTGTGGCTTTGTTCTGAGTGGGGCCAGTGGGAGGAGACATGCAAGGAAGGAGAAGCAGTGAGTGGGGGTGGCAGCTGATTTGTTGTGGGGACGTACAGTTTGAAACCTGGTCCTGATGTAACAGAAATAGGGAAGTCTGGGCCTTTAAGGGTGGATAAGGGGATTCTGAAGAGTTGGGGTCCCCCAGGGACACCCCTGAAGAAGCGCATAGCAAAGGCTCTGGAAACACCAGCATAGCCAGCTGGAAACGGAGATTTCTGCAGAAGTGTTGCTTGGTGTCCTGACTCGGCCCCCACCCTGATTCTGGGGTTCCTGACTGCTCCAGTGCATCTTTCACCCTTCCCTTCCGCACAGACCCCCGGCTGCCTGGCTATGTGTCACCGGTGCTTAAAACAGCATTTTTTTTTTTTTGAAGGTGAAGAGAAATAGTCTTTGATATCATTTGCATTATTATGTAGCTCCGAAAGTGTTTTCAGAAGAATGAAAACATGGTGGCTCAGAGAGATAACCAAGTAGATAATTTTGTGGCATCAAAAGCTTGTGTTGCTCAAGTAGGAAAGTGTTAGCCTTGGGAGGTGATTGGCGAGGCTGAGGCATTCATTAAAATCAAATATTTCCTGAAATACAAACATGGCTCCAGCTGATGAGGCAGCCGGGAACACAGATACACGACGTGGGGTCTTGGCAAAGACAGTCATTCTGGAATGGAGCCCCTGACAAACCCTGGGCTGGTGACACAAGCTGAAATGAGTTATCTGCTTTCCTGTAGAGGTTAGGAAATTGTGGTTTATTCTGAGAGAGGTGCTGCAGAAGGTCAGTGTTTCCTAGATGAGGTTGAATTTAAGAGGCTTTTAATTGGCATCTGCCCCATCTTGGTTGACTGTGTTTTGCTAAAATGCATATTTTCATCATGCACCAATTCATCCCTAGGATTTCTTGTTCTATCAAGCTCATTTCTGCAAACGTGTATTCACTGCATGTTGTATCTGTGCAATGCTCTGCGGAGGATGAGATGAGAGAAGAAAAAGGGAGCTAATTATTGAGCTCTGGCAGGTGTCCCATTATGTGCTGATATTTCTGCCTGGATGATCCTTTGGCCAGATCGGTCTATACCCTGCTCCTTCTCTTTATCCTCGTCTCAGTTAAATGTTGCTTCCTCTCAGAAGCCCTCCCTGACTACTCTCGTAAGGGTTGTCACTACCCCTGCCTCAGTTACCTGCTCTCTCATCACGTTTTATCTTCTTGAGAAAGTATCACTATTTGACTATCTGTGTTTATCACTATCTGTGTTTGTCACTATCTGTGTTTACCACTGCTCTCACCATGCTAGACTGGAAGCTCCTTGAGGTCATGGCTTCTGTCTTGCTTACCACTATCCTTGGACAGTGCTGTCATGTACTGGGTACTCAGGAAATGTTTGTCAAAGGAATGACTGCATCTGATTTTCTGAACAGGTCTGGACACGTGGTGTTTTTGCACCACTCATAGAAGGGGAAACATCTAGGAGGCTGCATGACCTACAGGGGTTTGCCTGGATTCTCACAGCCAGCAAATCTTGTGCTGGACTTGAATCTGAGTCTGTTGGCCACCCGTGCCCTCTAAAATATGCACTGTCTCAGTGGGACCTAATCCCTGCCCTCAAGGAGCTCTCTGCCCAGGCAGGAAGAGTGACACAAACATATCAATAATGCTCACATAACACACATAGGATAGGCGCCTGACAGAGGCAGCAGACACGTGATGGGGGCTCAAGTGACATCAGTAGAGGACACGAGCGAAGGCTTTGTGGCGACACGGCACTGAAATAAGGCCTTATGATGTGGTGTGGATGGGAGAGAAGGTGTTTAAGGCTAAGGGAGAGTGCCAGCAGAAGTAGAGGTGGGAAAATAAAGGGGGTTTTCAGTGAACAGTGAGCAGCCTGGTGTGGCTAGAGGGTGGCGCTTTGATGAGGAGTCTTAAGAGAAACATCTAAAAAGGGAGGTCAGATCTGGATCCCTCGGCAGGAATGCTGGCCTGTGGAGGATGGGTTCATCCCATGTGGCACTGGAGTCCCGAAGGTTCTGGAATGGAAAGAGGTGTTCAGGTGATGGACATGGAAGGGTAGGGATAAGGTATGGAGCCCGGGAGAGAGATTCCTCAGTAAAAAAAAGGCCATGGTCATTGTCAAGGTGGATTCTAGGGTTTTAAAACTAGTTTCGGGTGCCAGCAAAACCATATTAGAATAATCATGTCTTTGCCATAGAGTGCATGGTTTGTTCTGGCTGTGAACTCAAATCCTAGACAGATATTAGCTCATCCCAAAAGGGCTTTACCAGAGGGTGTACCCCCATTTTACAAAGGGGATCCCAAGACCAAGCTTCCTGGTGGAGAGGGGTATGGTTAAGTTCAGAAGTGTTGGCCCAGCTCTCTGCTAGGCCTGCAGGGTAGTCAGCAGGAGGACGCATGCTCCCCTCGTCAAGGTCACCACTCGTGGGTCCTGGGGCCACTCTGCAGATACTGACCAGTTGGGAGCAGATGGTCCAGGACAAGCACGAAGGCAAGTGTCCTGAGGTTGGAGGTGAGGTGATTGAGGCACCCTTCCTGGTGGAGCTGGGTCTGGGCTGGTGGGAGGATTTGTGGGGCAGAGTAAACAGGGGAGGGGGCTACGGACTGTGGGGAGGGTGTGAGCCAAGTCCGAGTGGTGCGTGAGCTCGAGAACTGGCAAGTAGATGGGGTGCTGTTGCTCAGGCACTGGGCTGGGTCAGGCGCTCAGAAGTGTTGGCTTTGGCTTCCTGGGTCTATTTAATCAGCCAGCTGTGGCCTCAGGAGGCCCAATTACTGCTTGGAGAAAGCATTCCTTACAGGACTGGATTCCTTATTATGTTAAGCTCTGAGTGATTGTTTGAGAAGAGGTGTTGTAAAACTATCAGTCAATAAATGTGCGGCTCTATTGTCCGTGGGGCACTGCCTGTGTGGGGTAAGTGCAGTCTTCCCTGCTCTCAGCCTAGGCCCCATTCTCCTCTGCCCTGCTCAGAAGTGGGCTCCAGGCTAACCGAGCTGTCTGGTACCTTATCACCCGTGGAGATGCCCACAGTGCATGTGGGCTCATGCCCTGTGGCCAGCAGCCCCAGCCGTGGCAAGCGTACCGCCAGGTCAATCCTGAGGTTTCTCTCTGTCCAACAAGTCAGACCAGGGAAATTTATTCTGGGATGTGCATTGGTTCCTACTGTGCATTGGGCATGGAGCTGGGCACTTGGGGGTGTTGGGAGGATGAGAGGTGCAAAGACACTGTCCCTGCCTGCAAGAAACAAGTATTTGCTTCCCTTTGACCACGCGCATGTGACATTCATGGTTTTTGCCATCACAGAGAGCCTGTTGTATTCTCATTCATAGGCAGAATAATGTGGTCAACTCGTGAAGTCGGATTGCCCTGGTTTGAAGTGTGGTTTGAAGCCACTCACTAGCTGTGTGAACTTGGGCAAGTTACTTGATCTCTCTGATCAAGTTAAGTCTGATCTGAGTTAAGTCTCAATTTTCTCATCTCCAAAAGGTTCTTACTTTCTAGAGTTTGGTGTGAGGATAAAGATTGTGTCATGCCCATCACTGTTTAGAATGGGGGCCAGTGCGCTCAAAGCTGTGATTATTGTTACTTAACATTTTTCTTTAAATGAAGTTAGCGTAAATAAAATTGTAAAAGGACTTTATAGTAGCATTACTATAAGCGGAAAATCAATATAATTTTTCATTAATCCTTGATAGCCACAAAAATAAATATGAAAACAAAACACTGTTATGAAATCTTAGGTATATATATTGGGCTCGAATCTGCTTCCCCTTAAAAAGAGGGTAAAGCAAGGACCAGAGATGTGATGACCAGTTCTGGACTGAGAATTGGAAATGGGACTTTCTCATCATGTGGCTCATTGTCGTTTGTACACTGATCACCATCTAAATACTGCTTCTCAAAGTGTGATTTAAGGACCAGCAGCATCAGCATCCCCAGGGAGTTGGTTAGAAATGCAGATTCCTCAGCTCCAGCGGAATCAGAACCTACATTCTAACAAGATCTCCAGGTGATGCCTGAGCACGTTATGGTGTGAGAGCTTTAGTCCATAGTTGCCCGTTTTGTGCATTCCACACTTGGAGAGTTCATTCTCTGCACTATACACATGAGAAGCTTAAGGCCCGATTAGAATCTGATGCAGCAGATCAGAATTCAGGTCTCCAGACTTGCTCTGTCAGGCAACGTCCTCCAGAGGAAATCAAGCGCCATCCCGTCCTTGCTTACTGTGTGACCTTGAGCAAATTCTTAACCTCTCTGAGCCTTAGTTTCCTTATCTGCAGCAGGGGACTAACTGATAATAATGCCCTCCCTCAGAGGCTGTTGTCAGGATTAAAAGAGATGAGGCTCGGTCAGTGTTGGCTGTTGTTATCCTTGTAGGAGGAGTTGGCCTGCCCAGGCCTCTCCGAGGTCTGGCTCAGTGTGTGGCCTCCACTCTGACCAGCTGTGGTCGCCTCAGAGCTGTTGGTGGCCATACTGTTGGCATTGTGGCAGCTATTTCTGTTCCCTTTTGTACTTACATGTTAGAGATGAGTCATCAATTAAATTAATTTAACGTCATGTTGGTAACTGTGTGTCATTTGGTTGTACTGCGGGGGGTTTACTTTTGATTTTTTTTTTTTACAGGACTTTATTGGGGAACAGTGTGTACTTCCAGGCCTTTTTTCCAAGTCAAGTTGTTGTCCTTTCAATCTTAGTTGTGGAGGGCGCAGCTCAGCTCCAGGTCCAGTTGCCGTTTCTAGTTGCAGGGGGCGCAGCCCACCATCCCTTGTGGGAGTCGAATCAGCAACCTTGTGGTTGAGAGGACGCGATCCAACCAACTGAGCCATCTGGGAGCTCAGCGGCAGCTCAGCTCAAGGTGCCATGTTCAATTTTAGTTGCGGGGGGCGCTGCCCACCATCCCTTGTGGGACCGGAGCAATTGAACTGGCAGCCTTGTGGTTGAGAGCTCACTGGCTTATGTGGGAATCGAACCAGCAGCCTTCGGAGTTAGGAGCATGGAGCTCTAACCGCCTGAGTCACCTGACTGGCCCTACTTTTGATTTTAATATAAGGGCGTTTTGTTGTTGTTGTTGTTGTTGTTTAAAGGTAGTTGACTGCTTGCCAGGAAGAAGCAGGGATTGTTTTGGCAAGTCCCAGATTCCATAATAACACACACGATTGTCTCCTTGGCATGAGGTTGTTAGACTTTCTAAGTGACTTGCCAGGGACCCTCTGCTTCCCTCAGGGAGCAACAGAACCGAAGCACATCCATGTAATGAATTTTCACGAGAAAACAATGTCTTTGCATCCTCCTAGCATCATCTCCTATTTACTGTGTGCATACCGGCTGCCGCGCTCTGGGCGAAACCCCTCGCAGACATTTTATTTCATGCTCAGAACAATCTGTTAGTTGGATCATCTCGTCCCCATTTTTTCTTAAATTGAGAAATAATTCACACACCCTAAAATTCACCATTTTAAAGTATAACATTCTGTGGTTTTTAGTATAGTCACAAGGTTGTGTAACCATTATCATGATCAATTTTAGAACATTTTTATCCACCCCAAAAAGAAACTGCACCCATTAAGCAGTCACTCCCGATTTCGCCCATCTCTCCCAAGTCTCTGGCAACCACCAATCTCCTTTCTCTCTCTATGGATTTGCTTATTCTAGACATTTTGGATAAATGGAATCACACAACCTATGGTCTTTTGTGACTGGCTTCTTTCATTTGGCATAACGGTTTGAGGGTCATCCATGTATCAATACTTCATTCCTTTTCTATGGCAAAGTGGTATTCCATTGTATGGTGACACCGCATTTTGTGTATCCATTCCTCAGTCGCTGGACATTTGAACTACCTGGTATTTCTACTTTTTGGCGATCGTGAATGATGCTCCTGTGAACGTGTACATACAGGTTTTTCCTGGATTCTTGTTCTCATTTTATGGAAGGGGACACTGAAGCTGAGGTTAAGTAACTTGCCCGAGATCCCACAGCAAGAAATCCCCATCCCAAGAAAAGCCTCAGTTTGGATCCTGAGGAAGAGAAAGAGCTCTCAGGCCCGTGCTGCAGCCACCTGTTCCTTTTTACGTTCTGGCTCTTGTGTGGTTGGAGAGTGTCCAGATGTCGGGTGTGATGGCTACTGGTGGGGGAGCGCCAGAAGCTCTGCTTTGTTCTCGGAGGCAGACACTCTGCAGTCAGGTCATTTACTAGAGAGGTTGGGACCCGGCAGTAGGTCAGTGAGAAAGCACCTGGAGATTCCCGATTCCCAGTGTGCAGCGTTTGTCCTTGGACTGTTGGCTGCACTCTGCAGGAGGTGCTCCGAGCTTGCCGCTGAGGGATTTCATTTCAGCCCTGTTATCCTCGTCCCCATCAAGACCACCTCCACTGACCCAGACTTCTCAGCACTAGAGGGAAAACATTCCCCAGGGGTAGTTGGATATTAGGGATGTTGCTTTTTTTTAAAAACTGAGGATATTTGTAAGAAGTAATAAGTGCTTGTAAAAATATCCCACAGTACAGAAGTCTATAACATAGAAAGTGAAAGAAACAACTTCCCTAAACCCATGGCCACGTTCAAGTTAAATGGTCTCCGTAGGTTCCCAGAAGATACCACGCCCAGTTCCTCCTTAGCCTGAGCGCCTTTCTGCTCTTCTCTCTCACGACCTGCCAGTGCCTAGTATAAGTGCTGTAGTGGTGGAACTTGCTAGATTCCTGCAGTCCTCAGTCAGCTCCTCCTCCACCTTTTCTCTCCAAGTGACATGACGTGGGGAAAGTCTGGGAAAGGCTGCTGTAGATATTGGAAGTTAAGCACCAGCAAAATCCCTGAACGTAGTTTTCTCTGGGGAAGGGGATTTGTCAGGAGCGGGTAGAGCCTGGGCTCCTATTTGTCTTAAACCTTCTAGAGCTAGCTAGCTCTGTAAACACTGTGCACAAATAACTGTTACCCCCCCCCCCCCCCCGCCAATTATGCACGGTGGTGCCTCGGTGCCATGTCGGAGCCAGTCTTTGATGACTGGTGCTTTGACTCACTCTCTGCATCCCACACCTCTAGCTTTGGGGATCAAGTGGCATTTCAGAGACTGGCAGCCCGAGTCACAGAGGCTCAGCTGTGTACAGTTTTGCTTTTTATGCCAGGATGCCAGCACCCAGCGCTCAGCTCCTAAATATACCTGGTAGGGCTGGGAGTTTTGATCTTCTGGAAGTGGTGCTGGCTCTGCCCAGCAGGCACAGATCTACGTTTTCATGTTCATGTTCCAGAAAAACGTGTTTTCTGTATGTCAGCCTCCTGAATGAGAGCCCCATCTCACTTGGGTCCTCTGTTCTGATGCCCTCGCACAATCCCATGTCTTATCTGGTTAAACTGAGCTCTCTCTCGAGATAGGGCAGCCAGAGAGCCTGGGTTTGAATGATAACTCTTCTGTTTACTTACTTTGCCTCAGTTTCCACAATGATAAGGCAGAGTGAACATAATAGCACCTACTTCATGGGGTTGTTAAATTAGATAAGATTTGTCAATGTTTGCAAAAGTCTCAGGCACATAGGAAGGGCCATATGAGGGTAGGCTTTGATTATATTGCTGATTTTTAGGACCGTCCTCTGACCATGGCAGGAAGTGAGTGTAGTGCAGTGTAGACTAATGTAGTGCCATTGAAAGACCATAGCTTTGCAGCTGGACTACTCTGGTTCAAATCCCAGCTCTGTGCTCATGGGCACGGGGAGCCCACTTCACCGAGCCCCAAATCTCCCCGTCATATTGCATGTTCTAGCCTGTTCTAAAGCATGACAGTTCAGACACATGTGGCTGTGGCTCGCAGCCTCTTCTCTTTGACAAAGTGCCTTTGCTCAGTAGAATCATGGAGTCACAGAATGCCCAGCCTGGTTGAGACCCCAAATCCCATAGTCCTGACCTTCACTTACAGAAAAGGAGACAAGGCCCCAGAGCAGGTGTTTCCCGGAGACCCCATGGCTGACGGTGGAGGGGCCGCGATGTGGGCAGGGGCCTTCTGAGCTCATCCTGGGACTGCTTCATACTGAGGGTCACCTGTGCCTCTTTCAGAAGCAGAATCAGGAACAAGGCAAGAGAGAGGGATGGAGAGACAGTGGCTCTATCTTGAAATATCGTGTCTGAGGGGACCTGGGAGGCACACGGGGCAGACTAACTTTCCATGGGGTGAGTCAACCTAAAGCCCCTACACAGGCGTGGACCAATCAGCACTCACTAAATGGGAGTTATGTCATTATTGTCACCATGATTGTCAGCCAGGGCCGAGTAACTGTAGCTGGATGGAGGCCTGGTCCCTCTATGCCAGTGATTCTCAAACTTGAGTGGGCATCAGCGTCAGGGCTTGTTAAAACACAGATGGCTGGGCCCCAGCCCGGAGCTGATTCTGCAGGTCTGGGGGGGCCTGAGAATGTGCATTTCTAACATGCTCTGGGGCGATGTTGATACTGTGGATCGAGGGACCCCACTTTGAGAACCACTGAGTTGGACGTGCCCTTGCCCCTGAGGGTGGTCCTTGAGCCTGCCTGGTAGAAATGCAGGCTCTCGGGCCCTGTCCCAGACCTGGGCAGCGTCCTCAGCCTAGCAGGACCCCCGGGTGATTCTTACTGGGAAATTGGGAAAGCCTGGGCTAAATGACCTCCAGTCTCCTAACGCTGAGATTCTGTGAAAGAAGTCATTTGTGAAGAAAAGACGTTCTGGGTGGGACCAGGTCACCCTGGCCAGAGTCCTGCTTAGGAGCCTTGCTCATGGTCAGGCCGCAGAGCGCAAGTCCCTGCCAGCCCGAGTCCCTGACATTTTCTTTCTGTGACTTGGATCGCAGGGACTCTGTGACCCTCTTCGCGTCCCCCTGCCAGGCCCTGTCACCCGCCCCACCTCTCAGCAGGGACTGAGCAGGGATCAGAGTTCTGTGTTTCTAAGAAACAACATGAACTTGATTCAATCTTCTTGACTTCCTTCAGAATGTTCTGTTTACTCTGTGGGTTTTGCTGGTTTTGCCCAGGTTCTGCCCACCAGTTACTTTTCATCAGGCATTTATTAGAATTAATGCGATAACCTTTAATAAAAGGCCCATGCATTGAATCAAAAGCTTTTTTATTAACACAGTGTACTGGCTTACTTAGCGGTTTACGGAGATGCAATTTGGCCTTCCTGCAATAATAATTATAATTATGATAATCATGCCTTGTGTTTATTATAGTGACTTCCCCCAAGGATCTCTGTTCTCGACTGCAGCTCAGGTATTGGTGGCTGGGGACGCTGGGCTAAGGCACGCTTGAGTCTAGCTGCTGTCCCTTGTCACTAGTACTCCTGAGCCCCTGTTGGGGTCTGAGGGCATGCATGCACCACCAAGTAGCATGAAATGGTGCCCGTGCCAGAGCCTTCCTCTCTGAGGACTCTCGGAGCAAGGGCAAGGCTCCAGGAAATTGGAGAAGGCAGGGCTTGGAGGTGGAGTCCCAGAGGATTAAAAGTCCTCTGGGCCATGGCGCCCCCCAGCTTGCCTTCCCTCTCGCCTCTGCGACCCTAGTAATCTCATTCATCAGCGTCCAGCCTGAACTCAGGATGACCAACTGTTCTGAGTTGTCTGGGACGGAGGAGGGGTCCCCCAGGATGCAGGACTTTCAGTGCTGAAATTGGGAACGTCCTGGATAAACCAGGACAAGTTGGTCAGCCTCCTGGAATCTTTGCATTTAGAGTCTTTGTGCTCCATCATCTTACCAAAACAACAACTTACCTAGCAACACGAGCCTCATTTTCCTCCTGTGAAGGTAACTCATGGTTCTTATGGAAATTTAATGACTTAAGATATAAAAAGTGCCTAGTACCGTGCCTGGCACATAGTAGATACTCAGTGGTGTTAGCTAGGTTTGTTTTCCTGAGTTGAGTGAGACTTTCGAGATCACCCAGCCTCCGGCTGGTTCAAGAATCCTCTCTGTGGTGACCCTGCTTGATCACACCCCTTGATGTGGCTCTCACTTCTTCACATGGGAGCCTTTTCTTTATGACTGTGAACTATTCCCTGTCCCGTCAGCTCTGAGGCCCACAGAGAATGGGACCCTCTTCCTGATGACATCGCATGGCTCCTTGAGGGTATCTCGCCTGTCTCCAGCCTGGGGCTTCTCCTCCCTGGGTGGAATGTCCCCTCCCTTAGTGAGACCTGGCCCCCAGCCTCATCTTGGCCTTGTCCCCTGGAAGCAGTGCTATCTTCCGCTGTAGGCCCTCGGGCCCAGTATGGAGCTTAGCTCAGCTCAGGAGGCTTTCCTCTACTGCATACAGGTATGGTGGGTATAGATGGTACCCATCCTCCTAGGCCTGGAGAAGAGTTTCCTGAGAACCAAAGGTGATTGGCTCATGAAGAAGGCTACGAGGCCTCTTTCCCCTAAATCATGGAAAGGCCTGGGGAGTTTGGAGCCAAGGCCTAGTTTTCTACCGAGGTGTTCAGCTTAGACTCCCCTTTCTCTGGCCCGACCTAGAGACAGGCACCTGGACAGATTCTTGACTCGGGGCAGGGCAACAGGATGGCTTCTCCATCAGCCTAATCTCCTCCCCTATATTTATCAGTAGTTTCCTTATGTGTTAGAGGGTATAGTTCTTACAACCCAGCACTAATAAAATAGTAAGTAGTACTTTTTATGGTTATTATTATTTGCCCCACCAGGGAATGGACATGAAGTATGATTTTTTTCCCTTGTGCACAGATGGGAAGATGACTGGGCAAGGTTGAGATTTGTTCCAGCAAGTCTGGGGACCTGCATCTCCATTTTCTTGTCCCAGGGACCGGGAAGAATTGTTCCCAAGATCATAGACCTCTCCTCTCAGCAGGGATTGGAGGCCACGGGTTAGGGCTGTGGCCTGGATGGCGGGGAGGGTGTTTGCGTCATTTACCATCCATGGCAGTCAGACAGTGCTGAGCAGGAGTTTCATGGACACCAGCCTCTGGGGTCAAAGGTCGTGTCCCCAAGAACAAAAAAAATCATAGGGAAGTCACAGGGCATAATGCAGAATAACGCCTGGCACACAGTAGGGCCTCGATAGCTCTTTGTGGAGAATGAATGAAAGGAACATGTGGATACGTTCCAGCCCTCAGCGCCCTCCAGGTGTGGGGCGAGGGCTTGTGTTGCTTGAATTGAGACTGGAAGACAGGGCGCTGTAAGTTTGGGGTGCTGTGTGAACGGCCCAGGTGGTAGAAACAAGGCTGTGGGCTGGGCATTTCTGGGCTAATCTACTTGGGACAGACCTCTGCTTTTGAAGACCCTTAGAAATAACTTGACTAGCTATGGCGTTATGTCTCTTCTACCTTTATTGTGACTCTACAATCACTGTGTGATTCCTAAGTGGTGCCTGCGTCCTGAAAGTTCTATCTCATAGTTTCTGCTCCAATCTAATACAAAGAGTTGCTATCTTTCTTTCATGCATCTGCCTTTCTGTTTCTCTTATTATTATATTTTAAATTTTATTGGGGCATATTGGGGGACAGTGTGTTTCTCCAGGGCCCATCAGCTCCAGGTCGTTGTCTTCAATCTAGTTGTGGAGGGCGCAGCTCACTGGCCCATGTGGGAATCGAACCGGCAACCCTGTTGTTCAGAGCTCGCGCTCTAACCAACTGAGCCACCCAGCCGCCTCTCTGTTTCTCTTATTGATGGGAACTGGTTTCCTCAGTTTATCCTTGAATTTGCAGGTTATTTTTTCCAATAAAAGTTATTTTTATGTTAAATTTATTTTTTTATTTTAAAAGTAAAGCATCACTATATATATTTGAAAATATATTTTATAAATATGTAAAATATTTTATGTAAAATATAAATATGTAGTGGTACTTTACTTACTTAAAATAAGCAAACAGTGGGACTATGAATAGTAAAAATTGCTCAAATTCTTTGTAATAACTGTTTACCATTCTGGGTATTTTCCTTTCTGTCTTTCCCAGGCATGCATACTTTTTCACATAGTTGGAATTACAGCATGCATGTAAATTTTATATTCTGCCTTTAAAAGACCTAAATACTATAACTTGAACAATTAAACAAGAAAAACAATGAACAGACATAGATTGATAATACTATTTAAGGAGGTCTGCCAACATTTGGGGGAGAAACAATGCCAGAACTCCAAACAGAAAAATAGCGAGACATGAACAGGATTTTCCACAGGGGAAACAAAAATGGTTAATTAACTATAAAAGATAATCAATCTCATTATTGAAAGAATTACAAATTAAAATAAGGGATACCATTTCCCCTGGTCATATTAACAAAGATTTTCAAAAAGTAATCCTCTTATTTGTTAGACAGGATATGTAAATTGATATAAATATTCTAGAAAGCAGTTTGGCAATACATATGTGAAGCCACGTGTTTGTTTACTAATTATATGTCCTATCTCGTGACTATCTTATGTTCCTGTCTCTCTTGGGTGGTCTCAATTTTTTTTTATTGAATTATATTGAACATAGATCCTTTTTCACCATCTGTTGCTTCCTTTATTTTTATTTTAAGTATCTAGGTGTTTAATATTTCTTTACACAGTTAGTTTTGTTGATCTGTTCCCTTGTGATTCCTTTGTAGCTCCTAGCTTTAGAATGTCATCTTCATGTAAGAGGTCATATAAATGTTAAATTTTGTTTACTTCTGATTTCTGTGTTTGATTTCAAAAAATATTTCAGGTGTAATTCTATCTAGAGTTCATTTTGATTTTTAGGTTAATTGAGAGTCTCTCTCTTTTTTGTTTCCCCCAAATTGTTAATTGGTTATTCTAGCGTCAGTTATTCATCCTTCCCTTCCCCAATTTATTTGTGAGACCTTCTTTAGCACTTATTAAATTACGACATGTTACTTATGGACTAAATTTTATCAGCTATTACTTTCTACCTATGATCTGTTTTCTCTAGTGCCCTCTGTTTAATTATTGTAGCCTTGGGGCAGCCGGATGGCTCAGTTGGTTGGAGCGCGAGCTCTTAACAACTAGGTTGCTGGTTCAGTTCCCACACGGGATGGTAGGCTGCGCCCCTTGCAACTAGATTGAAAACGGCAACTGGACTTGGAGCTGAGCTGCGCCCTCCACAACTAGATTGAAGGACAACGACTTGACTTGGAGCTGATGGGCCCTGGAGAAACACACTGTTCACCAATAAAAATTAAAAAAAATATATTGTAGCCTTATAATATTGGTTATCAACACACCTTTTTCTTTTTTAGACAGTCATGCTTGCTTATTCCTCCAGCTGAAATTTAAAACCATTTCATCAAGTTGAAAACAAAAACAACCAAAAACTTTTTTGGTATTTGAGTAGGAGTTACATTAAAAAATTTATAAATCAATTTCTTTTTTAAAAAAATCAACATTATTTCAATATTTTGACTTGTCATCAATGAACATGTTACAGCTTCACAAATAAATCCATTTTTAAAAACATCTTTGTGAACTTTTCTACTTTCCTTAATACTGTTCAGATACGTTTCTCATTATGACTATATATATTTTATATTATAGTTGCTGTTTGTTGCTGGCATATAGGAATATTATTGATTTTGTCTGTTTATTTGGCTCAAATACTTTGCTGAGATCTTTTTAATTTGTGTTGTGAGATAACTTTGGATTTTTAAGGTTATGCAATCATTTCATATGCACATAATAATTACTTTGTCTGTTTCTAATGTTTATGTTTTCTATTTCTTTGGCCGGAACTTCCAAGACCATATTCAGGGGTGCTGGTGATTGATGGAAGGCATCCTTTTTTGCTCTTTGTTTTAAAGGGAAAGCTTCTGACATTTTCCTTGAAATTGCTCCTAGCTTATAGGAGAGCTATCACTTCCACCCAAAGGGGCTGATATGATTTACAACTACAATACAGACCCCTTTTTAGCCTTTTATGCGTCTGGCACAGAGCACTAAGTGACTAGTTTGGACGTGTTTGCGCCTTCTAGACTCTCTAGCCTGCCCCAAACGTTGAGCCTGCGGAGCTACTTCAGTTCTAGCCCTGATCTCTACTGAAAGCCTGACTTCCAGGGATTGGCTCCCCCTGTAGGACTTTGCACTCCCTTCTGCCACCCCCACCTGCTGAAATAAAAGCTGTGGTTCTTTGACATTGGACAGCAGTAGGGCTGGGGTCACCTAACACAACCATGGACCAGAGGAGGCAGTAAACACACTTCTCCATAGGATACCCTACATAGGACCCCAGTGGACCCTCAGGCATCTGGACTTTTGTTCCTACCCCACCTGTCCCCTTTCTTTCTTTGAGCCAGCTGAGTGAAGTCACCAATACCCCTCCCCTTCCCGGAACCTGCTAGACTTCTGCTGGCACTGTGCTCTGGGGGTCTTCCCAGTCCAGTGGGAAAGCAGACACAAAAGGGGCTTAATACAATACAGGATGAAGAGGTTTCATTCACACTATATGAGACTTAGAGGCTGCTTATGGCAGTCAGAGAAGGCTTCTTGGAGGAGGTGAGACTTGAGCTGGTTTTGGAGAAACTGTAGGAATTCTATGATGCAAATGAGGGAGAAGGGCTTCAATTCTGATTATTTCTATAGACTTTGCATTATTGTTGCTGTTCAGAATTGGATCTTTATAAACTATCTTTTCTTGCTGTCTATTTAGGAAATTATTGATTTTTGCATATTTAATTTGGAATAATCTACAAAGGCTTAGTGGCCTGGGGGAAGCCTGGCCTCTTTGGGGAAAAGACTAGAGTTTGCTGAGAGAGAAGTGGGGCAGTGCTCCTAAGTCAGTGAGTACTCCTGGGGTTCAGGGGTTGGGGGGAGGCGGTGATCACCAATGAGTAATGGGGGCACATAGAAAGGAAAAAGAAAAACAGCATCTGTAGTATTCCTGCTGCATTCCTCAGGCAATTTGTTAGTATAGTTAGTACTTTTTATTGCGTTTAATTTTCCTGATAGCCCTGTTAGGCAGATACCCCCATTTTACAGATGAAGAAACTGAGGCTCAGGGAACTTATATGACTTACATGAGCTGGGTAGCCTCATGTTTGAGCCTCCGTGCTGCCAGTTTCCCCGCAGCCATATGTATAAAACAGCTTTATTGAGATAATTCACATAGCATACAATTCATCCATTTAAAGTCTACAATTCAGTGGTTTTAGTATATTCACAGAATTGTGTAACTATTACCACAATCAAATTTTAGAATATTTGCGTTACCCCCACAAAGAAACCGTCATCCTTTCGTCGCCATCCCATAATCCTTCCATGGCCCCCATCCTACGGTAACCACTCATCTACTTTCTGTCTCTTGTATTTGCCAGTTCTGGACAATATATATAAATGGCCTCATACAATGTATGGTCCTTTGTGACTGGCTTATTTCACTTAGCATAGTGTTTTCAAAGTCTATCAATATTGCAGCATATATTGGTACTTCATTTTTTTGTTTGTTTTTGGACATTTGGGTTGTTTCTATGTTTTGGCTAATGCTATAATGAACATCCATGTGGACACATGGTTTTATTTCTCTCAGGTATACACTAGGAGTAGAATTGCTGGGTCACAGGGTAACTCGAGGTTTAACCATTTGAGGAACTGCAAGACAAGTCTCCACAGCAGCTTCCCTGCTGCCTCTGGGACGAGGCTTGTCGTCAGAGGGATGGGGCTGGGAAGAAGGTCAAACCACAAATTCTATGTGGATTGCCTGTTTTCAGAGAAGTAGCCTATTATAAAGTACTCCTAAAACTGCAGCTTCACTGTTGAGTCTTTGATGGTTCCAGAGGGACTTGTGGATTCCGTAGGGCCTCAAGGACATTGCCATCAATGGTGGTCGTCACTGTACCCTCAGAGCTCTGCCTTCTACATTCCGGCTAGGAGTCTGTGGGAATAGAGAAGGTTCTGGAATAAATCCTAAGGTTCAGGGTGTGAAGTAGGGACAAGTGGGATTTGTGGTGATGAAGGCTCTTGGAAGAGGGAGGGCAGGGTTTCGAGCTGGCACAGCGGGGGAGGTAGGCAGGAGAGCAAGAAGGCTGGGAAGAGAGACTGGGTTGGGTCCATGTGGTTTGAGACCAGTCCTTGGGCAGCTGTGGCCCCTAACTCTGGTCTGTCTTTGTTCTTTGGCTGCAGATCTGGCTGAATGCAAGCTGGTTTCTTTCCCCATCGGCATCTACAAGGTCCTGCGGAATGTCACCGACCAGATCCACCTCATCACACTGGCCAACAATGAACTCAAGTCCCTCACCAGCAAGTTCATGACCACGTTCTGTCAGCTCCGAGGTAGGCTCTGGTTAGTTCAGGCCAGGGGGCCGGCGTGGCTAGCCCTCATCCTTCAGGCGTGCGACCACGGCCAGTCCCCGGGCAGCTGGACCCGGGAAATTATTCCCAAGGGGAGCCTTTGAGAATGGACCTGTGTCCTCACTGCAGCCTGGAAATCTCTGTCATTCCTGCCCCTAGCTGGCTATGAATCATATTGACTAATGGTCCAGGGTGTGGGTCCTGGAGTGATTTTCTTGTTCCGAACAGACCAGCTGGATGTTTAGGGTCCTGAGGCCCAGGAGTCATTGTTTCTCTCTGCACTTGAATGAGTCCCCCAATCTAGCATTGTTTCCCTGCGCTGCTTTCTCACTTCAGGAGTGACAGATGCTAGGAGTGTTTTCTCTGCAGGGTACACACAGCAAGTGGACAAGGGTGCTTCGCAGGGAGACGGGCAGGAGGCCAGCAGGTGGGCATTCTGGATTCTTTTGAAATGGCTCCTCCAGATGGACAAGCAGGATGCAGTGGCCTCTGTAGTGCCCACTCCCCAGTCTACAGAGTAGTCCCTCCGTTCTTCTGAGAGAGTCCAGGGCCACTCAATGGCACGTGTGGTGGAGCTGCGACCTGGGCATTTGACATGTGTTTGCAAAACGGTGGGGCAGGAGAGTTGGGGAGAGCACAGGAGGCATCACCTTCCTGCCTTCTGGAATTCGGTATCTGACAGGAGCATGAAAAGGCTCTAAGAGCCTGTTTAGAGAAACCAATATCTAAAATGCTGGTGGAGCAGGAGGAACTCGAGGAAGCATATCTCATACAACTGATTTTTGGCTTCCATTGAGCAGAGCCCAGAGGGGAGAGGGAGGCGTGAATTGGCAAACCTGGTCCAGGGACAAGAAGCAGCTTGTACACCTCAGGTGGGAGCTACAGGCAAGACCTGGAAAGAGCACGGGCTGGGTACCCACACCAGGGCAGGGAGGCAGGACTGGTCTGTGGAGTCATTTCTGAGGGAACCGCACGGAGCTCGTTGCCTTGGTGCCTAAAATGACTTCTGCTAAAGTACTTATGCCTGGGAGTGGGGGGTAAGACTTGTCTCCCCAAAGATGCCTGCGGGCACTTGTACCCTGGCCTGCTTTCCTGCCCTTCCTTTTCTTGTGACTGCTTCTTTACACCAGTGAGATGGGTCCTTACAGCCAGCAGCCCCTTTGGACCCGCCGCTCTCAGCCCTAGCTCCAACTAGAATCATCTGAGGAGCTTCTCTACAAACACAGTTGCCTCAGCTCTACCCCAAGACCAGCTGAATCAGAATGTCTGGACCTGGGCCTGGGCCTGGGCCCAGGGTTAAAACCCACCAGTCATTCTAAAGTGCCAGCAGCCAGGGTGGAGACCGTAGTTCAGGGGCGAGAAGCACAAATACCTGAGCCTAGCATGTAAGTAAAGAGTGAGTCACATCGGGCCTGTACAAGAGAGCGATGGGGACGGTGGCAAACCGCTACGTGCTCTGGCAGATGTGCTACAAGATTGTCCTGATGGTTTTATTCAATAGAAGCTGGAAATGGGGATTTTCATGTGAATTTTACTCGTTTTTACATAATACTAAAGTGAGAAAACACTGGATTTAGGCCGTGGGTCTGTAGTTGGGAGAATCTCCCATAAAATATTAGAGCTACCTCTGCCGCCTCATTTCTTGGATGGAGAAGGAAGGTCAGGGAGAGAAGGGACTTGTCCCGGGTCTCAGAGCAGTATGCCCTGCTTGCCTGCTTCACAGGCCAGGACCGCCTTTTTAGGCCACCTGTATTTAGACCGAGGGTCCCCCAGAACTGCATCCAGCTAGTTGGAATGGGGTGCTTGCTTTCCGGAGGAGGATAGAAAAATAGAGAATGGATGGTGGAGGTTGGTTGGGGCCCCTGGGAGGGACACACCAGGCAGGGGGGCTTCCTTTGGGTAAAAGGAGGGTTAATTTGTGCTTTCCTTTATTCAACCTTCCCTTCAGCACCTGCCATGTTCCAGACCCGTGTCTGGAGGCCCAGAAACAAAGGCCCGTAGACCAAGCCTCTCCCCGAAGGAGCCCAGGGTTGCAGAACAGACTCCAAGTGCTGTGTTACTCGTGTGGCCAAAATGCGCGGACTGCTGGGAAGAGGAATGAATGCTTCCCGAGAGCGGGGTGGGCAGTGGGGTAGGTGTGGAAGCAGGGGCTTTCAAAGGACTCAGATTTAGCAGTGCCTTGTGGGATGAGTTAGCAGGCCCTCTCCAGGGACCCCAAGACAAGTGTCAGAGAAATGTGCTTCGAGCGCCATGCATTCATGCCTCGCCTGTGGAAATGTACTTATCATAATACCCTTCGGTTCCAAAGTCTGTCAAAGGATGCAGTTTGAGCTCGTTTGCTGCCTGTGGTTCCTCATGCCCCCGCGCACCTCAGATGACAAAGGGAGGGCTGTCGTGTGCCCAGTAACTGGATTGCACAGAGGTGGTGACCGGGGCAGGGAGGGGGCTGGAGCTGGGGACCCACCTAGCTTCCACAGATGTGGCTCTGGGCCCCAGCCTTTGTTGTAGTTTCTATGTCAAACAGAAAACCCTCTCCTTTTATGTGGGAAAAGGAGGTTTGAATAGGCTCTGTTGGGATCCTTAGGGCCTGGCAGCGTTCTCGTTCTTCTCGGGGCTCTTGACAGAGGAGGCGGCTGCCATGGTGCTGGGGAGAGAGCCATCGGCACATTCCCTGACTGCCAGGGCGTCTCCTGTGAGTGCCCTGGGGACTGTCTTCTGCAAGGCTCGTGGGATCCTCAGAGAGGGGTCATCTTTCAATGATTCCATCCCCTTGATGTCCTTCTTCCATGTTATGGCGGGAAAAAGCAAGGCCTGAGAAGGACGATGGCACAAATGGAATCAGTCGAAAGGGCAGGTGGGTCCCAGTGTCCGCTGTGGCTCCCTCTTCTCCTGAGTTCCCATCTCCCCACTTCCTCTCAATGCAACTCATTCAGCTTATTTTACTGGGCGTGTCCTGGGCCTGCCCGGCCAGAGGGGTTGTGAGAAACAACGGAGACCACCCAAATGAGGACTGGCAGGGGCTTTGTTCAGAGCTGCTCTAGCAAGGAAGTCAGCCACTGTCCTTGCATTTGGCGAAGACTCACAGGCAGGCAGAGAAGTGGGAAAGCTTTGTAGTGGATGAGGGAGGTGTCAGGGGTACGCTGACTGGAGGCCATTGGCCTGGGGGAGCTGGCGGCAGGCCAGCTAGCACTGGGACATCTGTGTGATTGGTTAGGGTGCATATTTGGCTTTCTCTGGTTGGTGCTACGTTGGAAGTAGGGACAACATGGAGGGAAACTGTCAGCAACAAAGTCCTAGCCATTTGGGGTCAGTTGTTTTGGGGGGTTTGTTTGGCTTCCCAGGCTGTCAGTAGAGATGGCAGTCTGACTTCCTACAAGTCTGCCTTGCGGCAGGTACTTCCTGGGCTGGTTACTGGGCCTAATGTGTTGGTTTCCTGGACAGGTTGTGGGGCAGAGTTCTATTTTCATAGTTGGTCAGACCATTGTCTGTGTGAACATTCCGTTTCTCACAGCCTGCCTTTCAACTCGTTTCAGCAGTTCCCCTGTCCTGGGCTCGGCCATGGGCATGAACAGGTGAGCAGTAACAGGGGAGCCCAGGTCCACTGGGCACCTCGCCTTCCCAGCTCCATGCTGAGGGTTTTCCATGTGTCATCTCATTTAATCCTCGTGGCATCCAATATTTGGGACCGATAAGACAACTGAGACCTGAGGAGCCCACAGTCTCTCAGTGGGGGCAGATGTGTAAGCAGGCAACCACCTTATAATGTGCAGGGTGACGAAGCAGACATTTACTTAAAGTCCTGTGTTTTCCCCCTACTTCCTACTTTGCTTCAGCCCACTGGGTTACTTTTCTTTAGCTGATGGCACTTAGCAGCTGAAGGGGGAGAGGCAAGGGGATCCAGTGCTGGGAAAGCGGGGCAGACAGTGAAGCTTGGCAGCGGTCAGTTGGATGCTGATGTCTTGGTTTTAATCTGGGATCGGGCAGATCTACTCCATCGGACACGCATTAGATGGTTCCCTCAGTACAGCCCGACACTGGAATAGCCCGATCTGGGAGGGTCCATCTCACCTGAGTTATCCACGCGGGCAGCTCCCAGTTCTGATGACCAAGGGTGCCTACCCGATGGCGAGGCAGTGATAAGGCTGTGGCCTTTTGCATCAGTTTTTGCCATCAGTCCTCGAGGCTATCTGGCCCCTGGAGTTACCTGGCTGACCTCAGTAGGGCAAAGGCCAAGCTGTTAGTGATCCCTGCATATATGCTTATGGGCTGTGGGTCAGCCCTTCCTAGCAGAGAATTAAAGGAACCCAAATGTCATGGCCTTAGCATCCTTTGGCTAGAATCCCAGCGATAGGACTACAAGGCCAGTGGACACGAGCATTTCAAGCCTGTCTATATACACCATGAAGTTATCAAGCACTGATGTCACCCTGAGCCCAGGACCTGCCAGGAGGAGGAGACCATCCCTCCTGTGGTCAGGCTGAACCAGGACCCACAAGATGGGAGGCCGGGTCGTTTGGTGTAAAGCACAGATGCCGAGTTCTAGCCCAGTGCTGGGGCGTGACAGCTTCCCTTTGCCCTTGGGATCCACTCTCCTTGCTTACCCAAGCTGTCTGTCACCCTCGGCTGTGGTGTGGGTGCAGCCAGTGGGGAGCCCCAGCAGGAGATCAGGGGAATGGAGGAGAATTGGATCAGTGAATTTACTGTCCTGGCTACCTCCTTGTGAGGTCCACCTCGGGCTGGCTGTGCCTCTTGTATGGAGGTCACGTCTCTTGAGGTAGCCTCTACACACCTCTCCTTCCAGGTGTGACAGCTCCCTGCTTTTAACCCTAGGTTACTGCAGGATCCCTTGAGGTTCCCCTACAGCCTCCCACATCTTTGTAAATAGTTTGTTGCAAACAACTTCCACCCCTTGAATTACCCTAATTTGAGGGTGTCGTCTGTTTCTGGGTAGGGCCCTGACTGATTCTCTGTGCCACTTATTAGCTCCGTAACGACGAGCAGGTCGTTTAGCTGCTCTGCGCCTCAGTTTCCCCCTTGGTGTAATGGAATAATACCGGTAATAGTCTCTACCCCATAGGGCTCTTGCGAAGACTAAATCGGTTAACCCATGCGTGGCCCTGGGAGCAGCAGCGTCCCCAGTGCTGCCCAACCTGCTACCTGGCACGAGTGTTCACCTCCTGAGTGGGGGAATGAATGACTTCCCGTCATGTGGTCAGCAGAGCCATGAGCTCTCAGAGATGTCCACATCCTGATTCTTGGAGCCTGTGACTGTGTTACCGTACATGGCAAGAGAGACTTTGCAGCTGGGATGAAGTGATGGACCTTGACATGGAGAGAGAGCCTGGATTGAGTGGGTGGGTCCAGTGTGGGTCCACTGCAAAAGCCATCGGGATGGGAGCTGTTGCTGGAAACAGCCCACACCATGGCTTTCTTAGTGTATTAGCTGGACCACGAATGGATGGGGATTTTATCATTCTTATTTGCTCAGCTCTCGAGTGCCCGCTGTTTGCCAGCCACTGTGCTAGGAACTATGAGGAAACAGTTTACCCTTGGGGTCTGAACGCCTGGCCCTGGCATTTCCAGGTTGCGTGACCTTGTCATCGATTTCTGGGTAGGGCCCTGACTGATGCTCTCTGCCACTTATTGGCTCCGTAATTATTGGACCATTCCGAGCTTCCACTTTCTCATCCTAAGATGGGCATAGCAATATTACTTCACAGGAAGTGTATAAAGCTCACATGCTATTCATTTGTTCTCTTTATTTGTATATTCTTATTTTGGGGGTGAAAGTGATGGGAATAAATGAAATAAATTCCCTTTGGAGGGGAGTTGGAATCAGACTGGAGGGCACTTCTGCCACACAAGCAGGAGAATATGGCCTGCATCCTGCATCTTGCCAACCGTGGAAAGCAGCAGATCCTGGGGGCCTCTCTGCCCACCTGGCCCGGGACACGGGCCACACCTGGAGCACTGGGACAGGAACTTGGACGTCTCATTCCTCCAGGGCCCCGTCTAACATTTCTCACCCCCCATGTGCAGTGGGACATCCGAGTTTCCCTTCATTTCCCTGTTCTGAGATTTACGCGTCCATCTTGGCTCCAGGCTGTGAGGTTTAGAAGAGTTTCCATCTCCCCTCTGCCCTTCTTACCCACTTCCTGTGCATTTCTCTAGTTGTGATAAAGCTCTAAGCTTCACATGAAAACAGGTTCCTATTATTTGGTTTTGAACATGCAGTAGCGCACACAGTACAACCAAGGGTTGGAAGGGCTAATAGGGAAAAACACGTCTTCCTCTTGCGCCTGTCCCAGATGTCCCATTCCCCTGCCCAGGGGCAACTACCAGTACCAGCGTTGAGATATTTATTCCATGCCAGTGTGAGCATCAATGTATTTACTGTCAGTGGCATTGACCGTGTACCACCATGGGCAGGCACTTTTGTAAGCGCTTTGTAAGTATAACATTATTTAAACATTTACAATTTTGTAAGGTCAGTACTGATGTTATCTCTTTTTTTTTTTTTTTGATGAGGAAACTGGGGCCGAGAGAGCATAAGTAACTTGCCTGAGGTCGCATAGCGAGAAAGGGGTTGGGACTGTGGGGCCAGACCCAGGGCTCCTTTGTAACTACAAATGGGAGTACAGGGTGTACACTGTTTTGCAAATTGCCTTTTTCACTTAGCAATACATTTTTGAAATTGGTCCGTGTAGGGACAATGACAGCTGTCTTATTCTTTGCATGGTGGCAGAATGGCTATCACTGCATTTTAATTTGTTAGAGACACTGTTAGAAGAATTTCCTCACCCCTTCCCTCTGTCCACCCAGGGAGTGGGGGTGGCTTATAGAAACGTCACTCCTGTCTTCTTGCCCCTCTGTCCCCTGTGGGCAGCAGCTGTCTTTGTGCTGAGCATGGGCCGTTTGAAAGACACTTAGTGCCCTACGTGACCCACTGACTCTGCCATGCAGGGGGGCCCTTGCAGGCAGGAACATGATTGCTCATTGATGTGGGGGTGGCGGCCAAAAAGCAGACTGAGCCTCAGTGGGCAGTATATTTGGAGCTGGCACATTCGCTCACTACCTGGCTGCCTAATTACTGCAGGACAGCCTCCTCTGTCCCTGAATGGAATCAGCAGGCCTGTCTCTCTCCTCTGGGGTCAGTAAGGCCTCTGACGCAGCTTTGGCCATTGTCCAAGATAAGGATTGTGCGGAAGTAATAAGGAGAACTTAGGGAAGGAGAGGTCCATTTGACAGACACCAGAAACCATAGTTTAGTAAAGGCAATAAGTAAGGGAATCTCATGACAGCCTGCTGTCACGCTGGGGACAGTCTTAGGAGTGGGATGGAGTAGGGTCTTCCCAGAGCCCCTGGGGGTCCAGGCTCTAGACTCTAGACTCTGGTGTAAGAGAGCAGGAAGAAACACGTGGAGCCCCCAGTGTAGCCCCTGGGACCAGAGGACCTCTGCCCTCTCTGTCTCAGAGAGAAGGTGGAGAGACCCTGGGCATTGTTGTGACCCTCAGAATGAGAAAGAATGTATTGTGACCCCAGGGGCGACGAGCATCCCCTGCTTTCTTTGCCCTCCCCTGGTGAGGGGGCCTGGAAGCAGTGCCACGGTTGGATTTACACTCAAAACCCACCAGGTCTGTTATAAACGACTTTGCATTTGACAACTTAGAGGAAATGGACCGGTTCTTTGAAAACCAGAAACTGCCAAAACTCAACCAAGTTGAAATAGATACTCTGAATCGTCCTATAACCATTAAAGAAATTGAATTCATAAATGCAAAGACCCCAAATAAGAAATCTCTAGGCCCAGATGACTTCACTGGAGAATTCTACCAAACTTTTAAACAAGAAGGAACGTCAATTGTACAGTGTCTTTCAGAAACTAGAGGAGAAGGACACGCTTTCCAGCCCGTGCTGCAAAGCCAGTATTGCTTTGATTTCAAATACAGATAAAACAGAACCAAAGGGGGAAAAAAAGAGAAGAAAAGGAAAACTACAGACCAATATCTCATATGAACTAAGGACACAAAAAATTTCAGCAAAATATTAGCAATCAAACCCAGCAATGTATGAAAAGAATTATAACCCGTGACCAAGTGGGATTTATCAGTCTTTTCCGATATACAAGTCTGGTTCAACATTTGGAAATTAATCGGTGCAATCTATCATATCAAAGGCTAAAGGAGAAGAATCATACAATCATATCTGTTGACAAAAAAGAAAGCTTTTGACAAACTTCAATAACCATTCATGATAAAAAAAAAGAAAAAAGAACAGTCAACAAACTAGGAATACCTCAGTTTGGTAAAGAACATTTATGAAAATCCTGTACCTAACCTCAGACTTAATGATAAAAGGTTTTCCCTGTAAGATTGAGGATAGGTAAGAATGTCTGCTCTAATTTGGAAAGTTCTAATCACTGCAGTAAGACAAGAAAAAGAAATAAAGGGCATGTAGATGGGAAATGAAGAAATAAAATAGTCCCTATTTGCAGATGACGTGATTGTCTACATGGAAAACAAGGCATCTACAAAACAAAACCAAAGAAAACCTCCTAGAACTAATAAGTTCAACAGGTTCCCAGGATACAAGATCAACACAAAACATACGAGGTCATGCATACTCATCCTCAAAATGCTTTCTTTGGTTTCCTGTCTCACGCAGAGTAAATCCACTATCTCCCCAAAGTCTCCGAGGCCCTGTATAACCTGGTTCCTCATCTCTGTTACTTTTCCTCTCTCACTCCCGACTCCAGGCACACTGACCTCTTCTCGATTCCTTGGATGGGCCAAGTTCTTTCCTATCTCAGGGCCTTTGTACTTGTTATTTTCTCTGATAGCTAGCTTCCTCTGGGCTCTTTGCACAACTGGTTCTGTCTCATCCTTCCCTCTGACCTTAAATGCCTTCCTAGCCACCTGAAATAATCTTATTTATTTGTTTTTCTGGTTTATGACTTTCTCTCCCCACTAGTGTGCAAGCTTGTTAAGGTAGGGATCCATTATTCACCATGATTTCCCCGTAGTCACGCAGGCCTGCCCAATGGTCGGTGCTGAGTAATGTGTGGTGAGTGAGCGAGTGAAGGCTCTTTCCGTATCACTATGTCCGACTGATTTCCCCCGCACGTCGTGTGTCCAGCTGCACCCGCCTTCTCTTTCAGGTTCCCTTTTGATTCCTGCCGTTACTGTTAGTTTTCAGTTTTGTTTCCACAAAAGTCTCCGTAATTCAAGAATTAAGTCTCATCTTGTACCTCCCTAACAGAAGTAGTTTATTGAATGCTTTCGTTTTTCTTTTTTTCTTTCTTTTTCTTTTCTTTGTCTTTTTTTTTTTTTTTTTTTTTTTTGAGTGCTTTTACTTTTCAGGGATGATTCTTATCATGTTCAAGTCCAGGGCTGAATGTGTAGTAGGTGACTCATAAGTATCTGTACTGTGCAGCACATTCTGCCTTTCAGGACTCTCTCAACTCATCCTCACAGCCCTTCTGTGGGTGGGCGGGGAAGACCTTCTGATGAGGGCATCCCGAGGGAAGATGGGTCAGGGACAGGAACTGAGTTAGGCCAGAACCAGGCCTTCCTTCACCCAGCACTCAATAAGCTGGGATTTGCTGAGTATCTCCTCTGAGAACAGGTGCCACAGGGATTAGGGACGCAGCACTGGAAAATGCTGGGTGCCGGAATGGCCCACTTACCTTGGGGAGTTTGGCTGGGGGCCATATCCTGGTTTGGGGGTTGGGAGAGGAAAGTCAAATATCGTGGGGAGAAGTTGGATTTTGTGTGACCTTGGACAAGTTATTTCATCTCTCTTTAAATTGGGGGGAGTGGGTTATAATAAAACGATGATTGCATGTAAACCCCTAGAATAAGGGGAGCACGACCTGGAACGTAGTAGTGCTCCATAGATATTAGTTGTCATTGTCACATTTTGTTAAAAGCCTCATACCCAGTGAGCTAAACTTTTGGTATCCGGTAGAAGAGTTCTTTTCCGGAAACCCTCCCCCATGCAAGCCCAGCACATCAACACTTTCTTAGTGTAGCAGGAGCTTGGTTCGCTGGAGTGGGCTGACACTGCTTCTCCAGAGCAGATCTGGGCCCCCTTTGAAGCTCCGTAATGGAAAGCCTCCTCTTCTTCCCCAATTTCAGTGCAGCCCCTTTGATTACCCTAATGCAATTAAGGAGCTGAACCCAAAGGCCTGGAGCCCTGCTTACCCAGCCACCGCTCCCACTGTGCCTTCTGCTTTTCAGAAAAGCTTCTGAGCTGGGGGAAAGGTCACCTTTCAGGCAGAGCCAGTCCCTTCTCCTTGCAGCTGAGCTTTTTCTTAGAGCTTGTCACTGAAGAAAGGCCGGGCTTCATAGAGCAGCCTCCCTGGGGAACGTAAAGCTGGGTCAGGGCAGGATAGTGATTTTGTGCCCACTAGTCTTCTTCAGAGCAGTGACCTCCAGAGAGGGAGACACCAAGAAATGATTTGGAAAGCTGCCTAAGCTCTGTTGAGTGAAAAAAGCAGGTCTCAAAAGAGTAGATACTCGTACGTAAGGCCACTTGGTTAGTTACCACGAATAATGTTTGCAGCTGGTTTATTTTAAGAGAAACTTCAGAAAGGTGCACTGCTTAAAATGAGATGCTGTTGCTGAAATTTGTTATCACCACGGGAGATACTTGTTATCACTGTTTTAATATTTTCCCCTCACTGTGTGTAGATCTCTGGGGTCTTGTTTGTGCTGGGACTCTTTTCTCGAGAAAAGTCATGGCCCAGTCCTCAGTGTCCACTGAAGGTGGCAGGTAGCCTAGCACTCAGGCACGTGAACAGTACTGGTAACTGTCAGAGAAACCAAACGCTATCCTAACTGCAACTATAGGATTTTGTTGTTTAAAGCCACTGAGATTTGGGATTATTTTTTTCTGATGCAAAATTGGCCTGTTCTGACTGATACAGTTTAACTTTAAATGCATTTTCTGCTTACAAAAGCAGTATGTGCTCATTGTGAAAATATAGATGTCACAAAAATATAGAACATAGAAAAGTGGAAATTCCAAGCATTTTTTCCACCCCTAGAGACAACCAACGTTGTTTGGTATACATTCATATATATATATATATATATATACACACACATATATGTATATATACATATATATAATACATATATATGAATATATACATACAGATGGATGGATGGATGGATATTGTTTTAACAAAACCAAAACTGTAATCATAGACTATGAGGTCTGACAATTAAGTTTGCCAACTTGTTGTAAAAATGTTGCTAACCTGTTTTGCTATCAGAGGGATTGTTCATTATGAATTTGTACGAACTGGACACACAGCTAACCAAGTTTACTATTTGGAAGTGCTGGGGCCGGCCCGGTGGCTCAGGCGGTTAGAGCTCCATGCTCCTAACTCCGAAGGCTGCCGGTTCGATTCCCACATGGGCCAGTGGGCTCTCAACCACAAGGTTGCCAGTTCAACTCCTCGAGTCCCGCAAGGGATGGTGGGCTGTGCCCCCGGCAACTAAAATTGAACACAGAGCCGCTGAGCTCCCGGATGGCTCAGTTGGCTGGAGCGTGTCCTCTCAACCACAAGGTTGCCAGTTCAATTCCTTGAGTCCCACAAGGGATGGTGGGCTGTGCCCCCTGCAACTAGCAATGGCAACTGGACCTGGAGCTGAGCTGTGCCCTCCACAACTAAGACTGACAGGACAACAACTTGACTTGGAAAAAGGCCTGGAAGTACACACTGTTCCCCAATAAAGTCCTGTTCCCCTCCCCCAATAAAATCTTTTTTAAAAAAGGAAGGAAATGCTGAAAAGGCTGCGTGAAAAAGTTGGACGACCTAAACTTTTCACCAACAATTCATGGTTCTTGCATCATGACAATACACCAGCTCACACGGCACTGTCTGTGAGGGAGTTTTTAGCCAGTAAACAAATAACTGTATTGGAACACCCTCCCTACTCACCTGATCTGGCCCCCACTGACTTCCTTCTATACCCAAAGATACAGGAAATATTGAAAGGGAGACATTTTCAGACAGAAAAAGTAGAGAACCATATGATTTCACTGATATATGGTATATAAACCAAAAACAACAAAAGAACAAGACAAACAACTGAAAGAACAAAAACTCATAGACACAGACAATAGTTTGGGGTTACCAGAGGGTAAGGGGGGAGGGGGAAGCAGGGCTCTAGAAGAGGGTAAATGGGGTCTAATAGGTGGTAATGGAAAGATCACTGACTCTGGGTGGTGAACACACAATGTGAGATATAGAGAATGAATTACAGAATTGTACACCGGAAATCTATGTAACTTTATTAACACTTTGTAAGCAGGCATTTTCCCGCCAAATCGTGTCGTAACGCGGGGCTTTTTTGACATTTTCTCGCTAAAATTAGACTTTCTGTAAAATATTCATATCTTTCGATCTATTTGATATTTTTCTATGAAACTTTCAGTGTTTTAGTTTAAAAAGAGGTCTCTATTTATTTACTTTGCAAAATTTTTGCCGGTTCCAACTAGAGGCGATATGACGAGTTTACTCGTTTCCCGCAAAAAATGTGTAAAGTTGTCTCCCCAATAAACTTTAATTTAAAGAAAAAAAAAAAAAGAAAGGGAGGAAGACGTTTTGATGACATTCCGGACATCAAAGGTAATACGGCTACAGCTCTGATGGCCATTCCAGAAAAAAAGTTCAAAATTGCTTTGAAGGGTGGACTAGGCACTGGCGTCAGTGTATAGCTTCCCAAGGAGAGTACTTTGAAGGTGACCTCAGTGATATTCAGCAATGAGGTATGTAGCCTTTTTCTAGGATGAGTTTCCAAACTGAATTGTCTGACCTCGTGTGTCAGGGTGTTGAGAGTCAGTAAGTGGAGTGGAGAACAGCATGGACCCTGGAGCCAGACTGGCCTGGGGTCAGAACCTGGCTCTGCCATTTCTGAAGTCCTGATCTGTAAAATGGAATCCATTCTATACCTTCTTGTCATAAGGATTAACTTGAGGTAAAACATGGCAAACACTGAGAAGAGGGCACCAGAGTGTGGGGAGCGCTCTCGAGGTTTCGCTGTGTGTGTTGTTACGTAATAGGCCGCTTGTATAGTCACGTCCAGTTAGCCTGCTCCTCCCGAGATCGCTGACCCGAGGAGTCCAGGCTGTTTGTCAAGAGGACCTGTTGTACGTGTGGGGTGGATCACCTAGTGAGTCTGTAATTAGACGGGCGTGAGTGATGCCCTTGTCCAGAATGGGGTCTGACCAGATGGAATCAAACCAGAAAGTCATGAGGATCAAAAGAGCGTAGGAAGAAGAGCCTGCTGTTCAGAGTGGTTCTTGAGCAAACATTTCTGGAGACAGGAATGACTTGTTTGGCTTGCACTTTGTGATTAAACATGCTGTGTGAGGGAGTGGTCTTGGCAGCTGGTGAGCAGAGGGCACGTTCCACGGCATAGCTCCATTAGCCGTGTGCCAGGCCTGGGAACAGCAGGGACAACTTGGGGTGTTTGTGGTCAAGTAAGCCTGTGGCAATCCATTTGTTTGCATTCATTCGTTTGTTCATTCAGCCAGTCTTTTCCTGAGCACCCTCTCTGTGTCAGGCTTTGGGCGAGGCACACACAGTACAGGGTGACCCATGCTGCTCCTGGCCCTTGAGGGGCTGCTGGGCAGGCCGTGGGGCCTAGCTTGTAACGTGGCTTCAGGTGATATCCTTGGAATCCATCCCACCTTGACCTGTTCTAACATCTTTCCTGGACCCAGCCCAGGGCATTGCTGGGAGTGGGGAGATGAGAGTGGGGGTCGGTGTGTCACCCCGGGGAGGCTAGTCAGACGCTGACACTCAGCTGTACCCACACCCCCAGCCCCCCAGCCCTCTCCCCTGGGGACTTGGGAGCGCCCTTCATTGATGTGTGGGAGACGGGTAGGACTATGACCTGGATGACATCAGTTATTAGTTGGGAAGAGCCCTCTTCGGTCTGGGCTCCTTATCTAGGGGACTTTGAAGCCGGACACAGGGCCACCTACACATCCACTCCGCATCCTCAGCACGATTCCCCTGAACCTGAACACGAGGGGTGAGCACCGGCCTACCTGCAAGGCGAGCCTGTTTGCACTGCAGGAAGGAAAGCCTCTCTGGTCATTCCGGGTGCCTGTGTTCAGGGGTGTCATCCCTCAGCCAGCCCTGGGAATGATCCCAAACGCTACCCTGAGCAAGGGTGAGGTTTCCCAGCCTGGTCGTGACTCTTGGCTCCCGTCTCCAGGACGCAGGGCTGAACCTTCCTGTGCTCACCTTCTCCACCATCTCAGCTGATTGATGTCAGAATGTTCCTGCCTGAGCAGCACAGACAGTGGGGCGAGTGAGGCTCCCGCCAGTGAGGGACGCCCCTCAGGGTCCCTGTTGGGAGCTGGCTGCCAGGCAGCATGCTGGGCAAGGCCTGGGAGACCTCCGAGAGCACCTCTTGTCAGCCCCCATGGCGCCGCTGGCCCTGACCAGCAGACTGCACCCCGAGGCAAGCTCCCCAAGGCTCTAACACCCACCTCTAGGGCTGGAGGCGTCTCAGTGTTGAGTGGCTGTGATTCGTCTGGCTCAAAATAGTTTGATAAAAGGCCGTCTTTTTCTCCAGCATCCCTTCCAACACCGTGACCTTACAACTGTGATCTAGACTGGGACATTTCTGGTTTGAGGCGTGGCTAACTAAGAACCCGGCTGCTGGCGGTGTCCTGGGTTTGTGTGGGATGAGTGGTGGTTCTGCTGATAAAGCCTTGGGTTCAGGACGTCCCTAAGCCGAGAATGAGAGACAGGCCCCCTGCGTTATCTGTTTGCTGCCTGTGCAGAAAAGAGTCACCATTCATCACATATTTCCTGAGTGACCACAAGGTGTCCTTCAAGGGACTGGACGTGGGAACAAAACTAAATCCGATACAGTTCCCACTTGCGAGTGCCCCAGCGTGGCGGAGCAGGGGGCCTGCAGTGTGGGGGTCCGGAGGGCTCTCTGGTGGGGCTCTGCTCTCACTGCGGAACCCTGGGAAGGGGCTGTTGGGACTGCAGAGCAGCTCATCTCCAACACCCCAGGATGCAGAGGGAGGAGGGGGCCAGCACAAAACTGGTGGGTCCAGTGCAAAATAAAAATGCAGGACCCTCGCTCACAAAGCAGAAGTACTGTGAAGGTTCATGAAAAGCTTTTTCCTTTCCTCCGCAGTCTCTCAGTGTGTCATGGTGCTTTTCTCTTTGCTACTTAATGTCCTTATACGTAAGGAAAATATTAAAACTAAATTATTAGTACACATTTTACCATTCGTCTTTATATTGTACAATGCCAGTTTTAAAGGCAAATAGCAGAGCATTTAACTCATATGTGGAATCATGAAATTATACGATTTGGATTTCATGGCGCGTTTCGAGTGGGCCAGAAGGACAAACGCAAGCCAGACTCAGGAAAGTTGGAAGGAGGAAGAAAGTGTGGACTCTGACAAGTGCCTGGGGTCCCCACCGCCCCCACGATGAAGGGCACATGTGCACATGGGCACATGTGCCCTCAGTCCTGACAGTTCCTATCACGGGCTAGACCTCCACACTTTGCCCTGGCCATGGGTGGGATATGAGAGGTCCGTCCAGGTAGCCCAAGGATCGTTAAACCTCTGCCTCAGATTGTGTTCCGTACCTGGGGCAGGGGTGAGCAAGAGTCTCCCTCCTGCCAAGACTCCACCTGTTGCCCCCCAAGACACCTTGGTGCTGCCAGCCCAGGGGCAAGAGTACCAGGGGACAGCTGCCCCTGTGCTCCACTCTATGATTCCATGGACACAGGTGCCCCCTGCCCCTCCCTGTGCCCAGGTCCCTGCGGTGATGCAGGGCTGCAGCAGTTACAGAGCAGGGGCAAAGAGGGGGCGCCCAGCATGTCCTGGGTGCCAGGGGGTAGGAAAGCAGGCTGCTGAGAACCCATCCTGGGGAGGCAGTGGGAGTCAGGACCAGGGGTATGAGCTGAGATTCCATGGCCCCCCCTCTACTTACAAAGATTCCAGGGTAAAATTATTAAGACTTTGTTATACACACAGACCCATGGAAAAGCCCCAAGACTGAAAATCTACCTCTGTAAGCAAAGGGAAGGAAAGACTGAAGAAAGAGCCTGGCCAGTCCATTGTGGTAATTAAAAGAGTTTATTAAGGGAAACTTACGCATGAGGCATGTCTTGGGCGGCTGCAAGATGAAATGGATTCCCAGGCCTCTTGGCAAGTGCCAAAGAATTCATAGAGTAAAGGGAGGAATCGTCACAGGTACTGGTACATGAATGCTGCCAGGTACAGGAAGTGACTACATGCTTGACCAGGTCAGGACAACAGCCAGTTCCAGGAACCAGCACACAGCAGGAGGCAGGGGAAGGATGCGGCTTTATGTCAGAATGAACATCGATTAAGATCAGACAGTCTCTAAGGGGGGTTTACAGAAAGCAACCTCTGTTCTGGCCCAGGTCCAGCTTGTGGAACAGACAGTGGTCACGTCATGGAATAGTCTCTCTTCCACACACTTTCAAGCTGGCAACGCAGAACACTCAACCCCAAGCTCAGGGCCCTTCTGAGCCTGGGACCCTGTGTGACTGCACAGGTCGCAGACCTGTGACACCAGCCCTGGGGGGAGGAGCTGAGGTCATTCTTCAGTTTACTTTGCATTTGTGGGCCACAGTGTCCTTTAGGTCAGACAGGGTGGGGAGGCTTACCTGAGTCATGTAACAAAGGGGGGGCTCTGTAAGCTCACATGGGGATGGGGCCCGGAAGCCAGCAGAAACTGAGGTGCTGGGGGGGGACTCCCATGGTGGTTCTGCTTCTCTGTCTCCCCCATTCTCCTGCTGTCAGCTGGCTTCTCCTTCCTTGGGTTCCTCCCTAGTGTGTACTGAGCCCCTAGTGTGTGCCAGACATTGTGCAAAGCACTTTGCATACTTGTAAGCTTCACAGCAGCCCTTGCGGTAACAGTAACAATACCATGTACGAATGCTTACTCTGTACCAGGCACTGATCCAACTGCTTTATCCGTGTTAACAGATGTAACCCGCCAACAGCCCTATGAGGCAGGTGTTGTTAGTAGTCCCTTTCTACAGATGAGGAAACTGAGACCTAATGGGGCTGAAAAACTATCTGAGTGATTTAGTGGTAGGTGGTACAGTTAGCAGTAAGGCCCAAGGTCCCCCACTCCTAAGCCCTGAATTATGCTACCGCCTTTACCCCCTACATTGACTCTTGGGTTTTGCCCGTCATCCCTCCCTCTTGCCCAGGGCCCCAGGCGGTGCCCCAGCTTCTCTCTATAGAACACAGCATTTCTGCGTCAGTCCCCACCATCCCAGAACTGCCATGGGGCCAGGTTCCCAACAGAGGGACTCCCACCAGTCCAGCTTACCTTCTCTCACAGGTCCCTGCACAGGTATCTGGTCAGCTATGGCTGGGCTGGGGAGCAAGGTCACGTGATATAGAAAGAAGTTGACTGCCTCTGGTGGCTCCTTGAGCAGGAGGGCAGTGGGAAGTGGTGTCCCTCAGATGGAGGGGTGTGGGAAGCTGCAGGTACTGGGAGCCTGGGCGTTGCCCATCCTGACCTGTCCCATTAAGAATTGGAGTTGAGGCCTTGTCTTAGGGAGGAGCCAGCACGTCCTGACCCATCATCTAGGCTCAGGCTTCTGTTGGGAGAGCCTTCCATTCCAAAGCCGAAAGCAGGGTGCCCTGCTGGAAATGACCTCCTGGGCAGCCGTGGGAGTTACCCCTCCTCTTGCAAAAACAAACATGGAATCGGGTCCTGGGTGGGGAGAACTTCCTTTTGGTCTGGGGCTGCCTTGCTGCCTTCTCGGCCTGGGCAGCTGGCAGTGTATTTCTAGGTTGCTTCTCACCCTTCTTTCTCTTCCTCCCCGCCATGGCAGAGCTCCACCTGGAAGGCAACTTCCTGCACCGCCTCCCCAACGAGGTCAGTACCCTGCAGCACCTCAAGGCCATTGACCTGTCCAGGAACCAGTTTCACGACTTCCCCGAGCAGCTCACTACCCTGCCTGCCCTGGAAACCATCAATCTGGAGGAGAACGAGATCGTGGGTGAGTGGACCCAGCCCCTCCGGCCCCTGCACCTTCCTCTGTCTGCAGTTTCTTCCTCTGAACTCACTTTCCTGAGTGAGGCTCAGAGGGTACAAGGCAGCGGCTCTGGAGTCAGACGTTTACAGATGTCAGGGCAGGACTGGGCTCGCTGGTCTGAGATGCCTGAACACGGCACTGGACCCGGGAACGTGACTATGAGGCCCTGCCTGCCACCTGCCAGGGAGAGGTTGGACACTTGCTTTTCGCCTGGCAGGTAGCAGCCCTCTGCTTTCCCCATGGTGAGTCCTGAACTAGCCCGGCCACCCTTGGGCCACAAGCTATCCGTCCTGCATCTCCATCTGCTAGCCGAGGCTGCCTCTAAGACTCTTTAGCTTGGACCCTCTACACGTTTACTCCTACCTGAGTCCCTGGCTCTTCCTTCCTGGCTTTTTACAGTGAGCTCTTCACCATTAGCAAGCAGGGGCCACTAGACAGACATGTTTGGAACACCCGCTCTGTGCCTTCCAGTACAAATATGCTTCCCCTACGGGGCCAGAGGGTCTCCTGCTCTGGGTCAGAGGTGTATCTTCTGCAGACAGCAGACCCCAGCAAGCCAGGGTCCACTGAGGCGGGGGAATTGTTCCTCTCCTCCTTTGCAGCAGTTATGTACCTGTCAGTCGCCTAGGACCTGAGCAGCCTCTTCACCTGCTGTCTTATCTCCCCGGGGAGCACCCAGCATTCCCCAGGCTCCCGGGCTCCACCCCTCAGCTGCCTTGGTGATCAGGAAGCCCGTGTCCAGCCCCATTTCACCCTCTCACGCTGCCTCTGATGTTGGCGGTGTTAATAATCACCCCCTTGAATTACGCTTTTATTTTCATAAGCCCTTTCACAGCCATTATGCCATTTGAGTAAAAGCAAGAGCGCTCTAGTGGTTTGGAGCTGCTTGATGGAGAAGAGCCGGCCTCGTGCAGTGGTCAGCACCACATCTACCACGGACGCTACCAGCAGGACTCTGGCCTGGCTGAGTGAGGAGTGCGACCCGCTGACCTAGGAGGCTCAGGGCCCATTTGTTTATAGATGAGTAAACTGAGGCTCAGAGAGGTTATGGAAGACTCACATCACCTCTCTGAACCTCAGCTTCTTGTCAGCTTTCAAATTGAGGCTCTCCCTCCACCACCCCAGAAGGTGGCTTTTCCCCAGGCAGGGGAGCAGGGGTAGTGGGCATCTAGGCAGTACAAGAAGTGACTTTGCCCAAAGCGGGCAGCACAGGGTGGCACAATCCCCTTACTCATCCCCTCCCACAAGCTGAAAATATCCCTCAGTAGCAACAGCCCCCAGAGCAAAGATTGGCTATTTTGGCTCATTCTCTCATATACATAGCTCTGCCTTTCTGCAGTGACAATACTAACTCTACTCGTGGAAGCATTTTACAGCTTACCAAGAATGCTCATGCACAGGCCCGTGTCAACAGGGTACTTGTCCCCACTTGACATATGTAGAAACTGAGGTTCTAAGAGATTCCCTAGCCTTCACGGCCAAGGGCATATCTCACACCTGGCCAGGTAAAAGAGACATCAGCCCCTGGGCTGTTTCGTCAGTTCAAGCTGTGACAGAGCCTCCTGCAACTCTGCCTGGGCCAGGCCTGGAGGATATAGAGATGCTGGACACCGCCCTGTCCCTGGTTTTCCCCAAGTGCCGAGCAGCTCCTGAAGACACTGGAGGGTCCCAGGGCGTGCTGCACTGCGGAGGCCTTGCGTGTTCTCACCCACCCCTCCAGAGGGAGAGAAGGGGCACATGGAGCTATTGTTGGAGCCTCTGTTTTCTACTTTTCCCTGATCCTTTCTCGTTACTTGGGTGGTTTGCTAATTCTCAGTTAATTACAAGATTCTGGGATAAGGGGTGGTCCCTCTATTTTCCAAAGGCCAGGCCACAGCCTTCATAGCCTGGTTGGAGGAGGAGGGCTGTAATCATGAAGAGGTGAGGGCCGCACAGACCTTTATTATGGAAATAGCTTTGCAGTGGCTCCGGTTGTAGCTGACCTCTTGCAGGATCTCATTGGAATAATTGCAGTAGTGGCTTAGGACCCCTTATGAGCCTTATTTTTCTCCTTTAGAGCTCTCAGAGAATGTTGGAAACTTTTTTTCAAGAAATAAATGTGAGATACATGAGTTCTTTTAAAGTTTAATTCGGTAAGTAGAGAACAGGCAGCTCTGAACACAAGCCCCAAGTATATCAGGAGACTCACTCTAGAGGGACCTCCGTAGGACGTGCCTCTGGCCGGGCTCCAGGAAGGAAGACTGGAGGCTGTGCAACCTCCTGGGAGCTGCCAAGGTCAGCTCCATTATCGTTTTTATGAATAGTGCTACCAGCTCAGCTTCCTCCACTCTCTGGGCCATAACGTGGGGAGAGGAGAGAAGGGACGGGACCTCAGCAGGGCATGTAGGCTGGGAGAGACAAGGACATTTCCGTCTGCCTTTGATGCCCGCACAGGCAGGTGGTGCCTGTTCTTGGTGCTCCCCAATGGCTCAATGCCCTTAGGTCACATGTCTGGTAGCACAGGATGGCCTTGTGCAGACAGTCCTGCGGTCTTTGTGTGTGAGGTGGTCTCCATGTCCTCTCGTCTCTGGACTCACCCTGCTTCCCATGTCCACTCAGCACCGCGCATGGTGTCGGCCTACAGCAGGCGCTCCGTGAGGTGGAAACACTGTGCAGAGCTGGAATTCCTTCTGAAGTGACTGAGACTCAACAGGGCAGATTGTGACAAGTGGCTGGTTCTGACCCACTCCTGAGTTGTGAAGTCACGTTCGTAGGTTGAGACCAGCCCGTGATGGGATGCGTCACATGTAGCATGTATACACATGACTGATATTCATCTTTTGTTATCGGTGTAGATTGAGTATTGCAACTTTAATACAGTGTTTTCCTTTCTTAAAATGTGTATGCATTTTTTGGGCACTCTCTGTGTATATACACTGGGTCATGATGTAAAATGTATTTCTTCCTGTGGGTCTTGATGGAAACATTGAAAGCTACTCCCATGAGTTGTCCTGCAGAAATCTGGGGCTCTAGTCTCGGCCGGCCTAGCCACCTGTGCCCTTGCAGTGCACACCCGTTTTTCCCTCCTGTCATCCCCACTCATGTCTCTGCCCACTGTGGTTGCCATCACCTGCATCTTCTTGATGACTGATTGTTGGGGTGCAATAAGGATAGACAGTGAGGCCCTGGCTGAGGGGATGTCCCCACTCACGTGAGTGTGGAGCCAGGCAGATGACAGGTTCAATGCTACTTGACTGTTAATCCCCATCCCATCCCACCTTACCCACCCTGCATGGCCTGCGCTCTTAGTCTGGAAGTCCTTCCTTAGATCTTACCATTTTCTCCGCCTGTGGCCAATCTCCCCAAGTCCGCAGGTCTGAGCTGGGTTCAAAGGACCATGAAGTAGTGCAGGTCGAGGGGCCTCTTCCCTCCCCCAACAAGCCCCCCAGCACACACAGCAGCAGATGTCCCCCTCCTGACCCAGGGGCCTTCCTGGGTCCTTGGGGACGAACTTGCTGAGACAAGGTTGTTTGCTCTGGCTGCTCCCAGGAGAAAAGGATTTATAGAGTATTTGTTTAGACAACAGTTAATTAGTTTCTTGGATGTGGGATGGTCTCTATATTTTCCAAAGCAGGAAGTGGTATACGGAAGCTTTGAAGTATTTATAAACAAGACTGCTTGGGGAAAGATAGTCTCTGGAGAAAGAGGGGCTATCAAGATGAATGAGAGGTAGGTCCTGCCCTCAAGCTGCTTGTAGGCTGTGGGGAGGTATGAGTGGAAACAGATACCCTAGATAAGACATGGCCATAAATACTGGATAAGACTTGGTCAGAAGTGCCAAGAAGTGCCAGCGGCGGCCCCAGGCACAGGGCATGTGTCCTGGTGAGTACCGTTCCCAGGAGAGCCCAGGACGGTTTTGGAGGAGGGAGAGGCATTTAGTCTGACTGTGAGCGATGACATGGGGACATGGTGGGTCAGCCCTCTTGTAAAGACCAGGAAGGAAGCTCTTTCACCCGAGCAGCCATTACATGTGACTCGAAGGTGGGTGCAGGGGCAGCATTAAGTTCTCACCATTGGCTCACACGTCCTTAATGCTACATAGCGATTCAGCATGTTCCTGGAATATGTGTGGGTGAAGAGAAAATCGAGTATTTAGGACTTCATTTTGCTCAACAGAAGACTATTTCAGTGCAGCTAGAATGTAAATTTCTAGAACCCTCAGTTCACTGGGGTGGTTTTTTTCCCTATGCACCCACTGTTTCAGAGAAGCAAGAGATCATAGGAAAAAAAGCTCTTAAGAAATTAATAAATAATGTGATAGCACTTTGGCCAAAACCAGTATCTGTATTGTGTAGGCATTTTCTTAATTCTGCCCTCGTACTGTTTCACTTTTTGTCGTCAAGGTCACTGTTTCTCCCAGTGCGGTCCCAGGACCAGCAGCGCCACCTGAGACCTTGTTAAAAAGGCACCTTCTCAGTTCCCTGCCCACACCTCCTCTGTCAGAAGCTGGAGCTGGGGGGCAGGCAGCAGTCTGTGTTAACAAGCTCCCCACCCCCAGGCGATGCAGATGTGCGCTGAAGTCTGAGAACCTCTGCCAAGGCTCTGGCTTCTCAAAGTCTCATCCACAGACCAGCAGCGGTGCGGGCACCACCTGGGAGCCTGTTAGAAATTCAAAACCTGGGGCTCCACCTCCACTCTCGCGATTCAAAATCTGCCTCTGAGTAAGACCCCCATGAGGCTTCTACACACAGCACAGTCTGAGAAGCGCTGCTCCGAGGCCTTTTGCTAAAGCACCAGGTGTCATCTCTGCCAGCTGACTGTGCTAATGGCCCCATCTGCTCCGTAAGCCTCACAGAGACCCTTAGGGTACGTGACACAGATCCCGCACCAGAGTCCCCCTGGAGTGACTGTTAAATGCAGGCTCCCAGGTCCTCTCTCAGACCTCCCAAATCAGAATTTCTGTGGCTGGGGCCCAGGAACCTGCATTTCTTACTCGGGCCCCGGGCAGGGCCAGCGATGTGTTAAGAATTCCATCTGTCTCCTCCTCTCCTTTCCCCACGTCCATCCAATCAGCACCCAGTCCTGCCCACTCTGCCTCCTGAATCATCTGTTGCAATTGGTTCCTCCTGTCACATTTCACATCTCCCCCCATCATCGTTTTCTGGGCCCTGGCGCTAGCCTTCCACCATGAGGTTTCCCCAAGTACAGGACGCTTGTCCCCCAGTATACAAGGCTGGGAGTGCGGGGCCAGGAAGACCTGGAGAGAGCGCACCCTGCCCAAAGGGGCACCTGCACCCCTGCTGTGGAGCAGTGTGTCATTGGGGGTCCAGCCCTGTGTCGCAGCCACCTCTCCCTTTTCTGGACAGGCAGGGGAGAAGGACATTCTTCTGGGGGGCCCCAGCTTCACTCTCGTCTCCATCAAGAGAAGAGATCCTTTGGGATGTGGCATCTCTGCCCTCCCCCCTAGTCCCGGGCACAAGTGCCCACGAGGACCTCAGGATTGCTCTCCCCGACATTCATATCGCCGTTCCAACCTCAGCCTGATTCGCAGAATAAATGGGAACATGGCTTTAGTTCCCCCTAGGGCTCTCTACCAAGCTGCCCCTGGGGGAGAGGCTCTGCATGCTCTTGCTGCTCTCAGAAGTCACCTCTGGTTGCGGGGATGAGACAGTCCCTGAGTACCAAGTGCTGAGAGTGGGGCACATGGGGGCTGTGCAGGGTGCGGGGGCTTCCGGAGGAGCAGGAGCGAGCGTGACCCAGTCCTGTTGTTCTACAGCACAGCCCCGCTGTCCCTCTGGTGGGACAAGAGGAGAGTGTCACTACTAGTTCTTCCCCTGGAGCCCAGGGAAGGGTTTTTAAACAGAGGAAGCTCTGGAGGAGCAGAAGTGGAAATAAAGCTTTGTTTGATCTAAAAAGATAAAAGTACACACACAGATGCCTCATAACCTAATAGCTGTGGCTGCCTTGAACAGCTGCCCTGTAATCATCTCCTCTAATCTGCTCAAGCCTCTTTTCTGGATTGGGGGTATTATTTCCACTTAACAGCTGAGAAGAGAGGCTCCGAGAGGTTAAGGAGGCCGTACAAAGATGTGGGGGAGGCACCATTTGAACCCAGGTCTTTGGTGTTCCAGAGGCTGCCTGGTCTTCGTCTGATGGAAGAGTAGGGTGTGGGTGTCTGCGGGGAGAAGCAGGTGCAGGGTGCCACATGTCTGGGAGGCACCCATAAACTCTTTGCCAAATCAAGTTTGCAGGTTGCAAGGGAATAGCTTTCCCGCACTGACCTGCCTCAGCCCTGGCAGGAGCTTCCCCTGGGAGGGCTCACACTGCAAGGCCTCATTAGGGGGCATTTTACAAGACGCTGATTAGCAAACACACTTCTGGGAACTCCCTGCTTGCCACAGAAGGCAGTCAGCCCTGAAGACAGGTCAAAGCAGAGAAGCTGGCCTCTTGCCCTCCTTCCCCTGCCCCATGCGGATGCCAGGTTCTGTTGGGGGTGTGGGCGGGGCGGGGGGCTGGCCTAATATGATGTGGATTAGTAAATGGTATGCCTGTGTCCCCCGCACCAACAAGCTGCTCTGTCAGTCGCGTCTGCCCAGAGCTGTAAATGTAACGTGTGAAATCTGGCTGCTTGCATTTTTCGAGAGCCACCATTTTCCGCCTCGTACCACTTGGGGTTTAGCCAAGCCCTGGTCCTGGTCAGCCAAAGGTGCCAGGCCTTATAGGAGGGACCCGCTTCCAGGAAGATCTTAAATGAAGGGGAGATGTGCCAACACCTCAAAGGCTTTCAGAGGTCAGGCTATCCATCTGTCGACCCACCAAACCTAAATGGGACGGAGGAAATAGCAAATGGCCAAAACAAGTGGTTCTGGACACAAGGCTCTGCATCCTGGCAGAACAGACAGTGGCATAGTGAGAGGCTTGGAACCCACGTCTCCTTCCCTCACCACATACACACACCCTGAAGCATGCTTCTCTGCCGTTCCCTGACTCTTGGGTCTGGTGATGAAGGGACTTGAGACAGGCACTTAGTAACTGAGAAGGGGGCGTCACCACAATGGGCAGCTTTCAAGCCTGGCAAGGCAGGGGCTGCCTGGGCTGGCAGGTCATTTATGGAGGATGTAGTCAAAGCCCTGGCACTTGTCTCCTGCCCTTGGTTTGGTTGTCCCTCTGAACACAGCCAGCTGGCAACAGTCTGAGCCTTACCCTTCACTCCCCTCCCCCCAAGCATTGGGTGTCACAGTGCCCAGGGTGGCAGCTGCCTGTTTGCCACAGCAGACTCATGCCCTCTGCCCTCACACCCTTGTTCAGTGCCCGCAAAGCGCCGAATTGTGCCCACGGCAGCAAGCAGTAGGTACAGGCATCAATCTGCTAACAAGCAACTTGGGGAGGTGACCATTAGACAAATGGTGCAGGGAGAACTTGCTGGCCAGGGAGCCATGCTGAGGGATATGCCAGGGAGTAAACAAACAGGTTTCAACAGCAGTTACTGCAAATTAATCATGGCCCCAGACACGAAGGGAAGGGAAGCTCCTGTTTGCAGCCCCTTCCCATGTGTGTCTGCCTATAGGGAACTAGCAAGTTGGACCTCTGGGCAAATGACCTTTCACACACTTAGTCTCTGCCCAGATGGCATTCCCTGTGCCAACCCCCGCATGGTAAGGCCTGGATTACCCAGACTTCCAATTATCCAGGATGCTGTTGGCACTCTGTGGGTAGCACTCACACAAACAGCAAGAAAAGAAGTTCTTTGACATTTATGTCCAATAAAACAAGATGCTTCCATGCGTGGCTAGACAGCCAGTCTCCAGTACTGCCTGTCGTGGGGACATGGTGGACGTGTCTCTGTCCAGAGTGCTGGAGAGCAGTCCCAAAGCTCTGAATCGTGGAGCTCAGCCTTGCAAGGGCGTTTCAGCGGATAAGAGACTTGCAGGGGCACAGACACAAACAGGGATTTAGGCAGTTGGGAAATGTTTATTCATTCACCGGTTGTCATTTTTTGATTGAGTCGCTTGCTCTGTGCTAAAGACAGAGATGGACAAAGCACAGTCCTCGTCCTCACGGGGCTCGCGGAGTGGTCAGTTACAGCCGCGGAGAGTCAGTGACCATTTACGTCATGCCTGCGTCTTCGCTAAGCATTGTTCAAGTGTGCTCTTGTTGAGTCCTCGTGACAAACTTATGAGTCAGGTACTGTTATTCCCCCCAGGTGAGGAAACTGAGGCACAGGGAAGTTAAATGACATGGCAACTGGGCAGAACCAGGGTTCCAACCCAGGCAGCCTCTCTCCAGAACCCCAACTATGCAAGACAGTGCCTTGCATAAGGAGAGAAGATTTTCGCACAGAGCTGTAGGAAGCTAGAACGCCACGGCAAAGTTGTGGCCGAAGCACATCGCTTTGGTTGAAAGGAAACTTCCGTGGGATGAAGAGAATGGTGCGTGGGACTGAGGCAGGATTTCCTAGGCCAGGCAGGCACTCAGCCTCGCTCCTGACGGCTCCGCCTGATGCATTGAAGCAGGTAGGCCATGTCCTAGGATGGAAGTGTAGTAGTTTCGCCAGATTCTCTCATTAAGTCTCACCGGGAAGACCAGCGGTGCTCAAACTAGGTACATTCAGATCATCCAGGGAGTTTTTAAAACCCCCATCTTCAGACCACACTCCATGCCAATTCAATCAGAATCTCTGGTGGTGGGTTTCAGGCTTAACGATTTGTTTAAACTCCCCAGACAATTTCAATGTGCAGGTAAGATAGAACCACTAAGTTAGACCAGAACCTTCTGTCAACAACCACATTCCATCCCTGAAGAAGCTGTCACCTCCCTCTTGCTCCTCCTTCCAATGGCTGGCTGGTGTGTGTGTGTGTGTGTATGTGTGTGTGTGTGTAGCTACATCAGGACGAGAACAACAGCCTGGCCGTGAGAGCTGACCGTTGACAGAGGTGGGTTGGCCTTGCCTCCTTCCCTCTGGGGGCCTCTTTTTCACTGACCTACTGTCCCCTGGGCCCTGGGCACGGTGTTCTGCTGCCCCAGTGCCCACAAAACCCCCTCTCCTGGTTTCCCTGTAACACAGCCTGCTTACCTGACATTTTCAGAAGGAACTTTATCAATAGCCAAAGGCAACAGGGAACATATAGATAGTAAAACAGTGGGCCAGTTCCCAAAGGACAAGTTTATGCCAAAGATTCCTTGTGTAAGAGATGAGGAGTTGGCCTGAGTTCCAGCACCTTTGGTTTGGGAGCTTGCAGTCTAGTGACTCAGCTTGGCTCACCAGTGGTACTGGAGGCACTCCCTCAAGTTTAGTGGCGTACCTTGGTAGCTTGAAATTGGCCATTGTGGGAGTATTTACACCATGAAAAATCACAAATGCTACAAATCCGGGTATTTTCCCCTTTAGGGAGCAGATTGTCAAACACTAGCCAGCACACCACTGGCTCAGACTCTCCCCACTCTTTTTTCTCTCCTGGTGTCCTGACCACCCCACGCTGCCCCCACCAACTGCTTTTGTTTCCCAGAAGCTACTTTCCCTGGCTGGGTCGTACCTAATTCATTCCCACCTGGGGGTTATCTTAGGAGCTTTTCTTCTTTTCCAATTGTAAGGGAGGTATTATTGCTCTAACATTGATCTTAAACCTGAGCAGAAAGAGTGATGAATTGGTGTCAGCAACTATAATTTCAAAGCACAGAGAAGGATTTACAAAGGAGCCATTCACACGTCTGCCAGCACCCAGAAAGAAGAGCCTTTAGGGGAGGCAATTACTTTTCCATCTGTATGTCCCGTCACCCCTCACTTCCAGACACTTGACACACACACACAGCAGATTACGTAGTTCTAGCGTTCTAGTCCTCCAGGCAAGTGTTAGATACAGGCACGCCCCCAGCTCCATGCGGGGGAATAACAGACACTTAATGAGAGACAGTAGCAGCGTGGTCTTTCTTTTCTGAGGCCCTCCCAGAGCATCTAAGGGAAGCGGTTGGAGGACCTGAAAGAAGCCCAGAGCAGCCTGGGGCTGGGGGGCTGTAGGGATGCTGAGGTACAGGGCCTTCCAATGACCCAAGTGCAGGGGGGCAGGTGGAGGAAGGTAGAGGGAGAGCAAGGGACTTTAGCAAGGAGGAGGGATGGGCATAGGGAGCAAAGACAAATCTGACTGGGAAGATAAATGCCAGGCGTGGGCCAGGTCATCTGAGTTACTTAGTTACTTATTGGTTGTCTCCAGAGCAGCCAATAAGACTGTTATTCCTAAAGAGAGTCATTATGGTCCGACTTTCATTGCATAGCAAATCCAGGCTGGGCGTATGCAGGAGGTAAGGCTGTGGTGGGGGACCCCACTCGGTGCCCCTTTGCTGGCCAGCCTGGGGTAAGGAGGGATTTGATACCTCTGTAACCCCATTCTTCGTGGGGAGTGCTTTATGTTCCCCTCTGCTGTCTGATGTGGCCCCATGAGGCAGAAGGACTGTTTTAAAGACGAAAGGTTGGGGTTCAGAGACGTGAGAGGCCTGCCCGAGGTTGCAGGACGTTAAATGTCATATCTGAGCTTAGGGCCTGGCTCTGGCCCTGCCCACTCTCCCAACTGGCCCCTTTCAGCAGGGGGCTTAGAACTCCCTGTTCCATACAACCTGCTCTGAGGGCCGCAGAACTCAGCTTGTAGACTTGTCATGTGGTGTCCTCTGTGTTCCTGAGGGCAGGAGCTATTTGTTTTCTTCCTGTGCCACCCTCACCAGGATGCTCAGTCCAGGACTCTGTGGGGTTGGGGGAGGCTCTGTCACTGATCCCACCTGGCTTCTGCCAAGCCTTCTGAAGGCACAGACCGAGCTGTGAGTGAGGGACATGTATATGCATGTGGCCCAGGAGCCTTCTTGTTCCAGGCGTGATTTCCTACCCTGCCAGGTTACCATAGTTTGCCTGCTTGTGTCCTGTGGCATTTAGAGTAGCTGCACGAAGCTCAGCTCAGCTCAGCACCGTCTCCTGGATGTTGGTTGTTTTGGTCTCCAGGCACCAAGAGCTGCGTCAAGGCTGAGGGATGGGGGCCAGCTCTGGCTGCGGGGCCGGCCTCGATTCTCAAGCACGAATGTGCCTGCAGCCCCCCAGGGGAGGCGAAGGTGGCTCCTTAGGTGCCACCCACAGGCCTAACACACTAGGGCTGGCACTGCCTCTGCATCTTTCCCTAGTATCACAGGTGTCATTATAAGGAGGTGTTCTGAAGGTGTAGGCACACACTCCCTGGCTAGAACCCCTTGGGGATGGAGGCAGAGAAGCTGGAGGGTCCTGAGAAATCGGGCATTTCTGGCCAGAAAGAGATAGTTCAGGTGAGAAGTGGGTCAGCCAGGCATGTGTGACCTCTCCAGTGCACTCCAGCTTGGGTAGGGTAAGGGCTGCCACTATTGATTTCCAAGCTGCCAAGGAAGCCAAAGCACTTGAACCCGGGGCCACCAGGTTGGGGAACCTTGAATCCCAATTCCACAAGGGACCTTCTGTGTCATGGGCCCAGCCCATGGGGTCACCTCTGTGCTCAGAAGCTCACTCAGTACCCCTTACCCCTTCCCTGGGCCCAGACCCCTCCTCCCCTCAGCGTCCTTTTAGACTATGGGCACCACACGTGTGAAGTGACTGTGTTTTCTTATCTTGCCTCTAGCTGGCCCCACTGGCATACAAAAGTTTGCCAGTCAGTAGTGCTAATGATTAGTGAAGGGATGTCAAGTGACCTTGGGGAAGTACTTTTCTCTTAAGTGCTGCCTACTCTGATTCTGGTATTATTGATTACTTTACGCTTCCACAGATCTATGTAGGGGGCAGTTTGGGATGGCTCTCTGCAGGCAGAGGAGGGCTGGATCCACCTGTCCATGTGGGAGGAGGGTCATTGGCTGCGTCCTGGTGAGATGACAGGAACCATCAGTGGAGTGTGTCCCACCTGCGCCAGCATTTGTGGAGTTTAATCCAGATTGGGGGGCTTCATCCCTGCTGTGGGCCAGGATACCAGGCCTCACAACGTAAGTCCATCGCCACCAACAGACACTTGGGGGCCACGGGAAAGTCAAAAGAATATTATTCTGGCTTCAGAAAGGAATTCTGGAACCTCGCATGCTATATTCCACAGTCACAGGCTGAAAGTGATGCATGCGGTAACCCTGGAATGCCTTGTGAACTCAAAGCCTCTCATTGTCTGTAACGGGGAAAGTTGGCATGAACCCGAATGTCCAACAACAGAAGTGGGAACCTAAGTGGTGTCCCTCCGTGCCGTGGACTAGATGCAGCCATAATAATGTCACTGACTCGTCACCTTGAAGATGTTTACAACGTGTCATCAGGGAAAGGATGTTATGGCATGACATCTAGGAGGCCGTTTTTGAAATATAGATTGTGTGTGTGTGTGTGTGTGTGTGTGTGTGTGTGTGTGTGTGTGAATGTACGTGCATATTAAAAATTTAATATGAAATATTAATTAAAAGAAATCATTGGAAAGGCCATAGGTCAACACATTAAGAGTGATTAGTTCTAGATGCAGGACGTGGGTGATTTTATTTTATTTTTGCTCATCAATATTTTTTCATTTTCTAAATTGGATTTCTAGTGCTAAAGGGCCAATGTCCTATCACCACCTTGGTCCACAGAGGCCTGGCCCCTGCTGGCAAACACATAGAATGGGGCAGGGCCAGGGGAAGGGTCACAGAGTTGTTTAATAAAGTGGTGTTGATGGTGGGTCTACTGTGTGCCCAGCTCAGGGTGGTCCTGAGCCTAAGAGAACGTATAATCTACTTCAGGAGGTAAGACATTCATTCCTTCATTCATTCATTCATGTGCCACTGTGCGAGGTACTGCACTCATGGGGGTAAACAGAGGTTTGCACAGGTTGCAGAGCACGATGCCTGATACAAGACTGGTGAAAAGTGTGGTGGGGGTTTGGATGGGGACCGAGTGGAGTGACAGAGGAGGTTGCTTGTGAGCTGGGATTTGAGGATCGGCAGGCCATTGCTGAGTGATGACGAGGGCATGGCCCATGGGAGAGGGGAGGGCTGGGTCTCCTGTCCAGGTGGTCCCAAGTCCAGAGGCCTGGCTTCTGTTCCCACCCTGCTGCCCCTGTGCCACGTGGCCTTGGGGAAACTTATTTAAACTCGCCAAGCCTCAGTTTCCCCACCCACACAGTGCAGATCATAGCACCTCCTCCTCTCCCCTCGACAGCCATCTCCCCCTCTGCTCAGGATGCTGTGAGTGTGAACAATCTTTCAGCTTTAGCTGGAAACGCTGGGTTGGCCTCTTGGGCTTAGTACCTGCCGGCTTGGCTGTTTCGAGTTGTTGATTCTGCCAGTTTTGGCACAGTCTAGTGGTTCCCTTGCTCCTGCCTCTAAGCAGCTCAAACAACTTTAGCAGTGAAATCAAGGGAAAGAGATTCACTTAGTCTCCTCTCTGTACCTGTGAAGGCTATCAGTGTCCTTCAGCAGCGTGGTGTGGAAAACAACGCAGACCCTGGAGAGGCCAGCTCAGTGGTAGATGTGAAAATGCCAGGCTGAGAATTCAAGCAGTGCTGCTGTCGCTGGGCCTGGAGCCGCAGAGACTTGCTCCAAGGCTGAGCTGCAGCTGGTCTTCATGCCGTACAAGCAGGGGGGTCACAGAGAGACTCCTCCCACTCGTGAGCAGCGGCCACTCTGCAGGCTGCTGGCCTCTCTGGCTCAGGGGTGGAGGAGTCAGAGTTCAGAGAGAGAACAGTCCTTAGCCACCTCCTAGTTCAACACCCTCTGGAGAAACTGAGGCAGAACCAGTGATCCCCAGTGGCAGGTGGGGAGATGGTTTGACCACAGCTCTGAGCCTCAGCCCCCATCTCTGAAGTGAGGCTGTATTCACAGCTGATGTGACACCCTCAGCCCAGGGTCCAGCCCTGAGTGAGTTGCACCTTGAAACCTTCCTGTCGTGATTACGTTTTGGGAACTGAGGGGCCAGAGACCGGATCTGGCCTTGGCCTTGCCCCTTTATATAGTGAGATGAAGCAACACAGAGGGGTTTGGGGTTCAGGAACTATCGAGAACTGTCCTGCCTCCAGCACTTACTGGCTTGGTGACGTCCAGCGCTTAGGCACTGTCAAAGAGAAACCAGAGCTGAACAATAGTTTAAAGCAAGAAAAATAAATTTTACTCAGGACTGTTGAGGCAAGAGAAAAGAGACCTCAGAATAGAACCTGGCTCAATTATAAATACAGTGTGGGCAATTGGGAATTTATAATAGAGGAGTGGAGGTTGGGGGATGTCAGTGGATAGAAAATTACTAAGAGGAAAACCATCATGGGTAAGGGAAGATTCTGGCTAAATGACTTCACAGGATTCTTGCTGAAGGCAGACCAGGGTGAGCAGACATCACCTAGCAGGTGGTGGCAGATAAGGAACCTGATTAGACGTACGAGGGTGATCACATACTGAGGGCGGAGGATTCTGGCTTATTACAAACACAATTCAACGGAGTACATTTTAAAGATCCTATTGTCTTTCTTCAACGATTCACGAACTGGGCAGTATCCAATCTAGCAGCTAGAAAGGAGCTCCAAGGAGCTGTACAGAATGAAAGACCGAGGCAGAGGGGAGTGGGAACAAGGAAGGTATTGCAGGCGAGAAAAGTGGGTTGGTTATCGCGAAGGTACTTTCTTTTAGGGGATGGCAGGGGTCCACCAGGCAGATGACCTCACTAGTGCCCATTGGGTGGTTCCTGATTGACTGGTTTTAGATTTCATTTCTGGGAGAGCTGAAACTGTAAGTTTAGTCTCAGTGTGGTGATGTGGGGCTTAGCATAAGCGACTCCATTTGGGGCCTGTTGTTAACAGGCTAAACCAACTTAGCAGGTTTCTGGCTAAAATGGACCATGAAAGATGAGCACGGAAATGCAAAATTCTGACCTGGTTGAAAAATTCAGGGAAGCCAGAGTAGAGTCAGTGAATCTTTGTCAGCACCGAGAACCTGAGGCTCAGTTTCCTCATCTGCAAAATGGGTCATTGTGAGGAACCATCCAGCGCAGGGTCTCAAATATCCGTCCCCAGAAGCAGCCTTCTTTGCCAGGCCCATGTAGACAAGGTACAGAAGCTCCCTGGGCCTCGATTTCCTTCTGCATCACATGGTGGTTGTAATACCCCGTGAAATGATTTTGCCTCTTAAAAGCCCAAAGCAGGGGGTATTCTTATACCGGCTGTCAGTGGCAGAGGGGGTGATGTCTGTCCCTCCTGCCCCCACCATTGACTGTGCTGTTGGCTGTGGCCATTGCAAGCTGCTGCTGGTGTGACAAAGATGAAGGTTCCATTTAGCCCTTTTCTTCCCAGCCATTATTAGCAGGGAGCATGGGGGCCCAGCTCCCATGGAAAGAGCCAAGAACTGCCATGGGCAGCCCCTACCTTCAGCCCCCACTCCGGGCCCAGTAAGGGGCAGGGAAGAGCTGAGGCTGGCAGCTACCTAATGGGACATTAGCAGACCAGTGAGCCCAGAACAAGGCAAAAGGAGGGGGGGGGGAACTGATATCAGTTGTTTTTGCTTTGCCTCCCCTCCCAGAAGCAATGTCTGCTCCTAACCCCACATTCTAGAAACAGACTTGTCGCTGTTGTTTTTGGCTACCCGAGCCTCCACGTTTGCCTTGGGCTCTGAGTCCTTCATTGCCACCTCGTGTCCTCTCATCTGTCATGTCGGTTCCTGCCGGCAGGACAGATGATGATCAGCCCCACAGCCACCCTGTAGCCAATCTTCTTGCTTGTGACCCAGCTCCCAGCCACCTCACAGCCTAGCAACTCCCCAGCTGCCCAGAATGTCTTTTTGTGCCCACCATGGTGTGTGCCAGGTATGGTGTTCTGCCCTTGGCACTCAACGTCAAAGACTCTGCCCTCAGGAGCTTAAGAGTTTCCTGTGCTCCCAGGACGTGCCAAGGGACTGGGCCTGTGGTCTGACGAACAGAGCCGGGCCCTCAGGGAGCCCAGAGCCAGGTCACCCCAAGGTGCTAAGGGAGGGCAGACTCCTGAGTAGGGGTTTGGTTGCCTGTTCACGGGGCCCAGGGAAGCCTACACATCGCTCCTCTCTGGTCTAATAAGCGAGGGTCCTCCATCTCAGCATCAGCCTGGCTGCCCAGTGGCTGGGTGATTGGGCCAAGTTGCTTCCTCCCCCTTCTGCCTCAGTTTCCTCAACTTCTTCCCAGCTCTGATGGTCTCTCTGCTATGATCTATGCTGCCCCACGCCAGCAATCCATGAAAATGAGTATCTCGAGGGCCCTTCCAGTTGGTACTCTCAGCTGAAGCCACGTCCAGGGCTTCTGACCGCCTGTGAGAGGTGGTGAGGGGCGTGGGACTTAACAGCACTTTCAGGAGACGTCTGAGGCTTGATACCGTTTTCCTTTCTACATGATCTTACGTCCAGGCATCTCCGTGGTGAAATCCAGCTGAGACGTTGTTGGCCAAGCTCTGTGTCTTCCTGCTCAGAAGTTAGGGCACGTCCTCTTGGATTGGGGTAGTGCTCAGCGAGTGTGCTCGGTGCAGGCACCAGACAATCAACGGGGAGCAGGGGCCCCTGCACTTGTGGAGTGTGTGTTGCTAGAGCACTGAGCAGGCATACTGCATACAGTTGTCTTACTGATTTCTCACTGCCTCCCTGTAAAGTAGGCAGAGTGACCCTCATTGTACAGGTCAGAAAGCTGAGGTTCAGAGATCCCGCCTAGGGCAACAGAGACACTGGAAAAGCCATTCTGATTATCTGACTGCAGAGCTTTGTTCAGCATCTTAGCCAACTCTGCCTGTCCAATGTTACATGAAGTGAAGGGTCTAGGAGTGTTTGCCTGAAGCATGTGGTGGTTACTGGGCTCCAAGTCTCAGAAGTGTTTTGTCGTGGACAAGAAGGGACACGTCTGTTCTGCACTGTGACCCAGAGCAGAACCAGGAGGCATGGAAGATTCTAGAACCAACCTGATAACATCTCCAGGAAACCTTTTCTCTCAGGGCAGATTAGCAAGGAAATACCTCTCATGGGCACCTCAGAGATTCTGTAATTCTGTGCCCCTGGCTTCTGTTGGAGGTGGAGTCCCTGGGCATTGAGAAGGAGCTGTTCCTGGGTGGGGAGCCCAGAGAGCTGTGAGCATCCTAGTCAGGGGAAGCCAGACACTCCTGGGTACCAGAGTGCCCTGCAGAAAGACTGTTTTCAATCTCCCATAACTAAGGGAACCCCTTAGAGGGTTCTCACAGTTGGTGGAGTGTATGCCAGGCTGGTGAGCCATGTGGGAGGTGGCATAAAGAGCACAGACCCTGGAGCCAGCAGGCCTGGCTTCATATCCTGGCTCCAGCACTTCCTACCTGTGTGACCTGGGGCAAGTTACTTAACCTCTCTGATCTTCATTTTCCTCATAAAATGGAGATAACAGTACTCCACTTACATGGCTATTGTGAGGATTAAAAAACTACATGTAAAGAGCTTAAATCAGCGAGCACTCAACACATGTTAGTTAAACAAAAAAACTATTATCCACAACAAAATGTGATCCAAAACTGAGATGCCGGAGACCCAAATCCTTGCAAACTCCCACCTTGCTAGGAACATCTTGGGCTGCAGTCTTGAGGAGAGGAGGCCCCTGGGAACTCCCCTGGGTGCTGAGTCACCTGGCAGTTCAGGTTGAAACCTTTGTTTGGGTTGCTTTCTCCCCTCCCATTCCCACCTGACCCAGCTGGCTGTGGACACTGGAGCTTGCTATGAACCAGCAGGCAGCAAACTGGGCAGGGCCCCAGCTCTGCCGTTTAATAGCTGTGTGCCCTTGAGTGTCAGTCTTTTCTGAGCCTCAGTTTCCTCATCCGTAAAGTGGGCAGAGGAGCATTTGTGCTGCTCTACCCCCATGGCTATGGGGAGGGTCAAATAATGGAAGTGCTTTATAAACTTGAGTGACATGCACATATGAGGAACTGTCCTGAGCTAGTGGCCTTCCATCCCTTCTTCCAGAGGAGCTAGGGGGTAGGTACACATTCCAGTTACCAAACTCAGAGGGGAGGAGTGTATCTGTCTTCAGGGGATGCAGTTGGGGCTCTTTCCAACAGCCCAGTGTGGGCGCTCCTCACCCCCTTCCAGGCACTGCCTACCTTTCACTGCAGAGCTCCAAGGCACGGGAAGGGAAGGACACTGCACAACCCTCACCGAAGTTTAGGGGCTCATTGTCCATCTGCCTGGACGTGGGGGTGGGAAAGTCCAGGCAGCCTCTTTGGGAAGCCCTGGGGCAGCAGGATGACTGGAGCTCCTAGTTGACTCAGCAGGAGTTCTAGACAGCAGTCAGATGAATGAAGTATCCATGTATATTCAACAGAGCAGTCAGCCCTGCTCCTGGGCGTACATCCAGAGACAGTGTCATGCTAGCCCTCAGGACAGATGGAGGCCACCCGGGTGTCCATCACTGACAGAGCAGCGAGATAGAATGTGGTGGGGACACAGGATCGGGGTCTGGGCAACAGTCAAAAGCAAACAGATTAGACATACAGGGAGCCTCGTGGGTGGATTGTAACACTGGGTTTGGTCATTAGCAGCATTAGTACCGGGCACCAATACCCTCCCTACTGAAAGGAAGCAGGACTTCCTGGTGGCTGATTCCACGGCTGGGGTGGTGAAGACTGGAGATGAGCCTTACTGGAAAATAAGGAAATGCATCCAAAAAGTGCCAGGGGCATGTTAAGAGTCAACTGGAGCCAGATCGAAGGGGCTCCCACTGATCAAAGATGGGACAATTTGAGCACCAAGGTAATGAACTACAATAATTAATTGTAAACCATTAGAAACATTGATAATAAATAGATACGTGAGCGAGAAGGGAAGGCTGGTGCGCAGAGGAATGCTGAGGAGTGCTGGAGTTGTAAAGTCATTTTATAACCACCATAAAGAACAGATCAGGCAACAATCATCGGTGGATGTTAACTCTAGGGGCGCTGGGTACTACACTTAGAGGAGAAGCAGAATATGTGCATGCTTTTAAAGTGTGCCCCCACATTTTGTCCATCATCCACTGATGGACAGTTGGCGGTTGTGATTAGTGCTGCTGTGAACCTTTGTGCACAAGTATTTGAGGGCCTGTTTGCAATTCTTTCAGTTCTACTCAGGAGTGGAATTGCTGGGATACATGGGGATTCTACGTTTAACTTTATTTTTAGGATGCTTTTCTGCCTGTGTTTGCAGTGCCCTGGTGGACCCTGATGGCCCCTCACCCGGGGCTGGGCGGCTGGGCACCAGGAGCTGAGCCCACGTGTGGTGGGGGATGGAGAGCGGCTCCTATCCTGTGCTCTGGTCTCCCAGGCAGACGAGCGTCGACATCTTCCTGCTCCATCATCCTTCTTCTCTGCCTGCTTGGCCCGGGCCCCCTAACCTGCCCTCTCTCCCCGACAGATGTGCCCGTGGAGAAGCTGGCCGCCATGCCCGCCTTGCGCAGCATCAACCTCCGCTGCAACCCGCTGAACGCCGAGGTGCGCGTCATCGCCCCCCCACTCATCAAGTTTGACATGCTCATGTCTCCGGAGGGCGCTCGGGCCCCCCCACCTTAGACCGCCCTCCTCATGCCCACCCAGCAAGGGACAGAGGCCACCTGGCCTGGCACCCTGAGGGGAGGGAGTCCCATGGGCCCATGAAGGCGAAGCTTGGGGGCTGGGGGTGGGTGGGCCGAACAGCATTTGGTGGGAAGGGGTGCAGAGGTCCAGGGTCGGTAGCTTAGAGCAGTAGTGGGCCCTGGAATGCCCAGGGGGAGAAGGCAAGGCAGGGGCTGGAGCCCAGACTCTGGCCTCTCACAGCTTCTGTGCAAACTTGGGCAGACCCCCACCCTCTCTGAGTCTTGTAATTTGGGGAGGGGGCGGTGGTGTGGGGCCTTTGTCACCTTTGGGCTCCTTGGAGGCTTTTTAGGAAACACATGCCTCCAAGTTACCTTCAGATCCTCGGGTACCTTCTGAGCCCGTGCCTGAGGATCGCTGAGCATTTTCTGGCCCCTGTGGGTTGAGGCCTTGTTTCTAGGGCTGAGAGCCAGTCACTCGCCCGAGAGGAATAGAAGACAACCTGCATCTATTTATTGCTTCCTAAGAAGTGACCTGACTGAGGCCTTTCACATGCCCCATTCTCAGCCCAGTGGGTCGCTGGATTGGCGGGAGCCTGAACTAGGAGTCGTGGGAATGCGGCAGAGAGTATGGCCTGACACTACAGCAGGGCTGACAACGTGTGTATAGGAGCCCAAGGACCGTTAGGCCAGGAAACTGGGGAGCAAATCAAAGTGGCTCTACCTTCCCTGGTAATTAAGAAATCTCTGGGGTAAGAAGTTCTGAGCACTCCATCCCTCCCTCAGGAGTGACCAGGTGTGCCTGGCATCACCCCTAGAGCCACAGAAGAGGTGGCCCAGAGAGAAGCAAAGCCATTTGCGCCTGTGCCACCCTCACCATAGTCTTCCGCTGGCAGCAATCTGGCTGCCTTGACATTGTTCCACCTGCAGACAGAAAGCACTGTGACAGGCCATTGGATCTGTAGCTGGCCAGCTCCCAGGCCACCCCCAAAAGCCCTGAGAACCTAGTCATTTCTAGGTCCTCCACAGAGTCAAGGGTGTGGCCAGGCAGTAGGGTGACCAGCCATCCCTGTTTGCTCTGGACGTGGGACTTTCAGTGCTGACATGGGCACAGCACCCAGCAAACAGAGACAACCGGCCGCTCTACCAGGAGAGGGCCGAGGGCTTTTTCTTCCTGACAACATCTGTGGTTTGGAGAACCCCTGACCGCTTGATCCCTCAGGCACCTACCTCCCACTTTCTTATCTGTGGAGCAAGCAGATCAGAGCCCACCTGGTCCAGACTTTTGTCTGGGAGAGACACCTGAGGCCCCAGGACTTGGCACGAGCCAGGCCACCCAAATCCGACATCCATGGACCAGTGGCCACTCTTCACTCCTAGAACTAAGCTGTTCAGAGCCCAAACCACCGCTCAGAGCAGAACCCTTTCTGAGCATGCTCTCCTTCCTTTCCCCTTCCCAAGCCCTGGGGCTGCCGCTGCCCAGGCCTCCCGTCTCTTGGCAAGAAACAGGCAGGTTGGTTGATCATTGATGTGTCACTGAGCACTTGGTGTCCCAAGAGATGCCTTGTTTATTCTGCTCATCTCCCAAGGCCTGGTTGGTCAAGCTCTGAGAATCGTGTTTTCAGGGTGCGGAGGCCACACAAGATCCCTAGGGCTACTGAGTTCGGCTGGGGGCAAGCAGGGGCTGCCGTTTAGCCCAAACTGGCCTGGCCCCGTTCACCCTGTGTCCTGGAATGGGGTTTCTCCTTGTTGTAGAAGGGGTGCACTTTCCTGATACACACAAAGGCATTTGTGGCCAGAGCCTTGCGACTCAGTATGGTCCATGGGCCGGCAACACTGGCATCCATAGGAGCTTGTTAGAAATACAGGACCCCACGCCCCACCCGAGACCTCTGAATCAGAACCTGCTCTCCAGAAGAGCCCCAGGTGATTCATACAAGCACATTACCTTTTGAGAAGCAAGGGCCTGGGGTGGCCCAGGGGACATCCTGAGAGTGGAGGGTGGAGGTCCTCAGCTTTCCCCCAGCACCACCAGGGCTGAGTCTGTGCCCCCCGAGACCCGTGGCCTCTTAGTTCTTTTCAGAGTCTGCGTGGCAATCCCAGTGAAGGCAGTGACTGGAAGTCACCAGGAGATGAGGGTTGGGTTTGCTTGGCCTTCTGGATCTGCCTTCCTGGTGAACTCCACATGCCAAGCTGCTGCTTCCCCGGGTCCTCACTTGAGGCCCTTTCGGGGGGTTGCTTCTGGAAGCTGTTTTCTACTCTGCTTGGAGAGTTTGCCCTGGCCTCTCTGGGAAAGCTTGGGCTGGCAGAGAAGCCCCAGATCAGAGCCCACAACGCGAGTGAGCCCTTAGCTTCAGTTGGCAATAAAGAATGCGTTGGTTTCACCTGCCTGTTTGGTGTTTGATTCTCACAGCACAGACCTCTCATAACTGGGTGTCAAACCCACCCACCTGCAAAGAGGAGGGGCTGCCCTCTTGTTGAAAGCTATCCTAGGCTGATACTCAGTATGCGTCACAGGTGGGCGCAGCTGCAGCCAAGAGGAACTGATGCATGCCCTAAAGCTGAGTTGCTGCTGGGCCACCAAATGTCAGCCCTGGGGAGACCCGGACACCTGGGAAAGGAGGAACGGGCCTGGTGTCCCCAGTTTTTCCCTTGCCGATGCTAGAAATGACAGCCTCAGTAATTCATTCCTGATGGTCTGTGGTTCTCACCCGGGTCGCTGGACCAACAGCACTGACATAACCATGGAGCTGGAGAGACTCGCAAACTCTCAGTCCCACCCCAGACCCACAGAATCAGACACTGGACGAGGGCCCAGCACTGTGGTAACAAGCCCTCCGGGTGTTCTGGTGCAAGTTAGACGCCCGCTCCTGGGTTTAAGGTTCAAGTCAGTTTTTGTTTTCTAAATCTGAAAGGCCAACCTGAGTTTGCCTTGGGTTTTAGGCCAATACTTCATTATTTTTATTTAACAAACACACAGAGCTTCGTGGTACCACGCAGTATCATGTTACAGATAGTAACTTATTTAATCCCCGTGACAATGCTAGCTAGCTCTGTGAGTTGGACAAATCCCTTTTCCTCTCTGGACCCATTTCCTGTCTGTGAAGTCAAAGGGCTGCACGGGGAGAACCTGGCCAAAGTCAGACATTAGTCAGAGGGGCAACTGGGATTCAAATCCAGGCCTTTTGACCAGAGTCCACATCTCTTAGAATTGGTGTCCGGCGCCCGGGAAGTGGTTTCCAAAAGGTCCCACCTAACCTGTAAGAGGACCCTGGACGGCCCCAGAGAGCTGCCCACTTTTCTCAAGAGGCTTCAACACCTTCCCAAAGACATGTTCTTCAGAATGCCGTGGAGATTGGCCTGAACCCCATCTTGAGCTAGAAGCCCTCACCATCACCACCCAGGGTGCAGGGCCCCAGCCAGAGGGCTGCAGTTCCTCAGCGTGCCCCGAACCCCTCCTCAGGAAGAAGCTCCTGATCCTGGGTTCTCCAGAGGGAAAGGTACATAGTCAGAGTGAGAAAGTTCTTGTAGTCCAAACCTCTCCCATTTTATAGATGGGTGCAGTGACGGGCCCAAGAATGTGCAGGGAGCTCGTGGCAGCGTCCACACAAAAGCCCAGGTTTCCTCGCTCCTGCCCTACGTCCCTCTGCAGCCCTCGATGAGTCTCGGTGTTAGGGAGCTTGTCTGCTTAGCACTCCTTGCCTCTCCTCCTTCACCGTGCTGCCCTAGTTGTGCTGTGGGAGTGATTCAGCCATTAGAACCCTCTGGTCATTTATAAACACTGATAACAACTCTGGATCGCCTTCCTTGGGGAGAGCTCACCAAGAAGCATTTTCAAGGAGGTTCTCCCCAGAAGCTGGCTGAGGGGAGGGAGGCATGCCTCCTGGCTCCCAGGAAGGCACTCTACCCTGGTCCAGACCTCAGCCTCTCTGCAGATCCCCTGGCCTCCCTCTTCAAGGAGACACTCCCTCCTCCCTCACCCCACTCCCACCACTAGAGAGATGCGGAAAACGCCAGCAGTGTGCTGGGCGGCGTCTGCTTCCCATGGGCCACATGGCCACCAGTCTGAGACCCCCTTCCCTTTCCCTGTGGAGTCTGAGCTTTCTCTAAATGGTGGCGCTGCCTGCCAGTGGCCCTCCTCATTCCAAAGACCTGCGTGCATTTCCAGCCAAGGAGAGAGACTGGGTTTCCCATTCTAATGGGATGATGGCTTTCCCACCGCTGGGGAGGAATCCCACAGGTCACTCTGCGGCTTCATGTCAATCCTCACAGGCACCTACAGCTCTCTGAGGCATCTCAGAACACAGCTCTGGTTCTGCTGAGAGGAGAAGGAGCTCTTGGAGAGACCAGCACAGGCCTCGCATTCCACCTGCATTCACGAAGGGCGTGTGACCAGGAAGGATGCCAGGGCATTAAAGCCCCTTGGAAGGCAATCCTTCAGTCATGCTACTGTTCCTTTTGACCTCCCTTACTGCCCCTCAGAAAGCCTGATTCCGGCGGCGCCACTCGGCTCCTCACTCCCAACAATGGCGGCTCCGAGCCCAAGCGGTGGCGGCTCTGGGGGTGGCGGCAGTGGCACCCTGGACCCCATAGGGTCCCCAGCGCCGGGCCACCCGGCCGTCAGCAGCATGCAGGGTAAACGCAAAGCACTGAGGTTGAATTCTGCAAATCCACCTTTCAAATCTACAGCAAGGTTTACTCTGAATCCTAATCCTACAGGAGTTCAAAACCCACACATGTGAATATTTCTGGTAATCAAATAAAAGTCTCAACTCAAGCAAAAAAAAAAAAAAAAAGAAAAGAAAAAGAAAGACTGATTCCAAGAAGATCACCTTCTACCTTCTCCCCCACTCTCTTTAGACCCATTTCCAAGCAGGTGCCCACATTGATTCCAGTGGCACAGGACACTCTTCTCCCTTCAAGGGCCTTTTCAATCCCACCGCCCTCCTGCCACCTGCTGATACCCAGTTTTTCAGATGGAAATCTGTTTCCAGGACGGTGGGGCTTTCTATGAAAAGACTCCCTAGGCCACAGGTGTTGGCAGTAGGGTGGTGGGGAGCAGCTCCCCTGAGGATGAGGGGCCAGGCCAAGGGCTTGGCTAGAATAGGAGCAGGAAGCCCTGAAGGGCAAGGAAGTGGTGGGGCTCCTCAAATGGACAGGTGTTGCATCTGTGCTCTGGATGGCTGTACCCATAGTTCCTCAGACACTCCCAGACGGACAAGCACAGTGAAGGCAGGCCGGGGTGGGAGGCTGCAGGGCCAGTGCCCAAGGAGCCCAGAGCAAGGTCCACCTCTCCTCCACTGTCCTGCCACGCAGTACTGGGTAAGGCGTGGTAAGCCTCAGGGACTTCACCTGCAGAATAGGAGCAATGGTGCCCTATTTGGTGGAAGGGCTCTGGCTCCAAGGTTTAGGGCTGGCAAGTACCCCAGCCTCCAGTACTCCCAGGTCAGGTGAACCTGGAAGAAGTCATGATATGCAATAGAGCATTACAGTGCCTCAGGATTCCTGGGAACCCCTATGGGGTAAGGAGGGGAGCGAGAGGAGGCACATTTTAAAATCTGCACGAAAAGACCTTTACCCAGTCTCTGTTTGGCCTCTACCTATACCTTTGGAGGTAAGGAAGGTCACTGTGTTATTGGCACTTGACTTTTAATCCTCACAGCAGCCTTGAAAAACAATCTTAAATCCCATTCTACAGATGGGGAAAACGAGGTTAAAGGGCTTAGGTGACTTACTCTGGTTCACACAGGTAATAAATAGTGGAGGAAGAACTCATGCCCAGGTCTCTCTCTCCATGGCACTGTTCTGCCTGCCCCTCAAAGGCTGGACACACTGAATTTGTTTTGTATGGTGTCACATGTACCTGGGCACTGTACAAACAACCATTTTGATGGTAGAAGGTAGAAGTCTATAGAAGAGGAGGCAGGAGGAAGAAAAAGGTGCTCTGTGATCCAGACCCACTCAAATAAAAAAGATGGGGAATGAGGGTAATTGACCACAAGCATAAGTTAATGCATGAAAATGATGTGGCTGCTAATGAAAGAAGAAAGGGAGGGGCGTAAAAAAAGGAGAAAAAACCCCAAGGTGAGAAAATGAGACGGAATTATTCAAAGCCTAGTGCCCAGATAAACACAGCTCATATTTATTGAGCACTTACTATGTGCCAGGCACTATTGTAAGTGCTTTACAATAAGGTGGATAGTATTATTATCCCTATTTTGTAGGTCAGGGGAAACTGAGGCACAAAGAGGTTATAAACCTTTTGTAAAGTCACAACAATAAATGTCAGTGCTAGGCTTTGCAAACTTTTCAGCAGTGTCATGAACTCTTCATTTGTCAAGGGGGCTTGATATGACCTGTCATAGTTCTGGATCTTGCCTATAAGGACTTCAAGAACTGTGAACACTTCCATAGGAAGATGGACTCAATACAGTAATGATATGAATAACTAACATTTATTGAGCACTTACTATGTGCCAGACACTATTCCAAGTGTTTTACAGAGAGTAATTCCTTTAATTTTCACAGCAACTCTAGGAGATAGATAACTATTATCAGCTCCATTTTATAGATGAAATGGAGGCAAGTCACAGGAAGAAGAAAAAGCCCAGAAAGAACTCCAGTGTTCTGCCTGCAGAAGGGCAGGCTTGAGAGGGTACCTGCCCTCCCTCCTGCTCTCTGAAGGGCTGTCCTCAGGCAAGAGAGAGTGATTTGAGGGCAGCAGTACCCATTGCTGGGCATTAGGATCAAGACAGGTCAGGGATGACTCAGTGACCTCTACGGCCTTTCCAGCTCTGTGACTCTGCCAGGCACTCAGGGCAGAGGAAGAGCTAGAGGGAAAGGAGACTAGGAAGAAGTCTGAGTGACCTGTTTCCCCAGAGTTCCCCTGAAATCCACTCCTGGCCTCCATTAAAGGAAGGAATGGGCCATTTTCTCTTTCATCTGCCTGGAACCTGAGATCTTCATTCATGTGATAGAAGTTGGTGGTGGTGGCTGTTGGGTGCCTGACAGGGGCTGGAATGGTGGAAGGGAGGTGGCCACACACCTAGCTGAAGGGAACCATTTATTGAGCATCTACTATGTGCTGGGCAGAAACTTTAACATCATCCCATTTACTCCCCTGAAAACCATTTCACAAATGCACAAACTGAGAGTCAGGTGATGGTAAGACACTTGCCCAAGGGTAAACCTCTGGTGAGGGCCTGGGCGGGTTAATTCCAGAGTCGGTGAGCATATATGGGACACGGCAGTCCCCACTCTTCTCGGAGAGCTCAGAGTTAATTGGAGCGCCCCCACTTCCCTACTTTAGTCCTCCTTTGTGTTCACCACTGCCTCTCATCCCCTTCTCAGGAGGGCCCCAGGGGCCTGGACACCAGGGTGGGGGACTGGGGGTCAGGAGAGGGTGGACCAAGGATGATGAATGGGATGTGGGGCACAGAGAGAAGGGTATGCAGTTATTGGACGTCGCTGCCGGGGCTACAGTGGGTAGTGGCGTGTGTCCCCCACTTGAGAGGGGAGCCCAGTACCTACCAAGGGCTCCGCAAGAGGGAGGAGGGTCCCGGATGCCCTCGCTGGGCAGGGCGCTGGGGCAGGGGGCGCTGCGGCAGGCAGAGGTGTGCCGGGTGCCATGGCGACGCCGCCGCGCTGGCCCCCTCCTTCCGGTCCGCCTGAGAGGCGCTGGGCAGCGGGCTGCGGGCTGCCGAACCCCGCCAGCAGAAGCGCTGCGCGGGCGCCTTCAGCCCTCGCCGCTGGCAGGCTGAGTTTGGACCCCGAGGGAAGCGACCCGGCGAAGGGCTGGGGCTGTGAGCGCATGCCCCCTGCCCGCCTCCGCGGGGCCGCGGACTTGATCCGTGGGGCTCAGAGGCAGGGGTGCAGACCCTGCAAGCCAGCGCCCGGGAGACTGCCCTTCTGTCCCTACCGACTCTGATGGGCCGCTATCTCCCTTCATCAGAGACTGTCCCGGAGCAGGAGGGAGTGGACAGCATGGAGGGTGAGTGACCTGGGGGCTGCGGCTAGGGGTGGGTGTGGATGGGGTACTGACTCAGGAGCAGTGAGCCGAGGGGAAGTAAGGGGTGTCTGATCACCGAGGGCTGTCCAGAGCCAGAACTCTGTGACTGTGTGTGTGTGTGTGTGTGTGTGTGTGTGTGCGCGCGTGTGCGTGTGCACGCGCGCGACAGAGACCCAGACACAGAGAGGGAGAGAGGAAGACCCCGAGTTCTATGTAGTGTGTGGATGTGTGTGTGTGAGAGAGAGAGAGACAGAGAGGGAGAGAAAGACCTGGGGTGCATGTGTCCCGTGAGCATAGCATGCTCCCCTGTGCCCGGCTGGGCCGGGGATCATCTGAAATCAGGTGAGGATAGTTTGGCTATTAGCTTTAGGAATTGCAACCAATTTTGCCTGTTTGAAGGGGAGGGAGTAGTGAGGGAGACAGAATTCTAGACCAGATCTCTTCCATGCAGAGAAAATGTGTCTCCCTGGGAAAAGAGAGAGAACTGTGGATTTGACCTCCAGGATATTTAGGGATAGTACCCCAGGCATAAGGCTGCTTGCTCTAGTCTTACCAAGTGAGAGTCCAAACCAGCCAGTGTGGGTGAGGAAACCACATTTAGGTTAAGAAACTGGTAGACAGAGGGCTGGTCCACTGGCTTGCTGGCTGTCTTTGGAGTAGTGCCTAAACCTCTCTGGTGCCACTGGTTACCCATCTGTTGAATGGAGAAACTTACATTCAGCTAGCTTCTCAGGATGGCTGTGAGGGAGAAATAAGCCAAGATGAGTTGAACAGATTCCTACTAATAACAGCTGGCTGCTGCAGGAGGTAATAAAATCCTGAAATTCCAAGCAACTAATTGTGAACATTGCTGGCAAGAAAGAAAAGAGTTTTCCAGAACATCTTGTGTGGCTGCACTTGTAGCTTTCTAGTGAGCTAGGGTTTGAAATCGCGCATGAGAGATGCAACGAGGATTGTACAGATGCAATGAAGATTGTATAACCCAAGATGGGTCTGGAAACTTGACAGGATGTGTAAGAGGGTGTGTGCAAAGCATTGAAGCCAGAGTGACCAGAAATCAGGGGAAATTAGGAAAGACAAAGCAATGAGCTTTCAAAGTCTCAGTAAGGGAACAAGAAGGAATCTACTCAGGGCCTGGGGCATGTGGTATAACCTTAACGCAGAAGAGAAGGTAGGCAGAGCAGGGCACAGGCAGTTTTACTTCAAATGGTAGAGCATAAGGAGGAAATTGAAACCCAAAATAGGTGGTAAGAAGAAGGAATCAAGCCACAAACAATCGAAGCCCAGACAAATGACATCCCAAAGACCTGGAGGCATTTGCAGATATGATCATTGCCTTAAAGGAAATTACAGAGAACGAAGTATGTGCCGGAAAACTGAAGAAGGAAACATGTCCTGTTTTCAAAAAGGAGGAAAATACAGATTTTTTAAAAACCAAACCTCTAAACTGCTAAGATTAATATTTATCTCTATTAAAATTCCAGAATAAATGATCAAACACATAGGAGACAATAAAGCAATCATACGTCTCAGAATTTTTTCAAAGGAGGCCATCCTGTACACCTGCAAAGATATCTATGAGAGCATTTTCATTGCAGTGCAAAACTGGAAACCCTCTAGATGTCCCTAAATTAAGTAAATTAAAGATCAGATACACCTGCAATGGCATACTGTGCAGACATTAAGAACTGTGCTTAGGATTTTTTTACTGGCATGAAAATATGTTCACTGCCTACTGTGAGGAATAAAAAAAGAACAGGTTTTAGAACACATGTGTCGTATGACCCCTTTATGCAACATTACATGGCTTATAATTGTGTATATATGTAAGATGTATGCAGAGAGTTGGTCACTAACATCTGTGTTTGGATTCTTCTGAAAGCATACCCTAAAACCAGGACTTGCGTACAAGGAGTTGATTGGGAAGTGATGCCTGGAAGTGGGAGTCCAGAGAGTGAAATGGGAGAGGGAGAAAAGGAGAGAAATGGGTACATTTATGAGCTGGTTTTAGCTGTGGGCAACTGGGGGTTCTAGCCCTCTGAGAAAAGTGCAAAATGCACCTGAGATTTGCCCCACATGAGGTGGCGAGCTGACTGCTGTTTGCTCTTCAATACTGGTTGAGGGTTGCCCCACTCCTGCACTTCTAGGTGGTTCCTGTTCATGGTTTTAAAGGAAGCAGAGAGAGCTCTGGGTGCAGGCTTGATGGAGTGCAGAAGTGCAAGGAACTGTCCACCCCATCTAGAATCTTTGGGCTGAGGGGATGCGACAGGAAGCATTATAAATGCATTGGCCACGGTATGGCTATTGTTTTATAATAAGCACATCGTTTTATGATAAGCATGTGATATTTTACAAAAACAAAATTTTTCGAAGAGAAAGAAAATAATGTAGTGCTCATTAGGAGCCAATATTTGTGCTCACTAAAAACAAATGAGGCTAACCCTACCAGATCTCTTTCAGACTGAGTCTCTGAGAGGTAGAAAGATGAATTATGGGATTTCAGTGGGACACTTTAGAGACCTTCCATGAAAGCCCTGTGAACTGGTGGAGAGACGTGGGAAGAAGGCTGTAGGACTGACAAAAGGCTTTTATTAAAGGCTAGAAGTCCCTCGAGCTCTGACTTTGGCATGGCATTAAATCATTTCTAAGAAAAATAAAAGGCAAGCTTATCAAATCTGTGGTTAAGAGCCATAACACCACACAGCAACAGGTTCAAGATTTAAGGGTTTTCTCAACATGCTGGAATGCTGGATCAAAACCAAGAAAACGAAATGTAAATAAATATAAGTGAAATGTGAAGTCATGAATTTAGGTTAAAAAAAATCAATTGCATACATTTCAAATGGGGGAGATATGGCTTGTATTCTTGAGGAAAATTACTGGGGGGGTTGGGGGGCACAAAATGGACTGAAAGTGAGGTGGACCGGGGAGAGGGTGGTGATCCTGGGGACAGGGGCTCATTCTTGTTCTGTTTGGCTCCAAGGGGCAGAACTGGGACAGGTGGGGGCAAGTGGCAGTAAGATAATTCAATTCTACATCAGGAAGAATTTTCTGTCACTTAGAACTGGCCTAGAAGGTGTCTCCTCACCCGTTATTATCCAGCTTGAGCAAGGGAGCTGACATGGGAAAAGAAAGGGGAATTCTTGGGTACCTGGATCAAAAATATGGCTGGGAAGGTTTCTGAGGGCCCAGAAGCCTTCTTCCAATACCTGTGGATGGACGCTGCCATCAGCGAGCTTCCTGCACGGTTGCTGGGGCCAGCCAGGCAGTAACGTCCATCAGGACTTCCCCCGGTCGGCCTTGGCTGTGCCGTTGTGCTGTGTGGTAAGTCAGTGGAGGACAGCAAATCAGATCCATTCTCTACCCCACTCCCAGCCTGACTTCAGTCTGGTGGCTTCCTTGGAGCCTCTGGCAGCCTCCACAGCTGCTGTCGGGCCTCAGAGCGGTGTGGCAGAGGGAGGCCCATAGGCTGGAAGGACGTACACTCACACTGGCTGGAGTGGGGTGTGTTGTGGAAAAGCAGCCCGAGCAGAGGACGTAGGTCACCAGAGAGAGGAGGTGGAGAAGAGTAAGTCTCCTGGTCTCCCTCTAGTCTAGGACACAGAAGCATCTTGGAGAGCCAGGTGGGTTCAGCCTTTCCGTGCCCGTGCAAATACTGCCAGAGTAACACTGTGCCCTGTTTTGTTTTTTCTTTTCCTTTTTTCTTTTGTGAAGCATTTCACTTGCCTATCCAGGTTGGTAGGTAGGCAGGGAGACAGCATCACCCCACCCCACCCCATTTAGCAGGTAATAAAACTGAGCTTAGGAGGCACAGTCCTTTGGTTCTGTGAGTCTCACACTGGAGCGCATATTGGAATCACCAGGAAGATGCATTAAAACAGAGATATACGGTGTTTCTCCAAAAATAAGACCTGGCCATACAATCAGCTCTAATGCGTCTTTTGGAGCAAAAATTAATATAAGACCCGGTCTTATGTTATATAAGACCGGGTATTAACTGGGTCTTATATTATAGTACAATAAGACCTGGTCTTATATTATAGTAAAATAAGACCCAGTCTTATATTATATAAGACCAGGTATTAACCAGGTCTCATATTATAGTAAAATAAGACCGGGCCTTATTTTAATTTTTGCTCCAAAAGATGCATTAGAGCTGATGGTCCGGCTAGGTCTTATTTTCCAGGAAACACTGTAGCTGGGTTTCTGGTTCCCTAGATCAGGGGTGAGTCCTGAGAATTTGCATTTCTAACAAGTTCCGGTCATGCTGCTGATTGGGGACCACACACTGAGAAGCCTTACGCCCCCACCTTCTCTTTGGCCCTGGGTTTTCAGTGGCTCAGGGCTCGGTGTCTGAGATCATCAGAGTGCCCTAGAGGGAAGCATTATTATATCTGAGACCTCCAGGAAGATCCCCCAGTAGGGGAATGGCTTAATTGGGTTCAGCGATTGAAATTTTCACACGCTGTAATGTATCCACAAGGGTACCAGGCAGATCCCAGAAAGGACAAGCCCAGGGTGTTAATGAGGTCTCCAGCTGCTGGCCTGGAGCCCATGTGGGGGGGAAGGCCTGCCTGCCTCCACCCCATCGCACCCCAGCCCAAGGGAGTTGCCAGGAATAGGAAGTTTTTCTTCCTTTAGAAAGATTAGTCTACAAGTCTGGAAACTGGCCTAAGCGTAGGGGCTGCTGCCCAGGCTTAACTGAGGGTCTAGAGATGGGCAGGGTCATTCCCAGACACTTGCCAGGGACAGACTTTGGAACATGAGCTCACTAAGCAGTTCTCTGAGGCTGAGTGAAAGGCAGTGGGGGAAACAGACTGGAGTCTAGCCAGGCAGTTTCTAGCATTTTCTTCTACCCATCCACACCCACAGAGTTCCCCAGGTCATGGGGACTCATTCAGAGTTGATTTTGAGGCTCAGCAAAGGTGAGCTGCCTGGGAAGGCTCCCAACAGGCCCTGTGATGGGGACTCTTTCTGGAGGACCCTGGAGAAGGCTGTCTAACATCAGCAATGCCAGTTTTGAGCAGGACACTGTCACCTGGTGTCAGGATCCATCTTTTTTTCTTTTTCCCCTTCATACCAATATTTATTCATTCAACACCTGATTGCCAAACCATTTCCTAGGGGCAGGCATTGACAAGAGGCTAGGAAGATGGCTGCCAACAAGACAGTGAAGGTCCCTGCTCTGTAGGAGCTGACTTTCAAGGGTGGGGGGGGAAATAAACCTGAAAACAAATGCAATATTGATAGATGGAAGTAAACAAACATGGTGCTGTGATAGATGATAGTGGGGCACCTATTTTAAATAGCGTGATCAGGTCAGGCTTCTCTGAGCAGACAACATTTAAGCGGGAGCTAAAAGAAGGAAAGAGGCAGAAGGAATAGGAAGAGATAAAGGCCTTGAGGCTGGAAAAAGCAAGAGTGTGTAGGAGCCATCACAAGATGGCCAGAGCATAATGGGGAGAGTGGCAGGGAGTGAGGCCAGAGAGATGGCGACAAGAGTCAGAAAATGCAGTAAAGAGTCTGGATTATATTTGAGATACAATGAGGGGTCTAGGCAATAATCGTTCGTAGCTGCTGCTGAAAACACTGGTGAAAAACTGAGAGGAAACTTGATAGTGGAGGGATCAGGCTGACATCTCCTGAGCCCACTGATCAAGCTTAGCATCAATAAAAGACCACTAGATGGCAAATTGGTGTGGCCATTATGGAAAATGGTGTGCACGTTCCTCAAAAAATTAAACATAGAACGACCTTATGACCCAGCAATTCCGCTTCTAGATATTGGATGAAATTCAAAACACTAATTTGAAAAGATATGTGCACCCCTATGTTCATTGCAGCATTATTTACAATAGCCACGATATGGAAGCAACCCAAGTGTCTATTAATAGACAATTGGATAAAGAAGATGTGGTACATATGTACAATGGAATAGTACTCTGCCATAAAAAAGGATAGAATCTTAACATTTGTGACAACATAGATGGACCTGGATGGTATTATGTTAAGTGAAATAAGTCAAACAGAGAAAGACAAATATCGTCACTTATATGTGGAATCTAAAGAACAAAATAAATGAACAAACAAACTTATAGATGCAGGGAACAAGCTGATAGTTGCCTGATGGGAGGGGGGTTAGCAGACGGGATAAAAAAGGTGAAAGGATTAAGAAGACAATTGGTAGTTACAAAATAGTCATGAGGATGTAAAGTAAAGCAGAGAGCATATAGTCAATAATATGGTAATAACTATATAGTGCTAGACTACTAGTCTAGTCAAGGGGATAACTTTGTAAATTATATAAATGTCTTTCTACTATGCCACACACCTGCAATGAATATAAAATAATATTGAATGTCAACTATAACTGAAAAATTAGAAAGGTGGAGGGACTAGGTAAAGGGGAATAAGAGGTCCAAATTTCCAGGTATAAAACAAATAAGTCATGGGGATGTAATGTACAGCATGGGGAATATAGCCCATAATATTGTGATAGCGTGGTACGGTGTCAGATGGTTGCTGGACTTATCACGGTGATCACTTCTTTAGGTATGTAAATGTTGAATGACTATGGTGTAGACCTGAAACTAATATAATATTGTCTCAGCTACATTTTAATAAAAATCTTTTTTTAAAAAAGAGAGACCACCGGACAATCTGATTAAGCTTCTATATCTATGAGTTACAGGAAATCCAAGGGACAGAAAGTGGCACATGGAAGATGACATCACGAGGGAGCAATCAGCAAAATCCAGTCTGCGAGAAATTCTACAGAAAAATGACCCAGTGGTTTATATGACAAATAAATTGTAGTGGGTAAAGAAGCAGAGTGGGAACCTAGAAACTAAAAGAGATTTAGGAGCCACACAATGAAATGCAATGTGGAGATGGTGGTAGATTTTATAATGGACCTTAATGAATCATAGGCCTTGTGTCCACACACTTTTTTTTTTATTAGTTTCAGGTGTACAAAACAATGTAATAGACATTTACACCCCTCACAAAGTGATAACTTCCCTCCCCCAATTTATTGCCCCTCTGACATCGTATATAGCTGTTACAATTCCATTGACTCTATTCCCTATGCTGTACTCCATATCCTGTGACTATATGTATATTAAATTATAGTTGACATTCATTGTTATTCAGCTTCAGCCTCAGGTGTACAGTGTAGTGTTCAGGCATCTACACTGTCCGTGAAGTGGTCTCCCTAATAAGACAAGTGTCCATCTGACACCCTACAAAATCTTTACAACATTATTGATTATATTCCCCAAACTGACTTTCATATCCCTGTGGCAATCTTGTGGTTACCAATTGTGCTTTCTAATCCCCTCACCTTCTCCCTTATCCCTACCCCACCTCTCATCTAGCGAACCTCAGTTTTTCCTCTATGTCTCTGAGATTGTTTCTGATTAGTTTGTTCACTTATTCTATTCTTTAGATTCCACATATAAGTGAGATCATATGGTATTTGTCTTTTTCCGTCTGACTCATTTCACTTATCATAATGTTCTCTAGGTCCATCCGTATCATTGCAAATGGTAAGATTTCATTGTTCCTTATGGCCCAGTAATACTCCATTGTATAAACATACCACAGTTTCTTAATCCAGTCGTCTACCGATGGGCATTTTGATTGTTTCCATGTCTTGGCTATTGTGAATAGTGCTGCAATAAACAGGGGTGCATGGATTTTTTTCAAATTAGCATCTTGGATCTCTCTGGATAGATACCTAAGAGTAGAGTTGCTGGGTCATAAGGTAGTTTCATTTCCAATTTTTTGAGGTACCGCCATACTGATTTCCATAGTGGCTGTACCAATCTGCAATCCCACCAACAGTGCACAAGGGTTCCCTTTTCTCTACATCCTCGCCAGCACTTGTTGTTTGTTGATTTATTGATGATTGCCATTCTGACCGGAGTGAGGTAGTATTTCGTTGTGGTTTTTATTTGCATTTCTCTAATGATTAGGGACGTTGAGCATTTTTTCATATGTCTGTTGGCTGTCTGTTTGTCCTCTTCAGAAAAGTGTTGCTTCAGATCCTCTGCTCATTTTTTAATTGGATTGTTTGTTTTTTGGTGTTGAGTTGAATGAGTTTTTATAAATTTTGGATATTAACCCCTTGTCAGATGTGTCATCACACACTTTTTGCATTGTAATATTGCTATTCTTCCTATCAAAAGGTGGAAACCATTTCTCCTCTGTCATGAATCTGGGCTGACCTCGTGACTTGCCTTGGCCAACAGAATGTGGCATAAGTGATGATGTGAGCCTAGATCTTAAGAAGCATGTAGCTTTTTCTCTTGCTGTCTTGGAACTCTGAGACCGCCACGCTGTGAAGAAGCCCAGTCTAGCCTCCTGGGGGATGAGAGGCCATCTGGAGGAGAACCGAGACACCCCAGCCAGTAGCCAGCACTACACACCAGCCACGTGAAGCAGCTCATCTTGGGCCTTCCAGCTCCACTGAGCCATCTGATGACCACAGCTGCATGAGTGATCCCAAGAGAAACCTGCAGAACGACCACCCAGGTTGCCAAGCCACAGTGTGGCACCACTAAATTTTGGAGCGATTTGTCACATGATAATAGGTAATGGAAACAGAAATCTTATGTGGATCCTCAAACAAACCAATTATTGTAAAAATTATGTAACAATCAGGGAATCTTGAGTGCTGGATGCTGGATAATTGATAATATTATAACATAATTGTTAATTTTGTTAGGTGTGATAATGATACTGTGGTTATGTTTTGTTGGGTTTTTTTGAGTCCTACTTTTTAGATATATAAATTGAAATTCTTTTTTTAAATTTATTGGGGTGACAATTGTTAGTAAAATTACATAGATTTCAGGTGTACAATTCTGTATTACATCATCTATAAATCCCATTGTGTGTTCACCACCCAGAGTCAGTTCTTCCATCACCATATATTTGATCCCCCTTACCCTCATCTCTCACCCCCCACCCCCCTCACCCTCTGGTGACCACTAAACTATTGTCTGTGTCTATGAGTTTCTTAAATTAAAAAAATAAAAAATAAAAAAAATGAGAAAAAGGCAAACATACTATAAGAAATATGAACAAGAACACGAACAATTTGTAATAGAATAAAGTATATAATCTGTAAATATAATTATTAAAATATTTTTAAATTTGAAAAAAAAAAATTGAAATATTTATGGATGAAAGGAAGTCATATGATATTCACTTCAAAATAATCCAGAGAGTGGGGAGTATAGGGAAACGAGATTGGCCTTGAGTTGATAATTGTTGGAGGTGGGTGATGTACACACGGGGTTCTTTATACTCTTCTCTCTTGTGATGTCACTAAACGACATACTCTTGTATGTGTTTACTATAACGTTCTCTTTTGTACATGTTTGACCTTTTCCATATTAAAATGGAGATGCGTGGGTGCAGGTGGACACGGCTGGAGGGCCTAAGCACGGGACCGTGGTCGCCTCCTCTCACTGTGTCCTGAAAGCTTCCAGCTTCTCCACCTCTGCCAGCAGGCCCTCCACAGCCCCTGTGCCACCTGCTGGTGCCTGTGGCCCCACTTGTGCCAGCTCATCGGGTCTGCTCCCCCCAGACTCTCTTTATTCTCCAGGTCCCAAGCCTCCGGTGGGCCTCCAGGCTGGTGACTAAGCTCTGGATGGGACAGAAGACTCCTCGAAGACTCTTCACCTCCTGGCACGGGCCACATTCCATCCCAGAGGAAGGCAAGAGGAGAGTTTACAAGATAATATTATGAGACCCTACATCGAAAGACTTCCCAGCAGAGCTGTGTTTAGACACTGAGCTGCTCCCTTCCGAACGTGGCTGGAGAAACACACACTGAAACCTGGGACTGAGTCAGACACACAGAGCAGGGCCAACTCTGCTGCATACTCTTGTACCACTCTGAGCAAGTCATGGAACCCCTGTGATCCCAGTTCTCCCATTTCAAATGGTGCAAATACCTAACCTGTTTACCTCCTAGTGGGAGGGTTAGATAAAATAATAGATATGGAAATGCTTTGTTAAATGCTGTGCAAATGAAGCAGCTGATCCCCACAATGGAAGGGGGTGCACCATAGGTGGTAGCCTTGGCTTTGGATGGTTTCTGGTGAATTTAATGTGTGCCTTTGCTCCTTTGTCCTAGTTCAGGTCCCCTTTCATTCTCCTTTTCCCCGACTGCTTTCTTGCCTTTCCCAACTAAAGTTCCGTGGAGGAGAGGATGTGGAAGGACATCAAAGATCTTGGGAGTGTAACAGTCAGGGTCTCAGAAGAAAACAGGTGATACACTCAGAAAGTGTGTAACTGAAGAGAGTTTAACAGAAGGGAAGGTCTACAGGGGGGAAAGGGAGGGCAAGAGAACCAACGAGGGCTGGTGAAGCCACCTGGGACTGGCCCTCACAGGAAGCAGTGTCAGTGTGGTCCAAAAGCTCGAGTCATGAAGAGGAGACCTAGCAGGAGCTGTGCCCGTAAGATAGCCCCACGGGCAGAACTGGGCCAGGCAGGGAGTGAGGCAGGAGGTGAATACCCTGACCTCTTTCTTCTCTAGTCCTTCCGTCTCCTTCAGTGCCTCCATTGACTGAACCTAGTCAGCAAACCAGAGGGCAAGGCGCCTGGGTGATGTGGTCCTTAGAGGTCAGGCTCTGGGGCAGAGAGCAGGGCTGAGAAGGATGGAGCCTAGGTGGGGCAGAGGAGGGTTACGTTTACATGGAGAATGGCCAACATTGGGAGATGAGTCATGCACAGGACAGGGTGGGAGGTGTGAGCTCAGGGTGGCTGTGGGGGGCAAGTTTTGGATCCGTGCATCCATTGACAATTGGAGTTGAGCACATGATCAGGGTTTGGAGCACAGAAGGATCTCACCCATGGTGAGAAGTCAGTCATCTCTTCTTTGTCTAGCATCCTGACCCATATGTTCCTTTGCTCCTAGGGGCGCCCTCCCAGCCTTCCAACAGCAGCTGGCCCCCAAACCAGAATGGGAGTCACACCGAGGCCACCCCGGCCGCAAACCTCACCTTCTCTTCCTACTACCAGCACTCCTCGCCAGTGGCAGCCATGTTCATCGTGGCCTACGTGCTCATCTTCCTCCTCTGCATGGTGGGCAACAGCCTGGTCTGTTTCATCGTGCTCAAGAACCGGCACATGCGCACTGTCACCAACATATTCATTCTCAACCTCGCCATCAGTGACCTGCTGGTGGGCATCTTCTGCATGCCCACCACCCTTGTGGACAACCTCATCACAGGTGAGGGCAGCCCGTGGCGGCCGAGGGAGCACCGTCCCCAGAATCACTGCTGGCCTGCTCTCTCGGCCAACATGCCATCATCTCAAACTCTCAAGGCAGTGTGATGGCACAGGGATTAGATACTAGGTACAATGAATTAGCCATTTTCTTTGTTCCAGCATTGTGTGACTTAACTCTTCCTGCATTATCTGAACTAATCCTCACAACAGTCCAGTGAAGCATATATTATTATTATTATCCCCAGTTTAGCAATAAAGAAACTGATGCTCAGAGTGATTAAGGGACAGATAGTTACACAGCTAAGTGTCGAGTCCCACATTCTCACACCCATATCTAACAGCTATACCATTCAGTCTTACTCTCCCAGGTATCTTGCACGGGAAGAACTAGAACCAGTGGGAAGGAGTGGGAAGGAGGCAGGTTTTTTCTGAATAAGGACCTAAAAATACACTCATTTGTGCTGTTCTCCAACAAAAGACAGTTCTGTCCTATAGGTAGCGAACTTCCTGTCACTGGGAGTGCCTACGTAAGGACGGGCTGGCCATTTAGCAGGGATTTGGGAGAGGGATTCAAGCAGGACTAGACTACCTGACCTCTGGATTCCTGCCTGGTAGTCCTGCAAGTGTCAGAAAGACCCCCCCTGTCATCTACTCTCTCCCGTTTCAGAATAAGGCTCCGCAGACCCTGGGACTCTGGATTTCCTGAGCTGTGGAGACCCCTAGAGGTCTGAGCCTGCAGCTTCTGAGCTCAGAGCCCCATTTGGAGTTATTTAACCTGACTTGGGGCAGGGGAGTCACAGCCTGAGTTTCTATAGGTTCTAGGACCCAGGAAGTGGAAGCAGGGCAGTTAGTTTCCCCTCGGGTATACTGATGGAACCTTTGATTACTGCTGAATGCCGGGTTCTTTCAGGGCTGCTGATAAATTGCATCCTTCTTCCCAGCATACCTAGACAGATACATAGGCATGCATGCACACACATACAGGCGCGTGCGTGCGTACACACACACACACACACACACACACACACACCAGTTAACAATGATATGATCACTAGTTGGTTAAAGTGGTTTTGCCAGTCCATTTCAAATGCTTAAAATTTTTAAATTGCTTGAATAGATAACATATCTACATGGTTCAATAGTCAAAAGCTCCCAAAGATAGCCAGTGAAAAATCTCTCCACCCAGTCCTCTGGTCTCTCAGCTCCTTTCCTAGGAGGGAACCAATCTTGCCAGTTTCTTGTGTCCCTTTCCAAACATATTTTATACAAGTACAAGCAAATTAAGGAAAAGCTAGCTTTTCAGTCAGTTCTGCACCTTTACCTTTTCTTTGCTTAAAAATATAGTATATATGTTATAAATAGGATTCATTAAAATTAATTTACATGAAGTTATTTGATTCTTTTTACAACTGCTTAGAATTACATTGTATGGGTGTGCTACAGTTTATTTAACCAGTCTGTTTTTGATGTGTATTTAGAAGTTTTCTAATAGAATGTTTCACTATAAAATAAAACTGCATATGGCTTTTCCCTTCCCTTCCCTTCCCTCCCCTTCCCTTCCCTTCCCCTCCCTTCCCCCTTCTTTCCCATCCCCCTTCCACCTTCCCCTTCCGCTTTCTTCTCCCTCCTTCCCACCTTCCCCCCCTTTCTTTTGGAACACAGGTACAAATGGTTGAATTATTCACATCCACAGGTCATGGCAGAGTGACTTCACTCTGCTTGAAGCCTCATGTTTATTTTTTATTTATTCATTCCTTTCGATACCCCTGCCTCACTCCAAATCCCCTTCCTCATAGGCAAACATTCTATTAAGTGTCATGTGTGTCTTTTGGTTTGTATGCATTCTTACAGACTGTACATTGGGCTGGGTGGATCCAAATCTCATGGAAGGAAATCATTGGCTGGTAATAAAGATTGTCTCTCCAATAGGCAGAGTTGTTTTTTTTTATTTTTATTTTTTTTTATTAGTTTCAGGTGCACAAGACAAAGCAAAACTTAGACGTTTATCATTTATATCCCTCACACTGTGTGAACCCCCCTCCCCCCATCCACTATCCCTCTGTACGTTCCCCAAATTAATTTTCAAACCCCCATGACCATCTTGTGGTTACCGACTATTTTTCAAAACCTCTCACCTTCCCCTTATCCCCACCCCCCCGCCCCTCTAGCAACCCTCTGTTTTTCCTCCATGTTTCCAAAACTGTCTCTGATTAGTTCATTCACTTATTCTTTTCTTTAGATTCTGCATATAAGTGAGATCATATGGTATTTGTCTGTCTCTTTCTGACTTATTTCATTTAACATAATGTTCTCTAGGTCCATCCATGTTGTTGCAAATGGTATGGGCTGTGAGTTTCTCATTCCTGGAGATGTGTAAGCAGAGAGGATGAGCACCTCACCGGACATGGAGGAAAGACCCAAGCTGCAGAGGGGACTGGCTTAGATGGTGCAAGGTTCCCGGCTCTCTGTGGGTGAGACATCTCTTACTCTGTGCTGGACTCTGTCGTTGCAGGGTGGCCCTTTGACAACGCCACATGCAAGATGAGCGGCTTGGTGCAGGGCATGTCTGTGTCGGCTTCCGTTTTCACATTGGTGGCCATTGCCGTGGAAAGGTAAGAGGGTTCCCAACTCAGTTATCCTGGGTCGATTGGGCCTGGCACTAGGAAGAGCCACTGTCTTCACTGCAGGACCGGGGGAAGGCTGGGGCTGCTCTGTGGTGGGTGGGGCTGAATCTGAGCCATAAAGGGAAGGCTGCTCTTTAAATTTGGGGAGACTGGATCCCACCACCTCCTCTCAGAAGGCTTGGAGGCAGCTCCTAAGGACATTTAATAGGGACTTCTGGGGCTTCTGAGGAGCTTGAAGCCAGACCTTGTTTCCTGCGGAGCAGGAATCCTGCCTTCCATGGCTCTGAGCTGGGGAGCAAGCTTAATGGGTGGACCTAGTACGGCTGGGGAGGAAGTGTGCCCCCCTGCTCCTTCACTGCGTCTCCACAGCCTCCTTGCTGGGCCCTGGCAGTCCAGGCCCTACCGGCACCCCATCTCCACCCTATCACCAGCTACTTACGGTATTTCAAGTCTCAGATTCCATCAGATTCTCTGATAAGCATGGCTCTGCTAATGGAATGGAACCAGGAGCCAAGGAGGCTTTGCAAGCAATAAAATTCTCACTAACTGCAGTAAGTCCTCTTCCTCCTCGGTGAGCCCTTTCACTAAGTTACTTCACTAGTCAGAGCCTCAGTTTTTCATCTGTAAAATGGAAAATACCCTACAGGATGGTTGGGAGTCTTCAGTGAGCTTCTCCTTGGAAAGCTGCTGCACCCTACCTGGCACAGGGTCAAAATGTCAGCTATTAATGTTATTTTCTTTCTTTCTTACACTCACACCCAACTCCTAGTCCGCTTCCCAATACAGGCACTTCTTAGCTCTGCCCTTTCTATTTATTTACTTTTTATATTACATTTATTGGGATAACATTGGTTAATCACATATAAATTTCAGGTGTACAACTTTATAATACAACATCTGTGTACTCTATTGTGTGCTCAACACCCAAAGTCTAGTGTCCTTCTGCCACCATATATTTGACCCCCTTTACCCTCTTTGTCCCCCTCCCACCCCCCTTCCTCTCTGGTAACCACCATTCTGTTGTCTGTATCTATGAATTTTTTTGTTTGCTTTGTTTGTTATTGTTTGTTTTACACCCCCCATATGAGTGGAATCATGCAGTTCCTTTTTCATCTGACTTATTTCACTTGTTTCTTTATACTCTCAAGATCCATCCTTGTCGTTGCAAATGGCAATATTTCATCTGTGTTATGGCTAAGTAATACTCCATTGTATATATGTGCCATATCTTATTTATCCAATCACCCGTCAAAGGACACTTATGTTGTTTCCATGTCTTGGCCACTGTGAATAATGTTGCAATGAACATAGGGGTACATATATCTTTATGAATAGTGTTTTCAAATTTTCCGGGTAGATACTGAGAAGAGGAATTGCTGGGTCATATGGTAGCTCTATTCTCAATTTTCTGAGGAACTTCCATACTGTTTTCCATAGAGGTTGTACCAATTTACATTCCCATCAGCAATGTGCAAGGGTTCCCTTTTTTCCACATCTTGTCTTATTGATAATAGCCATTCTAATAGGTATGAGGTGGTATCTCATTGTGGTTTTGATTTTCATTTCCCTGATGACCAGTGATGTTGAGCACCTTTCATATATCTGTTGGACATATGTATGTCTTCCGTAGAAAAGTGCCTATTCAGGTCCTTTGACCATTTTTTAATTGAGTTGTTCGTGGTTTTTTTTGGTTGAGTTGTATGCGTTTTATATATTTTGGATATCAGCGCCTTATTGGAGGTATCATTTACAAATATCTTCTCCCATTCAGTTGATTGCCTTTTTGTTTTGTCAATGGTTTCTTTTGCTTTGCAGAAGTTTTTTAGTTTGATGTGGTCCCATTCATTTATTTTTGCTTTTATTTCTCTTGCTTTTGGGGTCAAGGTCACAAAACCCCTCTGAGACCAAGGTCCATTAAGTTTAGTGCCTATGCTTCCTTCTATGTATTTTATTTTTCCAGTCTTATATTCAAGTCCTGAATCCATTTTGAATTAAAGTGTCAGTTAGCAGTCTAGTTTCATTCTTTTGCATGTGGCTTTCCAGTTTTCCCAACACCACTTATTGAATAGGCTTTTCTTTCTTCATCGTATGTTTTTGATTCCTTTGTCAAAAATTAGTTACCTATATATGTGTGAATTTACTTCTGGGATCTCATTTTTGTTCCGTTGGTCTCTGTGTCTATTTTTCTGCAAATACCATACGGTTTGGGTTATTGTAACTTGGTAGTCTTGTTTGAAATCAGGGAGTGTGATGTCATCAGCTTTGTTCTTTTTTCTCAGGATTGCTTTGGCTATTTGGGGTCTTTTGTGTTTCCATACAAATTTGAGAATTTTTTGGTTCTATTTCTGTGAAAAATGCCATTGAAATTTTGATGGTGATTGCATTAAAACTGTATATTGCTTTAGGTAATATAGCCATTTTAATAATCCGTGAACACAGAATGTCTGTCTATTTCTTTGTGTCTTCAATTTCTATCAATAATGTCTTATAGTTTTCAGTGTACTTCACTTCCTTTAAGTTTATTTTATCCATTTTGTTGCAATTGTAAACAAGATTGTTTTCATTTCTTTTTCTGATATTTCGTTGTTAGTATGTAGGACTGCAATGGATTTTTGCATATTGATTTTTTATATCTTAAAACTTTACTGTATTTGTTTATTGTTATCTTTGTTTTCTGGTTGTTCTGTATCTCCATTGTTTCTTTTTCCTAGTGTTTCTGTCTGCTGTTTTAGTTTTGTAGTTTTCTATAAATTTTTTCTGTTTCCTCTTTTTTTATGTTACATGTCTCAGCTCTAGATTTTTGTTTTGTGGTTATCATGAGGTTTATGTTAAAAAAAAGTTTCATAGATACAATAGTCTTTTTTCTTCTGATTACATCTTATCTTCACCTGTGCAAGTCCAGTCCTTCTTCCCCCTCCCTTTTTGTTTTTGTTGTCACAAATTACCCTTTTTTATGCTGTGCATTCATTTCCAAATTGCAGAAGTTATAGTCTTTTTTAAAAAATTCTTTTTGTTCCCTTTAACTCTTATGTTATAATTAAAATTTCAATACCTTATTCTGAAATAGAGTTGCAATTTCCTGCTTCTGTCTGTCATCTTACTCAAAGTTTTATATACTTTTATCTTTTTGTTTCAGGTAGAAGAGCTTCTTGAAACATTTCTTATAATGCAGGTCTTGTGGTGGTAAATTCCTTTAGATTATGTTTGTTTGGAAAAGTCTTTATTTCTCTTTCATATCTAAAGGATAACTTTGCTGAATATATTATTCTTGGCTGATGTTTTCTCCCTTTCAATATATGGAATATTTCATTCTACTCTCTTCTGGCTTGTAAGGTTTCTGCTGAAAATTCTGATCATAATCTAATGGGGTTTCCTTTGTTGGTTACAGTCTTTTTCCCCCCCTGGCTGCCTTGAGAATTCTTTCTTTATCATTAACTTGTGACAGTTTTAATATAATGTATCTTGGAGAAGGTATTTTTGCATTGGAATAGTTAGGTGTTTGTTAGCTTCTTGAATTCGAGGATCTAGCTCTTTCCATAGGTTTGGGAAGTTCTCATTGATTATTTATTTCAGTTGGCTCTCTTTTCCCTTCTCTTTCTCTTCTCTTCCTAGTATACCCATTATTCTTATGTTGCTTTTGCTAATGGAGTCAGATAGTTCTCACAGAGTTCTTTCTTTCTTTCTTTCTTTCTTTCTTTCTTTCTTTCTTTCTTTCTTTCTTTCTTTCTTTCTTTCTTTTTTTTTAACTCTCATTTCTCTCTCTTCTTCCACCTGAGTCATTCCTGGATTTTTATCTTCAAGCTTGCTTTCATCTCTCTTTCATCTGGTATGCTCTATTTCCAATGCCCTCTAATGCATTCTTTATCTCATTTGTTGAGTTCTTCTACTCCAGAATTTTTCTTTGGTTCTTTTTTATAGTTTCAATAGCGTTGGTAAAATACTCCTTTTGTTCATTGATTTTATTTTTTAGCTGATTGAGCTGTCTTTCTGAGTTTTCTTGTATGTCATTGAGTATTTTCATAACTGCAATCTTGAATTCTCTGTCATTTAAATTACAGTCATTTATGTATTTGAGTTTAGTTTCTGGAAAGTTTTCATTTTCTTTCTGAGCTACCTTGCTACCTTGGTTACTCATTGTACTTGATGGATTGTTTCTCTGCCTAGGCATTTGAGGTAGTGAAGTCTTCTTTCTTAGGTACTGTTCTGCTCTTAACAATTCAGCAGGTTGATACATAGAGGTCTTTCTTTTGTTTTCTAGTAGATGCTATAGCACAAGTTTTTGTTTTCTCTTCCCTGCACTACTGGCACCTCTGGGATCTTAGTGGGGTGGTGTTGCCTCAGTTGTGGAAAATGCCCCATATTTCCCAAGGAGGTGGGCATCCTCTCTGTGTCTGAGATGCCTCAATCTCAGGGTACTACCCCCATGGTGGGATGTGGAGGAGGATAGGGCTCTGGGCTTGCAAGTTCCTCGTGCTGCCTCCTTGTATCCAGAAACTACCAGCCACACTGTACTATTTGAGGTGTTTCCACTTCTTCCACCAGGTTCTACCACAGTGGGTGGAGGTGGGGTGAGGTGGGGTGTGTTCAGGAGTATGTAGCTTTGCCTTCTTTCTAGTAATGGTAGATGTTAGTCTGCTGCTGCCATCCCACTGGGCTGTGTCTCTGCCTGCGTTTAACAGCAATTGGTGCCAGCTACTCAGGCAGAAAGGTTGCTTCTGCCCCTCTGGCCCTCCAGGATGCTGAGTGTGGGCTGCAACCCAACTCCTTCCTTGCCACCATGGGGCCGTGGCATGTGCTAGGTTGCATCTGTGGCCCCTGTCTCTGTCCTTCCCCTCATCTGGCCTTCCCTGTTTGTTCTGATACCTCCACCTTCATATGTCTCGATGCGTGCCTCTCTCAGATGTGTTTGTGTACTGAGCAGGGAAGCCTTTGTTGAATTATAGTTGTCCAACTTGTTGGGAAGAAATCAAGGGGTCTTCTCATTCCAGAATGATGCTGACTCTCCTTCACCCTTTCTAGAATCCAATGTCTTCATCCTCATTGCACCTCTGCCCTTCTCAAATGCAGTCTTTTGTGACCCAGTGATGTTCGCAACTGGGGTCATAGAACTGGATTCCTGTCTCTGCAGTGCATACAACTAGCTGGGTAATTGGGGGGAAATCCCTCTCCTTCACTCATGTTCATTTTGCTATCATTGTTAACGATATGTGAATGCGCAACCTCTTCCAGTGGTGTCTGCCATATTCTTCAATTTCTCATCTCCTCCACGAAGCCTTTCTAGTCTGCCCCAGGATTCTCCTCCATCCATTAGCTGATACAGCTAGTACTGCAAGCTTTAAGAATTATTTGTTCTCCAGCAATTTCCTAAGTGTGTGATGCTGTGAAACCAGTAAGCCAGCAAGGCTTGAGACAGGCCATGGAAGAGGTAGAAGGTGCTGTCAGGCAGGGAAAAGGGAGGCTAGGCAGGAGGGCAGGGCACAGTTTGGTGAAGAGGAAAGAGCACGTGGCTGGGAGTCAGCTCTAGGCCTGTGTTTTAGTGCAGGTTCACTCTCTAAATTGCCACGTGACCTTCCTAAATTAATTAGACTGGAATCATTGGCCAGGAGAATTTGGCACAGGTATTTCTTTAAATGTTTCAGGAGGCTTTAATGCATAGTGAAGGTGTATAGCTGTTGGTTTATATGGCTTAGTGGAGCAAGACAAATCTAGGTTCAAGGCTGGTCCTTGCTACTTAGTAGCTGTGTGACCTTGAGCCAGTTGCTTAATGCCTCTGAATCCCAGTTTCCTCAACTGTAAATTAAGGGTGTGATAATAATCGCTGTTGAGATGTTCTATTGAGGAAATGGTGCAGATCTGTCCTAATACAATGAAAGCACTGTTGGAAGGATGCTGGCCAAGATGACATAGGGACAGCCTGTTGTGGAGGCTCCCAAGGTTTTCTGAAGAATCCACAAATAGCTAAAAGTTGTTTTCTTTGATACACCTACCTAATCGCCTACTTGAGGACCGAATGTACAGACTGATTCCTCTGCCAGCTGCCGGCCAATCAGTTTACCCCCAAAAGTGCACAAACAGGATTCATGTTTCCCACACTGCCTGCGGTTTCCTTCTCCCCTCTCTCCTAAATCCTGTTTTTGCCTTTCTACTTGTCTTCTGAGACCAAGAGCTGACTCCTCACATGTGAGAAACCAATTTGTTTGCAAACTCAATTAACGTCAGGGCTGCTCTTTGACGCTAAGGTGAGGTGGTGAATGAAAAGTACACATACTCACCAGCCCTCAGTCAAGGTTAGCTCTCACGTGGGGCTACTGGGACCTGCCCAGACCCGCTGCTTCTCTTTCCTCCCGTGCCCCAGATTCCGCTGCATCATGCACCCTTTCCGGGAGAAGCTGACCCTGCAGAAGGCGCTGGTCACCATCGCGGTTATCTGGGCCCTGGCTCTGCTCATCATGTCCCCGTCGGCAGTCATGCTGACTGTCACGCGCGAGGAGCACCATTTCATGGTGGACGCCCACAACCGCTCGTACCCGCTCTATTCGTGCTGGGAGGCTTGGCCCAAGGAGAGCATGCGCCAAGTCTACACTACCGTGCTCTTCTCACACATCTACCTGGCGCCCCTGATACTCATCGTCGTCATGTATGCCCGCATCGCCCGCAGGCTGGTCAAGGCCTCGGGCCCTGGCCAGACCCGCGAGGAGGCAGCCGCGGAGGGCCGGCGCGGGGGCCGGCGCAAGGCCAGGGTGGTGCATATGCTGGCCGTGGTGGCGCTTTTCTTCACGCTGTCCTGGCTGCCACTCTGGGCGCTGCTGCTGCTCATTGACTATGGGCAGCTCAGCGAGCCGCAGCTGCACTTGGTCTCAGTCTACGGCTTCCCCTTCGCCCACTGGCTGGCCTTCTTCAACAGCAGTGCCAACCCCATCATCTACGGCTACTTCAATGAGAACTTCCATCGCAGTTTCCAGGCTGCCTTCCGGGCCCAGCTCTGCCCACCGCAATGGGGGAGCCACAGGTTGGCCTACTCAGAGCGGTCCCGCGGGCTCCTGCGCTCGCGGGTCTTCGTGGAGGTGCAGCCCAGCGACTCAGGTCTGCCCTCCCAGTCGGGGCCCAGCAGTGGGGCCCCCAGGCCTCGCCACCTCCCACTGCGCAATGGCTGGGTGGCCCACCACGGCTTGGCCAGGGAAGACCCTGGCTGCTCCCACCTGCCCCTCAGCATACCGGCCTGGCATGTTTGAGTAGTACAGGGACCCCGGCTGGACATGTGAGACCTAGATGTGATAGCAGATTGGTGTGGTGGTGAAGAGGGTGCCATGATGCCTCCCTCTCAAATACAACGTAGTGGCATCTCTGCCTTGTGATATCTTCTCTGGTACCTCCCCCCTCAGAGAGAGGCAAAGGAGGGAAAGGGGACAGGAGCTAAGTTTCCTGGAAACCCTTCTGCCACGAACTTCATCTCTGAATTCTCACAACATTTGGGGACTAGGCTCTCCTTATCCTACTTCTACAGATGACAGACTGAGGTCTGGAGAGATGTGGCCAGCCCAGTGTCTCAGCTGGAAATGTCATAGGAGCATGGCTGATTGCAGTGTCTCTGTGGTTTTACACAGTGTCTCAGTGTCTCTCCAGCTGTCTCTAGAAGGAGCACAGTGACATGTGTAAATAGGCTGCTGGAAAGAAGCAAAACGCAAAACTGGCCTGTCCGTTTGACGCTTTGTGTCCATGTCTTGGAGTCCCTCGTGTGTTGCTGAAACCACTCCCCTTGACCCCTTGCGAGAACATGGAGTACCCCTCCCCCAGCTCTGTGTAAGTTTCTCTTTTTGGTGTCCAAGGCCATTCACTTCTCCCCCAAACCACTACAATAGGACGTCATGCCTGAGCAGCTGTGGAATATACCCTGGGAAGACTGCAGCAGTTTCAGGTCCTCTGGGTCTGAGCCCTGTGGGTGTAGGGGATGGGGGTGGGCTGTCCTCCCTCCTCCCCTCAGAGGGGGCCCACCACCATCACCCAGGCGCAGGCAAGTACTTACAGTGTGACAGGTAGCTGCAAGTCCACCTGGAGGTGTCATTTTATTTATTCATAGACAGGAGGAAGGAAAAGCACAGTACCCCCTTTCTGCCTTTGGAAGCACTGGTACGCTTGCTGGAGCTGCCAGTCCAAAGCCTTCCCCCAGGCTTTTTTTCCCTGCTCCCTCTTGGGGGAAGATGGGGAGAAGTTGGCCGACGGAAGCTGTTGTGTCCTTTGGGGCCTCCTGGAAGACAAACACTAAATCCCCAACATGGATAAATTATGTATCCTCTAAAGGGTTTGGGACCAGGAGGTCCCTTGTTTACTCCGGCTCACCCAGAGCAGCTACATCACCTTGGAGAACACAAGGCTTCTTTCTAGGTTATGGGAGGAAATGAGATTGCCTCAGTGATCCTTACAAAGCCCCAATAACCCTGCTGGACATTTCCCCTCATTTCTATACAAAACACAGTGTTGCTAGAATTTTAGTGATTAAAAAAGAAACATTTCCAGGGGTCAGGGCAGAGAATGGGACTCTGAGGCTTCAATTGTCTCCTTAATCTATACAGAATAATTTAACTTTGTTTATTCCACTCTAAATACAGATGTAGGGGCAAAAGAAAATTCCTAAGCAACTGTGTAATCCCTTCTCAGCAAGTCCCCAGGCACTGTCTTGTTTGATTCATACAAATGCGATAGAAGGAAATATTATTGTTGCCATTTTTTGTAAACAAAGTAACTGAGGCTCCAAGGGGCCAAGGTCACAGGCCACAGAAGAGCAGGGTTTGGATTAGAATTTGTCTTCTGATGGTTTCTTGCTGAACCTCATCTTGCCCCTCAAGGAAGGCAGATTGGGCATAGCAGGGAGGAGAGCTGGAAATTCCCACAATGGTTTTCTGCCTGGCAGTGAACCAGAATGCTTGTGGAACCAGCATCCCCACCCTCAAGCTCTGGGGCTGGGAAATGAGAGTCTATTGTGTTGACTCTTTTAATATCCGGCCTGAACTGCTCTGTGTACAATATCTCTAAACCCATGTGTGGTACAGGCTGCTAAGATCCAGAGGTCGATCACGACCCCACCCAATGTCCAGGAGTGATAGAAGACCGTCTCAGGGGAGGGTATGCCATTCTATCCCTCATTAGCTAATACACGTATGGGCCCCATCTTCGGTGTTGTATCAGTGTTATGTGTCACACAGACTAGACAGTTAACTCACTGCAGCTTACTGTGGAGAACTCTGACTCCAGGCTCTAAAAATAGGCCAGAGAAAGAGCCATCTCCAACCCAAATGCTTGTCCCTGTAGCTGGGTGAGATGAGACACTGGTCTCTTCTCTGGGGAGTGTTCCTCCTTTAGCATGGACTCCCCAACCACAAAATCATAGCCTCTACAGCGGAGGGAGACCAGCGCTCTCACCCAAGCCAACATTTCCACCAAGGCCCCTTTGTTTCATTTCCCCCAAAAGATGCCATGCTTTGAAAGATTGTACCTGCCAAAAAACTGCTCGAGGTCGTAACTGATATATTTTGCTGTTATTTTTATTTATTAAAAAAAAATCAATCAATGTCTATGCTTGCCCATTTAGAGATTGGATCTAAATGGTCACAGACACGACTTGATGCTTTTATAAGGGGGTGAGGCCTTGTGGGTACCTGTGGAGTGCTTGGTTTTTTGTGTTTGTGGTAAAATATACACAACATAAAATTTTCCGATTTAACCATTTTGAAACGTACAGTTCAGTGGCAGTAAGTGCCTTCACATTGTTGGGTAACCATCACCACTATCTGTTTCCAGATTTTTATTTTATTTTATAGAAAATCTAGATTTATGTGTTACACTACTACAAAGACAAAAAAAATTATCATCTGAGGTACTTTGAGGACTTCATCCCAATTTCACTTGTCTGTTACAGAAACTGACCTAAGAGGCTGGAAATTAGAGGATATATAACCTGAGAGATTCTAACAGAAGAAACTGGTGGAACATGATGAAAGGAGCAAACACTAGTTAGAAGCACTTGTGTTAGTGGTAGTATGTGTGGCTGAGATGTTTCCGAAGAGGCTCCCTAGAGACGCCTGAATGAGTTAATCTGGGTCCCAAATTAGTAAAAAGATCCTTACCCCTGTGGAGAATGAGCAGAGGCCAAGATTTCTCTGAGATCTCTTTGTCTCTCTCTTTAAGGGATAAGGGTATCCTTAGGCCCTAAAGGGGGGCCTATCTTAGATTCAGCTTCTGTCCCATCCTAGACCTTCAAGAGCCTGTGCATTTTCATATAGCCCTGCTGGGTTACGGATGACGCATACACTGAAGGCAGGAGTATAGACCCAGTCAGAGGGTGCCTAGACACAGGAAGTTTGAGGGTAAATGATAAACTACAAATACCCTCTTAGTTAAGTTAATTCACCTTTGTTAATAAAGGTCATACGTAGTTTCTTCTGCTGGTGACAACTTGTTTCAGTATAGTCTGTCTCAAGAAAGAGCTGGTTCAGGTAAGTTTTGCAGAAGGAAAAATACTTCCATCAATACCCACGCCACAGTGAAAAAGGCACCACGTTCTCTCCTACAGTTAGTTATGAGCAGAATCCCAACGCAGCATAAAATCATTTTTAGTGATCAACATCTACACCCTCAAACTGCCCAGCAACTGCTGGTGTCGTATCTGCCTCCATCCCATCTTCATAGTCTCCTACTGAATCTTCTGCCCGGACTCCAGCCATGAGACACTGGCTGCTGGCGGACTGAGAAAGCATTCCTTCTCATCTCTCCAATGTGGCCTGGCCTTCTGCTGTTAAATGGGACAATCCTTCTTCATAGGTGTAAAATGTAGGACTATCCCCCTGCCCTTGTTCGTCTGCTTCTACATCATATTCTCCATCATCATCATCTGGACCTGGACGCAAAGCCTGGCATTCACACATTGCAGTGACCATTGCCTCCAGTGATGATTTATCACTGGACACAAATCTAAATCCAGGAATAGGTTCGACATCATCATCGTCTTCCTCTTCTTTGTCAGCAAGAGTCATTCGTTTCTTCTGCAAATTCAGCATTCACCAAAACATACAAGTGTTCTCGTGGAGATGCGTTCAGGTCCTGGGACACCGCATACAAACTAACGGTGGGGTATTCCAGTGAGAATCCTAACCCAGAGCCGTCTAACCAACACAGGTGGCTCCAAAATCCCCCGGCATTGTCACAATTCAGAAAGAAATATTCCAAATTTGGGGGTCTAAAATTTCAAATATCCAGAGCCAGAAAACTTTCTTTCATGACTCAGTTAGGAGATGGGAAAACTCTCAGCAACGTAAAGGCTGCCAGTGCCAAGGCCCTTTCTAGTCAACATACCCTCTATGTTAGGCTGCTGCCACCAGAGCCCTCAGCTGACCCTGGTGGTGGGAAACTTTTGAGGAAGCTCATTGCAGCAGTGAGCACAAAGATACAGCTCCAGATGTTTTTTTTTAACATCCCCAACTGCAACTCTGTTCCCATTCAACATCTCCCCATTCCCAGCCCCTGGCAGCCACCACTTTCCTTTCCATCTCTATGAATTTGACTATCTAGGTACCTCATATAAGTAGAGTCATATAGTATTTGTCCTTTGTGACTGGCCTGTTTCACTTAGCATGACATCTTCAAGGTTCATCCATATTGTAGCATGTGTCAGTATTTTGTTCGTTTTTAAGGGCTGAATAATATTCCATTTGTGTGTGTGTGTGTGTGTGTGTGTGTGTGTACATTTTGTTTATCCATTCATTTGTCAATGGACATGTGGATTGTTTCTGCCTGTGGACTATTGTAAATAATGTGTGGCGTTTTAAGATGTTGGAAGTAATTCCTGAAAATAGTTCCTATATGAACCCTGAGGACAGAGACCCCAGGTTTGGAACCTGAGATTCCTCTCAACTTAGCATTTATGGGGAACAAAGCAGGGTCTCTGAGAGAAGCTGATTGTCCCCTTCCCCTGGGCCCACCCCAGCTGCTCTGAACTCCTCTTGTTAGGCTTTCCTTCTTGACCAAAGTGGCTAGAAAGTTGTATGTTCCCTCCACAGGATGATATTTTATGTAGCAATTTTTATAAGTATAGCTTTATTATCTTCACCAGAATCCTGCATCCTGACACCTCGGCCTGTCAGGAGTCTTGTCCAGCTACCCCCAAGGCATGCAAGGGCAAGCAATGCAGACTTCTCTGGACATGCCCTCCTCCGCCTACAAGCTGCTTGGGTCTCCTAAGGTCGCTCTCCTCTCAGGGGCGGAAAGTTCGGAAATGAATTGGATGTATGATGGAGGGAAAGGGCCAGAAGCCTGTTGACACTGAGTACCCCCACCCCAGAGGGGCTCTTGGAGGGACTCTGTGTCCTGTCCTGCCATGTGCAGCACAAGCGGTTGTGCTAATCATGGGTCTTCACTGATGAATGGTCTCTTGACTTCACCAAGACCATGTAGCACTCAACAGACCAACGTGAGCTGGAGGTGGGCACCCGGCCTGGACCCCACAAACCACAATCTGCCCTGCCCTATGCTGAGGACTTTCTCTTGGGGCCTGGAGGACGCATGAGTTGATTTGGGTTGGAATGGAGGGCGGAGTTGGCAAAGTAGGATGACAGCCCCCCTATCATTAGTCTACTGTGTATTCATCCAAAAATCAAGGTGAGAGCCAAACCAAGAGCTGGATGGACAAAGCATTGCTATTAAGCTCTGTACTTTTTGCATCTGTTTCCTCAGCTCACCCCTCAGAAGTGCCACTGAGGAAAGATAGATGAGAAGGAGGTGACCCAAATGGGCTTCATGACAAGCAAACAATGTTGAATTAACAATAGATTCCTTGTTAAATAACCCAATTATTTATGTTTATGGCATTTTATTGTGTTTTTTTCTCTCTCTCTACAAAAGCACTCCACAATCACTGTGGAAATTTTATAAAATTTAGATAAGCAAAAGAACGAAAATAAAAAGCACCCAAATCCCACCACAAGAGATAAGCATAGTCATTTTCTATGTGCATATCTACCTATATGTTTAACATTTTTCTAACAGCTTTACTAAGACATAATTTGCATACAATAAAATTCACCTATGTTAAGTATATGTTTTGATAAGTCTTAGCTATTGAATACAATTGTGTAACTACCATCACACTCAAGATATTTCCAGCATCCCCCCTAACATTCCCTTGTGCCAATTTGTAGTCAACCCTCTCCCCCTACTCCTGGACCCAGCTAACTACCCATCTGATTTTGGAATGTCATATACATAGAATTATACAGTGTGTAGCCTTGAGTCTGTCTTCTTTCACTTAGCATGACTTTTTGAGATTCCTCCATGTTACAACATATGTTCGTAATTTGCTCCTTTTTACTGTTGAGTAGTATTCCATTATAGGGCTATATTGCATTTTGTTTGTCATTTGTTAGTTGATAGACATTTGGGTTGTTACCAGTTTTTTATGAATGTTGACTAATGCTGCTATGAACATTCATATGCAGGTCCTGATATGTACATATGTTTTGAATTCTCTTGGTCAAATACCTAGGAGTAGGTTTGCTGAGTTGTATGGTAAATGTATAGTTTAATTGTAAGAAACTGCCAGTGTTTTCCAACGTTGCTGTACCCTTTTACATTCCTATCAGCAGTGGATGGGAGTTCCAGTTGTTCCTGCCAACACTTAACAGTGTCAGTCTTTTAAACATTTTCCTGATAACTACTGATGCTAGGCATATTTTCATTTGTTTATTGGTCGTTCTTATGTCTTTTGTTATAAAGTGTTTTCAAATCTATCTTTTAAAAATATGATTATATTGTAGACACTGTAGGACAAAAATGTGCTCCAAATCTAAGGGGAACTTATCACTAATAGATGATTTTTAAACCCATCAAGAATGGGTTTGAAGTAAAAAAAAGTATAAACTATGATAGAGGCGGGGGCGGCTATTTTAATAGGTGGTTAGGAATGGCCTCTCTGAGGAGGTGACATTTGTATACAGATATGAATAAAGTGAAAGAGGGAGCCATGTAAATCAGCTATTTACATGGTTCCCTCTGGGAAAAACAACCCAGACACAGAGAACAGCATGTGCAAAGGCCCTGTGATAGAAGAGGGATCGATGAAAAAAAAATTATATTGAATTTTAATAATTACCTTTCTGGTCAACTCAAAACATTTACTGAATTCTTGTTAAAAGCCAGGCACAGTCCTAAGAGCTTTGCGTCTGTTATTTATTTCTCATAACGATTATAAAGCTCCATGAGGACGGGGGGCTATTTTACTCACTTTTGTGGACTCAGATTTAGGAAATGACTGGTACATTGGGACTTAATACATGTCTGTTGAATGAGTGAAGTAATGCAGTAAGCAAGTATTTATTATTATTCCCATAGTATAGCTGGGAAACCAAGACTCAAAAAAGCTAAGTAGTTTATTGAAGGTCATATAACAAGGAGATGCTGAAGATGGGTTTAAATCTCAGTTCATCTGACTAGGAAGCCAGGTTTTTTGCCTCTCCCCCAAACTACTGTGGATTCTCCTTCCTATATTTGGGAAACTGAGGTTCAGCATAAAAGAAAGAATTTTGATGGAGCTGCCTTTAATTCTGAAAATAAACCCAGCTGACCACAGGCTCCAGACTGCTGTTTTGGCCACAAGACCACATTTCCACATCATTCAGTGGCTTCCAAAGATTTGAGATGGAAGGAATATGAGCAATTTAAGTAAAAGGTGTAAATTTAGTTTGATCCAACACTGCATCATGCTTTCAAGGTAGCCATGGGCTGAAAGAGAGCCTTTCGACTCCTCTGCCTGAGGTCATTGATGGGGCAAAAGCTGCCGAACTGGCTATGGTGTCCTGCCTTGAGTTGTGTTCTCTTGCTAGCTGCAATGCCCAGACATTTGAATCCTGTCACCAACAAATGCTGCCGTTGTCATGTGCGAGCAACCAAATTAATGAGGATGGAAAAACCCAAGCTTAGTGATTTAGGCAAATTAATTTATCTGTCACATAGCCAGTGGTGGTGTTAAATCACTCTCTGTGTGAGGAGTAATCACTCCCTACCCCACTCTGTCTCCCTCTCTGTGGGGAGGATAGAACAGCCAAAGCCAAGCTGTCTCAGTGGCTGAGCGACCTACATTTATGTGTTTTGACCGCCCCCAAGGAAGAGCATTTTGCATAGTGTATTTGTTCGTTCAGAGTGCTGGCTGGCAGTCCTTTGAAGCACCTCTAATGATCATAATCACCCTCTTTATTCTCCTCGAGCCCATGTCTTTGGAAAATGGTTCTGTTACTTATGCTATAAATTATGGAAAATAAACTCACTGTGAAAGAGTTCGGTATTTACTTTTTTCTTTCCATCGAATTCGTACTTTTCCCCCATTTGCATCTGCACTGTGAATGACAAGTTTCCAGGCAAAACAGTCATCCTCCCCCCAAAAGGATAGACAGTAGGCTGTGTTACCACCAATATAACTGCAGTATTCCCATTTTACAGATGGGAAAATGAATGTGTAGAAGCCAAGGCCTTTCCTTGACATCCTCACAGCTTGTAAGTAGTGAAATAAAAAAAAATTTTTCAGGCTTTCTGGGTTGCAATCCAGTGTTCTTGACATTACACCTAATTACCTACTTGGTTAGCTTCTCACTTTTAAGTGTATATGACAGGCTAGACAAAACTTAATTCTGGCATGTGTACACTCAACAAACGTAGTGTCTGTTGAGTCTGGGAATATAAGGAACCTCTCCACAGTCCAGAGAGCAGAGATAGAAAAGAGAGAAATCATAATGTACTTTCTTGATGGGATATTGTACTTGGTCAAAGAAGCAATGGAACAGCTGAGGGCATCATAAAAGGGATCTGATAAAAACTTGAAATAAGTTGTAAAGACGGAGCAAGAGACAACCAGGTAGAGAGGAGTGTTTGAAGAAGGGAAGTGGTGTACTCAGATCTTCATCTGTTCAAGTTCAAGCTGGCATCAGGTAGAGAATGACTAGGAGGGAGATGAAACTGGAGACCAGTGAGGCAGGAGGTATTTGTGGGAATCCAGGTGAGAAATCCTGGGATTGGCTAAGGCTGTAGAGATGGAGAAGAGGCGACAAGTTCAAGAGGTGTTTGAGAGATCCATGCACTATTAACTGGTAACTGGTAGGTTGTGGGAGGATGGGTCATCATCTAGGATGTGTTTAGTTGCCATCACAGAAATCTGACTCAAACCAGCTAAATTGAAAACTAAAGGGATATGTAGGTTCGTAGAACAGTAAGTGCAAAGGATTGGTTGATCCAGGGTCCTTGAATGTCATCAAGGACCCAGCTCGTCTCCATTCCTCTGCTCCATCTGCAATGTGACCTGCTTCCTCGGCTGGCTTCCTTCATGGTGCAGAATGCAACTATCAGCAACCAGAACTGCATGTTTTCTTGTTTACATTGAGAGAGAGAAAGTGAGAGGGAATATCTCTTCCATGACTTTCTCCTAAGAGAGCAAAGGAACTTCTCAGAAGGAAGCAGCAAACTCATTGGTTGAAAGTGGATCAGGTATCTATTTCTGAACCAATCCCTGTGGCTAGGGGAAATGCCATGTTCTGGGATAGTCAAAGGGGCTGGGATTTCAACGTTTGGTTTAAATTACTCAAGGCCCATCCCTGAAACTAGAGGCCATCTCCAATCATATTAATCTGGGAGCGGGGGTTGGGAAAGACTGTTGGGAAGTTGTGTTCCTTAGAATGTTTTTCAGCTTCGAGAAACAGAATACTCTGAGTCAAACTGGTTTAAACACAACAACAACAAAGTCACGCGAGATAATCTCACACAATTTATTACTTATTAGTAAAGTCAATTTATTATCTCCTCATAAGAAGACCTGAGGCAGGGAAAGCCCAGAGTTGGTTAAGTCAGAAGCTCAATGACATCAGCAAGACCCAAGGTTCTTCCACTTGGCATCTTTATTGTAGGCTTATCGCTATTACCTGCGGGCTACTCTCCTCCAGCTTGTAAGACAGGCTGCCTGGAGATGGCAAATTCCATGACAATGTCCAAAGGAAGAACATGGCCTTTTCTAGTGTATCTCTCATAAAAGCAAGAGAACCTTATCCAGAAGCTTCTATCACACCTCCCCTTATATCACCTTGGTGAGAAATGTGTCACATACCCACAACCAAACTAGTCATTGGCAAGGGGAATGGAACCAGGAGACTCACTTAGACCCATCAGGCCCTCCCCTGGGCCTGAGATGGCACCGAATTCCCCGAAGCACATGGCCATGCAGGGGGAGGTGCGTTTGTCTCAACAACAGAGTCCTCTTGGGAAGGAGAATGGAAGCAGACACAGGCGCTGGGCTGGCAACCACCAGTGGCTGCTGCAGAGATTATCCAGGAGGAGCCTAGGGGAACTGAACTTCCAGGTAGGCTGCCTGGACAGTCGTGGCACGTTAACTGAGCTGGAGGACTCCAGGGAGCAAGAGGTGAGCTCATTTTCTGACTTGGTGGCTATGAGATGCTCATGGACCAGCCAAGCAGAGAAGCCCTGAAGGTAGCTGCCTATATGTGTTGATCACTCCTTCTTCTTAAAAACCTCCTCTTCCCCCAGCTTCCAAGGCACTACGTGCCCTGTTTTGTCTCCTACCTTATCTCCTATCTCTATGGTAGTCCTTTTCGGATCCCCTTGTGGACGTCTCTTCTGCCATCCATCCCTGGAATATTGGGATTCCTTGGGATTCTGTTCTAGGCCCTCTGCTTTTAAAAACTATTAGTATTACTCTATGTATTTCATCTAGGTGGTCTCATATCCTGTGGCTTCAATTGTCTAAATCAATGACTATAGCCAACCTTCCTTTCTCTTCTGAGTTCCAGGCCTCGTATCTAATCACTCACTGGGCATCTCAAATTGGACTTTGGTCTCTCCCCAGCCCCATACTCTCTATAAGATTCTCTCTATTATTCGATCATTTGGAAGGCGGATAATATACCAAATAGCTTGTGATTTTAGGCAAAGAGGTTGAGAAACAGATTATTACTAATGTGCCTTGGTTGTTTTTAACTGCATTTGACAGGATACTACAAGAAAGAGATGAGCTTAGAAAAGAATTTGCTGTTTTATAAGCAGGGATGAAAGGGAAAAGAGAGAATCAGAAGTTCCAGGACAGGCAGGGCAGAGAGATTCAACTGTTGCTCATCTCTAACTCATAAAGGATAGAAATTGAGAAACCCTTTGAGTACCAAGGCTGATTAAGTCTCAAATTAAAACTCAGCCTTGGGACAGAAACCAGATTAAGGGCATGAGCAGTGGCTTCCAATAAGTCCTTTGTTGGATAAAATGGCTCAGGGGAACTAGACTGAGGGCCTGCTCTCCAATGGAGGCTTGATAAGTTCAACTGACCTTACCAATTATGCCTAGAGAGAGGCATGTCTTAAAAGGATTCTGGGTGTGGTGATTGGTACAGAATCAGCTGAATAGAATCAGGTAAAGCACTTTCCACGTTGTAAAGAGAGAGGTGCAGCCGAGATACACCAGCTTGGATTAAAAGATCATGACTTTTACAGAATAACTTTTGGGGCTCCCAAATTTCTGCGGACAGGAAGGAAGCTGAAAAAGCTGCTTTGTCCCAAGGAGTATGTATTTTCCAAATGTGACCAGGAAGGATAATGGAAAAGAAAGGACCTTCCAGAGAGTAAAGCCAAGAGCTATCGAAGAACAATAACGGGGAGCTACTCCCAGGGAGCTGAACTGAAACTTAATGAAGGCATGTGTCTTACACCCTACGGGATTTTGGAATTCTAAGAACCAGTGATGGTTGTGTGCTCTCCCACCTTATTTCTTTTTATAAATGAGGATGTTTACTTCAGTGTTTATTCTGTCCTTGTTCAACCTTTTCATATTAAGTATAGATGTGGGAGGCAATAGATTACATTTGTTTGTTTTTAAGTTTGTAAGTGTCTGGATGAAGAGGAGCCGTATCTGGACATAATGCAGAAACTATCATGAAACTATCACTACTAAACTTTGAACCTGATGTCATGATTGGTTGAGACTTTTGGCTATCACTTTTTGTAAGTAGAGTGAGTATTTTTCATGCATAAAAGGGATAAATAAATATTTATGATCAAAGAAGTAGACTGTGGTAAGTCATAATTTTTTTTCACCTTCCATCCCAACCAAACTATCTCAGTAATTGACACACCAATCAACCAGTTGTTGTAGCCAGAAACCTAGAAATCATCCTCAAATCCATTTCCCTCATCTTTCATTTTGTCCAACCAATAATCAATTTCATTAATTCTATCTCGAATATAGCCCTGTATTCAACCTTCTCTTTTGTCACCCAAATCCAGGGAACCACCATCATCTTTCACCTGGGCCACTACAGTAAACTTCTCATTGTTCTCCCTGAGTCTAGTGTTGCTAAACTTCAATACAGGCTCCAAGCTGCTAACAGAGCCATTTTTTAAAGCAATCCTGATTATGTCATGTTCCTGCTAAAACCCTTCTTAAGTTTCCTATTGTTCTTAGGAAAAAATCCAAACCCCATATGATGCTTTCTAAGGCCCTCCACCTACTGACCCTGACCACACCTCTGGTTTCATCTCTCAATAACCCATTTCTGACTTCCGTCTTGTCCCCTTTGCCATATTAACCCCGTCTCGTCCTTCAGGTGACAGATTAAGGGTCACTTCCTTGAAGAGGTTGTCTGCTCCCATAACACAATATCCTGTACTTCTTCTATCACTTTACTTATCCAAATTGATTGTAATTATTTGTTGAAGTCTGTCTTCCCATCAGACTATAAGTTCTGTGAAGTCCAGGACCATGTCTTTGTTAAGTGCTACATTCCTATCACCTCGCACAGAGCATGGCCACAATAAGTGTTAAATAAAACTTAGTTATAGACTTGAAAGTTTTCATGTTATGGGAACTATAGGTGGTAGTTGACAACAAATATATACATGAGACAACTTAGGGAGAACGTATCTCTAGAAAAAGAGAACAGGAGCAGGAAGACAATGATGATTAAGATGAAGAGATGAAGAAGGGGCTGAGGGGGAGAATGATTAATGCGCAGCCAGAGAAGTAGGAGGAATGTCAGCAGAGAATGCAATCACCAGCCAAAGGAGAGAGAGCATCAGGAAACTGGAGGTACCCAACAGGGTCAACCACAGTAAAGAGGACAGGATACCAACTGAAAAGTACCATTGGATTTGGTTACAGAGCAAGAAAAATAATGTTTAAGAACAGTTGGGTTCATCCTTTGTCAAACTAATATACTTAAGAAGGTCTTTCCCCCTCCTTTTCATTAATTCCTCTGTCCATTGGTCCAGCAAAGGCTCACTGAACATCGACTCTAGGCCAGGCACTGTGCTAAGCCCCAGGGAGACATGAGAAGGAGAATAAAGTCCACTTGGGCCTCTGGAGCTCACCACCCTTCCCTGCAAGGGAAAGTTACAAGGCATTTACTCGTGCCCCAGTAAAGCCAGGGCTTGGCATTTCACTGGAGTTGGTACTGATTGGCTCTCCCAACACATTCAATGACATGAGAGCTAGTGCTCAAGTCCAGAGGTCAGCAAGACTTTATTATCTTGCTCCGAGCTGGCAGGAGGCAAAGGGAAAGTTGTGTGGCACACTATTGCATCATTTCTGTCTGTTCATAAGTCAGTCACAGAGGAGAGTCTGGGTTTTTCCAAGAAAACTAGTTTCATCTGCTCAAAGGCAGAAAACAGAGAGCAGTTCAAAAGAGCATCTCCTCAAAAAACTCTGAAGTTGACCCTACTTAGCATTCACTCTGCAGAGATTCCTTTAACTTTCAGTAATACATTGTATTACGGACTAAACTACTGCTCTACTGTTTTTTTCTATCCTGTGTTCTAACTACAGTAAAACAGTGTGGTGCAGAGTTGAAAAAGGTCAGAGTCGTGACCTTCTGAAAATTAATGGGAATCTAGATGGAGAAGAGAGAGACACTCTTTCTAATTAATTAAATTATCTTACTAGGTTTTCATTTAATGTAGGGAATATCTCATTTTATATAATTGACATTGATTCGCAAAAAAAAGTTTAAATTAAAATGTCTTTAAGGCATATTATGAGAAACCCAGCCCATCAAAAATTTTAAATAAAACTAGGCATCCTTTGAAATGTGACTAATCATTTCAGAATTTATAATTAGGATTTTGAAATATACTTTTTTTTTTTGACATATAAGATTGGGGATTTTAGTGATGCAGATATCTGCCCACAACCTCAATCAGACTGTAGCTTTTGGGTGTGGTCTGACACGATGGAACAGAAGTAGAAAATTAAACTTCATGCAGCTTACATCTGAGAGAAATGTGTCCTCAAGGAACTCTGAGCTCACGCCTGGACTTCTCCAGAGCTTCCATCTGAGGTACCTGAGGACCTGGGGTGAGTCCTGCAGGGAGCAGGCAGAGCGAATCCCTGAGTGCTTACAACCAGCCAGGCTCTTCCTCCAACTCTTGTATCAACTCAGTTAATCATCCCAACAACCCATAAAATAGTTACTACGATGACCATCTCCATTCCCCAGATGAGAAGCTCAGTCAGAGAGGCTAACATTGCCTGATGTCATACTTAGAAAGTGGTGGAACCGGTACTTAGCTCTGGTAGCCATTACAGGTATCAGTAATATACCTCAGCTTCACTTAAACGGATCAGAAAAATACAAATGCATATCATTAAGACTGCAGGCAGGGTCTGGTAAAGCCGGTGAGTTGTAAACGACTTTTGAGATAAGTAATTACTCTGTGCGGAAGGGCGTATGAGAGTCAAAGATGAGTTCCCAGTACGTGGGTGGGGAGCGGCCAATTCCTAGCCGGTCCCAGCTGCGGACTTGAGCTTTTACCCTCCTCTGTCACAGCCCCAAAGCCCAAGCCTGCCGCCAGCCACGTGGCCCAGCTTAGGAACCACCCAGCCAGTCTGCGGAGGCAGGGCGTGAGGGGGCGGGGCTGGACGAGAGGACGAGCGGGACGAGCGGAGTGCGCCTGCGCGCGAGGTGGGCCGGGCGGGGGTGGGGTAGGCACGCGAGCCAGAGCCCAGTTAAAGGCCGCTCCCAGCACCTCTCGCCGGTCCAGTTCACGCAGTGCGCAGGCGCGGAGGTCTCTCCTTGTCAGTCGGCGCCGCGTGCGGGCTAGTGGCTCTGTGGCAGCGGCAGCGGCGGTTGTTCGTCTCCTGCACGATGAGTGGCTTCAGCACCGAGGAGCGCGCGGCGCCCTTCACCCTCGAGTACCGAGTCTTCCTCAGTGAGTGTCGGCGGTCCGCGGCCCCTCCTCCCCGCCCGCCCGTCCATTCATTCCCGGGCCTCGCCCGCGTCCCGCCTGGGCTCCTGCGGCCCGCGCTCGGCCTCGGGTCCTGGGCGCGGGCGGGGCTCCTCCAGAGGGTCCCCGGGGCCTGGGCCCGCCCGGCCATCCCATTTCACGTGTCCGGCCCGCGGGCGGGACGGCGTGGGTCGGCGTTTTTCTTTCGCAAGCTAAGTTGGACCCGAACCTGGGTCAGGCTAGTTTGCAGGTGTCCGGCTCGGGCAGTGTGTGATGGGAAAAGGAAACCTCTGAGTCACCCTAGAAAGGTGCCTGGAGGTAAAATAATCCCCGTAAGAGGATTGCTCAACTTGAAGGAAAGGGGTTGGGGGGAGGTGTAGGGGGGGTTGTGACTCCCTAAGACCTTAAATCCTCCACTATAGCTCCGACTTTAGGCACCAAGCGGGTTAAGTCCAGCCCCTCGTTCTACAGACGGGAAACTGAGACCCGGATCAGGAGAGTTCAGTGGAGGACTGGATCCATCTGTTGGGGATGGGGGGATCCCGATAGCGCTCCTGCTTTTCCCACCGCATGTTTTCCCGTAGCATTGATTCTGGGAACCTGCTTTATGAAACAGAAAGCTGTTCCCTTCAAGTCATAATGATGACGTCAGTCTGGCAAGCAGAGTAAGAAAGTGCCGAGTTTTTTCCCTTCTGCAAGGAATCGATGTTTAAGGGGTACCTACCCCACGTCCGCCCTTAGGGCTGCACTTAGAGCGTAGAGGCTGCAGGCTGGCAGCGCTCCGCTTTCCTTGGCGCACCTTTTGCCTTGTAGGTGGAGGAAAGCTACCTGGGGTTTATCTTTATTCTCTACCCTCCACCCTGCCCCCAACTTATTAGGAATAGATTATGGGAGATAACGGAGGCGTTCGAAAATGTGTCACCAATGGCGTTTCTATTTTAACTTCTTTACAGTTTTATTTGGAAGGCAATGGGCAAGGGCAGTGAATTTTTGAGTTCTCTTGTGTGTGAAGGGCAAGAAAGGAAGGGTTTAGAGGGAACGAATGGGAATACGGAAAGAATGAACAAAACTCCTATCAAAAAGTAGCCTGGGGTGGGAGGAAAAGGAAAGTGGACTCTAAAGTTTACACATGTAGTTGAACATTAGACTACCACGTCAAATCCAGGAAGGGTGGGACTCCCCATTTTATTTAATGTTGGAATTAAGCAGCAAGGGCAGTGCAGGGACTTTTGACCAAAAAAATCACTGAACTATTTTTCCGATTTTCTGGAGTTAGTGTCGACTCCAGAATTTCTCTCTATGGTCTCTATGGAAGGAATTTAGAGAGGTGACTGTCTGGTTTGGGGGGGTGGGGGTGAGTGGTGTTGATAATGGGGGAGGCTATGCGTGTGTGGGAGTGGGGGTATATGGGAAATCTCTGTACCTTTTCAATTTTATTGTAAACCTAAAACTGCTCCAAAAAATAATTATTTTTTCAAAGTGTATGTCATGTTTCTGGAAATATAATTAACAACAAAAACCAATAACTTTTTCTAATTTGTTTTGCAGAAAATGAAAAAGGACAATATATATCTCCATTTCATGATATTCCGATTTATGCAGATAAGGTAAGGTGTCCTCTTTTGAATGTAGTTTCTTTTCTGAGATCAGTTAGTTTCACATGGATGTTCTTATGTCTGAACAAGTGGTTAAAGTATCTCACTGTGCTGTGAGTTAAAGATCCTTTGAGTAAATAAGAAGTCAGCCTTAAATCTAGATCATGCAATTAAAGCAACTATAAATTGGGAAAGAAATAGAGGAATAGAAACAAATGTTTTAAAAATGCCTTGGTTAAAAAAAAAATCACATTGGTCTTTATGTGTATTTGGAACTAAAATCTTAGTTCTTCATTAGTGGTTTTGAAATTAACCAAATAGCCAGCCCAAAATGGGGGCTGTGGGTTATTAACTAAACAGTAAAAATAAACTAAGTTATTCAGTGAATACAGGAAAATTCAGTACTTTTAATGGACTGGTAGAGTTAAGATTTACAAATAGTATTAATAAAGGTTAGTCTACAGTCTTTTAAAAAGAGATACCAGTAAGCTGAAGAACTTTAGCACAAATTGATATGTGCAAATTGGTAAGAATTTTTACTTTCTTAGGGAAAAAAGTCACAACTATATATTCCAAAATATTTGTGATCCTTGGGAGGTAGAATAAATTGCTAATGACTTTTTTGTTTTTATTTTCATTTTTGCTTTTTTATATTTTCTAACCTTATTACAAAGAGCCTGCATTATTTGTACAAATTTAAATAGTTATTTTTTAAAAAAAGATAACACAGCTTTTTTAGCCTCTTTCCCAATTGAAGTCTGTACTGTATTTAGGAACTGACACAAGGACAAATGTTTGATTCTTTTCTCTACCTTAAAACATTTTCTTTTATTCAGTCAGGAAGCTTGATTCACAGTGAATGCAAATCTTTTGGGGCTAGAAAATCTACATAGGTTATTGATCTTCCTTAGCTAGATGCTGATACAGAAACATGTAAACATCACATTCCAATGTACATCTAGAATACTAGTAAAGGTGAAATTTCATCCTGGTGTGTGCTTGCCTCTTAGAAAGAAATAGGCAAATTCATTATACTTCTACCAGAAAGTTGCTGTTGGTCTGTATTGACACTTGAACTTTGGCAGAAAATCGAAACTATACGTTGCTCTGCAGGAGCCTTCCTGAACTGGGCTCCAACTGGAGGCAGTGGAACAAACAGCCCTAGGCCAATTATTGCCACAGGTACATGAGGGACTTCTAATTGGCATGTGTTCTCCTGTGGGATTATCAAAGTTGTATTTATTCAGAAACCAGTTTGTTACATCTGGTTTCCCCGGAGTTGATATGAACTGCAGACCTTCCTTCCTCTTGAATTGGCGTCATTTGGTTGGCTTGAATTATATTTGTTGTATAATTCGTATGTATAGCAAAGTACTTTATAGTAACATCTCAGACCATTTTGAGTAATGAAGAAGTATAAAATGATGACCCCCATGTTTATTGATGGTACCTTGGCATATAGATGTACTAAGGAAGGAAAATATTTTCTTGACATAATAGCTGTTTTTTGTATGTTCCTAAGTGTCTTAGTCCGTTTGGGCTGCTATAACAAAACACCACAGACTGGGTAGCTTACAAACAACAAAACTTTATTTCTCACAGTTCTGGAGGCTGGAAGTCTGAGAGGAAGGTGCCAGCATGGTCAGGGGAGGGCCCTCTTCTGTCGCAAACTTCTCCTTGTATCCTCAGCCGGCAGAAGAAGCTAGGGAACTCTGTGGGGCCTCTTTTATAAGAACACTAATCCCATTCATGAGGGTTCTACCCTCATGTCTTAAACACTTCCCAAAGGCCTACCTACTGTACCATCACCTTTGAGGGTTAGGATTTTGACATATAAACTTTGGGGAGACACAAACATTCAGACCCTAGCAGTCAGTGATTGGACAGTATTCTAGTCAAGGATCAGAATGATCATAACTGTTGTGGTATCTAATCTTATTACTGCTCAAGTTACCCCAAATTAGGAAACCAAGACTACATTTTGGTGGCGCTAAAACATCTTCCCTCAAATTACTCTGACTCCTTGAAGTCTCATACAGGACTGATTATGTCTGTAATCTGGGATTAAGCAAATGAAGACTGCTTTTGTATCACCCAAGGCTGGCTCAAAAGCACAGGCTCTTTCGACAACTCTGGATTTCACCAGTGGTCCAGACCGCAGTAAACCTTAGCACTTGCAGGAAAGAGTTCTTTTGTTTTCCTTTGTTTTTAAGGAAGTGTACTATACATAAAACAAGTAAGGGTGTGGTACACAGAAATTTTTTTGGATGATAGCCTGAATAAAAGGTCTAATTGATTCAGTGGGTTACAGAAGAGTATGGTTTTAAAAACATACCTATGTGATTAAGTTTATGTGAATACATGTGTGTGTGTGCGTGGCCATCGACCTTATCCCTGGCATGGTCAGTCATTTGAGGGGTGATAATGAGGGAAGGTACTTTTAACACAACTCAGTCAACTTTACTGAGAAGAAAATGCCCAGAGGCTTCCCTGACTCCAAGTCAGGATCTTGCAATGTGGACTGCATTCGATTTGGTATATGTGCCCTTAGGTGATCGATGCAGCCAATTCTGGGAATCCTTATGGCTCGGATGCCCTGTTTGGATACCCAGATCCACTGGGAAGAAGGCGGCAAAGGCAAGGACTCACTGGATTTTTTTTTTGGATTGTAAGACTGTCCTTTGCTCTGGGTCTATTTGGGGATCCGATACAAACACCTGTAACTCGGAGTGTCTTCTGACATAAAATTTCTAAGATACCAGAAATTTTAAAAATCTAGAACATAAACATTGTGAACAGTGTGAAACATTGAGTTGATGAAACCTTTATCTAAATATGAAAGTGTTCAAACATTATGACTTGATCTTTAGTTTTAGAAGTTTGTTATTTTCCTATTCCATTTTAAACTTTGATGTTAAATACTAGTTCTAGCAATGCAGGCTTCTATTTGTTTTGCAGGTGACTGTTGGGAGTATATAGTATAAATATGGAATTACATTTCTTTTCTCTCCTAAAAGTCAAGCTTCGAATCAAATAGGTTGATGCTTCAGAAATTTAACAGAATATTTTCTGTAGTATGTATCATTAACTTTTTAAAGATATTATCTCACTGTACCCAGAACTTTTAGGCTCCTATACTACTCAAGTGGATACTTTTTAGATTATTCACTTTCTTACAGGGTTTGCCTTCTTTTGAATTTTCTGTTTCTTTTTATAGACAGTTCCATAAATAGAAGTTTTAAAAACATCACAGGATTAATAATTTAAACACTGTTTGTCTTCCTCAATTTGTTACGTATGTGGAATGGTGGGGTTTTCCGGGTAGTTTTGTTGTGTTTATCTTTTGGTTTGCATTTTCCAAACCAAAGTTAGGTGAAAACTGAAACATAGATGAAAACTGACAATAATTAAACTTAATTGACATGTCATGACTACCATAAGAATAAGCTTCTATTTTTTTCCCCCTCAGGTGAGCTTTAAGATGACTAAAATTTGAAAATAGATACTCTAACCATATCTCTGGTTTATCAACTTTATCAAAAAAATAAAGTTGTGATGATGAAATGAAGTCTTAATGCACAATAACCAAACAAATTGAAATAGGATGGTCACGTTGACCACAGTGACCAGTTATTTCTGAAAACTTCGAGAGCTCTATGTTATGGCGTAAAGATTACTGAAGAGTCCATAATATTGTGAATATTTATTCAATGCTTCCTGTACCTTAGGTACTATGCTAAAACCCCTGTGTGGATTATCTCATTTAACCATCATATCATTCCCTGAGCTAGGTTCTTTTATTAACCCCACTGTCCGTGATCAGCAGCTAGAAGCAGCAGTGGCAGCCTCCAAACCGAGGCCTTCTGGCTCAGAACCTGTGGTCTTAACCAGCGAGCTACATTGCCTCCTGTGAGGCATGTACGTGGGGTGGATTTTACTTTGTGCTTTTTTTGTATTTTCCACATTTTCTACAGTAACTCTCTTTGATAATGCAGGGGGAAAAAAGCTTACTTAAATTTTGTTTTGCTATAGCTTAGAATTCAAAGGTATTGAGCATTCACTTTTTTTCTTTGGGAAGGCTATAAGGTCTTCTAGTCCAGGATTCTTGGTGGCCCCAAGGTCCTGGAATGCCTGTTGGTGGGATTCTGAGAGTCGGTGAACACTCTGAAATTGCAATTTGGTATAAATGTGCATTTTTCTTCGGAAAGGTTTTATGGTCAAAACTGAAAATCATAGAAAAGTTTGATAGTTGGAAATGCAGACTCTTTTGCTTGATTTTTATAAAGAGAAGAAAGGAAACAGATTACGATCAGAATATCTGTTTTAAAAATTTAGTCATTTTAAAGCTCATCTGAGGGGACAAAATAGGAGCTTATTTGTATTACTACATTTCAATTAAGTTTTATTACTTTCTATAGGTACTTATGGCAGTAGGTATTACCAAATATTATATAAGAGTTTGTTGGAACTGCTGAGTAGAAAATCTGTGTAATCGGAAAACAAATGAGTATTACTGAAAGGTGTTTGTTTTTAATTTTAATGTATTAACTGTCGTCCGTGGACTCTTAACACAATTTGTTGAGTGAACTTTTTGTTTGGTATAAGTCGTGTTTTCCTTTGCAAAGTTACAATCCTAAATGAATAAGGGGCACACAGCGTGACCTTTGTTCATCATATTTCATTCTGTCAGCTTCTCAAGTAGACTTTTGTCCCTTTTCAATAAAATAATTCAGGAACCCATTTCCTTTTCCTTTTTTTAATTAAACATTTTTCCGTCTTTATTGAGGTATGATTGGCAAATAATCATTGTATTAAGGTGTACGATGTGATGTTTCGATAAACGTATATATTGTGAAATGATCCTACCAAACAAGCTTACATATTAATCTAGCCACCACCTCACATACTTACTTTTTGGGGGGTGGTGAGAACACTTAAGATCTACTCTCCTAGTAAATTTCATAGAATCATGTTGTACATTAGGTCTCCAGGACTTATTCATCTTGAAACTGAAAGTTTGTACCCTTTGCCCGACATCCTTCCCTTCCCGCCTCCTCCCAGCCGCTAGCAGCCTCCATTCTACTCTCTATCGGTATGAACTGGTACATTGTCTTTCTGTGTCTGGCCTATTGCACTTAGCATAATGTCCTCCAGCTTCATTCATGTTGTCATCAATGGCAGGATTTCCTTTTTTAAGGCTGAATAATATTCCATTGTGTATATATACAGCACATTTTCTTTATCCATTCATCTGTTTATGGACACTTAGATTATTTCCATATCTTAGCTATTGTGAACACGGGAGCGCAGATAATCTCATCGAGATTCTGACTTCATTTCATTTGGATATACGAGTATACCCAGAAGTGGGATTGCTGGGTCATATGGTAGTTTTCTTTTTAGTGTTTTGAGGAACCCCTATGTTTTTTCCCCTAGTGGCTGTACCAATTTACAATCCCACCAACAGTGCACAAGGAGGAACCCATGTATCTTTATCAACTTAGAGTATATCCTATAATCACAAAACTTTGAAGTCAAAACTTAACATGAAAGGTTAAGAGCCATTGTCACTTGGTGAACACTTAATAAGGTCAAATATTCTTGCAAATGATGAAATCTGCTATATCTTTTCAAAAGCACCTTTACGGGAGTAGAGCATTTCCTTATTTAACTACATGAACTCTTCTGATAGGGATTTTATACCCAAAACTACTCTAAAAGTTATAGTTTGCCTTTCCCCCTGCCTTCTGCAGGCTTGTCACAACCATCCCACAGAGGATACCAACCTTCGTCTGCCTTTCTCTGTAACTGTAAATGGGGAGCTGAGAGCTTGGATGCCAGAGCAGAGATTTAGAGCCCAAATCGTAGCAGAAGAGAACAGAGTTCTGAGAAGCCCTAACACTGGGGATAATAAAACCAGAAATACAGGATTGAGCTAAGTAATAGTAGAAACCAGTTAGGGTTAAAGAAAGAAGGCATGAATTTCTAAGTGGGTGGTACTAAAATCTCTAAAATTTTGTCTCAATATTTTTAAGTGCATAAACATTGGCAATACTAGAATGCATAATTTCCCCCCAATTTTTTATTACAAAGTACATATGACATAAAATTTACCATTTTGACCATTTTTTAGGTATACAATTCAGTGGTATTAAGTTCGCTCATATTGTGCAACCATCACCAACCTTAATCTCCAGAACTCTTTTCATCTAGTAGTAAAACTGAGACTCTATACCCATTAAGCAATCACGTCCCATGCCCTCCTCCCCCATTCCCTGCACTTAAGAATCTCACGTAAGTAGAATCGTACAATATTTGTGTTTTTGTGCATGGCTTATTTCACTTAGCATGATATCCTCAAGGTTCATCCATGTTGTAGCATATGTCAGACTTTCCTTCCCTTTAAGGCTGAATAATATGTATACAAGGTCTGACAATTCAGTTTGCGAACGCATCCTAGAAAAAGTGCCACATACCTCATTGCTGAATATCACTACGGTCACCTTCCAAGTACTCCCCTTGGGAAGCTATGCACTGATGCCAGTGCCTAGTCCACCCTTCAAAGCAATTTTGGAACTTTTTTTCTGGAATGGCCTTCAGAGCTGTTGTCATATTACCCTTGATGTCCTGAATGTCATCAAAATGTCTACCTTTCAATATTTCCTTTGTCTTTGGATAAAGAAAGAAGTCACTGGGGGCCAGATCAGGCGAGTAGGGAGGGTGTTCCAATACAGCTATTTTTTTACTGGCTAAAAACTCCCTCACAGACAGTGCTGTGTGAGCTGGTGCATTGTTGTGATGCAAGAGCTCCTCTGGGACCATTTTTGTTGCACATACCTTTCTCATGCCAAGATTTTTCAGTTAAGATTTTCCTAACTGTTTCTCTATGTTTACTTGGTCTGTTATGCTTCTTAGAGTCAGCCGATGATTTTGACGCACAATTCAAGGAATTTTTGCAATGTTTTCGTCAGTTCTGCTCGTTAGTGGCCGCCCTGACCTCTCTTCATCAGTGATGCGTTCTCTCCCCTCAGAAAAAATTTAATCCATTTGTACACTGCCGTTTTCCTCATGGCATTATCCCCATAAACTTGGACTAACATGTCTCTGATTTCACTTCCACTCCTGCCAAGTTTAACAAGAAATTTAATGTTTGTTTGCTGCTCTAATTCAAGCTCAGACATTCTCACGACAGCACACAAAAACACGCAACAACAATAATGAATGCCACTCAGCAAGACACAGCCACATGTCGACACGAACACAGCTGTGAGACACTGATACACCAAGGTTATGAAACCTTACTGAGCTGTTTGTACAGTGCTGCCAATGTAAGTGCATGGGGGCAAGTTCGCAGACATAATTGTCAGATCTCAGGTATCACATTTTGCTTTTCCATTCACTGATCAGTGGACACTTAGGTTGCTTCCCTATTTGCTGCTGTGAACATAGGTGTATAGATAGCTCTTCAAGACCCTACTTTCAGTTCTTTGGGATATATACTGAGCAGTGTAATTGCTGGATCATACATGTTACATAAAATTTCCTGGGGCCAAGAGACCAGAGAGAGGTTGACAACTCCATCATTACATTAAGAGTTTATGAAGGGAACTTACATATGAAGTGTGTCTTGGGCTGTGGCAAAATGACATGGATATCTTCTGTACCTTCTGCCTCCCAGACTCTCTGTTTTATAGCTAAAAGCAGTGAGTCTCGGTGCTGGGAAAGGAATGTGTGTTTAAGGGGTGGGGGACCAACCGATGCTGATGCCCAGAGGCACCAGAGCTGGTTCAGAGACAGATAGTGTCCAGGGCAGCTCACTGCAGAGTCCTCGTGTGCATTCCCAGACCCGGATGGGCCGGGCAGGAATCAAGATGGTAGATTGGCTTCAAGACTGGGTCAGCTCTGCCCACAATGCACACTAAAATAATTCTATTTTTAATTTTTTGAGATCCTGCCATGCTGTTTTCCACAGAGGCTGTACCATTTTACTTTCCTACCAGCAGTACACAAGAGTTCCCATGAGAATGCATGTTTTAACAGTAAAAGTTTTTCTAGCAATGAAGTAATTGGTTGAATTTCTCGCATCAGTTGCCCTGAAAATTCTAAGTATCACCCGTTCACCTAGTGGTAACCCCTTGAATTGTAGTGATGTTGTCTAGGAGAAATAAACGGTTCTTTAGTAGTAGTTCCTGCTAAAGTATGAGATCCCCATTTTTTATATCAAAATATTTAAAAACACTTTCCTTTGTAATAATAATTAATGAAGAAAATAATAACGAAAAGCTACTACAAATTCATTGCTTTAAAAAAGTACAGGGCCGGCCCGGTGGCTCAGGAGGTTGGAGCTCCGTGCTCCTAACTCCGAAGGCTGACGGTTCGATTCCCACATGGGCTAGTGGGCTCTCAACCACAAGGTAGCCAGTTCAATTCCTCGATTCCCACGAGGGATGGTGAGCAGCGCCCCCTGCAACTAAAATTCAACACAGCACCTTGAGCTGAGCTGCCTCCCGGATGGCTCAGTTGGTTGGAGCGCGGGCTCTCAACCACAAGGTTGCATCTGAGCTGAGCTGCGCCCTCCACAACTAAGACTGAAAGGACAACTTGAAGCTGAATGGTACCCTCCACAACTAAGATTGAAAGGACAACAATTTGACTTGGAAAAAAGTCCTATAAGTACACACTGTTCCCCAATAAAGTCCTGTCCCCCTTTCCCAACAAAAGCTTAAAAAAAAAACTACAGTTATCACCATAGCATTTACATATCCTTAAAAATGTGCTAAACATTCATTTTATAGACTAGTTCCTCATCTAGGTTTGTGGACCTCAAGCTGTAGGCTTTGGCCTACAAGCTAGAAGGACCTGATTTGGAGATCTAGCTCTTTGGGAGTTCAAGCTTTTATTCTGTTCACTGCTAGCCTTCAGCACCTAGAAAAGTGTCTGACATGTAATGGTGGAATAAATAGTTGTTGGAAAAAAATAATGAATTGGATATATGGCTCCTTGCTATTTTTGGCCCAGCTAATGTTGGGGTTTTTTTGTTTGTTTTGTTTTTGAACTTCCATTAATTACACAGGTTCGTAATATTAGGAATGTGGTTTTGAGATCTATATGGATTTATCATTTCATTCCATTGAAGTATTCGATGTAGTTTCCAAACTTTGAATTAGTGATTTCAGCTCTATTTGCTACTCTTTTTTCCTTGAGGCAAAGCATTCATTTAGTAATATTTTCTTTAAAAAATGACCAACCAGTCTCCTTGTTTCTCTCATATCAATTAATCTTTCATGTAGTAACAGCTCCATCTTGTGAGCCTTTAGGGTATTGCTACTGCAAACTTCAAAAGCTGTGACTGTTCTTGGAACGTAAACATACAGATCTTCTATTTTAATACTGTAGTGGTACTAGACAGACGCAGTTCTTGAAAACTTTTAGTGAGTAGAATGAAATTTAATCAAATTGTGTCTAACCTGAAAAATTAATATTACATTTTCTAAAACCATCCAGTTATTACTTTACAAGGATAGAACAGTTTATTAAGTCCTAGATTTAAATAATATCTTCTTTCGTTGTGGTTTTTATATTGTTAGCTAGTAGTATCAGGAGGCTTGGAGCAGAAACCGATGGAATGCTTTGGTCTCTGTTGGTTTGACCAAGAACTTAAATGAGGGATAGAAGTTTTACACTCTTGAACATTAATCTGTAGCTTTTCTGCTTGGTTGAAAGTAGCAGCAAAGCAATTATTGGCTTGAAACCTTTGACTTATTCCCTTGTAGTTTATCAGTCCCTGTGTTTTAAATGCAAAGTAGGAAAGAAATAATTCTAAAAAGTTGTGTAACTAAATGATTTTCATTTATAACTTTTTAAAATATACATTTTGTAATAGAGTAATTGCAGACTTGGCTTCATATGTGCCCTTTGTAGAGGTTGTAAACTGAACAACTGCATTTAAAGTTTTATTCCTTGGTAAAAGTAATTTTTGGACTCCTTAAAACTCAGCTTTAATTAGAGACCATGTCAAGTTGATATTTGGGTGTGCAAAATAAGATGACAAAGTCTGATTTTCTTTCATTGTGTTTTTAAACAACAAGCACTTGGGAATTTAAAAAGCTATATCATCTGTTTTAAGTACAGGTAACCCCCGTATAACACGGTTGTTAGGTTCCTAAAAAATGCCGTGTTATGCGAGTCCGTGTTATACGAAACAAAGAACTAGTACAAAAAAGGGGGTTAGGTTCCAAAAAAAAAAAAAAATAAAACACGTACTATTATATTTTTATAATTAAGAGAAATAGCTTTATTAAAGCAATTTTCACCAAAAGTATAACATATTAATATGTATTAAATGATGTTTTCTTCATCATCACTACTAAGTACCATTAACCGAGGGCGTTTTCTTTTTGACAAGATATCTTCATCCTCTGAACTTAATACTCCATGAACAAAATGGATTTAAAATTCTAATAAATTTTAAAATCTGCAGTCAAATCTGATTCGACATACATCCATGCTCGAATGAAAATTTTCAAATGAGATACTTTTTGCTCTTAAAAGCTCTAATTTTCAAACCATGTTAGAGTGAAACTGTGTTACAGAAGTGCCGTGTTATACGGGGGTTACCTGTAGTCAGTTTAAGGCTGTAAACTAATTACACTAGAACTGCCGTTGGCTAAAATTATTTTGGAACATATTATTTTATCTTCAGTGTCAAACTTCTTGTCCTTTTGAGGAGTAATTGATTTTAAAAACAGCCAAATTGGGAGAATAGTGTGGATAATTGAGCTGACTAATTTTGTTTGAGGCTGAAACTACAGGATGATAAAGTAATTAAACTGATTTGGGATTTGTCTTAAAATCCACCTCTGAAATAGGAGTTCCAAAAATATTTTGAGTAATTGCAGTCACTGGAAGAAATAAATAGCCTATGGAGATGGTTGCTTTGAAGATGACCTTTCTCAGAAATACAAGTTCTGTTATGTTTAAAAACTGTTCCTTTTCTTCAGCGAAACATTCTTTGCACACATACCCCGACTATTTTATATGAAAAATTTAAAACATCCAGAAAAGTTTTGAAGAATTTATACCATGAACAACCATGCACCCACCACCTTGATTCTGCAATATTTTTACAGAATAATATTTTGCAAAAATAATATTTTGCTGTATTTGTTTTATCTCTTCATCCATCAGTCTTATTTTTTTGATGTGTTTTATTGCAAGTCCATTGACTTCAAAGATCCGATACAATGAGCTGTTTCATTTTGGAGGAAGTAGGGCATGCTCATTGAAAACACAGATCAGCTCTGGTGACTGTCTCACCTTCTGTCTTTCAGGATGTGTTCCACATGGTAGTTGAAGTACCACGCTGGTCTAATGCAAAAATGGAGGTATGTTTCGCTTAACAGTGCTAGTCAGATTTGGATATTAGTTTTGATCTAGCCACACTGATTTGCTCAAGTGTTAAACAGCTAAAGTTCAAGGTTTTCCTCTTCCTAGTGCCAATCTATTTTCCAGTCTCTTCTCTCATTGCCTACTATTATCCTTCCCTCTGTGCTCCAACTAATCTCAACCATTTGCAATTTGCAAATTGGTTAGACTCTCCTTCCCCACACGTTTGCTTCTGGAGTTCCCAAAGCCTGGAATTACCCTTTTCTCCTCTGTCCTGTACTTTTTAAGCCCATCACTGACTCTTCCACAGAGTCATGGGCTTTGCTTAGTTGCTCCAGCCATACATGATCTTATTGGAATTTCTGTTGCATTTTGTTAATTAAGTGCTTTTAAGGAAAGCCGAAGTTGGATAATATTTACTTTGCCCTTTTAATAAAAATCTTTTATTTCTCAAATGCTAGCATTTATTCCAGATAAGTTTAGTTTTTGCTTTCTGGAATTAGTAAATGTTCCTTTTCTCTTCTTGATAGTTCCTGTACACCTCAAATGCTTTCCACTTAAAAGCTGATTATGGAGAGACTGTTATTTCAAATTATAAAAATGTTAGGGGTAAAATGTGTCATTAAAGTGGAGCTAGGGGATGTGCATTCCATAATTAATTTCCTAAAATCCTTCTTTGAAGGGTATTTCACATCCAAATATACAATGATTTGAAATTTTTTATTTCAGATTGCTACGAAGGACCCTTTAAACCCAATTAAACAAGATGTGAAAAAAGGAAAACTCCGTTATGTTGCAAATTTGTTCCCTTATAAAGGATATATCTGGAACTATGGTGCCATCCCTCAGGTATGTCTCTGTGCAATTGCTAGAAACTTTTAAGCTTAATAAATAAATAAATTAATAAATTAACCTACTGCTATTAGTAAAAGAGATTTAAACACCTTCAGAAAGTTTTTGCTATAATAGATTTTAAAAAACGTAAGGCATGGGGTGGCTGGATGGCTCAGTTGGTTAAAGCACGAGCTCTCAACAACAAGGTTGCCGGTTCAATTCCCACACGGGATGGTGGGCTGTGCGCCCTGCAACTATGATTGAAAACGGCGACTGGATTTGGAGCTGAGCTGCACCCTCCACAACTAGATTGAAGGACAATGACTTGGAGCTTATGGGCCCTGGAGAAACACACTGTTCCCCAATAAAAAAAAATTTTTTTTTAAATTTTAAAAAAGCAACATAAGGCGTAATTAACTCATTTTAATACTTCCTTGAAAAGCTTATTTTCAAGATAGACAGAAAAATTAAATGTTTAAGTTTACATTTGAAAGTTTGTTCTTTTCTGAAATATTTACCTTTCTATATGTACTAGTTATAAACTACACAAATTTCTTTTTATACAGAATGGGTGACAGCTCTGTTAAGAGACAGTGTAGGCTAGTGGTTATAAAAGCACTGATTTTTTTGGTGCCAGACCAACTAGGGTTCAAATCCCAAGGCTGCCACTTCCTAAATTACCTAATTTACATCTGTTTCTTCCTCCCCAAGACATGAATATTTCCCCCTGAGATATTAGTTCATATGGCTATTGTGAGGAATAAAGCATCTAGTTTTCACAACTGTTGACCTTTATGTTTAGAGTCCTGATTCCTTCCTTAAGCCAAGCTCTCCATGGTAAAGTAAGAATGGGATTCTATTTTCCTTAACAGTCAGCCCTTCCAGGAGGGGTGGGTATCTGCATTGTTTACCAGTTAATCCCCAGCACAATGCCAAGTGTGTAGTAGGTCCTTACATAACGTTTGAACGAAGAATCACTAGAATCATGTCTATTATGAGTAAATGATGGATTTAATTCTGATTTGGTTAGGCTAATGCTGTGGCACTTATGATTTTTATACAAAATATTCAATTTATTTTTTTCCTGTTGATAAGTGGTTTGTTTTTATTAACCATTAAGTCTATTAAGTGGAATCTATTGTGAAACAATAGATAAGTTACAAAAGCACAGGTCAAATTCATCTAGCTTGTTAGGTAATTACAAAGTCGTTCATTTGCCTTAATTATAGCACTTCACCTTGTACCTCCGTTGATTTAGTCTTTAGCCTTGAAATATCATCCTGCTGGGAAAACATTGCTGAAATTCTTCTGTAGGTTGGATTTGGCTTTGGTGGATCCGGTCTTTCTTTATCAACCTTTTATATTTTGCCTTTATTCCAGCTGAGTAGGCAAATAAATCCAAGCAATGTGTTCTGGATTGGGGGAGAAAAGAACCAAAACAACAGCTACATTTTAAACTTGACTTCTTGGCAAATATAGACCATCTGTTCTTTTGTGAGATGCTCTGCATGGGCTCTCTTTTGCAATTGAGCAGGAAAGAAAGCCAGCAATTTAAAGCTTCAGAAAATCCTGATTGAACTTTTCAATCTTGGCTCCTGGTCAGTGACGATACTTTTACCATCAGAACACATAGTTTCTGTTTTAGTATCACTGCCTACCTGCTTCTGCTTTGGAAATTTATTTTAAAGAAAATCTAGTTAGTCGAATATAGTAAGTACAAAGAATTCCTCAAAGCAGTTTTCTTTTAATATATTTTCAAAGTAAAGATTTGAGTCTATATCTGTGTTTGCATTTGCCTCAGTTATTAGGTGGTTGGTTTTGTTTGTTTGTTTTAAATGGGATCATCATCCATTTTAAAGCTTAAATTTAGTTTAGCCTTCGATGCATAATAGGAGCCCCGGGAATTAATTAAAACTATTGTGTGTAATTAAGATTCTGAGATGGGAATAAAGAATTTCAAATGAGAAAAAATAGCTGAAGATTAATATTTTTGCAGAAAGACTCATGGGCTGTTATCTTTTAATGTCAGCATGATCCACTCTGTCACTAGATTGTACAGCAATGCTCTAAGCCTTTTTCTTTTTTCTTTTAGACTTGGGAAGACCCAGGACATGATGACAAACACACTGGCTGTTGTGGTGACAATGACCCAATTGATGTGTGTGAAATTGGAAGCAAGGTAATAGCATCTGAAGTGTTTTTCGTTAGTATTCAGGTGATATTAATGAAATATACAAAGTTCATACTTTAAAAAACATTGTGAGTAATGATGTCACGGTGAGTGATTCCATTTTGTTCTAAACATTTGTATAATTTGTATATTTAAACTTAGCCTAGAAAAAAAATGTGCATTTATGTATACAGGACTATACATATATGTGGAAGAAGTGGACATGTTCTGCATTGGTTTAGAAGGCAGGTGACTAACTGGTCAATAGGTAAGAGGTACTAGGAGGCAAATTTCATCTCAGTACAAGGCAGACCTTGCCTAATAGTTTGGAGTGATCAGTGAATTGAGCCAAGCCAAATCATCTCACGAGCTGGAGGTTTATGGTAGGGATTCCTCTCTCAAGAAACGTTGCTCTAAGATTCTGACTATAGTTGTATTTCTTTGTAATCTTTCTCAGGCTCAGGGAAATAGTAAACAACTGAAAAGAAAGTCGTCATTCAGTTTCTTAAGTCATGAAGTTCAGTCATAGTGTATGACTTGTCTAACTCACTGGCTTCTGTAAAATAAAAGGTAAAGAAAGCACATTGAAATATGTATTTGAAACAAATTATGGAGGGTTTATTCTTTGGCACAGTTAAAGGAAGTTAAAAAAAAATTACCCTGAACCATGTTACTGATTTTCTTAAGACCTATAAGTAATAAGGGTACCGATTTTCAACTTCTATAAGACTGATAGGCACTAACTTATTTAGCTTTTTAAAAATGGCTTACAGGGGCCGGCCCGGTGGCTCAGGCGGTTAGAGCTCCGTGCTCCTAACTCCGAAGGCTGCCGGTTCGATTCCCACATGGGCTAGTGGGCTCTCAACCACAAGGTTGCCAGTTCAACTCCTGGAGTCCCGCAAGGGATGGTGGGCTCTGCCCCCTGCAACTAAGATTGAACACGGCACCTTGAGCTGAGCTGCCTCCCGGATGGCTCAGTTGGTTGGAGCGCGGGCTCTCAACCACAAGGTTGCCAGTTCAATTCCTCGACTCCCGCAAGGGATGGTGGGCAGCGCCCCCTGCAACTAAAATTGAACACGGCACCTTGAGCTGAGCTGCCGCTGAGCTCCCGGATGGCTCAGTTGGTTGGAGCCTGTCCTCTCAACCACATGGTTGCCGGTTCGACTCCCGCAAGGGATGGTGGGCTGTGCCCCCTGCAACTAGCAACGGCAACTGGACCTGGAGCTGAGCTGCGCCCTCCACAACTAAGACTGAAAGAACAACAACTTGAAGCTGAACAGAACCCCCCACAACTAAGATTGAAAGGGCAACAATTTGACCATTGTTCCCCAATAAAGTCCTGTTCCCCTTCCCCAATAAAATCTTAATAAAAAAAATAAAAAAAAAATGGCTTACAGGAACAATCTTAAGGTAAACTTGCAGAAACTTGTCTTCTTCTTTATTTCCTATTATCTACCAAGTAAAGCTTTTCTTCCAAAGTTTTGTGCTGTAGTGTTGTCCTGACCGTGGTTATTGACTTTCAGGTATGTGCAAGAGGTGAGATAATCCGGGTGAAAGTTCTGGGCATCCTGGCTATGATCGATGAAGGGGAAACCGACTGGAAAGTCATTGCCATTAATGTGGATGATCCTGACGCAGCCAATTACAATGGTAAGACAATCTGAAGAGTCTGAGGTCTTTGCAACTAAATCTAATGCTCCATTAACCTGAATTGTAAGCTCATGCCTTTAAGCTGTTAAAGAATGGAGGAGCAAAACGTTTGACAAAGCATTGTTATTTCTGACACTGAACTTCTGTAATTAACTAAGTAAATGTTCTCTTTCATTCCAGGAAAGAAAAAATCTGATCATTTGTGTTTACTGTTTTCTCCTTTCCTTCCCTACATACTTGCACTCAGTTGCTCTATTTATTTATTTTAATTGAGATATAACCCACATACCATAAAAGTCACCATTTTAAGTTGTATAATTCTGTGGTTTTTAATATAGTCACTAGATTGTGTAAACGTCACCACTATTAATTCCAGAACATTTTCACCACTCCAAGAGGAAACCCTGTACCCATTAGCCATCACGCCATATTCCCACATCTCTCAGTTCCTGGCAGCCATTACCCTATTGTCTGTCTCTGTGGATTGACCTGTTCTTTCATCACCCCAAAAGGAAACTGTGTACCTTTAAGCAGTCACTCTAGTTCCAGAAAATTTTCATCACCCCAAAAGGAAACTGTGTACCTTTAAGCAGTCACTGTAGTTCCAGAAAATTTTCATCACCCCAAAAGGAAACTGTGTACCTTTAAGCAGTCACTCTAGTTCCAGAAAATTTTCATCACCCCAAAAGGAAACTGTGTACCTTTAAGCAGTCACTCTAGTTCCAGAAAATTTTCATCACCCCAAAAGGAAACTGTGTACCTTTAAGCAGTCACTCCCTGTTCCTTTCTCCTCCCAGGCCCTGACAACCATGAACCTGCTTTTTGTCTCTATGGCGTTTCCTATTCTGGATATTTCACACGTGTGGAATCATAAAATATGGGGCTTTTTGTGTCTGGTTGCTTACTTAGCCTGATGTTTTTTAGGCTCATTCATGTTGTAGCATGTATTAGTACTCCTTTGTATGGCTGAATACTACACCACTGTCTCCATGGTATGGATATGTACCATAGTTTGTTTATCCATTTATCTGTTGACATTTGGGTTGTTTTTGGCTATTAGGAATTATGCTGCTGCTATGAACGTTCCTGTACAAGTTTTTGTGTAGACAACATGCTTTTAATCCTCTTGTGAGTATAAACCTAGGAGTTGAGTTGCTGAGTCATATATTAACTTACCTTTAAGCTTTGGAGGAGTTGGTTACAAGACCTGAAGTGTTGAGCTGTGAAAACGGGGAAAATATATAACATTTTAATTGGACTGTAGAAGATGGTGGTTGCATGTTTCTAATTTGTATGTGTTTCCATCTTTGTGATAAGATGCTTTAGTAAATCTCTTAAAATTTACTGTTGTCAAAAAAAACAAAACAAAAAACTTTTTCCCTAAGCCAGTTGCATCATTCTGTAGCCCTGCCAGCAGTGCATAAAGGTTCCAATTTTTCTACTTCCTTGCCAACACTTATTTTTAATCTTTTTTATTATAGCCATTTTAGTGGGTATATCTTTTTGTTGTTGTTTTCTAAGAGTTCTTTATACCTTTATTAGATAATACGGTTTGTCTGTATTTTCTCCCATTTTGTGGATTGTCCTTTCATTTTTTTAATGGTGTCCTTTGAAGCACTCACGTTTTTCATTTTGATGTAGTCTTATTTATTAAAAATTTTTTGTTGCTTTTTGGTGTCATATGTAAGAAACCACTGCTTAATCCAAGGTCACAAATATTTACATTTATGTTTCCTTTTAAAAGTTTTATAAGTTTAACCCTTACATTTAAGTCTTTGATCTATTTTGAGTTAATTTTTATACATGGTATGAAGTAGTAGTCCAGTATCATTCTTTTGCATGTAGATATCCTGTTGTCTCAGAACTACTTGTTGAAAAGACTGTTCTTTCCCCCAGTGAATTGTCTTGGCACAATTGTTGAAAAGCAATTGACTCTAAATGTATAGGTTAGTGAGATAAGTTGATTGTCTGAAGTCCTCTTTGAAAAAAATATGTTTATAACTCTATATTTAATTTATCTCGACTATTTTAATATTACCCTTGCCTCTAGTTAATGATCTAATCCACTTACTTAGTTATTGTATTAGTTTTCTCTTGCCTGTCTGAAATGGGTCTCACTGGGCTAAATTCAAGGTGTCAGCAACATTGTATTCCCTCTAGAGCAGGGGTGTCCAAACTGCGTCCCGTGGGCCAACTGCGGCCTGCGATCCATTTTTAATTAGCCCACAGCAAATTCCAAAAATATGTTTAGTTTACTTAAATAAACCAGGTGAGGCAATACGTACTTCACCTCGAGTGAGTGGCCCGGCTGTTTGTGTATTTTACCGCATATGGCCCTTGGTGAAAAACGTTGAAAAAAGTTTGGACACCCCTGGCCTAGAGGCTCTAAGGGAAAATCCTTTTCCAGCTTCTAAAGGCTGCCCACATGCTTTGGTTCATGTCGCCTGTCAGTCTTCAAAGCCAGCAATGGCAAGTCAAGTCGTTGTCACATCTCTGACTCTGACTTTTCTGCCTCCCTCTTCCACTTTATAAGGACCTTTGTGATTACATTGGGCCCACCCAGATAATCCAGGATAAACTGCAAATTTTAAAATCAGCTGATTATCAAATTTAATAATCATTTGCAAGCTTCATTCCCCCTTGCCATGTAATAATATAACATATTCACAGGTTCTTGAAATTAGGATGTAAACATCTTTGGGTGAAACTGTTCTGTATGACACTGTCATGGTGGAAAGATGATGCTATGCATTTGTCAAAACCCATAAAATTATAGTGTCAAAATAATACTCCCCCATCACCCCCCGCCCCTTCCAAAGAGGTCCAGCTCCTAATCCCCAGAACCTGAGTATTTTACCTGTGTGGCAGATGGACTTTCAGATTAAGATTAGGACCTTGAGATGGGAAGAGTATCCTATGTTATCTAGGTAGGCCCCATCGAATCACATGAGTCCTTGAAAGCGGAGAACCTTTCCCAGCTATGGTCAGATGTGATGGCAGAAGCAGGATCAGAGAGAGGCAACATTGCTGGCTCTAAAGATGTCGGATGGTGGGAGCACATGCAAAGAATGTGGGTGGCCTGTAAAAGCAGGAAAGGGCAAGGAGACATTGTCCTCTAGAGCTTTCAGAAAGGACATAGCCCTGCAACACCGAGATGTTGGGCCAATGAGACTCTGGAACTTGGTAAAGTTGTTTCTCAGTGGAGTACAGGTTAACAATTCTGAAACCACTGTATATATATACTGAGTTTGAGTAATTAAGTGAATAGATGGTAGATGGTGGTGAGAACTAGGTTTCTTCTCACTGTTGGAGTGGGAAGTTACAGATAAACAAGGGAGGGAGCTAGAATGATCCATGTCATGTGGCAATGGATTAGAGTTGGAGACATCAGTAAGAGCAGTTTGACTTAATAGAGATACAAGTAGATACATAGAGATATATTTTTAGATGTGTGTATATACTGGGGTTAGGATACACACTTCTATTTCTTTGCTCTATTAGCTGAGAGGGCCCTAAAGAGCCTTTTGGAAGCAATGAGCATACCTAGCCCTCAGACCTCGGTTTCTAATACCAGTCCTCAATAAAAGGAACCAAGGCTCTTTGGAGAAATAGCTGATTCTAGGGCTGGGGCAGGGAATATATAAAGTAAGCCTGGAGCATTTGTAGTGCCAAAAAGTAAAGACGTGCTTTAAAAACATGATGGGGGTATGTCAGGGGAACACACAAACTGAATGCACTTCCGGTGGCCGAGCTGACACAATGTGAGCAACAGAAGAAAGTAGTATTGGATTATAACCCAAAGTATGAAATAAATAGCCAAGAGTCCATTCTGATTTAAATAAATGATTGAATAAATAAGCAAATGAGAGAAGAATAGACAAATCTCCCACGCAGAAGAATTCCAAGTAATTTATGTAAATACTTTCACCCTCAAGGAGATGGAACATACTCCCCGTTCCTGAAGTACAGGCTGTGCAGAGTGACCTCTTTGAGAAGAGTCCTGTATGGAAAGGGCTGGAAAGGGTAACTTGACAGCTGAGAAACCTTACAAACACTACCTAGGCCAGGTTATCAAGGTGGACGTCAAGCGCGATGAGTCAGCTGGAGAGAAAGCCCTCTTGACGTGCTTTGAATGGCATTTTACCTCTGTGGTCGTCCTCCCCCAAACCCATTATCCTCGTCTAGTCTTGAGAAAAAGATGAGACAAGTCCCAATAGAGGGACATCTTACAAAACGCTTGATCAGGACCCCTCAAAACAATCAAGGTCGTCAAAACAAGTTTGAGAAACTGTCATAGCCAAGAGGAGCCTGAGGAGACATGATGACCAAAAAAAGTGCAGTGTCCTGGGTGGGTGGGATCTGCATTATAGAAAAAACAGACTTGAGTTAATGTATCACTATTGGTTAATTAATTGTGCCAAATGTCTTTATATTATATAAGATAGTAATAATAGGGGAAACTATGTGCAGGGTGGGTATCTGGGAACGCTGTAATATCTTCACAGCTTTCCTGTAAATCTAAACCTGTTCTAGGGCTTCCAGAGACTAAACAGGGGAGCAGGCCTAGGAAGCGATTTGATGCTTGGCAGGTTGGCCCAGCTCTGAGTGGGAGCTGAGCTGGGCGGGGACCCTTTCAGGAAGGGCCATTGTTGTGTGTGGTTCAGACCAAGCCTCGCTGCTGATGACCAGAGTCTCGAGGGGCTGTGGAAGGAATGTCGCTTGTCTGCATTAAGCTGCCCTTCCGTTGAGGAAGATTGTAGCAGTATTTCACAGCGATGGAGGCCCCTGTGTCCCGAGTGAAGAAAGGGTTGCACCGACTGTTTGTGGTAGTGTTGTACGTTCTGCGCCAAACAGCAAAGGCACAGCGCATGAAGACTGGCTTCACGCTGAGGTGCTGGGTAGTGTGGAGAGGTGTGGAGAGGTGGCAAGCTGTGAGCAACTGAACACTGCCTCGGAAACTATAGTTGTAAATGCAACCTAATCCAGTGAGGACCAAGCTAGATAACCTTTAGACAAACTGAATGGATTCCAGTTGGACAACTTCACGTTAAAAATGGCCCACATCCCAGATGAGATGGCTGTCCAGCAGAACCCCTCGCAGCAGCCCCGAGGTCTCCATGGGTTCGGGCAGAGGGGCTCATCGAGGCAGGGGTCTCCAGGCTCAGTGTCCACACAGAAACTGTGTGACTTGCCTCAATGCCTGCGGGCTCTCGCCCCACTCAGGAGCCACTGTAGGAAAAGAAGGTGTCACCATTCGGAATATCACCAATCTAAAATCGAGGTCCATCGTCAAGAGAATGAAGGTGCTGCTGAGAAGTCAATTACTATTCTCTGTACCCCTGAAGGCACCTCTGCGGCTTGTCAATCTGTTCTGGAGATCATGCAGAGGAAAGCTCAAGATAAGAAATTCACAGAAGAGATTCCCTTGAGCGTTTTAGTCCCTAACTTTGTAGGCCATCTTATTGATAAGGAAGGAAGAAACCTTAGGAAAAAATATATTGAGCAAGACAACAGGCACTACAATCACAATATGTCCTTTGCAGGAATTGACCCTGCGCCAGTACAGTTAGAAACAATGTTGAAACATGTGCCAAAGCTTGAGGAAGAGATCAGGAAGAAAATCAGGGATTCTTATGAAAGTGATATTGCTTCTATGAATCTGCAAGCACATTTAATTCCTGGATGAACTCTGAATGCGTTAGGTGTGTTCCCACCCACTTCAAGGATGCCCCCCCTCCCTCAGGGCCCCCTTCAGCTACAGCTCCTCCTTACCTACAGCTTGAGCAATCAGAAGCAGAGACTTCATCTGTGTATCCCAGCTCTGTTTTCTTGTTGGGATTCTACAAGGAGACATGAACCATGTTAATCCTTGTTGCTAATGCCTTCGGAATGCTCTGCCCAGTTACTCTGAAGGCGGAACATCTTCGGCTGGTGACGGAAGTCTTCAGATGCACTTGCCAGTGAATCCTGTGTTTCCTGCTGCAGCTTCTTACCCATGATTAGAAAACAAAGAGGCTTTGTAGACTCCGAAGACTCAGCCAGTGCAGAGTGACTGGAGGACCTTGACGAGCTGTGGGGCCACATTTACTCCCGAGACTTCACCTTCAGTGTTATCAGACTCATTAATAAGGTGTACATGTCAAAGACGTGGGTGTTCCTCCAGGAAATCACAGGATTTCTGTGCTGTTTTAAAGGCGGCAGCCTCAGGACCATGCTGCTGAGGACAGCACTGTGGTTTGCCTATTAGGTTGTAACTTACCTGTTGGGTTCTTAGGTCTAAGTAAGGCAGTTGATTCTGGGGACCAAATTAAAATTTGAGTTCTTATGCAAAAGTCAACGTCTTTACACTGCTCACAAGAGCGCTGATGGTTGTAGATGTTTAATGAGATTATAGCAATCAGTCTACAGCCATCTAGTGGTAGTTTGTACCTGATTTCAGGTGTCCTGGCAGTGGTCCATTCTTTCTCCTACGCACTGTGTTTTCTTAGTCACGGTGTGTAAGCTAGGAGCTGTCAAAGACCTGTTATTCTGTTGTTACCATGTTGTGCCAAGAAAGGGTTTTTTTTGTTTGTTAAGATTTGTCTTGTTAAGATTAATAAGAAAGATTTGTCTTCTTACTGGAAAGAGCATTGGACCAGGGGCTGAGATGCAGATTCTTTGGCCCATAAATTAACTTTTGTTAAGTGCATAATTATCTGTAAATACCATGATTTTGCTGGTGAGGGGGAGGGGAAGGAAGGCAATGAAATGAGAGACCGGAGGTGAAAAGCTTTGCAAGTAAAAAGCACCACATGAGGGAGGATAAACTGCCACTTTCACCTTCTATACAAGGAATATTTTTCAAAATCCCAAATAATACTGGTTTTTAGAACATTTATGGAAAATTGGTATTTTGATTAGTATCACTTTGAGCCAGAAATTCTACTTCTAAATAGCTATTTCATGCAATTTATTCCTCATAAATACGTATATACAAAGGTGCATTACAAGGATATTCATTGCAACGAAAACCTGGAAAGAGCTAAAATATCCATCACTGGTTAGATGGTTAGATAATTATGGTCTGTCCAGGCAGTGGAATTCTGTGTGGCCATGACAAAGGATGAGGAAAGCCTGCGTGTACAGATGTGGAAAGACCACTAAGGCAGGATGGTATTATTCCTTTCTGCTGTTTTTTTGCCTTACAGCATATGATCTCATATATGTTTAAATATGTGTATATTTGCATATGTACATAAACTCATTTTTAAAGAACTAGAAGAACACTAATCCTTTAATAGTGCAATGGGAAGAAGGGTAAAGGGAGACTTTTTGTTTCAGGTGCTTCTATATTGTTTAAATTTAGTGCAGTGAGAATGCATTCATCCCTTGGTGGTACAACTGTGATTCTGTTGATCGTGTGTCCATTTTCGCGTGTGCTACTTACACAAGAGCACACGTGCTAAAAGGCCTGCTGTGGCCACTGTTAGTGAAGCCACGCCTGTCATTATGTCAGCACTATTCCGCCAGGGCGCCATTGTCCTGCAGTAAAGGTTATTAGAACCCTGAAACTTCCCTGGGTGGCTGGTCCCATAGTGCAGGTGGTTTCGGTTTTCCCAAAGTGTCAACCTAAGGCGGTGTCCGTCTGTCATCAGTTATTATCTGGAGAGTTTATCAGAGTTTCTAGATAGAGAGTACTCTTGACTAGCCACAGCTTCAGAAGAACACACACAGAGCCATAGGAGAGGACCCCTCCCCACTAAAGCAACCAGGCTGGCATGTCGCTCCCCGTGACAGCCATATCCCCTCCCGTGTGAGTTGTGGGAATCAGTGAAAGCGAGCATCTCATGCGTGGTTGTGGGATACAGCACTGCCTGGCTGGTTAGAAACTGAACCCAAGAAGGAGCCACACAGAATCCGTGCTGCCTGTGGCAGGAGCCCGACGTGGCCTCAGGAGGAAGTTTTGGTAGCTCTGCAGACCACTGGCTTTGTCTCTGTACTTAACGGACAACATAAGGGAAAAATATTGACAGGGTGCTTTTCTCCTTTTTTTTCTGGGTCTGATGTCAGGGTTCCTCAGTCTGGATGCAGCTTACATTTCAATGTGTGCTTCACAGTCAGACAGTTAATCAGCTCTCAGAGTTTTTCCATGCTGTGGTATAATACAAAAATATATTTGATCTTTGTCTCCAGTTCTGGGAAAAAAAAAAAAAAAAAACACCCTTGGAATTTCCTGAGTGATGAGTGTCTTTTGTTATTCATGATGAGCCCCTTTCATCACACCTGAGTTTACACTAATAAGGTGACTTGGGAGGGGGGGCATAGCCAGCTGGAGACTGACTGGTCAGCAGCGGAAAGACCAAGTGATTAGAGGGTGGGAACTTTCAATCCCACCCGCCAACCTCTGGGACCAGGGTGGGAGCCTAGCTATCGAGCTCTATAAAGCACTCTGGAATAATGATATTTGGATCACTTCTGAGTTGGTGAAAACTTCAGTGTGCTGGGAGGATGGCATGGCCACCCTGAGAGGGCGTGGAAACTCCATGCCCTGCCTCCCTCCATATCTTGTCCTAGGCACCTCATCCATTTGGCTGTTCCTGAATTGTATCCTTTATAATAAACCAGTAAACATAAATAAAGTGGTTCCCTGAATTCTGTGAATCATTCTGAAACCTGAGGCCAAATGAGTCCGGGGCTCGTGCTGCCTGCGCCGCTTCAGCCAATAGACCGACACAGGAGTTGGGTCATAGAATAAGCGTTTATTATCAGAGCCTCGGTGTTCTGAGAAGGCAGCGAGTTAACACCTCCAAAAACCGTCTTAATATTCTCAGACCAGCCTGGGATATTTAAGGGAAAATCTGGGATTCCTCCATAGGCTACAGGATGTTCCAGGGGTGTGCATGGAGTCTTCCCTCAGGCCATGTGGCTCCAACATGCTCATCAACCCAGGAGCAGTGATGACAGTGACCTGGAAAGAACGCTAGGCCGTAGAGATTGTGATCAGTAAGCATGGGGGTCTTTAATTATAAGTTTCAGGGTAATTCTCTAAAACGGAACTGGGACAAGGAACATTTTGAGCTCAAGCTGCAGGGGAATCATCTATTACTAAGTTTTAGGGCAAGGAAAGGTGAGGCTGGGACGCGGTGAGGCTACCATGGGTGTCCCAGCCAGGCCCTGCTTCAATTCTAGCAAATGATCAAACCTGTGGAGAGAGTTGTAGAAAATCCTCATTTATAGAGGTCGGTCAGAAGTGTGGGTGGCCTGGACTCTGCTTCAAGTGGGGTAAGCCTTGGGGACTGAGCCCTTTAACTTGTGGGATCTGACGCTAATTCCAGTAGGTAGTGTCATTATTGAATGGAATTGTTGGACACCCAACTAGTACCTGAAGAATGGGAGAATTGGTTGGAAAATTTGTTGGCAAACACCCGACATTTGTATTTCAGATTTCTGGATTTTCAAATTATTTCTGTATTAAGTGACACATTTTATGTGAATTATAAGTTCTTTAAAATGTATCAGTGTTCAAACATTTCCCAGTTCACTTTGTAAACTTTCCATATTTTTAATGGTACTATAATAACAAAATGCATGATATTCTTTAACTATGTATATTATGAACTGGACTTAAGCAAAGTTATTTTAATAAGCTTCTGTTGTTGAATGTATTCCTCCTTTCCCAAATACTTTTCTTGATTGATATTTTTAGCACTTGTATCTTCTATTTGCTTGCATTGAGCAGGCAGCTTGGTCATTTACAGGTGAGTTTGTTGACGTTGAGGCTAGCCATTATTGGTGGTTGTACAGAAACTTTAAAAAGTTTTTTTAAACAGGACACTTTTCTGTTGGCCAGAACAAATGCATTGTGATAAGAATGCCTATACTGTAGAGTTGGAAACATCTAGTCGCATTTAATATGTAACCCATCAGTAGATAACAGTATAATCCACTTTTCTTGTCTTTGGGTATGTAATTGGGGTATGAGCTGAGTGGAACCTCAGCCTGTCGTTTTTAGTATCATCTATCCTTCTCATGGAAGTTATCCACACTTGCCAAACTCTTCTTTGTTATGTAGCCCCCAGTCATTTCTCTCTCCTGTTATCTAAAGAAGTTACTATTGTAACGGTTGTTCTCTTACTACTCAACATCAGAGCTAGACACTAAACGATTTCCTTTCAATGGGTGTATATGTTCTCTTCTCAACAAGGTGGTCAGCTCTAACATTATCTTGAATTTTTATTATAACCATCCCATAGCTCCCTCAAAGTAAATACGTACTTGATATTTTGATATTTTTATCGTATAAATAATTCCATATGCATCTTGCAATCTGCTTGTTCTCTTCTAAGATATTAACGATGTCAAGCGGCTGAAACCTGGCTATCTAGAAGCTACTGTGGACTGGTTTAGAAGGTACAAGGTTCCTGATGGAAAACCAGAGAACCAGTTTGCTTTCAATGCTGAATTTAAAAATAAGGTAACGTGTCATTCAGAACTGTAGCTTTAGGTTTGTTCCTATTGAGACTTACAATTTAACTTGTGATTACCATTTAAAAACTATGTGATTATTAAAAAAAATGTCTGAAGACATGACAGTTTTCATGTTGACTCATTCATTTAAATGTTTTCTTCTGTTTTTGACACAAGGAAATGATTCAAAAGAGACAAAAGTATCAAGCTTTTGGGCAATGTTGATACTAAGAATACTTTTCTATCATTGTAATTCATATATCTTCAAATTACAGGATTTTGCAATTGACATTATTAAAAGCACTCATGACCATTGGAGAGCATTAGTGACGAAGAAAACTGATGGAAAAGGAATCAGTTGGTAAGCGTTGACTGTTCTCTGCATGTTTAACACACAAAGCTGACCAGCTTGCTCCACAGAGTTTAATAACCACAACACTCTACCGTTAACTTTCACTTAGAAAAAAGAGAACCTGCTTTGTCAGTGAGTGCTCAAGAGAGTGGGAAGGTAGATATAGAAACAACGGGACAGTACTAAGATAGTCTCTGAACAAGTACAAACTAAAACTACACGAGGGACAGTGAGCGCGCGTTGGGAGGGTAATTGGGAAAGGCGGCTTAGCATCCGGGTGCTCAGAATGCAATGGGAAAAATACAGTTGAGTGCAAGGGTTGGTGTTCTCTGATGTCACCACATAAGGTGCATCAGCCTAAACCAGTATCTACAGTACACACAAAGTTTCCTGCCACTAATAATAAAAGCTGATTTAATTGAGCAGTGAATGTTTGCCAAGCATGTAACAGATACAGGGAGAATGAACTTACCCAAAGTCATCCCACAAGAAGTGGTCCAGAGTTAGGACTCATATCCAGGTTCAGGACAATATACTTCCTCTTAGGTAATTAAAGATTTGTAAGAGAATGTCCACTATCAGCACTTAACTAATGATGTTCTGGAAATACTAGTCAAGGAAGTAAAGAGGAGAAATGATGTGTCTTGATGCAGGAATATTGGAAAGGGGGAGTAAATTGGGGCAGATAATATGATTGTATATTCAGGAAACCTTAGAAAAAAATAAAGAATTCGGCAAGGTAACCATTTACAAAATGAGTATATGTGTGTAGCTGATCCTTGAACAACAAGGGTTTGAACTGCATGGGTCCACTTACATGCAGATATTTTTCAATAAATAAATATCGTGCTGTAAATGTATTTTCTCTTCCTAATGATTTTCTTAATGTCATTTTTTTCTCCAGCTTTATTGTAAGAATACAACGTATAATACGTGTCACATACAAAATATGTGTTAATCAACTTGATGTTATCAGTGGGACTTCTGGTTAACAGTAGTTTATTATTAAGTTTTTGAGGAGTCAAAAGTTGTATGTAGATTTTTAACTGTGTGGGAGGTCTGCGCCCCTAAGTCCCACATTATTCAAGGGTCAACTGTATAAGTGAGATCATATGGTATTTATCTTTTTCTGTCTGATTTACTTAATATGATACCCTCAAGGTCTATCCATGTTGTCATAAATGGCAAGATTTATTTTTTTATGGCTGAAGGATATTCCGTTGTATATATACCACATTATCGTCATCCATTTGTTGATGGACGTTTAGGTTGTTTCATGTCTTGGCTACTATAAATAATGCTGCAATGAACATGGGGTGCATATATATTTCTGAATTAGTGTTTTCATTTTTATTGGGTAAATATCCAGAAGTGGAATTCTGGATCATATGGTAGGTAGTTCTATTTTCAGTTTTTTGAGGAATCTCCATACTGCTTTCCATAGTGGTTGTGTGCATTTCCCACCAACAGGGCACAAAGGTTCCCTTTTCTCCACATCCTCACCAACACTTGTTATCTCTTGTCTTTTTAATGACAGTCATTCTAACAGTGTGAAATAATAATCTCAGTGTGGTTTTGATTTGCATTTCCCTGATGTCTAGTGATCTTGAGCACCTTTCCATGTACTTGTTGGCCATCTGCATGTCTTTGGAAAAATGTCTGTTCAGGCCCTCTGCCTGTTTTTTCATCAGATTGTTTGTGGTTGTTTTTCATTGGTTTTGCTATTCAGTGTATGAGTTCTTTATGTTTTGCATATTAACCCCTTATCAGATTATGATTTGTAAATATTTTCTCTCATTCAATAGGTTGCCTTTTCATTTGCTGATGGCTTCCTTTGCTGTGCAGATGTCTTTTTGTCTGATGTAGTCCCACTTCTTTTTGTTTTTGTTGTCTTTGCTTTTGGTGTTAAATCCAAAAATTTATCACCAAGACTAATGTCAAGGAGCTTACTGCCTGTGCTTTCTGCTAGGAGTTTTATGGTTTCAGGTCTGACATTCAAGTCTTCAATCCATTTTGAGTTAATTTATATGTGTGGTATAAGATAATGGTCCGGTTTCATTCTTTTGCATGTGGCTGTCCATTTTTCCCAACACCGTTTATTAAAGAGATTGTCCTTTCTTCATCTTTCTTCATTGTACATTCTTGGCTTCTTTGACATAAATTAATTGACCATATACTCGTATGCATGGGTTTGTTTCTAGGCTCTTTATTCAGTTCCATTGATCTATGTCTGTTTTTATTCAATTACCATACTGTTCTGATTACTGTAACTTTGTAATATAGTTTGAAATCAGAAAGTGTGTGATACCTCCAGCTTTGTTCTTCTTTCTTAAGTTTGCTTTAGATATTTGGGGGCCTTTTGTGATTCCATACAAATTTTAGAATGATTTGTTTTATTTTTGTGAAAAATGTCATTGGAATTTTGGGAGGTATTGCATTGATCTATAGATTGCTTTGGGTAGTATGGACATTTTAACAATATTAATTATTTCAATTTCATGAGCATGGAATATATTTCCATTTATTTTAGTGGATATTGTATTATTTTATAATGAATATTTATATATGATATATGTATTATTTAGAAAATATTGTAATTTCTTCAATTTTTTTTCATTAATGTTTTAACAATTTTCACTCTACAGATCTTTTACATCCTTAAATGTATTCTGAAGTATTTTATTCTTTTTGATGCAGTTGTAAATGGGATTATTTTCTTAATTTCTCTTTCTGATAGTTTGTTATTAGTGTGTAGAAATGCAACAGATTTTTGTATATTGATTTTGTATCCTGCAATTTGAGTAAACTTGAGATTCAGGTAAACCAAACTTGAATGTCATCTGGCCTACCATATTAAACTTGTTTTTTAACTCTTAAGAGAGACGTTTTTGTGACTTATGATTACTTTTGTTTTATTTAATAGCATGAATACCACAGTGTCTGAGAGCCCCTTCAAGTGTGACCCTGATGCGGCCAAAGCCATTGTGAATGCTGTATGTAACAGTTTCCTTGAAAAAGAACATACCTGGTGGCTAAATGGGAGGGGAGGTATTTCTTTCAACAAATATTTGAGTACCTCCAGTATGCCTATTACTATATGAGGTCTTGAAATTACAAACCATGGACACATGTAAGTAGACATTTAAGAGTAAAATCTGAAGAGGGTCCTGGTAAACTCTAAACTGGACAGATAACAAAATAGCAGGATTTGTAACAGTCAAAATGATTCCAGAATGTACTGACTAACTCAAGTGCCTGTGTACCTATCATAAGCCAGTTTTCACAAAAGAACCAATGGGAACTTACTTGACTTTGTTATAGCAAGGCCTTGAGAAAGTTACCAAATTTCAGGTACCATTGCAGGGGTGGTTCATAATCCTAGAAAAGACTTTCATGTGAGGTAGTAAACCATTTGTTAAGAAATAATTTTGTTTTTGTACTATTTTTAAGAATCTGATTTGGATTAACCAAAACACTGAATTAGATCCTCTTAATTCTCATTTACAATATTAAATAAGGAAAACAAAAGAAAACGAGGTGTGACTTTTTACTGCTTTGTAATTGGGGTAGTACAAGGAAATATAACAACTTAACGATGAAGCCAATACATTTAGATTTATCTTTATATATGAATCCTGACAAAGTTGAATAAGAAAAATTGAAAGGGAAACGCTATTGGTTAACAATCATAGCTTTTCAATGAGAACACTGCCTACATTAAATGGTAATGTGTACATATAAAATCATTGTATATGCATAACTTAGTTTTTTCTTTATTTCAAAAAGCATTTTATTATTTATTCTCCTCTGTGTCAATAAAAGCCAAGAGGCTTAAATTTGTTAGCATTTCTTAGCCGTAAAGCAAACCTTGTTTCTATAAATTATAAATTATTTTTAGAACCTAAGAATTGGAACACTTGTCTTCAGATTCATTTTAATTTTTGTGCCAGTATACTTTTTTAGCTTTTTTTCCCTGGGATTAGACTAATACATTTTACCATTTTATTTTAGTTACCACCACCATGTGAATCTGCTTGCACAGTACCAACAGATGGTAAGATCAATATTCTAGTAAAATTACATTAAACAATGTATGTGTGGGGAAATTATATCTGTATCTATAGAGAAATCTTACATACCATATCCATACATTTTTGAGTTCCACAGTATATGTGGGAAGAAAGTTGGCTGTATATACCACCTTTAATGTCACCCCCCCACACCCCCCATCACAGCAGTTTCCAAACCATGACCCACTGTTCTCTAAGTTCCAGTGCCTTGTGGACACTGAAGCCGGCTTGGGCGCTGGGTCCCCGTCTGGCCACAGGCTGCTTCACCTAGAAACAGTTTTTTCCCCCTTTAGATTTAGAATTCTCTGTAAGGTTCTTGTGAGAATCGCATGTCTATATGATTACGGAAGCCCAAAAGAAAACAATGATAAATTACCTGTTTTTGCTGCAGTGAAATTTGCATGTATGAAAGTTTGTTTTAAGGTAATACATGGTAGGATACATTAAAGCAAGTATGTTATTTGTTATATGTTGGGTGTATTTTGATTATTAACAAGTATTCTAATTTGTTTTTCTTTTTTCTAAATATAGTAGATAAGTGGTTCCATCACCAGAAAAACTAAGGGAATTTCTCTGGAGTACAAGCTGATATTGCTGCATCCTATTCATCTGGACGTAGTAGATGCAAAAGTAGTAGCTTTTAAATTTATAGAACTTATCTAACAGAGCAAATTCTGCTGTGACCAATCTAATATATTCAGTGTGTTATCCATCTGAAAGCGTTTTTTCGTATTTCAACTAAGATAACTTTCAGTACATGCTTAAATATCAAAGCAGTTGTTGTAATTTGGAAGTCACTTGTGAATAAATATGCAAGATAAGTACATATTAGATGTATATGTTTACCAGGTGTTAGGAAATAAAATTATTTTGCTGAAACTTGGCTTATGATATTTTTATTTTAACCTGAAGCCAGACATTACCGAGCAGGCATGGGTGCTATTTGGTATTTGTTTTCCTTCAATGATCTTACAATTCAATTTTATAATTATTACACTAAAACTTGATTTATTTTTAGTAATATGAGAATGAAATCCCTTATTTTACAGTAGTCTTGATACTATGCTCTTAATTCCTAGCATCCCAAAAGATTTTTAATTTATATCATATTAGCAGAAAGCACACCCCTGCTTACCTTTTGAAATTATATAGCTACTTTTCTTTACTTCTCTAAGCACCTAATCGGACCCTTACATCATTTACATTATATTCTGAGTTATCAGCCAGAATAACTTTGTGATTAACTTGGGCTTTGGGCCTATCCACACCTGAATTTTTAATCCTAGCCCATCTGCTTATTAGCTCTGTAATTGTCAGTTACCAACCACCCAACTTCAGTTCCCTCATTTGTAAAAGAGATGTTACTCATGTAATGTGTTAAGCATGCAGATTATTTTCAGTTGAAATTTTTATTGAGATCATTGTTGATTCACATGCAGTTAGTTGTAAGAAATAATACAGAGAGATTCTCTCTATACCTTGCCCAGTTTCCCCAAAGGTAAGATTTTGTAAAACTATAGTATGATATCACACCCAGGACACTGGCTTTTATACAATCCATCAATCTTACTCAGATTTCCCAGTTTTACTTGTAGTCATTGGAATGGTACGCGTATAGTGTTCTATACAAGTTAGTCACCTATGTATGTTCCTACATCCTGTGAGATACGGATTTCTTCTGTTTTTCTCTAAAAGTTCTACAGTTTTACATTTTACATTTAAGTCTATGATCCATTTTGAGCTGATTTTGGTATAAGGTGTGAGGTTTAGGTCAAGTTTTTTTTTCCTATAGATGTCCAATTGCTCCAGTACCATTTGTTGAAAGGTTATTCTTCCTCCATTGAATTAGTTTTGTGCTTTTGTTAAATACCAGTTGAGCATACATGTGTGGGTCTATTTCTGGGTCCTCTGTTCCAGAGATCTGTGTGTCTGTCCCTCCGACAGTACCATACTCCCTTGATTACTGTAGCGATATGGTAAGCCTTCCTACCTAACAGAGTACTTCCTCTCACTTTATTATAATTGTTTAACTAGTCAAGGGCCTATGCCTTTTCATTTAAATTTAAAATAAAATTTCCTATGTCTGTTATCTATGACTATAAAAAATTTTACTGAGATTTTGATAGGCATTGCATTAAACCTACAGATCAATTTTAGCCACGTGTTTAGTTTCCTAATGTTTCCTGTTAGTGATTTCTACTTTGATTCCATTATGATCAGAAAACACACTGTGATTTCAATACATTCTGTGTTGTTAAGGTTGTTTTGTGGCCCAAAATGTGTTCTAAGGGAGTGTTCCATAGACGCTTAGAGAAAAAGGGGGCATTTTGGTGGTGTTGGGTGGTGTATTCTATTTATGTTAGCTAAGTCCTGTTGATTGGTAGTACTATATCCTGTTGATATTCTATATGTTTTGTCAATTGCTGAAAGGAAGGTATTGAAGTCCTCAATTATAACTGTGGATTCGTCTATTTCACTTTTTAGCTTCATCAGTTTTTTTGTTTTTTTCCCCCCATGTATTTTGGGGTTCTGTTGTTTGGTGTATACATTTAGGATTTTTGTGTCTTCCTGGTGGATTGATCCTTATATCATTATGTAATGTTTGTCTCATAATTTTCTTTGCTCTGTAGTCTACTTTATCAGAGGTTAATGTAGCCACTTTTTAAAATTGCTTGCATGGTATACTTTTTCTGTTCTTTTACTTTCAACCTACATATGTTGTTGAATTTGAAATGAATTTCTTATAAGTAGTATATAGTTGTTGTATTTTTTATCTACTCTTTCAGTGTCTTTTAATTGACATGTTTAGACTATTTACTTTAATTATTGCTATGTTAGCACTTTATCCTGTTTGGGGTTTGCTCAGCTTCTTGGGTCTGTAAGTTTGTGTCTTTCATCAAATTTGGGAATTTTCCAGCCATTTTTCTTCAAATGCTCTTTCAGCCCTAGCCCCATTGTCCTCTCTTCAGAGACTCTGATGATATGAATGTTGGGTCTTTTGTTATTATCCCATAGGTCTGTAGGCTCTGTTTTTTGTTTGTTTGTTGTTTTTCTCCAGTCTGTTTTCTGTCTTTTTCAGACTGGGTAAGTTCTATTCTGTAATTGTTCTGTCCTCATTCACTCAGTCTATCCTCGGTCATCTCCATTCTAATACTGAAACTACCCAGCAAGTTTTTGTTATTTCTGTTGTATTTTTCAGTTCTGTGACTTCCATCTGGTTCTTTTTTTATAACTTTTATTTCTTTGCTGAGATTTTCTATTTTTTAACTTATTTCAAGGGAATTTCTAATTCACTGCCTAACTGCAGTTTTAAGGTTGCTTTAAAATCCTTGTCAAGATTTATCTCATTGTTGGCATCCATTGATTGTCTTTTCTCATTGTGCTTTTTCTTGGCTCTTGGTATGATGGGTGATTGTTAATAATGTCCTAGACATTTTATCTGTTTATGTTAGGAGACTCCAGGTCCTATTTAAATCTTTTATCTTAGTAGGCATCCCCCTATTTGGGGTTAGCACTTGGGTCTTGGCCTACTTTTGGGACTGTGGTTTTAATGGCAGTTTAATTTTCAGCAGCTTTGCAGGGTGATTTTGGTCTGCTTGGTTTATCTGGTGCTGCTGGGGCTTCTGTTGATGCCTACAGGTGCTGCCTGAGAAGGCTGGGTATCTATCTCTTGGTCCTCCCAACCCACCCTACTACCCTAGTGTCTCTGGGTAGGGAAGGAGAGTCATAGGGATAAAGAGGCTTCCTGAATCAGTCCACCTGCTATAGCTGGATTTCTCCCTCAGGCGCTCAGCCCACCCACCCACTTAGATAACTCTTGGGGTCTCAGGCCTTGTGGGGAAAGAGACAGCCTCCCCTGGTGGCTTATTTCTGGCTCTGCCCCCAAGGATCCCCCTTGTCGGGTGATGGCATGCTCACTAGGGGGACCCCCATTCTCTACAGGGAAGGAATGAGCCTATCTGGGCTGTCTTCTGTTGCTGGGTCTGGGGTCTGAAAAGACTCCCCTCCTTGTGTTAGGTGGATAGGATGCACGTGCCCTGCCGCTGTGCTTTACTCTGGTCCTGAGGTCCCAAACCAGCTCACTTTCTTTCCACCTCTCAGAGTTCTCCTTGGGTTGTCTTTTTTGCCTTTCCCAAGGTTTATAGCTGTGCTTAGCAGGGAGGAGCAGGGGGAAAGGGTCTATGCCGTCTTGATTGGACCAGAATCAGAAATGTCAACATTTAGGTTTTAGTAATATTTCTCTTATTCCTTTTGTAAGTCCTATTTTTAAGTGCTCCCTCAGTCGTTGTAATATGTGACTTCTGAAGTGACTTGTTAGGATAAGAAATATGTTTTCTAATGAAAGATTATACAATGTGGCCCAATAGATAGGAGTCACCCCCTCATATTTATGGAAAGGGGCTAGAACACTAGCGGGAAGAAGTGTGAGCAATAGTCTATATAAGACGCTCTACAGAAAGCTGCTCCTCTTCTGTTAAAGCAAGGAAATACATAACACTCTTGTATTAGCTTGCTAGGGCTGCTTATAATGAAGTGTCACAAACTGCAAGGGTTAAATAACAGAAATGTATTGTCTCATGGTTCTGGAGGCCAGAGCCCGAGCTCGAGGTGTCCGCAGGCCCATGCTCACTCCGGAGGGGTTGGGGGCATCCGGAGCGCTCTCTCCTTCATCACCAATGCTGGATTAGTGTTATCTGCACAGCAAAGCCAAAAAGATATCCTAACTCCGAGGACAACAGCCATTCTACAAACGTTACATGAGATTTGACTTTATGCCAGGCACTGTTTTAGACAGTGGGATACAGTGTAGAGCCAAACAGATGTTCTGTGTAGGTCCGTTATGCTCAGCAATCCCCAAATCTCAATGGCTTAAGAAAACAAAAGTTTATTCCTCCCTCACACATAGTCGGCTATGACTCTAGACAGGTGCCCTCCATGGGATAGCTCAGCATGGTGTCTCCACACTAATACGGGCTTTCTCACGCTGATCACTGCCTCAGAGGAAAAGTGCTGGAGTCTTGCACTACTGACTAAATGCTTCTGCCGGGACTGCCCAGAAGCGACATACATCATAGTCCTCATTTCATTGGCTAATACAAGCCTCATGACCACGCCTAACCATGGAATGGAGTCTTACCATGTACACTTAGGGAGAATGCCATACACTTAGAAACATTATCCAATACACAGAAGAGTAATCTTTTTTTCTTTAATGAGAAAAGAGAGCCTAAGTTGCCCAACGTCCCTCAGATAGTAAGTGGTGGCAGGACTTAAATCCAGTCATCTGACTCTGAGCCCAGGGTTTTTCCCCACTATTTTATATTGTTTCTTGGTCTTCACCATCATCATTAATGGGTACTTAATAATCCATCAAACTGATTATTTACTTAGTCCTATCTCTTTTGCTAAACTTTGTTGTTTCTAATGTTTAGCTCTTTGTTATCTTTGGGCGTAACTTTTTTCTTTGGGAATTTTCTAAGGATAAATTTCCAGGTTTAGATTACAAGGTCATGGAATATAGACATTTTTGTTACTCTTGTTTTCTGCACGTTTTTTTCTCATTTTCAATGCAGTATGTGATTGTATTTTCTCCCCAGGGGCCTAGAAATACAGAACTGACTGCATTACCATTGTGAAATTACTTAACCTATTTTAGCATTAGTTTTCCCACCTGTAAAATAGTGATAACACCATCATCACAGGGTGGAAAGAATGTAGGTGAAGGACTCAGCCCAGTGCCAGAGTCATAGTAGGTGCTCTGTGAAGGCTAGTTGTTCATCATTGTAATCTCTACAATACTGAGTGTGATCAGGGCATTTTTTTCAGGAATCTGAAGAAAGCTGTGTAAAGCGTCCGAATGAGAACTCAGATTGGAAATTCAAAAGTCATTTTCACCATCAGTAAGCTCAGGCCTGCATGTGCTCAAGTTGTAACAGCAATTATGTCCTACCTAATCAGCATATTTATGTGCACTGCAAGGGCTTGAGTTATGTTTTTGCACAGACTGTCCTTCACATTTAGAAAAAGCTGTCTCTTACTGCTTTCTGGGAGTCAAGGCAGAGGGGAATTTACTTTTACACTGACAAGTGCTGTGCAAATTGCTTCATGGTGGACAAGTATTTATTGAGTTATAAACTTGAGTCAATTGTCACATCATTCATTGCTTTCTCTGTTGGTCCCTTAGTTATTACAAAATCTTTAAATTAACAAAATATTCACCAAGCGTAAGATTAAGCAATGAAAATCACAAGGCTACGTGACAATCTGAATTTAAAAAGAAGCCTGAGAGCCATTGGCAATCTCTTATCAAAATTTTAAGTTCATACTTACCCTTTAAGTCAGCAGTTCTGCTCTAAGAATTCATTCTGGTTGAATAAGAATAGTCAACCACGCACACAGTATATGGCAGCTTTGTTTAGTAGAGCAAAACCTGGAAAAATATCTAACTGTCCAATGGAGGAATGGCTACATATATTATCTGTACTACGTAGCAGTTAAAGAATGAAGTCACTGCATGGGCTGATATGGGAAAGAAGTTCAAATTATATAAAGGAGAAGAGAAAGTGGTAGTACTCCATAGCAGGCAACTATGGCCTGTGGGCCAAATCCAGCTTGCTGCCTGTTTGATAATAAACTTTAATTGGGACACAGCCACACCCATTCATTTATGAATTGCTGTGGCTGCCTTCAAGCTCTAATGGAGAGAGAGTTTAGTAGTTGGGACAGAGACCGTATGGTTCACAAAGCTGAAAATATTTACTATTTGACACTTTACTGAAAATGTTTGCCAATCCCCGCTCTACCCATGATTCTACTTGTGTTTTTCACAAAGGGAGGATTGGGGGGAAAGAGATGCATTAATGGATTTGCTGGTACGGGCATAGACAATTTCTGGAAACAAACAACAACGAACCACAGATAATGATTATCTCAAGGGGGTGGGAGTACAGAGTTAAACATGGAAGAAGTGGGGTCCCGGTAGTTTCCTTCCACTTTATATGCTTCTGTGTCCTGAACTGTTTTTCTAAAAGCCTGTCTAACTTATTTAAACATTTTTCAAGAAAATCAAGTGAAGGAGGAGAGCACCCATGGACAGTGCTTAACACAGCTAGTGGGAGGGCTCCCAGCTGCAGGGAGCCTCTCCCCGTGGTCCCTGAATCACTAGCACTGAATCACCTAAGAGATTTGTAAAAAATAAAGTACGTGTGTGTGTGTGTGTGTGTGTGTGTGTGACCTGAATTGGAACTGGGAGGGGCCAGGCCTGGAATCTAATTTTTAACCAGTTTCCCCCAGGTGATTCTAACAATGAGGTTTGAAACCACTGCCTCAGTCATAAATCTCAGAGATCAGCAGAAGGTTTCTTGGGGGTTGTAATGCAATCAGCATGAAATAATCCAGCAAACCGCAGCAGCAACACTAATAGTTCCCACTGGTGAGCACTTCCTAAATGTCAGGGTCTGTGCTACGGGCTTTATGTCCTTCATCTTGTTTAATTCTCCTGCAACGCTGAGCCATAGAGGCTCAGTGACTTGCTGGAGGTCTCTGAGTGCCGGGTCACCAGGCACTGTGTGAGGGACTGAGAATGCGTGAGAAAGAGACACCATCCTGGCCCCGCTGCCCTTCCTGCAGTGACAAGTTAGTCTCCTCTTCTCCTGGAGAGCCCCTTAATGCTGGTTGCGCTTTGACAGGTGTTCTCAAGAGAGAACCAGCTGGGGCACCTTCAGCACACAGCTTTCACACTTGCAAAATGAGAGGCTTGACCTGGATACCCTGGAAGGCCTCTTCCAGCTCTGAGGTCCATGCCTCCAGGGTACAGCACCCCTGTCCCTGCTGGCCCCACTGTGACCTGCCTGCCGCCCCGAGGCCATCCTCCTCTGGTGTCCTTCTGGCCTTCCCTGTGGAGTCACTGCCCCGCATTCCTGCCTCAAGTGCCATTTCCCTGGCATCACTGTCTCTCCTCCCAGCTCATTAACATACATCAGATAAACCCTGTCATCCAGCCTAGCACAGAGTCCTCGGTAGGAGTTCAGCAAATACCTCCTGATTTCTTCTCAAATGGCTTTTCAAACAGTCAGAAGCATAACCTCGGTGCACTCCTCAAGGTGACAGAGCCAGCAGCTGGGGACACCTGCCTGCTTCCACAAAGAAGAGGTTCTGAGTGTGCCCCAGCGTGCAGTGATGTGTGGCTTTCCACACAAAGGATCCAGCACCCCACGGGGACACAGCCTGTGCCAAGGGGTATGAAAGCCACAGTGTAGACACTTTGCAAGGCCCTGGGGCTTCCATTTTACTGGAGAGTAAATAATCACAAGGTTATTCACAGGTTAAAAAGCACGGGCATGTTAATGATTTTGAATGCCAGTTTTCCATGAATTGTAAAGAGTAACATGCTATTCCAGGGCAATTTGCTATTTGTGGCTTCTGTCTTAGGGCTGTGCCACCAGGTCCCTGGAAATCAAAGTTGATCTCTCTTCTGGTATTGAAGTAAATTCAAAGGAAAAGTGTGCAAGAAACAGCTCTGCTGAGAGTCATGAGACCTGAGTTAGCTCCAGCTCTGTGTGACATCAGCAGATTTTTTCACCTTTCTGGGCCTCAGTTTCTTCATTTTGTGTAATAAGGTAGTGGGCGCCTACCTTGAGCATAGATTTTAACGTGAAAGATGTCACGTGTCTATAACTCTGATAGAGTTCAGGTGAACAGGGATGAGGTAGAAAAAATTCGTCTCTGTGACTGAGGGGGATAAGGTGGGTGGTTGGGGGAATATTATTAAGGTTCAATCCACATTTGCATGATTCTGAACTTGAACGTGCAGACCACAAAGCACGGTCATGACTGTTGGCTGTGTCAGGATATGTTCATAGCTTCTCTTGGAGGATGTGGCATGGCAAGTTGGAACCTGAGGTGCAACCGCATTAACAGGGTGCGCTGTGGTCGGCTTTGGCTTTCCCTCCCCACTTCCTGCCGGGATGATAGTTTGCAGTGACAGAAAAGTAAAGGTTATGGTTGGAAGTCACAAGAATGAGCCCTCAGGGTTGAGGAGAGTGCCTTTGGGGACCCAGTCTATGCTCGGACTTTATCCTCAGTTGCAAGCTGTGTAGTCTTTCAGGAATAGGGAAGGAATCTACTGGAAGGATTTGAGTGGGGGAAGAGTGACCGGCAGAACTGAGTTCCCTTCTTTATGAACAAATTCCCTTTGCTGAGGAACAACAGAGGGAAACAGAAGGTCAAGGTGCTTACCCGAAGAGAGATGGCTCTGTTTCCCTTTCACTTCAAAGCTTGACATGAGTGCTATGAGCCAAGCACTGAAGTCCTAGGGATTCAGCCCGGAAGAAGATGGTGAACTTTTTCTCCTACACATGATTTTCTGTATTTGTGTGCAAGCATTACTTTCAAACCATAGATTTCAAAAAATAATAGATAAGTTGTGTGTTTTTTTTCTTTTCTGTTGAGGGGGTACAGTCCTGTTAGGGAGAGAGGATTCCATAAATAGTACTTATTTATTTTAGGAAAATTTGAAAACACAGAAAAAACAAATAAATGCAGCGATGGTTTAATGTATTTCTCAACAGTGAAGAAAAGACATGCATATATTATGTACATTCACACATATAAAAGTCAGACAATTAAGTTCGCGAACTTTCGGTGGAAAGTTCACGAACTTAATTATCAGACCAACCGTATATATATATACACACAAATACGTATACGCACATACATACATATATAATGATAGCCAATCCTCATTATTTGCAGATTCCAATTTTATGAATTTTCCTACTCTCTCAAATTTATTTGTAACCCCAAACTTAATACTTGCCGTGTTTTCATGGTCATTTACAGACATGCACAGAGTGGCGAAAAATTTGAGTCACCTGATGTGCACATTCCTAGCGAAGGTCAAACAGGGGGTCGTTATGCCTTCTTGTTTCAGTGCTAGTATCGTAAACAAGTATCCTTTTGTGGTCTATTTAGTGCCATCTTTTTGCACTTGTGTGCTTTTGTTGGTGATTTCACCATTTAAAATAGCCCCAAGGGTAGGGTACTGCCTTCCCCCTTGATAGTCCTCACTCCCTGAACTCAGGTTCTCTGTGGGGGACAAGCAAGACTGAAGTACTTTTATTTATTTGTAAATAAATTTTTAATTTTAAAAACATTTTTAGGAAAATGTTTTTAGAAAAAGTGCAAAATAGGACAGAAAGTTACAGAAAAAGTGCAAAATAGGACAAAGTTCCCATATACTTTATACTCTGTTTACCTATTAACATCTTACCTCACATTTATTACAATTAATGGATCAATATTGACGTATTATTATTAACTAAGGCCCACACTTTATTTAGATTGCCTTAGTTTTTATATAACATCATTTTCTGTTTCAGGAGCCCATGTTACGTTTAGTTGTCATGTCTCCTTAGGTTCCTCTTGGCTGTAACAATTTCTCAGACTTCCCTTGTTTTCGATGACCTTGATGAGTATTGAGGAGTACAGGTCAGGAATTTTGTAGAATGTCTCTCGGTTGGGATTTGTCTGATGTTTTTCTCATGATTAGACTGGGGTAATGTATTTGGAGGAGGGAGATCACAGAGGTAAAATGCTGTTCTCATCACATATGCAGGGCACACATGATCAACGTGATGTATCACTGTTAATGTAAAGCTTGAACCTGGCTGAGGGTTCCAGGTACTTTCGCCATCGCATCTTTGACATAGACATTTTAGCTGTATAACTCATGGGCCGTGAGGCAATTTTGCTGTAAAAAGTCTACATGGTCGACAGCTTGGTGTTTTGTTTGTTTGGTTTCAATGCTCCATTGGTAGATCAACCACCTTCAGCTGACTTGACATATTTAAGCCAGTTGTCAGTTTGGTTTCACGTCTCTATTGACAAACTTCTCACAGTTACTCCCATTTTTATATTACACATAAATCTCAGTGAGTCCTCATAAGGAATACAGTTGACAATATTGTAATAACTAGGTATGGTGCCAGAGAGGTACTAGATCTATCAGGGTGACAGATGGGAATGGGGTTGGGGGCAGGGTGAAAAAGGTGAAGGCATTAAGCAATATAAATTGATAGTTAATACAGTATGGGGCATATAATCACAATATTGTAAAGATCATGTAAGCTGCCAGATGGGCACTGGACTTATCAGGGGGATCACGTCATAGACCATGTAGATGTCTGACCAATGCGCTATACACCTGAAGGGCTGAATACAGTTGAATGTCAACTATAACTAAAGATATAGGTATATATAGTCCCGGGATGTGGAGTACAACATAGGGAAGATAGTCGATGGTATTGTAACAGCTACATAAGATGTCAGAGGGGTAGTAGGGTGGGGGGTGGGTTATCACTTTATGAGGGATTTAAATGTCTAACTATTACGTTGCTTTGTACACCTGAAACTAATAAAAAGAATCTCAGCTAGTCCTCATAATAGTCTATGCTGTGACAAGTAGCTTTGGTGACGGTGGTGGTCTTAAAATAGTTAGCAGTTCTTCCAGATAATGATGATTTGCTCCAAGACTTGGTTTCTCATTTTGAAACGCACTATATTGGGAGGAGAAAGAGAGGCTGAGGGCCCTCTTTGAGGGTGCAGTGTTGAACCCAGAGTTCCCATAAAATAAGACAAGTTATTAGGTACAGTGCACAAAATAAAATTAGCTATTGGTGCAATATTGCCATGAATCTACACACATTTTAAATATTTCGCATTTTACAAAATTTTGTATTTTACAATAAACCCTTTTTAATTTTGCTATGTCCTTTGAAATGTCTCTTTTTTATTTTCTGTCTACGACAGATGCTCATAGCAAAGATATCGGACACACTGGCAAAATAGTGTTTCTGGGTGCATCTGTGATGGTGTTTCTGGAAGAGATCAGCATTTGACTCAGTAGACTGAGTAAAGAGATACGCCCTCACCAGTTTGGATGGGTATTATCCAATCCGCTGAGGCCCAAATGGAATAAAAACACAAAGGAAGGGCAATCTCTCTATCTGTATCTGTATCTGTATCTGTATCTGTATCTGTATCTATATCTCTATCTGTATCTGTATCTCTATCTCTATCTGTATCTGTATCTCTGTCTCTCCATCTCCATCTCCATCTCCATCTCCATCTCCATCTCCATCTCCATCTCCATCTCCATCTCCATCTCCATCTCCATCTCCATCTCATCTCCATCTCCATCTCCATCTCCATCTCCATCTCCATCTCCATCTCTATCTTTCAGATATCCCCCTTTCCTGCCCTTGGACATCAGACTTTCTGATTCTCAGGCCTTCAGACTCCAGGACTTACATCAGCAGCCCCTCAGTTCTCAGGCCTTCGGACTTGGACTGAATTATACCAACTTTCCTGGTTTTCCAGCTTGCAGACGGCAGATCATGGGACCTCTTGGCCTCCATAACCGCATGAGCCAATTCTTATAATAAACCTCCTCTAATACGTATTTCTATATATCTTAGTGGTTCTGTTTCTCTGGAAAACCCTGACTAACACAGATGCTTTTCAGTCTCCATTTTAGTTTCTGAGTGCCTGTCTAGCTAATGCTGAGCATGTGTAGGGGAATAAGCATAGAGTGGAGAGAAGAATTACGTAAAACCCCTCTGCTCAAAGCCCCCATGGCCGTCCAGGTCACTCACAATAAAAGCTAATGTCCTCACAGTGGTCTACAAGACTCTGTAAATATTTGCCCACTATTGGGAGACAATTCTCTGAATCTCTTGCGTTTCTGCACTTCTTGGAGCAGAGGTACTGGCTGCCTTTGTTTGAACTATCTTTTCAAGGATGTTTATATAACGAACAGCCTTGGAAGATAGTCTCTGCCTGGGGCAGGGGACAGGTTTGTTTACTGTCCAGTATAATAATGTCTCCCTATGGGTCAAAGATCAGGCAGCGTTGCTTACGGTCCATTAGGAAGACTTTGGGTTCCCTGAGCTTTGGGTTCCTCAGTTGTGATGCAAACCCACTATATGGGTAGCAGACACCTAGGCTGTCTGCTGTCTGTGTCACCCCCAAAAACCTGGGGGGGAGCAACTGGAAAAGACACAAACATGAAGCTCAAGGTACTTGATATGCTTGAGGTAATAAAATCCTTAGTCTCTGCCCCAGGAGTCCAGTATCTCTGCCAGTATACACAGAAATGTGCCAGACTAAGTTGTCAGCTCGCAAGTGAGGTAAAGTCTCAGCACCTTCCCAGTTGTTAACCGCCTGCCCCACACCTCTCTCACCTCATCTGCTATTCCTTCCCTTGTCATCTTGCCTGGCTACCCTGGCCTCCTGGCTGTTCCTGGAACCTGCCAAGCGCACTCCTGCCTCAGGGCCTCTGCACCTGCTCTGCTGTCAGCGTGGAAGATTTTATCTCCAGATGTCCTTTAGATCCTGTCCAAATGACACCTCAAGGGAGTCTTCCCTGACTACTCTATTTAAAATGGCCTTGCCACTAGTAAACAGGCGGACTTTTGCCAACCTGATGGATAAAAATGGCATCTCAGTGAGTTTTACATTTAGCTTTTATTATTTTCTATATCTATGTATCTTATAATAGTTACTGTATTTCTATTATTAGTTTATTGTGCTTAAGAACCATTTATATTTCTTTTCCTGTGAATTGTCTAGTCTTATCCTTGGCCTACTATTCTAACAACAGTTGCTCTTTTTCATATTAATTTTTCACTTGCTTTGGGTGTGATTACACATACTTTTTCTCAACTCATTATGTTTTGAGTTTATGGTGTCATCATTGTTGTTGTTTTAATGTAAAAGTTTTCTATTTTTCTGTAGTTGAATTTATCAATCTTTCATGGCTTCTAGATTTTCAATCAAAACCAGAAAGCTCTTCTCCATTCCAAGATTATAAGGAATTCATCCATGCTTTCTTTTATTTCTCTAATATTTTTATGGTGTCATTTCAAAACATATAAATCTCTGAATCATTTGGAACTTATTTGGTATAGTATGTGACTCACAAATTCAACTTTCAGGTTTTTTTGACTACCCAATTATCCCAACCCTTTTATTATTTATTTATTCTTAAGCACATAGTTGAAACATTTATTGAAAACATACTCTGGAAAAATTGCTAACATGCACAACAACGCCTCTTTCACCCATCCTAGAAGTGGGTACACTGTGGCTCGGGGCATTTGTCAACTTGCCCAAGGCTGGCCAGCCAGTAAGTAGTATTTGCAGATCTCCTGAGAAACTGTCTGTGTGCTCCCTCCTTCCTCTCAAGCCCCCCCAACCATACTTTTGGTTTGGGACACCCCCTATACCTCTTGCAGCCAGACTTCTATCAGGACCAGTAAGCCAATGCATTGGCTTGCACTGGGGCAGCCCTGTGCCTTCACCATGTACACATTGGGGTTCCAAGCCCTGTGGACACAGTTCCCCTGGTTTAGCCAAAGTTGGTGAGAAGCCTCAGAACATGGCCTAATCCCTTTCTGTGTCTGGGCAGGATTCAAACTCGGTGCAGAAGACCCACAGGATGAAAGGAGAGAAGGTGGTGAGTTTGTCCATCCAGCCCCCTCCAGCATTGCTGGAGTCGCCAGGTTCATTTTCATTTTATTTCGGCATGTATTTGGGTCTATTTCTGTACTTTGTTCCATTGATTTGTTTGGCTTTTTGTGCTTTGTGCTCTACTACCAACCTGCTTTAATTACAGAGGATCTATGTTTTAATATTTGATATTGCTAGCTCCTCTCTCCTTGTTCTTCTTTTTCAGAACTTGTTTCCTGACTAGTGTTTTTATTTGGCCATTTGAATTTTAGGAACAAATAGGGTAGTTTAAAACACACACACACACACACACACACACACACACACACACACTCTATTAACCCTATTAGTACTTTTATAGGAATTATATTAAATTTAAATTTTACTATCCAAAATACTTCCTATCCAAAAATATCATTCATTTTGCCATTTGACTCAGTTTTCTTATTTACAAACTGGGAGTAATAATATCAATCTCATAGAATTAAATGAGAAAATGCACGTGAAGGACAAAATAGTAGGAGCCAACGTGTTGCTTTGCCACTTCGTAGCCTGTGAACTTGGGTTTGGTTACTAGACTATTCTGAACTGTGGTTCTCTCATTTGTAAATAGGGGACAGCGACAGTATCTGCTTCATAGGACGGTAATGAGGATCAAATGAGACGAGGCATACCAAGTACTCCGAGCACTGCCTAGAACGTAAGTTCTCAAAGAATATTAAGTCTTCTTGTAAAAAGTAGGTTCTCACCGGCCAATGTGACTTAAAGCAAAAGCTTGCAGGCATCCACCTTAGGACCAGGGGTCTCAGGCCAACTCTTCTTTCCGGGAACCCACCTACCCGTCGGTCACCACTTCCGACTCTCCCCGTGCGCCTGGGAAAGCAGTCGGATTTGAAGCAGCGCTCCGAGCGCCTAGATGCACCGCGAGCCTCCAGGATGCTACTACTCCCCCTCCCTAGGCGCGGCGCTGCCACGTCCTGGTCTCTGTATGGGAGGGGGCGTGGCCAAGTCGGGCCCGCCCCCGAGTGTTCGTCGTGCCTGAGGCCCGCCCCTCCGCGGCCCGAGTCGCTGGTAGGGCTCCCGGCTGTTGCAGAGCGCGCTGACGCTTCGAAGGGGCGGGGGCAAGCACGCGCCCGGAAGTCTCGGGGGAGAGGTGTTACGTATATCCGGCGAGTAGCTGGCGGTCCCGGGTGCTGCTGGGCTGTGTGCTCTGAGGGAGGGTCGAAGCCGTCCGCCGCCGCCGGAGGAGTCCCTTGGGCTGTGAGTCTGGCGGCCGAGGCGAGGGAGGGAGCCCGGGTCGGAGGCGCTGAGGCAGATGGCGGGAGGGTCGGGGCGGAGGCCGGTGCAGGCGGGGTTGGGGGGGAAGTGACACGCAGGCGGTTCTGTGGGGCCGCGGGGACGGTTCTGGGCGGGGATGGGCCGACTTGGCCGGGTCTGCCCGGTCCCCTGCGGGTCTCTGGGGTATCGGGGCGATCTGCATTCCGCTCGGGGGGTCTTGCCGCTGCTGGGTGGGATAACAGTTTTCTTGCCGGATACTGTGCGCTCGGGTTTACGAAACGGCCTCACAACCCGCCTCGGGGGAGCCGCACAGCCGTCGGTGAGGCTGGTGGGAGACCTTGATGATTATCCTTGTGGTACAGACTCGGGGACTAAGCCTCACCGAGGCTCAGTGAATTGGCCAAGGCCTCACAAATAAATAGCAAGTGTGAGCGTTGGAACCAGTTCTGGCTCCTAGCACAGGGCCTGCCCCCAATCCACTCCAGTTATCATCTGATGTCCTTGGTCGAACACTGTATTTTCTCCTTCAGTGCATGGAAAAAATTCTGCATGTTCGTTTGGTATAGATTAATGTTGTCTTCACGATTCTAGCCGAGAGGGCAGGAACACACTTGTGAGCGTGGGCACTAATTTGTCTGCCAGTGTTCTGCCCTGCTCTTGTCTTTTCTCCTTTACCTCGATCCGTCTGCTGAGGTTGTGACAGGGGGCTTATGGAGGTTTGCAGTGGGACCAGCCTTTGATATATACCCAGCAGCTAAGCAGGTTTCTTAGCTGAAAGCCAGCTAGCTGCCTGCTATCCCAGATCTGTCTGAAATGGTGTCTCAAAGTTGCTCCGTGTATGTAAAGAAGTAATGAGTATGTAGAAGTGATGCATAGAGATTTTTTATTGGGCAGTGGTCAGCCTAGTGCTTTTCCTTTGTATTTGTTTGATCAGTCAGTCCTAAAATTTACAAATTTTCATTTGTGGTACCTTGGCAATGCTTTTGTTGGCAGTTTAGAGCCCTTAAATTTTAGAGCAGTCATAAGGGGGTAGAGTGGATCGAGGATAGAAAATAAATAGGATGCTAGTTATTAACAGTCCATTCACAAGGTATTATGTGTTGTAAAGACGAAAACTATAAGATTGTCATCTGTGTAGTTAGTGGGTTAAGGAAATTTTATGTGTTTTTTTTCATCGGTTTTGTGATTTTGATTTGAATTTTATGTGATATTAACAGGAAGAGCTGTGGCCTTGATGTTAAAAGAGGAGGGTTTAAGTTCTGGCACTGTTACTTTTTCAGCTGAGCCGTCTTGGTTGAGCCAGATAACCTAGGACTGTCAGCATCTTTGTCGTGTTAAATGAGGCGAAAGATTCCTGCCCAATAGGGTTGGTGTGAAGTTGAAACGAGATGTATGTACAGGCACTGGGTAAACTAATCCTAAAATATCAAGGATGGAGGCGGCGTCAACGCCATTTCCTTAAATTTGGTTAGCAGTGCAGCACAACTGTTTGTGTCCAATAAGGGTTTTTATTACTATTTTTTAAACATGATCTGAAGAGTTTCTTTAAGCACTAATTTTGGCGGGAAGAATTACAGGACCTTTAAAGCAGATATGTCAAGGGACAATAAATTGGAAAATCAAAGTAGTTCAGGTACCACAAAACCGTCCTCAAAGTGGAGTTTTCCCCTTGTCCCCTGATGAGAATTCATCTAGTTGGGAATACTTCTAAAATGAAGTGGTAAAACTTTACAAAGAGTCTGGAAAGTACTGACTGCAAGCCAGTGTAGTGCAACTAAATGCTTATGTGTTGGGTTTTTAAAGGAGTGATGCGAGTGAGAGGTGCTTTCTAAAGGCAAGCTGCCCTTCGCCAAGTGGTAGACAGAAAAGTAAGGAAGGCTAACTGGTTTGTGGGGATTGCAGAGGAGTGGCACATAGTCCTTTTACTTACCTGCAGTGAAACTTCAGCACAGGAACTTTTAAGTGTATTTAAGTCACTGATTTCTTAAAGTGCAGACCAAGTTTCCAGACAAAACTGTTACTTAACATGCTAAATTTGTTTTCTGCCACAGTATATTTTGATGTTACTGAAAAGGCAGAAAACCTTATTTAGTATCTTTCTATAAAAATTTCAGTTTCTCTCTCACTCAAACTCCCAAACTTCATTTGGCTTTCCATGGTAAGAGCCATAGAAAATAAGCATTAAGCAATTCCTACAATTTATGAGTCAGGCCACAGGCCTGATTTAAAAATGAAAACAACAGTAATTGGATGAAAAAGAAAATTAGCATACACTATCTTCATTTCCCAATTTCTTCTTCATTTAACATTCTTTGAATGAAGATACAGGTGGTTTTTTATGAATCCTTTTACAGGTCACTAGTAAAAGTAACAAAGCTAAACCTTTGTTTACTTTTTTGAAAAAAAACAAAACTTCATGAAAATTTTGTTTGAAAGCAGTTGGTCACATCTAGTATAAAGCCTTTGTGTTCAGCTGTTTTCAATGATGCACAGGAATTGAAGTAGAGGAACTTGCCCTTTTTTTTGCACCAGATCTGAGCTAATGAGGTAAAAGTTCCCTATGGGGAAATGCTGACACTGAGAAACCTTAACACCCACCAGTGGCTCTAAATCCTCCTATCTTAACTTCATTCAGAGATCCTCTTGCTTATTACCAATGTATGTAGATCTTTTTGTAGCTTTGGGTCATCTTTTGTCTAGGCCTATGGGAAACAGAAAGTGGTGTTAATATCAGTACAAATTAAGGTATGTGCTTGGCTAGGAACCTAACTGCACTGTCCTGAACAAGTATTATTATAAGAAAATCCATATTTGAAAAATGGTAGGTCTTGATTATTCACATTAGGAAAGGATTATCTTACTGCTTCATGGCTCCAAAATAGTGATATTATCTCTTTTATAAGTTGAGATGCGCATCTACAAGAGGGGCTAAACACATATTGTTTAAAAAGAGATAGCATTGGTGAATGCAGCAGGGCAAATTGAGCCAGCCAGAAGGATTTTGATGACCATGTTTTTTAGGCCGGTTTACAAGGATGGGTTAATATGGTTTTCATTCTGGTTAATATGCATTTTTTTCATCATTTTCTACTCAGTGCATCACTGCGACATTTTGATGCAGATTATTGATGGGACTAATTCTGTAGAGGTTTTGCTAACTGGTAGATAGCGGTGGTGTATCTAGGGAATGTGGATGAGCAGCAGCCTGGAGGAATGAGTTCCACAGTAAAAGAAGAAAGTACTGTACTTTGCCACGTATAATGTGCATTTTTTTGCACAAATTTGTGAGGGAAAACTAAGGATGCACATTATATATGGGTATTACTAATTCCGTATCTATATAAATGTTTTTAATTCTCTTATTTCTGCTTATGAGTTAAAAGTATAACTTTAGAAATCAACAATATCCGTATGCAAAATAATACCCTGGAATACAATGATCGGTTTTGTTGAACTTATGATGAACTTGCAACGAGGAAGAGTTCTTGGCCTTCTATGATGCATAAATAGTGTAAATTTGTTACCAGTATGTAAAATTTCTTGTACCTTGTATCTTGTATCTGTTCTTGTGTTTTGTAATTATTTGTTACATAACATTTCTTGTACCATAATATGTTAAGAAATAACTGCTAAAATTCCTTTATAATACAAAAAACAGGTACCTAAATGTAAACAAATAAAAACTTGAATTAAAAAATTAAAATGAAAGATTTTTTCCCTGAAAGTTTGGGCCAAAAATGTGGGTGCGTATTATACCCGGGAGCACATTAGACATGGCAAAATATGGCATATCTTCAGCTCCTGGTCCTCTCAGTATCATAGGTTGAAAACTTAGGAAACCAGGAGTTTGTGCAGATATGACAATTCCAGAGACTTCCCTCCAGAGTGCAAAATCCTTTGTTTTATTATGCCTGAAAACATGGGACATCAGTGCCAGGGAATAAGAGTTAACTTCTCCAAAACTGTTCTAGCATCCAGAAAGCTAATGTTTGCTGCTTTCATATTTTATACAGGTAGTAAGCATTAATAATGTCTTTCATCTTTGAGTGGATCTACAATGGCTTCAGCAGTGTGCTCCAGTTCCTAGGTAAAGCCGTTTTCCTTGAAATAGATCATACGTTTTACATTTTCTGCATTTCCTCCAACAGTTTCAATATACACAGCCTGTGGTATATAAAAAGCAAAATTATGTGTTTTTTGTTTTGTTTTGTTTTTTTTTCTGTTTTAGGACTCTACAAGAAATCTGGAAAACTTGTATTCTTGGGTTTGGACAATGCAGGCAAAACCACTCTTCTACACATGCTCAAAGATGACAGATTGGGCCAACATGTTCCAACATTACATCCAAGTAGGTTTGAAAATACCAGGCGACCTTTTGATATTTAAAGGTCAATGTCAGGGCTGGAGGATGAATCCCCAGTTTATGCAGTTCTTTTATTAACTGAAATTCCAAAGGACAGCTCACTTGAAAAAAATTAGGATACACTCAGGTCACATACTCATAAATACAAATCTCTGGAACTTTGTCACTCTCTTTTCTCATAAGTCCTGTAAAGGGACACATCTGTCATTTCTACTTCTAAGAAGCAGCAGATACCTTGGAGAAAAAGAAACTTGGCCTTTTAAAATAACTTAATAATGTTTTCACACTTGTATTTTCTTTACAAGGTGAAAGCTTCATTAAGCTTTGCTTGTATTGGCTCACAGTACTCGTAGCTGGGCCGTGGTGGATGGAGAAGTTCATTTCTTTTCTCTCTTGATAACTTTTCAGCATCTGAAGAGTTGACAATTGCTGGAATGACTTTTACAACGTTTGATCTTGGTGGGCATGAGCAAGGTAAGAGACGATTCAGAGAGGATGGTATTGACTTATAGTTCATTTTGTGCCCCTCCTTTTTTAAAAAAGCAGTGTGTCATTTTTACTTTTTAAATTGCTTGCATTTAGGATTGAGATCTTATTACTTTAATGAAGTTGGTTTATTCACTTACTATTTTTAAGTAATTTCCACCTTGTCAAAAGTTGCATAAATAATAGAGAACGCCACTTCTTTATACCTTTTGCCCAGATTTATCAGTCTCCCTCTGTATACAATACATATTAACATTTATTTTTCTTGAACCATTTGTAAGTTGCTCTTTTATTCCTTAATACTTTAATGTATATTCCTAAGAGAAAGAATATTCCCTTATATGGTCATAATCGTTATCAAACCCAGGAAGTTTCATTTTTATCTACTCTGTAGTGTATGTTTCTTTTTTTGTCAATTGTCCCAATAATCTCCTTTATAGCATTTTTCCTTTTGAACATGGTTCAGTGCAATATCACGTTGAATTTAGTCCTATCTCTTTTGTATCCTTTATTCAATGGAGTATATGTAGAAAATTAAGCCATTATTTGTAAGTAATTCCAAACTTGTCAAAAGTTGCAAAAATAATCCAGTGACTACTTGGGACCACTCTGATCTAAATCGATATTTTGTATGCTGTACCCATTTGGATCATTTGGAACGTTTTCTTCTACTTTCTTGTTCTCCACAGCGCATTTTTGCCTTAGTCAGGCTGAGTCTGTGTGGTTCCCAGATCCCTATCAGTTGTCTTGTATGTGTTTTGGAGATACACAGAATGGGGCATCTTTATCTGATGGATACTCACTTTACATTTGGCAAGACTCTAGGCTAAGGAGTAAAACATTTACAATGCAGGAATGAAAAATATTCTGGAAAGGTAGAAGAAAGAACCTGTTGAGATTCTTTCAGATTTACTCACTTGTTATTAAATTGAGTTGAGAAGTTTCTTTTTGGAGCATTATATTAGGTTGAATCTAATATAGTTTTTTTAAAATGTGGTTAAAAAATAATATATTGGTAATTTAATCATTAAGCCAAAAAATTTTAGCCAAAAGGCTGAGACGTGATCAAAATAATTTTAGTCAGTCATTCCATTAACGTATAGTTACATTTATTTTGTTCATTTAATATTTACATGCTATAAAATCATAAATTTACGTGTGTGTATACGTGTGTGTATATATATGTGTGTGTGTTTATATATATGATCACAATCACATATACCTGTACAGAAAAAAATATTGAAAGGAAATATATAAAAACGTTAGGAGTAGGTGTGTTTTGATGAAGGATTATGGATTATCTTGTTTCCTTTTTTTCTATAATGAGCTTGTATTATTTTCATTTGGGTAGCATTGGGTGTATCATGTCTTTTCTGCTTTCAAAAAGATTTGTAACTTCATACAAATTTAAATTCAGAAGTAATACAGTTATAAGCTGACCTGAGACCCTTAGGAGAATGTAGAGCAGTGGGTATTTTTAGACACCTGAACTGGGGATTGTGTATTATTTGGTTTGATAATTTAGCTTTCAGGTTTTGATAGAGTAAGATGGAAAATGTGTTTGATGTACGTAGTTTTGTTTGAGGAAAATTAGCAGAAACACTTTTTGTAATAACCCAGCCACCATTATACAGAAGTTACTAAAATTCTGTACATTTGGAAGTTTCCTTTTTTGAAAAAATACTTTAAAAATGTAATTAATAAGAGTAACCTACACTCAATGTAATGAATTCAGGGTACAATCAGTATACGAATATGGAAAATAACAGAAAAATTTCCCCAACCTCTCCTTCCCAGTCCCACTCTTCAGAGGTAACCATTATTAACTGGTGTAGAGATGCTTCCTTATTCATCCCATTGAAAGGAGTAGAAAAGAATGGCTTAGAAATTATAATATAACTAAAGCATTGCTTCCTAAACCATTATCACTTCATGTGTCAAACAAAATAAATAAAATGTATAGGCACACCAGGTTAAATACAGGAGACTGAAGTGATACCTGGGAACTTCCACCCCCTGTCAGGCCCAGTCTCCCTGAGGGCTGAGTGGATAAGTGTGTTAGTACACTTACACAACGGTTAGTTAGGAAATAATTGGGACTAAAGTTATATGGACAAGTAATTTGCATCATGATGGTTTAACTCAGAGCTTACAAACTAAAATAGCTCCAGGGACGAGGTAGGTGATTTAAGTGAGTGAAATTGTCTGGGAGTAAGACAGTAGCAGGGAGTGGTGGAAACTGGCAGACAGAAGAGCCCAGACCTCATCTAAAGGAGCTGCCACTGCTCAGTTCCAGTTGATTATTGGCATGTGGGTAGGTAGGCATGGGATTGCAAGATGTTGCAGTTTTTCAGAAAATCAAGCAGACACCCTGATTTCCAAATTTCAAAAAAATCTGATTCAGTTCATGGACCATCATTTTATAGCTTCTGTTCTGATTTAATAATGGCTGGGAGTTGGAAAATCATATGGAGTCTACTGCTATTGAAACCTGGCCAAGATTTGCCCACTAGATAGACCATCAGGTTATTTATTTTGAAAATACACATATTTGTATTGATGCACTACGAACTTTGTCTTTTCAGCACGTCGGGTTTGGAAAAATTATCTCCCAGCAATTAATGGGATTGTCTTTCTGGTAGACTGTGCGGATCATCCTCGCCTCATGGAATCCAAAGTTGAGCTTAATGTACGTTTATATGTTTTTCCTTTCTTCGCCTCTATTTCTTTTTAATACTGCTCAGTAGTGCCAATACTTAATCATGCCAGTTAACGTTTAGTGAAAGTCCTAGCTATGGGAAGAAAGTGTTTCAAAATCTATGACATTGCTTTTCAGTGTCCTAAGGAAACTCAGGTTGAACTTGAATAAGTTGCCTTTGTTTATATTCGTCATAGGGTGACTCTCTGTCCAGTTTGCTCAGGACACTCAGTTTATGCCTGTTGTCCCAGCACAATTAACATTTTTTCCTTTCACATATCACATCTGGCCACTCTTTATGAAGCGTTGGCGTAGTGAATCCCTAAAAGGGATGAGAGTTCTTTACATTTTGAGCCTGTCTTCTCAGGTTGTGGCCGTCCAGCCTTGCACTAAATGACTTGCCAGACCTTAAGCGTCTGTTCTCAGTCTTTAGTTTGGGTCACATGCAGCGTTTGATGCTATCAAGGACTAGCTTCAAGTTTTTTTCCTTTCTCAACATCGTATTTTCTTGGCTTGACAGTTTCTATAATGTTGTCTCTGTTATCCCTACTGCTTTGCCCTGTGCCTCTTCTTTCTCTGATTTCTAACTCTCTCTCTGCATTCTTGTTTCTGGAAATTTGAACCTGTCTCCAGTTTATTTGTAAGTATGTTTCTTGAATCTATACTCAGAGTCTCATATGGACAGTCCTTCCCTTGCTTGGCCTTTTGGCACTGGTCGTTCTGTCTTTCTTTAAACTCCCTTTTACATTCTTGGTTTTGGTGCTCTCTCTCTGGCTGATACTTCGACTCTTCCTCTGCGTAGCCCTTAAATCGTGTTCCCTGGGGTCTATACTTTCTCCTAGGCTACTCCCATTGCTTCATCTGCCACCCACATGCCAGGGACTCCTAAATGGATTTCTCTTCTCTAAACCTCTCTTGAGTTCCAGCCTTATTCATAATGCTGCCTACTAGACAGCTCCATCTACCTATTTTATTCTTCCAAATGGAGCTATTCGTCTTCCCCACCATGTACCTGGACATGCAGTCCACAACCCTGGGAATTACTATAGATTTTACCACCACCCTGCCACGTACTGTAATAATGCTAGAAAAAACTTTCTCAGACTTGTCATTGCCCTACTTAATATCCCCTAATAGGTCTATTACATTGTGGGTAAAATCCACAAATCTTTTGTATAGTGCATAGGATCTGTCATGAGCTTTCCTCTCTTTATTTTTCCAGCTTCTTTTATCTCTGGTGCCTACTATTTCAAACATAGAGAACAACTTGCCCTCCCTCAGGTATGCAGAAGTGGCTATCCCTGCCTGGCTTTCTCACCTGACCCCCTATCCCCTTTTGCTGGTAAATTTCAGGTGTCCTTTAAGAGATCTTAGTTCAGGTATGACCGTTTCTAGGAAACCTTCCCTGAGCTCTCAGACTGTAGACTCTCTACCTTATCAGTGTCTGTTGTCTCTACTGGTTTTCTTACAGGTCTCTCTCACTGGACTGTGTACATGATAGAGACTTTATATCTTTGTGAAACTCCTGCACCTAGCAAAGCATTGGTCACGTAGTAGGTACTTCGTTAGTACAAATGAACGGCTTCCTTAATCTGATTTTGTCTAACATTTCCTGGAACTTAAGATGATCAAAGGGTGTTGCCCTTTATCTGTTCAATTTTACTCTCTGTTCCTGGCTTTTCCTGTCAGTGAGAACTACAGTCCCAGTGCAATATTGTGATTTATAAGACATATATATTTTGGTCATTTAGATGATCAAGATGTATTTCTCATCCATATGTCGTTTTCATCCACAGTTCCTGTCATACAGTTCCCAAAACCCTTGGACTTTCCTAAGGGAGGACAGCCATATAGGGCTTTGGTTATGTTAATGAAGTGGCTTTTGGACCCCACCTAACGATGGGGGCTGGTTACCAGGGGGCCTAACCATTAGAGGCTGGAACTTTAGCCCCACCCCAGGACTTCAAGGGAAGGGAGAGGGGCTGGAGCTGGAATCAGTTGCTAATAGCCAATGTTTTAATCAATTGTGACAAATAAACCTCCATAAAAACCCAAAAGGCAGGTTTCAGAGAGCTTCTTGGTTGGTTAACAGAGATTTGGGGAGAGTGGCTCACCTTGCAAGGGCACGGACTCTCAGTACCCTTTCCTAATACCTTGCCCTATGTATCTCTTCCATCTGGCTGTTGCCTGAGTTACATCCTGTTAAAATAAATAAAACGGTAATTTGTAAGTAAAATGCTTCTCTGAGTTCTGTGAGTTGTCCTAGCAAATTACTCAACCCAAGGAGGGGGTCGAGGGCATCACTGATTTATGAGCCAGTTGGTCAGAAGCACATGTAACAACCTGTATTTGCGGCTGGCATCTGAAGGGGGTGGGGGCAGTCTTGTAGGACTGAACCCTTAACCTGTGGATGTTATCTCTGGGTACGTCATGTCAGAATTGAGTTGAATTGTAGGACACCCAGCCGGTGTCCCAAGAATTGCTTGTTGGCTGGGGAAGCTCCCCCCACGTTGGAATTTGTACCAGAACCAATTTACCCAAGCTTGAAATCTCGGCCAGCTCTGACTCCTCTTTGTCTTTCCTATCATTTAGACTTCAGTCTCTTTATTTCTTACACCGGAATGCCTGCTGCACTTTTTATTATATGCTGCCATGTTAGGCCAGGTCATCGTCTCTTACCTGAGCACCACAGATATGTACTGTTTGTGAGTTCATTGTACTAAAAGCTATCTAGTAACTTCTGGGCTTGGGGGCGTTAGGATCTATTACAGCTAACCTCTCAGACTGGCACCATAATGTTGGGCCTCCCTCCCCATCCCACTTATATGTCAGCGTAAATGCTTTAATCCAGGCAGGTGATCTCTGCAGCTTCCTGAATTCTTTTCCTGCTGTAAAGCCATTGCTTATATTCTTCCTTTCCCTTTCCACCTGTCCAAATCCTGCCCCTCCTTCAGAGCCCAGTTTAGGTGCCATATCTTTGCTGAGACTTTCCTCAAGCCCATGCACGTCACCATTTTATTTCCCTGAACATCTTTCAGTATTTATATTCTGTCCCCATTCATTGTGACACTTAATCGTTCACTCGCCTTGCGAGCGTACAGTGAGAATTTCTTGAGGCCAGGGGCGTTTCTTACCTTTCCTTCTGTAGCCCTCTCAGTACCTGAGATAGTGCTTTGCACACATTGGGCACTCAGTGAATACTTGGGGGGGGGGCGTTCCTGTAGTCAGTTTTGAGGCCCTGCAGCCATAGCACTCATGCTTCTAGGACTGTGCTCAGTGGATGGCCTGGGGATGGCCTGGGACAAGGGACTTAGCTCAGAGTTACCTCTGAATAGTTCTGCTGCCTGGTAAATAGATACAGCCTTAAGTTGCCATTGATTTGAAGGCATTAGGGGATTTTTACATAACGTCAGGGTGTTTTTAGGGGCTTTTTACCTAATAATGAGGGTGTTATGTAATGTCAAGATTAACTTAGTTAATCACTCACGTGTAAAGATGATCAGATTTTGCTTTACATTTGATACTTACAGACAAGTGAAAGTCAAAGTGGCTTTTGTTGTCTGGTGGGCTTTTATAGATTCCTTACTTCGTATCTTGTCTTTAGGCTTTAATGACTGATGAAACAATATCCAATGTGCCAATCCTTATCTTGGGTAACAAAATTGACAGAACAGATGCAATCAGTGAAGAAAAACTCCGTGAGATATTTGGGCTTTATGGACAGACCACCGGAAAGGTAAGAGAAAAATCTTCAGGGGACATATTCCTGTAAAGGAAATTCACAGCTTTAAAAAATTCATGTTTTACTATCTAGATTTTACTTATCTTTCTAAAGTTTAACTGGGCTTAAGATTTGTTTCATTATAGGTAATTTGTAGACTCTGAAGGTAGGAGTATGTTCTTTATAATGCGATACATTCTTCAGGTATTTGAGGATGAAGGAAATGGTACAAAAGGCAAAGTTACATTTAACAATTTTCTGACTGTCTTTCAAATTCAGTTCTGAGGAATCTCTTAAAAGAGCCCCTTTTAACCAGAAATCTTTTTTTTTTTTTTAAACTGGAGATTTCAGGTTATGAAGAAGAGTGATCATTTTTATGTCTCACGTTCCAAGCATTGAAATCCAAGCAGCGGATCATCCTCAGTGCTCCTTCCTCAGGGGGGTTGGACTGTTATCCCCGTTTTGCAGATGAGGAAACTGAGAGTGATTTGTTAGGTCTACACAGCAAGTCAGTGATAAAAGCAGGACTAGACGCCAAGTCTTCTAGATCAATAGGTTATGTTGTCTCCAGTTGGAAGGAGAACTGACTACTGCAGAAGCGTATGCTTGAGAGAGAAAATCTAGATCAGCTATAATTAAGCAGGAGTCGTGGTCTTTTCATCTCAGTGTTTTTAAAAATTAAAAAAAAAATTTCCTTTTGGGAGATCTATAACTTTGTTACTTCTTTACATGGTTCCTTAGTCTTACCTCTTGGTTACCTATTTCTGTCCAGAAATGCTTCCTTTAATTCATTTAGTTACCCCTCGTCTGCATGAGTGTTAGACACATGAATTTTTAATTTCTTCAGTGTAACCTGTTATAAATGTATATTTCTGAATGCTTGCATTAATGAGAATGTCCTTGTTTCTAAAAACTCCCAGACTTCCTTTGTCCATCAGAGCATGCTGGTTCTATGGGTGCCAGTGACTGGTTTCTTGGTTTGCTGCATCTCTGGCCAAGTGAATGTTGGTGTGTTCAGAGCAAATGCTCTTCACAGAGAGAGTGAAGCTAGGAATAGGACTGTGCTGCTTATTCTATTCTGAAAGCATGAAGCCCTGGGGAAGTCATCCACGTGGCCGTGACCACATTTCTGTAATTAATCCCTTCTTAGATTTGCTTTTGAAGAAACGAGAGGATTCTTGTGATCACCATTCAAGCTTTTCTCCCATGGAGATGCTAACAGGCCCTTCTTGGTTTTGTCTCCCTTAGGGGAATGTGACCCTAAAGGAGCTGAATGCCCGCCCCATGGAAGTGTTCATGTGCAGCGTGCTCAAAAGGCAAGGCTACGGCGAGGGCTTCCGCTGGCTCTCCCAGTATATTGACTGATGTTTGGACAGTGAGAATAAAAGAGTTTTACTTCTCTGGACTGATCCTATTCACAGCTTCCTCATGAACTTTTCTAATAGAACAAGGAGAGCTCTCCAACCATGTCTGCCGTTGAGAAGCCAAGAGTCTCTGTCAGCTCTCATCGCCCAGTGGTGACATGTGCTCTTCTCCACACTGTTGGGAGGTAATGCTGCCCTACGTGCTGGTGCAGGTCCGCATCCCGGGGCTTGGAAGCTGGCAAGATTTGCCGGGTAAAGCTGTGTGCCATCATGGGGCACCTGAAAAGAAAAACACGTCTCACCACTGTGGTTGATTTCAAAAGAAGTGATTCTATTTTTTAAAGAAAGTGTTGTTAATGTAATTGGTTCCCCTCCTAACTTTGAGTTTACAATTTACTTGGTCCAGAGTTTTCTATTCCTTTTTTTTTTTTTAATCTAGTGAATGGCATTTAGATACTTCATAAAATTATGCACAGATACATGTTGGAGGCCACAGGCGGTCAAGTGAACTTCTTCCTGTTGAGTTAGCAGGTTGGTGAGAGAAGCTCCCCTGTCTGTCCAGCTGCCTTGTAGCAGGTGGCATCCGTGTACACAGAGAACTAAGAAAGGACAGAACCTGGCCTCACCGCTGCAGCAGGTCCCACTGTGGCAAGCGAGGCTGATTCTTCCTCAGAGCGTATAGCAGATTGTTCACTGCAGAGGAGTTCGTTATAGAGTGGGTTATTATTATTAATATTATCACCTAAAAAGTTACAGATTTCAGCCGGTCTTTGCTTTTAACTCTTGTGAAGTTTTATTTTTCTCTGTAGCACTTTTTTTATTTTCAGTTATACGAAATGACTTTCGCCTCATAGAAGAGCTGAGAACATCTCCCGTGGTGTCATATCCTGCAGGTGTGTGTCAGCTACTTTTGCACACATTCTAGGGGGAATATGTCTGGATAGGAGAGTCACATAGGACAAAATTAACAGTTTAAGGGTTCTTGATTCCGTCACTTGAGAACTTAAAAATCTGGTATTTTAGCATTTGGTTGAATCTGGGAAAGATTTACTTAATGAGCTTTAAATTTTCCACTTGCAGAATTTGGTCTCTGTACTGGACTATTTATGAGTTCTTTTCATCAATTTTTTTGTTTTGGTGTTTAAAGTTTAACATCTGCAGTTTTTCCAGGTTGGTTGGTTGTTGTTTTTTGGTACGAAATTGCCTTTCTCCATTCCAGAAATAATCCAAGAATTTTGTGTAGGGCTATTATTCCTGTTGAACCAGCAACACTTAGTGTCCAGAAACACCCAGTACAGAAGCCTTAGCATCCCCAATGGTGAGGAGGATTGTTTTCGTAGCTTTCCATTTTCTTAATGTCATGTGTGAAATTGGATTTTCATGTTCTTAACCAATTTCTACCCTTGCAGAAAAAGATGATGGGATAGGAGATGGTCTTAGGATGGGAGGATATCTTCATTCATTTTTCCTTTAATGAAAGATTAGAGGGAGTTTCCTCAGAATTGAAAATTATGATGATGATACTTACTTGCTGAGGAGTCAAGTCAGTGGATTCTCACTTCTAATGTGAGAGTAGGGGAAGTGTGGGTAACAGACTCCTGGGGTGAGAGAGCATTGTTCTTTAGTTGGGTTTCTCATTGTTAGTCTTCAGTACTGACCTATTGGGAAAGCAGACCTTTTCACTGCCAGGTACAAGATGCGGAGGCTCAGTGAAGTGTAAGTCTAGGAAGAGCGTGACTTCATTTATGAGCCAGCATAGCTCGATTAAGACAGAACTGTTCATCTGAAAAGGGGTTAAAGCCTTAAGTGAATAAATCTAGCTAAAGGTGAAAGAATTAGGTAGTTAACTTGCATACTTTTAATTTCCTTTGGCTAAAGGTAACTCATACTTCTCTATCCAGAGACAAGAGAAGTATGATTGCTTCAGTGTTAGTTTTTCTTGTTTTTGTTTTTTCCCTAATCACTTTGTAGCAAGCTAGAAAATTATGGATTCTATGCAGGGCAGCTCTTTGTGAAAGTGGTTTGTCTTGGCCACTGGAGAAAGAGGGGGATTGAAAAGTCCAGCAGCACCAGTCTAGTTCTTGCCCCACAGAAAACACTGTTCCTATAATAAGAGAGTGGAAAGAAGCTGCTGTGAGGAGCTTGGCTCCTAACAGTGAGGATCAGAGCTTTTTGTACAGGAACTCCCATGAATTGAGACTTCATTCTGTTTTATCAGAGTGCATATATGTCCTATTTCAGGAAAAGTAAAACCGTCATTTACAAAAGAAAGTCAATCTGTATCCTAAGCATTTTAATAAAAAGTTCAAACAAACTTGCTGTCGTGCTTTTTTTTTTTGGCATTGGTTTGTTCTGAGTTTGAACATATCAAAACATTTGTTATGTGAGAAAAGCAAAAAGTTTTCCTTACTTATGGGGAGAAATATGTATAATGGATGTGAGAGACTTAAAATTTGCTACCAGAAAAAAAACAACAAAAAACGTCTAGGCCAATTCACATTCCACTAGAAGTAATAAATTTAGCACTGTTTGAGAGCCTTGGTGGTCATCTCTGCGACAGGTTGGACATGGCAGACTTTTGAACAAAATCATATTAATATGCAAGCAAGGACTGGATCCAGTTTAGTTGTGTTTCACTCATCATTTTATACAAAGTTGGAGAGATCCAGTTGAATGCTACGTTTGGCAAAATACAGGAAGGAATGAAACCTGTGCTTGTGCATTATGAGCTTGTAGGAGGGCAGGTTCTTTTTGACTATTAAAGTTATTGGAGGCAATCTGTGGTTGAAACTAATATCCATGTTACTATAAAAGGCAGCCATAGGTGTTACAATGTTTATAGGTGTTTGAGTTGGAGTGGAACATGAGACTTAAAGGCTGAGTCAATGAGCCCAACACTCCAGGGGTCCCACCTTGGTTGTTGGCTGTGACTATTATGATGTGTCATTAACAGACAAACCTGACGTATAACAATTCATACTGGAGGCTTGAGTGTCTTTAAGGGAGAATGACTGGGCTCTAGAAAGAAACTCTCAATTGCTAGGGAATTAGGAAAGTTGAGAGATTTTACTATGCTCCAGCCATCTTCTGTGTCACAGAACCAAAAAAAGACAGTGCTTGCTACAGGACTGCTAATTTCAGTCCTGCCTCATATTAAAATGGATTATTTCCCTTTCTCAAACAGGTGTGTTACTGGGAGCACTACGAGCATTACCCAGTGTTGTGCTGGGGCTATACCAACAGCTTTAGTTTTATTCAAAAATTTGAGGCAGAAAAGTGGTATAATTTTAGTTATTATTTTTCATTAAGTTGACATAAATATGTCCTAATAATCATATTAAAAATTAATGTGTATTTTAGTGATATGTCTAGCTTGTGGTGACTGGAGAAATCCTGAAGTCCCCCCGCCCCCCCACCCCCTCCCCAAATACACTTATTCATGTTCCTCTATCCTCAAGGATACTTCTTTGGGAAAATAGGGATGCTTTATGTTAGCTTAGATCATGATGACCATAGTTTGTGGGCCAAACCTGGCCTGCTGCCTGTGAGAAAAAAATGCTATTTCGTGATGTGAAAGTTGTGTGAAATTCGAATTTTAGTGTCCATAAATAAAGTTTTGTTGCAACACAGCCACCCCATTCCTTTAGCTTTTGCATGCTGCAGCTGCAGAGTTGAGTATTTGAGACAATGCATGGCCCACAAAACCTGAACTACACTGGCCCTTTACAGAAAAAGCGTTTGACCCCTGACCTAGGTAAATCCTGGGTGGTCATTATGTGAAATATGCATACTACAAAATATAGCCTTGTATAATTAAAATTTTTAATTTGTATAATTAAATTTATTTTATTAATTTATTATATTAATTTAACTTGTATAATTTTTACTTCAACCACTGCTCATAGTCAATTTTAAAGGGCAATTTTATTTGGAGCAAATCCATTTTCCAGGGGATTTGTCGTATTGGGCTTTGGCATCAAAAGACCCGAGATGCAGTCCGTGAGCTCCACGCCACCTAGTGGATTGCTGCCGTGTTCAGAATACTGAATTGGCCAAGGATTTCCTTGCCGTATGATCCCGTCAGAGGTCGAATGTCACCTCCACCTGGGCAGCTGCTGACAGGTGCTGTCATGGCCCTGGGCAAGTCTAGCCACGTCAGCGCTCATTTCTATTTCCTTTCCTGCAGCCCAACAAACAGAGAAGAGACTAGGCTCCGAGGGACCCTCCCCCTGCCCTTCCCCCCAGTCTCCCGGTAAAGCCGCACGCCTGTCACTCTCCCGGGCCTGTGCGACCGCTTGGTCCTCTACGCTGCCCACAGGTGGCAGGAACCAACAGGGAGCAGAAATGAGGGTCAGCGTCAGCAGCCAATCAGGTTCGGCCCCAGGCCCAGCCAATTGGGCCGGGTCTGTTGGGTTTAGCCAATCGGGTCCGACGAGGAAGACCTGAGTAAGCGCTTGCGCCTCTCGCTTGTAGCTCTGGGTGGCGCTCGGTGGGGTCCACCGGTCCCGGCTGGGTTCCTCGCTCACTCCCTGGATCTCCGGGAAACCCAGATACACCGTCCCGGAGCCATGGGGCGGCAGTGGGGGCCAGCCATGAGGGTAGCCGAGCAGACGGGCTGCGTGGTGAGCGCCTCCCGGGCCGGGCAGCCCGAGGCGGGCTCGTGGAGCTGCAGCGGAGTGATCCTGAGCCGCAGACCGGGCCTGGTGCTGTGCCACGGGGGCATCTTCACCCCGTTTCTGCGGGCGGGAAGCGGGGCGTTGACCGCAGCCGGCACTGCCTTCCTGCCCGGCGACAGTTGCGGCGAAGACCTGCGCCTGCACGTGCAGTGGGGCCCAACGGCCGCGAGTCCGGTAGGCCGCCCCGAACGGGGCCGCCCCGCGCTGTGCACGCCCCAGTGCGCCGGCCTAGAGTCCGGCCCCCTTGCCGGGCACCGCGAGCCGCCCCTGCAGCTCCCGCACCCCGCCGAGCTGCTGCTACTGTTGAGCTGCCCAGCATTCCGGGCCCACTTCGCGCACCTCTTCGGGAGCGAGACAGCAGAGCAGTGGCGCTTCGCGAGCACGGCGCCGGACGCCGAAGTGTCGGAGGACGAGGAAGAGGATCAGCTGAGAGCGCTGGGCTGGTTCGCGCTGGTGCGAGTGCGGCCCATCCCGGAGGAAGAGGCGGATGAGCGCGGGCCGAGAGTGGCCGTGGCGCCTCTGGGGGCCGTGCCCAAGGGCGCACCGCTGCTGGCCTGTGGCTCCCCGTTCGGCGCTTTCTGCCCTGACATCTTTCTCAACACGCTGAGCCGCGGCGTCCTCAGCAACGCGACCGGCCCGCTGCTGCTCACGGATGCGCGCTGCCTTCCTGGCACCGAGGGCGGCGGCGTGTTCGCGGCGCGGCCCCCGGGGGTGCTGGTGGCGCTGGTGGCGGCGCCCCTCTGCTGGAAGTCCCGCGAGTGGGTGGGCCTCACGCTGCTCTGCGCTGCCGCCCCTCTCCTCCGTGCCGCGCGTACCGCGCTTGGCCGCCTGCGACCCTGTGCCGCTTCCCTGGCGGCCCTCCTGCCGCCGGAGGTGGGCGCCCCATGGGGCCTGCCTCTCCGAGACCCCGGGCCCCCGTGGGCAGCCGCGGCTGTGCTGGTGGAATGTGGCACTGTCTGGGGCTCCGGAGTGGTCGTGGCGCCCCGCCTAGTGGTGACCTGCCGGCATGTGGCCCCCCGCGAGGCGTCCAGAGTTGTGGTGCGCCCCACCACCTCCAAGTAAGGCCCGCAAAGCTGCTCCCACTCTACTCCCTTACCAGGTCTGAGATCTGGATCCTAGGGATCAGGTCTTAATCCTTAGGACTACGGAGGCCTTCGGGCGTCTCGCTGGTGCTTTGGTGGTGTAGTGTGAAGAGATCTGGGACCCTCCCCTCATCCTTGGCTCCCAGAACCCCAGTACGGGATTCTGGGCCTCCTGGCAGGGGCTGAATGAGGCTTGGGCAATATGCCAACCAACTCTGAGTTTGGGAACTGGCTTCCCTGCATACATCTCTCCCAGTCTGGTTTCCTTCTGGGCAACTTCTGTCTCACAGCCCTGCACCCACACACCACTAGGCCGTTTGACTACCCCCAACTCCAAGTGGCTGTGAAGGCCGGGGGGCCCAGGATGCTCTCCTGGGATAATGGGTTGGGCCTGTTTGTCTTATTTACCTCTTAGATCTTAACCAGAGCTTCCCTCCCTTCTAGATCCAAATTACAGATGTGGGGTTCCACCTAATTAAAATGTAGGAGTGGAGCCCAGGCAGATAGATAGGGTTTGAAAATCTTTGGGTGATCCTGGTGGGTAGTCTGGTTGGGACGTTAGACAGTCATTTGTTCCCTCTCTGAAGAGAACACTCTAGTCCTCCTGTACTTCCACCGGCATGACAGTGGCTTTGGCTTCCTGGCTAGGTTTTCTAGTACATGTTCTATTTCCTGTGTAGGCCTGAGTGCTTAACTTAAGCCAGAGCAAAGCAGGGTAGCACCTTGGAGTTAGTCCTGATGTTCTCCTGTCCCTGCCTCAATCTAGCCTCCCAGTTCAGGCTTTTCAAAATCTATTGCATTTCCAAGGTTAACCCAGCCCAGCTTTGTCATAGAGGTCCCCACTGGCAGCCGACAGGCTAGCCATGACTTTATAGGGAAGACTGGCGATGACCATTTCCATGGGTGTATAATCCCAGATTCTTCACCCCCCTGCCCCACCCCACTCTTGCTCCTAAGAAAATCAACAGGTCTGCTGGAAGCAACCACTACAGAGTGTGGAGCAGGAAGCCCATGTGTGATCTTGGGCAAGTCACTTATCTAAGTTGCTTTGCCCTGAGTTGACATGTAAAGTCTTGGAACAGACACTGGCACATAGTAAGTGCTATAGAAGTGCTGGCATTTATGTAAACAAGGACCTAGAGGGATGAAGTCATATCATGCCTGCCCCACCAACTGACAGGATTGTCAAATGAGGCAGTGAAGGAAACGCTGGTCATGTTTGCTCTGGCTCCTAGCACTTACTATGTGATGTTGGGAAAGTTACTCAACCTCTCTGGGTCTCAAATGCACCATCTAAAATGGAGATAATACCAGTGCCTAGTTCGTAGGGCTGTTGTGAGGACTAAATGAATGGTGTCCACAGAATGCTAACACCAGGCCTGGCCGCTGTGCTCACTGGGCGTCAGGTGTTTACGATCATGGTGACATGCAGGAAGCTTTGCAGAGAAGTAGCCTACAGTTGTAAAGCATTTTTAGAAATCCCCCAGAATGGTTAAATGACAAGCCAAGAGTTACCGGCCTGGTAGGTTTCAGGGTTGACAACACATCTTTTAACTCTCAAGTCCATGACTTTTACTGTCACTCGTCCCTTTGCTTCTTCCATGTGCGAAAGGGTCAGAAAGCCAGCTTGTCATTTTGTTTCCCTTGCTCCCAGGAGTGCCAAGATCTGGGGACATGTAGTATTTGCCACTCGGGAGACATCTCCCTATGACATAGCGGTGGTGAGCCTGGAGGAGGACCTAGAGGGTGTCCCCATACCTGTGCCCACTGAGCATTTCCACAAAGGTAAAGGACAGAGGGTCTTCTGATCTGGGGTGGACCTTGGGAAGGGAAGTCAATATTGGGCACTCAAGCACTGCAGATCAGGGGGCCAGTCCCCCAGGCCAGCTCCCTTCCCCACCCGTACTGGGCTGATGAGTCAGGGTGGCATCGAGCTGGCATGAAATCCTGGCTCCAGTGCTTTGGCTGTGGATGCTGTTGGAGGCTTCCCTGCTTATGCCCAGCATATCTAAGGTGCTGGGGGGTGAGGGTGGCGGCAGGTGGGATCCCTGGTGAAGGATAAGCACGCCTCTCCTGAGGCCCTGTGCCAGTGTAGTGTGCAGATGCTCGGCCTTGGGGGCTCCTTATAACCCTGCAGGCTGGGCAGAGAGGTGTTGCTCCAGTGGCATGATTTGAGAAAAAGGCTTTGTGATGCTGCCATAGAGGTACCAGAGGTCTCATTTTGTGCCTGCAGTGTAATACAACTGCAAAGAGTACAAGCTCTCTGAGCTGGCATCTCCTGCCACTTACTAACCCTGTGTCCCTGGACAGGCAGCTTACTGTTCTCTGCCTCAGTTTCCACATCTGTGTAGTAGGGATAGCTCCCTACTCCTGGGTGTTAGGAGGCAGGGGTGAAGCACTCAGCCCTAGGCCCTGAGCATTCAAAGCACTTGGTAAAGGAAGGTTCTGTAGTCATCACCATTTTTTTTCACCAAGGGATTTCTTAGTCCCAGGAGTAGATAGATTGATGTTAATTCTACAAACATTTATTGAACACCTAGCTAGGTGCTAGGAACTCCAAAATGTGCCCCATCTATCAGGGGACATAGGGCTGGGGAACAGGCTGATGCTGAGGAGAAGGGGTTGAGCAGGTGCTGGGCTGGGAGCTCAGTAGAGGTCCTGGCCTCTAACTGTGGGGACCTGGGGAAGGTTCTCTGAAGGCAGGAGTATCTGAGCAGAAACTTGAAGGGCAGAGTTTGGAACTTTGGAGAGGACAGGAATAGGGTTGGAGAGGGTGAGTCTTGCCCGGCAGAGGAGGCTTCTCAGCTTCACCCTCCTTCCCTCTGGCAGGCGAAGCTGTCAGCGTGGTGGGCTTCGGCATCTTTGGCCAGGCTTGCGGGCCCTCGGTGACCTCAGGCATCCTGTCTGCTGTGGTGCAGGTGGATGACACCCCAGTGATGCTGCAGACCACGTGTGCTGTGCATGGCGGCTCCAGTGGGGGACCCCTCTTCTCCACCCACTCGGGGGATCTCCTGGGTAAGCAGCTGCTTGGCCCTCTCCCAGCTTTCCCCCTGCCAGAGCCTCAGGACCTTCTAGTGACTGCTCAGTGTCCAGCCCTGGGAGCCCCCCTCTACCTGGAAAGATGGTGTTCTTATGCCCAGGAAAGAGTTAGGCACGGTTTTCAGGCTGTTCTGCTCCTGAGGGTGGAAAGGGACAGATGCTGAACTGTGAGGGAAAAGGTCTGGGTTCTGGTCCTTTCTCTGCCACTAAGTCACTTTGTGACCTTAGGTAAATCACTTAATCTCACTCAGTCTGTGAACCTCAAGAGTTGGATTAGTCCAAGCCTTCAGAGACTGGGCAGGTAAAGTGAAGGAATGAGTGAGTGAAGACAGCAGAGAGTGGAGGGTCAAAGGTGAACTGGGGTGAACCCTACTCAGCTCCAGTGTCATTGCCACATTATGAAGGAATGGGGGCCTAAGACTGGCCCATCTCCGATTTTTCACAAGAAGCTGTGAACCTCTTTGTGTGTGTGTATGGTTGTTAGATCTTTCAATTTTTAAAGTTTGGTAACTAAGTTAGGTGGGTTATTTATTTTTTTTAAGCAATCCATTTATCTATTTTTAAGAAAAGCCAACATGAGTCCACATGGATACCTCCAACTGCAGGCCAGCACACAGGTCCATGTGCACTGCCCCTTTTCTCGTTTCTGACTGCTTTCCCCCAGAGCGAGAGACTGGCTCTTACAAGAGACAATAGATTGCTTATTTCTGCAATCGTAGTATGCAAATAAAGTTAACCATGACTTATTAAAACGTGTATACAGATAAGTAGATACAGAAATAAATATGTATGCATGAATATATATATATATATATATATATATATATATATATATATATATATATCCCAGCTCTGTCGTTGTGACACCCCAGTTGCAATGAATATACCAACAGCCCAGATCTTGCTTTCTAAGAGCAATTCTCTAGTAAAAAGAACCGGAAACTGGTTGATTCCAGGACTGGGACAGGGAAAATCCACGATGAGCCTGAAGTACCTTGTGGTACTGGAAAGGTAGGAAATCCTAACAACGACAGAATGATGGGGCATGTCACATGTTGAAAGAACCAGAGCTGACTTGAAGGAACTCCCATTGGAACAACTTGCGCAGCAGAACAAGTACCAGTAATGTTGGATTATAACCCAAAGGAAAAAATGAATATCCATGAGTCCACAGTGCTATAAACAAATAACCGAATAAATTTTTAAATGGAGACAAGCAACAGCTCTTCGTTACAGAAGATTTCCAATTAATAAATGCAGACAAAATGAGGGAAATAGAAAGTCACTATTGGTTCACCACGGTACGAATTGCTGCAAACAGGATCTGCTGATGTATGCTAAAATCATGGGCAAACGTTTAAATACAACCAGGATATTTGCCTTACCCTAAACTACCTAGTACGTTACAAAGGGGAAAATAGTAAGTCTAAGGGAGAAACCTGGCAAATGCCACCTTAGCCGAGTGATCAAGGTTAATATCACAAGTAATGATTATAGACATCATACGGCTCCTAACAGGACACACTGAGAAGGATTCGTTGTTTCTCAATAAGGTGTAAACCTCAGTCTTATGAGAAAACATCAGGGAGACCCAAACTGAGGAACAGTCTACAAAATAACTGCACCTGTATTCTTCAAAGTGTCAAGGCTTCATGAAAGATAAGGACAGACTGTAGAACTGACCCAGGTGGGAAGAGTCTTAGGAGAGGTGACAACTAAATGCCATGTGGAATCTTGGAATGCCTTCTGGAACAGAAAGAACATGAATGAAGACACTAGTGAAATCCAAATGAGATCTGTGCTTTAGTTAATAGCATTATACCAAGGTGAATTTCTATTCAAGATGTTTAATAGAAGGGAAAGGTGAATGAAGGATGTACAGGAACTCTACTATTTTGGCAAGGCTTCTGTAAGTCTAAAATTGTCTTTACAACTACATGCGGGGCGGCCAGTTGCTCAGTGGTTAGAGTGCAGTGTTCCTCCCGTAACACCAAGGTCCCCAGTTCGATTCCCACATGGGCCAGTGAGCTGCGCCCTCCACAACTAGGTTGAAAACAATGATTTGACATGGAGCTGATGGGTCCTGGAAAAAACACACTGTTCCCCAATATTCCCCAATAAAAAATTTAAAAAAAAAACTACATGCATACACATGCACACACATACATGCACTACGCAGGCCAAACAAGTGTCTGTGGGTCTGATGTATTCATCCGCTCACTTGAGTGCCTCCTCTGTGCTGGGCACGGTTCTTGGTCTGGGGAGTCTGCACAAACAAAGCAAAAGGTGTGCCCTCATGGACCTGACCCTAGTTGGAGAGAGAAAATCAAATAAGTGAAACACTGTTAGATATTGATGGTGTTAAGGAGAAAGTAAAGTGGGGAAAGGGGACCAGGGTGTGGGCAGCTGGTGTCCATGAAGGGAAGCCTTGCGTCTGGGCGCTCCAAGCCCCCAACAAGCCTAGGGCCTCCAGGATGGAGATAGGCCTCCCTTCCCATCCATCCGTCTGCCTCCTGGCTCACACCCTCTTTTCCTCTCTGACTCCTCAACAGGCATTGTTGCGAGCAACACCCGGGATAATAACACGGGGGCCACCTACCCACACCTGAACTTCAGCATTCCCGTCACGGTGCTCCAGCCGGCCCTGCAGCAGTATAGTCAGACGGGCGACCTGGGCAGCCTCCGGGAGCTGGACCATGTTGCCGAGCCAGTGAGGGTGGTGTGGCGGCTGCAGCAGCCCCTGGCAGAGGCCCCACGGAGCAAGCTCTGAGGCTATCACCCCTGGAGAGAAGAGCAACCGTTTTATGCCATGGGAAGTGCTGAGGCGATGGTAGCCTCTGGATCCTGACTGGTGACTTTTCCATCACTACCCCCCTCGTTTGGTTCTGGAGTCTGGATCAGACTTCTCAGCCCCATGGGTCTCCTAGCCAGCAGCCCATTTTGGGGTGCTTTCTTCAGCCCCCACCTCTCTCTGCCCCCAGCACTAGACTTGGCTCTGTTAGTCCCCACCTGGGGATCCCAGCACAACTGCAGAACAGCCCTGATCCTGACAGGCCGATGCTGGCTGGGAGGCAGCCGCTGTGTCTGTTCCCTGTCTCCTGATGGCCACTGGCTGCCTGGGGCAGCTTCTTCACAGGGGCTTTGGCTCCTCTCTGCTGGCTGTCAGAATTGGGCTGACAGAGCCCTGGGACTTCCTCAGAAAACCTCGGCAGAGGCCCTGCTTTGAAGACCAGAGACGAAGGAAAGGAGCATCTCCCTGTTCTGCCAGACCTATGGGGAGACAGCCCCCGAAAAGCAGGCCTGCTGTATCTTCCTATGTCGGTGTCACTGAACTGCAGGGGCACTCTGACAGTGCCTTCACTTTCTAACCCTTACAGTGGGTCTCAGGGATCTTGAGGGGTAGAGTGTGTCTGATTGGGGTTTGGGAATAAACAGGACCTCTATACTTGTACATAGCCGCTTCTTTGATTTCCTTTTTGTTTTGAGAGTTGAGTCGGGAATAGGCAAGCACCAGGCCCAGAAACATACCTTTTCCGTCTCACTTTCCCGGTGCAGTTTGATCTCCTAGGATACTCTCGTGTCAGACTGGTCCTGGTAGCGGGTCGCGGTGCCAGTCAGCACTGGATGGTTCTCATAGATCCCAAAAGGTGGTGTGGACTTGGCCTGGCAGCAAGTGTTTCCGGAGCACCCGGGCTGTGCCCAGGCCTGTGGCAGGCCCTGGGGCGGGTGGGAGTTGGGGAGTTCAAAGGTGAAGGAGGCCAAGTCAGCCCCGATGAGAAGACAACCCTGCAAGTCGGGAACATGCGACCCTCAAGAAATGATTGTTAAATCATTGACAGGTGGAATGCCATTTGGGACCGGCGGGGGTGGGTGTGGGGGGGTGGGTGCCTAATTCTAAATACCGAGAATCCTTGGGAGGACTTTGTGTCTAACTTCTTGTAGAGTGCCAACTCGGGGCACCGTAGAACACCCTGTGATGGTTGTTTCCCCCTGTATGGATTAAGAATGGGTCCAGACGGCAGTTAGCCTGAGAGAAGTGCCAGAGTAAATTAATGGTAGCAGGGGGTGAGGGCTGAGGCTTGGCTTTGCTGGGAGGGGTTGGGAGAAGGTTTATTTGAGCACGTATGGATACCAAGTAGCTCAGGCTATTAGGGGGAGACCAGTGTGTCAGCCCGTTAGAACGAAGGGCAGGGCAGCTTTGTCCTGCTCGGATGGAAGACTGTCCAGGGGCCCAGGGAGGGGGGATCGGGCAAGGCTTCATCAAGAGAACTTGAGCTGAACCCTGAAAGGGGAGTAGGTGTTTACCAAATGGACTGGAAACAGGGACAACCTGTGTTTCAAGTTGAGAGCAGTGGGAGCTGGTATAAGGACATGTGAAAATACACTCCTGTTCTGGAAGTACTAAGTGGAGAGAAAAGTGGAAAGGAGCAGGTCTGGAGGCTGGAGAACCAGTTGCAATGGCCCTGGCGAGGGAGAAGCCACCTGAGGCGGGTCTGTCTGGCTGAGCTCATGGCTGACAGCCAGCAATGCTTCCTCCTCTTAGATTCTGTGATGTTAGACAATCTGCCTGCCATCCCTAATAATCGTTAAAATTCCATAGAACGTCCAATGTTTCAGCATCCAAACCCTACCTTCCACTACCTCTGGCCCCTGGAAATTCAAAGACAGAAGTTCTTTGTTAAGCAAGAGGCCCTGATGCTTTGTCCCAAAGCTAAGGGCACTGTTGAGTGGAAATACGAATGACGTGGGGTGAGCTGCCGGGGACAGGGCGCGAGAGGGGTTGCACTGAGACCTTCTTCCCTCTCTTGGATCAAGGTGTCCTCTGTTTGCCAAGAAAGTGTTGTGTTGAATGTCAGACACCATTCCTGATTTTTGTGGTTTGGAGCAGGTCCTTGGAGATGGGCCACACCAGCTTTGACGTGCCGCGTGCCAAGCCTGCTGGGCCCCCGCATGCCTCTCCCTCCTGGTTTCAGGCGTATGCTGCAATTTTTAGGGTCCTGCCCCTTGTACCCTGCTTGTTGGAATCCTCTTCACCTATCCAGGCCCAGCACCTCTGAGAAGGCTTCCTGGCCCTTCCAAAGCCCCAAGGCTGTCTCCCTTCCCTGGGCAGGCTGTAGTGCTCTCTATTTACCTCTCTGCCTCCCACAGGGCCAGGGCATGTGCCCAGTAAATTTCCAAAGCTTGCTTGACTCATAGTTGAGGCTCTGCTTTGCCCACTCCGTGACCTCCAGCCCCTTGGGAATGATGCCCTGTTGACGGTTTCCTGGCTTTAGGGTCAAGGCCCAGCTCTGCTTTACTAGCTGTGTGATTTTGCCTAAGTTCTTAGCCTTGAGCCTCAGTTTCCTCATCTGTGAAATGGAGATTAATAAAACTCACCTTGGGGGACCTGTGTGAAAAGTACATTTGAGGATCTATCCAAAGCACTGAATTTGTGTTCAATAAATATTAGTTACCATTTTTCTAAGAGTACTGGTAGGATTGTTTTATCAGAAATGCATCATTCTGGTTGCCAGGGGTTGGAGGGAGGGAGGAAGGAGGAGTGACTACTGGTGAGTATGAGGTTTCTTTTTGGAGGGATGAAAATGTCCTGGAGTTAGATAATGGTGATGGTTGCACAACCTTCTCATCGCCGATTGTACACTTTAAAAGAGTGAATTTTGTGGTATATGAATTATATTTTAATTTTAAAAAATCATTCATTTAAGCAAGCATTAGTGAACTCCTAGGGAACCAAGTGCTGTCACTACCAGATGCTGGGGACCCAAACAAAGCCCAGCAGAGTGAGGTCTCTGCCCCAAAGAGCTGGTCAAAAGGGATTGTTGTCTTCCTTGGTGTCAGAGTTTAATCCGCACCCTACTTTCCTGTAGGGGTTTCAGGAGGAAGAAAAGGAGATAACTTTGGAAGTTATTTGCAAAGTCCGGGACTAATGCAAGGTTTGCTGTGCCTGGAGCCCCAAATCCAACCCATGGCTCTATGATGATTCCTTGCGAGACAGGATTAGGATGGGCAGGGCCCATGGGCTCTCTGCCCCCACACTCTGTCACCATTGCTCTTCTGGGCCCCCAAGGCCTGAGAGGAGGAGGTGGGGACTTCCACATCTCTGACCATATTCCCTCCTTCAGCCCCATTCACCGGGCAGGGTGCCAGCTGGGATAGGAGGAGAAGCAAGGATTCCAGAGAACTGGAACATGCAGCCTGGGCTTCGTAGGCTGAGAACAAGAGTAGAGTACTCACAGGAGCACCCCAGCTTGAGGTGATTCTGGGCACCAACGTCTTATCAATGGAATTGACCACAATGCTCCCTCTGCCAGGGATATTGGATGCAAGATCTGTGACCACAGCTTTTAGAAGAGGTACAGAAATGCCACTTCTAGTACAAATGTTCCTGAACACCGGATAGAGAAGAACAGTATTCAAAAGAGTGTTGGGCTGGGAGCCAGGGATCTGCTAATGCCTCGGGCAAGCTAATCAGCCCGTATAACATACCTATAGTAAATGGCTGTTGTGTATTAACCACTGCTGTGTGGCAGGCACCACACTAAAACACTTCACATGATCTAATTGGATCTTTTCCACTACTCTTAGAGTAGGTGCTAATATTTGCATTAAATACATGAAGATGGCTTATCTGTCACCAAATTAGCTAGATCCTACTGCCAGGTTGTAGCTTGCATCCGTCCGTTTCTCCCCAGATCCTAGTCCAAACTCTCTCTTTTTTCTTTTTTGTCCCCAGACTGCCCTCCTAAGTTGTTCCCCCAATTTCAGGCAGCCTTCCCATTCCCCCATCTTTTCACCACAGAACACAACTCAGACCTGTCACTCTTCTGCTGAAAACCCTGCAGTGACATCCCATTGCTCTTAGGATGACAGGGAGTCTTCACCAGGACTGTACGACCCTGCCCACGCTGGCCACTCTGTCTTCCGCCTCTGCAATGCCCCCGCTCTCAGCAATTTGTCCTGCCTCTGGGCCTTTGCATTCCCAGAGCACGCTTGCCTCCTCTCTGCTCAGGGCTAACTCCTTCTCGTCCTTGGAGAGAGAGGCCTTGGCATCCTTCCTGTGCCGCCAGTCTTTCTTACTGCAACGTGATACATGTTTACTATACCTGTCTTTCCCCCGACTAACACCTTATCCGAAGGAAAGCAGAAACCATGCCTGTTTCGTTCTCCCTTTTATCTCCCAGCGCCTCGCACAAGGTTGGTCACACAGCGGTGCTCCACTGGGTTGGCAGGATTATTTATATGCGCGACGGGAGGAAGTTGGTAATCGCCCAAGGCGGCACAGCGGGTGCGGGGGGGGGGGGGGGGACGGGGGGACGGGAGCCCTTGCTCTGACGTCCCGGTGGGTTCAAGTTCTCTGGAAGAAAGTCGGGCGGAACTTTGAGCGAGTCCGAGGGGCTCGCGCAGAGCCGGGCAGCATCGGCTTCAGGGGTCGTCTGTTCCGTGGTGGAGGCCATTCCCACTCGCCCGCGGGCCCGCAGTCCCCGGTGGGGCCGGCCGGGGGTGTGGCGGGGGCGGGAGGGCCGACGCGCTGAGTCACGCCGGCCGGGAGGAGCCTCGGGGCCGGGCGGCAACCCCAGCGGCGGGCGCCAGCGGAGCAGCGGCTGGAGACGGCGCGCGAGTGAGGCGGCGCGTTGGCCAGGCTCTCGGGGTCCTGCAGAAGAGTGGAACAAGGGAGCGCCGGGGCCTGGAAAGCTCAACTGACAGCGTCCGAGGTCGGTGGGGCGCGACTTGTGGCCTTGGGAGGAGGGGTCTGTCGTCTAGGATACGGGGCTCGGGCCTGCAGCACCCTAGTTCCCCCAAAACACAACAGGGAGATTTACTCTCGGAGAGGGCAGGGCAAACTCGCCCCATCCCCGTCCGCCCCCCGAAATTCCGTCTAAGTCTTCCCAGGTAAGACGGGTTACCCCATTCTCCCCCGAACCCCCATCCTGGAGGGCTCCGAGATTCGCCGCTGGGTGGAAGCTGGTGTCACAGCGCAGGAGGAAAACCTCCGTTTCTAGGAGGAAATACCCTGGTTGCCCTGTGCCTACAGGCTCCGGTGTATTCCGGGCCAGCCTCTCGCTCCACGAAGCCCCAGGTTCTGTGTGGAGAAAGGCCAGCGGGCGCTGAACTACCTCTGATGGGGCTGGGGAAGCCCAGGACGCCTGAAATCTACCGGGAGCTGCATTTAGTGGGTAATGGTGGGCGCTTTCCTTCCAGCACCATCCACTAAACACACCCAGCCTATCTCCTCCAAGAGTCCCTTTGACCCTTGGATGTACTGTGAGGGTAGGGAGGGAAGAGGTGCTTGGGAGGACAGGTACAGGGCAGAAGGTCAGTTTGGAGAGGGGTTTCCAGGTGTCCCAGGTGTTCAAAGGACAACTTGTAAAATATGTAAATATGCAAAATATTAAGGAGGTCTGCCCAGGTTCTAGTATGTGTATATGTGTGTGTACGTGAGTGTGCCTGAGTGCAAGACCCAAGCTCTCAGACCCACCTACCCTCACCCCAGCACCTTGAAAGAAGCCCCCTGAGGGCACTGTATGTAACCCCACATGTGGAGGGCCTCCAGTTCAAGGGGGGAGACTGCTGCCCCGCTGTTCCCCGCCTTGATCAGGCCTACTCAGGGCTTAAGTGGTGGAGCTGGGCAGAGCTGGTGTACTGCAGGGCCAGCCTGGTCTTTAAGTGGTGGTGAAATGAAGAAGCCAGGGTCCAGACAGGCGGCAAGCTGGGGGTGGGGGAGTTAAGGGAACCACAAAGTAACTGGCTCCCAGGCGGGTGGACAAATTTTGAGGCCTAGGTTTTCTGTGCAGGAGTATGTATGACACTAGAATGAGCCTGTCTGTCCAGAGCTGCCCTCTCCTGGGCAGGAAAGGACAGCCCCTTCTTCAGACTTTGAGTCCCTTTCACAAATTGGTCTTTTTAGGGTTATATTCTGCGTGTGTTCCCTGGGGTCCTGGCCATGGAATGCACACTCTTAACCTGTCCCCAGTTGTCTAGTGAAGGAGGCTGCAGGTGGAGAGGGGACATTCATGGTCTTGAAGTCACAATCTAGTGGCCCTCTCATCTAGGATGCCACTCTGGAAACATGGCTGTAGAAATCTACCCTGGGAATAACTGTTTGACTTATGATCAAAAAGCTCTGTGTTGTATTTGTAACCTCTGTGAGGCCATCCTGGGTGACGTCCAGGCTTCAGTCGGCGCCTACATGGTTCCTGCTGTATGTCTTCAGAGGCGTGACCTCTCAACAGCTTTGGCATAAATGTAACTTCATCGTTGTTTCGTAGATTCCTGAAATCCCCTGCCTGTATTATTAGAAAAGAATCCCCCTGGGGTAAGGCTGAGCGTCCTTGGTGGAGAAAACAGGATTTACTGAGAAAATTCCAGTGTAAACCAGATTGTGTACGCGGGGCGGCGTATGTGAGGGGGGTAAGAGGTAAAATTCCTTAGCTGCTGCTGGGCAATTAGGATTTGTTCTCTTGGACCTTCTTTTATGCTAACATTCCTGAATCGAGGTGGATTTAGTTAAGATTCTCTGTGCTCTCCCCCTTGGCTTGATGTTCAGTTCAAAATCAGATTGTGGGTTTGGCAGTTCCTCAAAAAGTTAAATCTAGAATTACCGTAGGACCCAGTCATTCCACTTCTAGATATATACTCAAGAGAATTAAACACATATGTTCACACAAAAACTTCTATGTGAATATTCATAGCAGCATTATTCACAATAACCAAAAGGTGGAAATAACCCAAATGTACATAAACTGTCAAATGGAGAAACAAGATGTGGTGGATCATCATACAGTGGAATATTACTCAGTTACAAAAAAGGAATGAAATACACATGCTATAGCTTGGATGAATTTTGAAAACATTATACTAAGTGAAAGAAACCACACAGAAAAGGTGTGGAATAGGCAAATCTGTAGAGACAGAAAGAAGATTGGTGGTTGTTGCCAGGGGCTGGCGGGAAGCGGGTGGGGATGAATGCTTATAGATGTGGTTTTCTTTCTTGTTTTTCTTTTTTTAGGGTGATGAAAATGTTCTGGTATTAAAGTGTGGTGATGGTTGCACAACTTTATGAATGTACTAGAAACCACCAAATTGTATACTTTGAAATAGCAAATTTTATATGAATATCTCATTTTTAAAAAATTAGATGATAGGATTGCCCTGTGTTTAAAGCTTTATTATTTCTATAAAATGACTCATTTAAAAATATTCAAGCGATAAAAAAAAAAAGGTCAAAAAATAAAATAAAAACATCATCTGGGGACCACTATACACATTTTGGTTTAGAGCACAGGTCTGTCAGACTATTGAGGATCGAACTTGGACAAGTTACTGACTTTCCAAAATGGGGAGAAAAACACCGGTTCAATGCACAGATCTGGGTCAAAGTGCAATGAACGCCAGCTGTTATAGTCAGCAAAATGAATGGAAGGTGTAGAGATTTCCCGTATGCCCCCTGTCCTCACACATACATAGCTCCCATTATCAGCATCGCTCACCAGAGGGGTACACTTGTTATAGGTGATGAACCTATATTGACATAATCACCCAAAGACCCAAAGATGTTTACATTACAATTCCCTCTTGGTCTTTTGCATTCTATGGATGTGGACAAATCATGGACAAACTTTTCAGGTAAAAATCATCTACTCTAATAAAGTAAAAATCATCCATTCGAAAAATGAATGGCTCCAGAATATTCCATTGTGTGGGTGTATAACAGTGTATCCTGTAGTCTCTTCCTGATGGAGCCTGTCATTGATTGAGTCTGTTTGCCCAGCACTGCTGCTCCATTAGAACATATAATTCAACATCTCATCAATTGCACACATGCTTTTTGAGCACTTACAGGGTGTGGCTGGGAACTAAGGTCCGTGACTTAGGCCCAGGGTTTCGGTATCTGGCCAAGTAGGTCATGGCCGAGCAGAGGGGAGTCCAGCTGTCCTCAGGGGCCGGGCAAAACTTGGCACTGGAAGAGCCAAGGGAGAGTCAGCATGTCCAAGGGCATTGGGCAATGGAAGCTGCTAGGAAGAAGGGTGGTATCAGCTGGAGAGCTGCCAGCCCACCATTCCCTCAAGTGAGTGGATCAGAGGTCAGTAGAGGAGAGAGTAGAGCAGATTCCAGGAGAGCCTGAGGTGCTTGGTGCCTAAAAGACCTCCTCTCCCCTCCCCCCATCTCCTCATGGGGTAGGTGTGCCCTCCGACCCCACACCCACCCCTGGAACTCCAGAGAAGCCATTTGCCTTCACTGAAGGTGTGCCTAGTTGGATAGGCCAGGGTTTGCCCTTTGGAGAAGTCAGTTGGTGATCCTGAGCGTGCTAAGGGGACAGAGAGGGGTTCAATGCCTTTGGCCAATCCCCTGCCCATCAGGACTGTGCTGGGGTCCCTGGGCTTTCTCTCTTCCCTGGGAAGGAGACCCTGTGAGGGCCCCAGGACAGGCCTGGTGGTTAGACATGGCGAGCATGTCGGCCCAAACGCTACCCTGGCGTGCCAAGCACCCTGTGTGTGCTGGCCCCTGCCCCCTGCCCTGCTGGCCTCCCCACCTTGTTCACTGAGCTCATCCTAAGCCTCCCTTTAGCCGCTGGATTTCATGGCCCAAGCTGTTCCCTCTGTCGAGAAGCCCCTGGCCTCAGCTATGTTCAAAGGCTTCTGCTTGAGCTTCCCTGGGTGGTCCAGTGTGACCTGACGCATGGTACACACCCCCTGTCCCCAAGCTGTGCAGCCTCTCTCGGGCCTGTGCCCAGCCAGCTTGGAAGCAGAGCTTTCTGGGTGTTCCCAGACCTTCCTGCTGGCTGCTGGCCCCAAGGGCAAGCTGGCACAGAGGGAGCCAAGGGGGCATGTGAAACATACTCCTTCCGTAGCCTGCCTCATTCTCTGACACATGGCCAGGCCCTGCTCAGCTCCTGGTGTCCACACCTCACCTCTGGCTAGGCCCCTGGGCCCTCTTGGGTTTTGGCTCCCAGGAGACATTCTCCTTCTGGCCCAGTTGGCAGATTCAGCCTGATGAGCACTCGGGATCAGCTCTGGACAACCTTTCTGAGGGCCTGGAGCAGCGAAGGTGGCATTGCCTGCTGGGCACTTGTCCTGCCCCCCTCCCCCCCCAAGGGATGGGTAGCGTGCACAAGCCTCCATGCATTGGGGAGCATCTAGCCAGTGAGAAACAACATTAAATCCCCTCCAATCTCCTGTGCCAGATATAGCCTTTCCAGGTTCTCCCTCCCCAGGGAGAAATTAGGCAGTGGGCACTTGAATATCAATGAGAATAGTGACTGGAGGTCCAATCATAAGCTGCCCCCATAAGTGACAGAAGATCTGGGGACCATCTTGGGGGCCACCATGTCTTGGAAACCTATGTGTGCAAGGACATCTCAGGGTGTCCCCTCCCATTACAGGGGGTAAATGGAAGCCCAGAGAGGGAAGGCGTTGTGCCCCAAGCCACACAGATGATACAGGATAGAGTGGTGGCTTTCCAGCTGCCTGCAGTGCTGCCTGAGAGGGTCCCCATATGGGCTAGGACATGCTTCCCCATCGAGCCTTTGGGCAGCTTGCTGTCTATCCCTCAAGGCTGACCTAAGTCCCCTTCCTCCTTCCTTGCCACCCCTCCCTGCTGCCATCTCCCACTCTGAACCTCCCCTCCCTGGAACCCACAGCAGCTGTTGGGCCTCTCTTGCTGTTTTCTGTGCAGTGTGAGCTTTGTTTCCTTCCTTAGTGTCTCTCCCTGGCAGCCTGGTTTATTTCTGCATCTCCTTAGAGTCTGGCACAGGCCAGGGGGAGGTTTGATTGCCTGTCGCCTCGAGCCAGCGTCTCCCAACAACCCCTTGCTGCTCTCAGGATCTGAGCTGCAGGCCAGGAGTCTCTGCTCCTCAAACAGCTGGGCTGCCACACGGGAGAGTCCTGGGGCCCTGAACCAGGAGCCTCCTTCACTGGGGCTGAGCTGTGCTGGGGTCGAGGCCCCTGGCTGCAGCCCCAGGCCAGGCCTCTGCCCTCCCGAGGGGCAGCCTCTGGGATGTGCCAAGTGACCCAGCCCTTTGGAGGCTGAGCCAGTAGATAGCCTCCCAGGCTGGCTACGGGAGCCCAGGCAGGCGTTGCCACCTTCTTTTTCCTCTGTGCTCTGCGGTTCAGCATCGAGTGCCCCAGCCCCGCGTGGCTCTCTGCCTCAGATGTCCTCCAGGGTCTAGCTCTGTGCCAGGGTTCTTGAATTTTAGCTCCTCAGGGACTCAACCAAGGTTTGTTTTCAGTTTGCTGGGAACTAGTCAGGCTGCCGCAGTCCATGTGTGACTGTGAGTCTGGGGCACACTTGGCCTGCAGACCTGGCCCTCCCTGCGGACACTCTCATCGATGGCAGCTCCCTGGTCTGGGCACAAGCAGGACCTTGCTCGCGCCCTGCTCCCCACCCCCGGAGCCTGTGTGATCAGCACTTCTCCTCCACCTTCTTTCTTACTAGAAGACATTCCTTCTCGGTCCTTCCCCAGCAGTGTCTTCTCCCAGCAGCTCTTTCTTGCCCCGTCTCCTGGGGGCTGTCGCCCAGCAGTCCCAGTATACACCAGCTGTCCCAGGAATGCTCAGAGGAGTGACCTGTGCACTGCAGGTCTCTCTTCCCCACCCCACGGTCACGGCCTGGCTCACACTGCATCCTGTTTTGCAGGTTGATTGTCATCACCTGCCAATTGATCTCAGACCTGGGGCTCACGCTGGTGACCTGTCAGTGGGCAGGTCTGTCTGGTGGCAGTGTTTGCTTCTGCAGGGCTTAAAGAATTTTATTTAGTTCCTCTGATGTGGCCTTGCTCGCAGTTCCCCACATGTGTGCCCTCTGGTACTGTTACTATGCACCCGATCAGCTTCGTATATCTGCAGTACCCACCTGAGTTTGTAAGCCCCACCTTTACAGGGGCAGAGACCATATCTGTCTGTCTGTCTGTCTCTCTGACCACAGGCTCCATGGCACAGAACATTTCAAAGAGCAGGAGCCCAATTAATGTATGTTGTTGAGTGAGCAAACACACTGAGTGAAAAAAAGTACAGAATAGTTTAAGTGTGCAAACAAATAATTATGATTATAGGTACACAGAGTATCTCTGGCAGGATTCATATAAACTGAGTAGTAGTGGGTGCCTTGGAGAAAGGAACTGGGTGGTTGGGGAGTGGGATGCAATTATGATACCCTTTGTTTTTTTGGACTTTAATTCAAATTTTACAAAATTGGAATTTCATGAATGGACATAATTGAAAAGGATCAAGTGTTGGCATTTGAGTCCTTTCTCACTGTGGGCTCAGCCCTGCCCTCCCGACCCCGAGGCCCCTGACTCGGATGTGGTCTCTCCTCCTAGCCCAGCAGAGCCTACTTGGAGATGGGGTCCCAGGTCTCGATGGACGTGCGAGGTGTGCGTGTGGTGATTGTGGGCGGCGGCTTTGGTGGGATTGCGGCCGCCAGCCAGCTGCAGGCCCTGAACGTCTCCTTCGTGCTGGTGGACATGAAGGACTTCTTTCACCACAACGTGGCCGCCCTCCGGGCCTCCGTGGAGAGTGGTAACGCGCTCCTTTCTGGGGCTTCCTTGGTGGGAGTGGTCTGGTCATGTTGTGGGTCTGGGGCTGGATTTCTCCACTTAGGGCAAGGTGCCTCCATTTCACCACCAGACACATTCTGGAGAATCTTAAGTCACTGGCCTTAAGCTGCTACCATAGCAAGACCCTAGAAGGAAGAGCTTGAGCTTCCCTGAGGACCTGAGGCACAGACTGGCGCCTTAGGGGGTGGGGAGGACCCTGGGTATGCCACTGGCCCAGCTCTTTGGCCAAGGGCACCGCTGTTGCTATGCAGCTCAGGAAAGGTTCTGTGTTATTCTGGCCTCCTGTGGGCAGCCCAGTTTTATACTGTGATCTATTCTGTGTCCACTCCCCAGGGTTTGCCAAAAAGACATTCATTTCCTACTCGGTGAGCTTCAAGGAGAGCTTCCGGCAGGGCCTGGTGGTGGGGATCGACCTGAAGAACCAGACGGTGCTGCTAGAGGACGGTGAGGTGAGTGCAGGGCCTGGCCTGTCCATCAGCTGGCTTCAGGAGGCCCCCGGAGGACATGGCTGCAGGGGGGCGGAGACCTGGGTGGCTCTCCTCAAGGGTGAGAGTGTCTTCTGTGGCCCTCAGCGTCCCCCTCCCTCCACCCACTACTCGTGCTGGGCAGATAGCAGCTTCTCATAAGCAAAGGCCTGTCTACAGCAGCCAGCAGTGTGGTGGCAGACATTTCTTGAGCCTTTGCTGTATGTCAGGCACTGTCTTAAGCCTTACATAATATCATTTAATATGTGAGAGAGGTGATGCGGTCTCACTTTACCGAGAAGATAAGTGGGATCCTTGGCCAGGATCCGTAGCTGGGAAGAGACTCAGCCAGAATTTGAATCCAGGCAGTTTCCCCCCAGAGCCCACGTTCTGAAAGCCAGTATGTTCTGGACCAGCCCGAGACTTGGTGAGCCCAGGGAGCCCTCCTCGCTGGCTGGAATGAAGGGTAGGGACATGCGTGAGCCACATCCCTGGATTGGAAGGTCTTGGGGGAAGAGCTTTTCTTCACTTCTTTTTGGATTTCTCAGCCCATATGTGTAGCACGGTGCCTGGTATATACCTGCAGTGACGTGAGCTTTATCATTGAGCTGCCAGCAGCCCACTTGTCATATTGAGGGTCACTGGTAGCCTGGCCCTCTGCTCTATTCAAAGCTAAGGGGGGAATTGGAAAAAGGAGACACAATTCCTGTCAATGCATATGTGATTTAGTGTGAATTGATCTTCCTTTAATTTTGGGGGTTAGGAATCTCCAGGTTGGAAAAATTACGGAGAGTCTGCTTGTCCTGCGGTTTGGGGCCAAGCTTTTCAGAGCTCTGGAAGGGGCCGTGCAGGCATCTCAGGCCTCCATCGGGGAAGTGGGGGCTGAGTGGGATACTGACCCTCCGGTTCCCCCCCGTCAGAGCATCTGGTTTGGTCACCTTTATATATTTAGTCTCCAAACAGGACCTCTCTTTCTCTCTCCTTTATTTCCTTCCATTTTTTGGGGGGGTGTGGTGGGGCAGGGAGTAGTTTCTACTAAAATACCTATGAGATTCTAAACTAACTCCACATTGGAAGCTAGAATCTTGCTTATTCCCTACAAGTGGTTTCCTGTTCTCTGCTTACCTGCCCCCGTGCTGGGGGGAACTCCCCCCTCCTATTTCCCTGTTGAGTGGCAGGAGGTTAAATCTGCTCTCTTAGGTATTTCCAGCTTCTAGTGCCACCCGTTGGCCTAACCAGTGTGATGGTTTTGCTCCCTTCCAAGGAGGGCTGCCTCGGAGCGCCCAGAGAGGGCCTTGCCACCTGGTGCTCCTTGCGCCGTGGGCCTGGGGGTGGATGCAGAAGCCCAGGCCTGCCGTCACCTTTCTTTACCTCATCTCTCCTAGGTCCTGCCCTTCTCACATCTCATCCTGGCCACAGGCAGCTCCGGGCTCTTCCCTGGCAAATTGAATCAGGTTTGCAGCCAGCAGGAAGCGATTCAGGCCTATGAGGATATTGTGAAGCAGGTGAGCTGCCTGCAGACCTAGGGCTGGACAGTGAGGGAAGACTGGGTGGTCCCCCGGGGGAGCAGAACAGCTGTGGGGATACGTAGGGATGCAGCAGGGAGACCCCAGGAGCTGCTCAGGGCTGTGACCATGGCTGTAAAGATGGCAAGTTATTAGAAAGAGATTCCTGGGAGGAGACCTTTGGGTCTGTATCAAAGTGTGGCCATAAGCCCCGAGACCTGCTCATGTATCCATTGGCGTTTCCCCAGCTCCTCTATCTTGGAGCTCCCAGTTGCACTGGGCCTTGTGATTTGTAGAGCAGGCTTGGATCTGTGATCTCAGTCAGCTTTCACAGTGATCCAGAGAGAGGGGTGGGACGGGTCCATCCCCACTGAATAATGAGGAGTGGAGACCCTGAGAAGGATCCCAAGGTGAGTGCTGCCATATGACTAAGGCCAGGTCTTTCCCTCTCTGCAAAGCTTCTGAGAAACCTGGGGAGAGCAGACATTAGTGTGGAGGTTAGGAACCCAGCTTTAAACTCAGACAGACCTGTGTCATGGTGATGCTTCTTAGGGCAGTTGTGAGAATCAAGTGAGACAGTATGGGGAGACACCCAGTAAGTGCCTGGCCCTGAGAAAGTACATTTAGACCCTGAATTTGGGAAGGGTTCTCTACTCTTCTTGGCCAAGGAACTGCCATCCTGGGCTGACCCATGAGGCGGGGGGGTTGGAGTGTGTGTCTTACATTTCCTTCTGTTCCAGGTCCAGCGCTCACAGTCCATCGTGGTGGTGGGAGGAGGCTCTGCGGGAGTGGAGATGGCAGCAGAGATTAAAACAGAGCACCCCGAGAAAGAGGTGGGCAGGCGGCCTTGGCTTTGACTTCACGGTGGTCGGCTTCTTTCTGTGCTGTCTAAGCAAACTCAGGAATTTGCTCAGGGCCTGGGAGGCAGAGCTCCCTTAATAGAAAGCAGGAATGTATGTTTCCCATCTCCTGCTCTTTACTCTGGGGGGTCCCCTAAAGTCCCTTTCTGCTGGGAATTTTTCCTGGAGAACCAAGGTGCGTCCTAGTTCACTGACGGGTCCTGCCTTCTGGTGGAGCCAGGAAGATCAAATCCAGGGAAGACACCTTACAAAAGGTTATTTCCTGTGTCCCCACCTTTGTAATGTAGACATCAACTTTGATTACCTCTTTTTGCTGACAGTTAGCTTGGTCAAAGTCACTCTTAGTTGTTTTTTTTTTTTGTCTGGGCAAGCAGTGGCTTTTTTGGTCATTAAGAGGCAGTAGCCTTTGCCCTGGACAGCCACATGGGGAGAGCCTGCAGTGCAGCCCCTCACTGCGTGTGCTGGGAAAGGACTGGCCAGCATTGCCTCCTGCCCTGTTCCCTTTAAATGATGGAGCGATAGAGCATCTGCCTGGCACCCTGGGATAAAGAAGGTCCTGGCTGTAAAGGCTTGGCTGAGGGCTGAGTAATGATCAGTAATTATGGGTCCTGGAGGCCAGAGCTGGCTGTCGTTGAAGCCAGATCGGCTTCTGGGAGCCACATGGAGCCTTTGGCTGATTCTTTCTCCCTAGGGAAAGACAGATTGGTTTTGAAGAGTGAGTTCAATATGGGCTAGTTTAATCATACGGTTGTTCTCTGACAAATTATCGGAAACTATTAAGAGTGATTAACGTAAAAGTTCATTCATTTTGATTTATGGGCTAAAGTCCAGTCTGAAGTGGGAAGTAACTCAGTGGAACTTTTGTGTGTTTATAATTAGTAGACAAATACGATTAATAATAGCCACCCTTTAGTAAGGACTCAATAGGTGCTGAATTATGTGCTTTATACACATTTTCTTGTTTCATCATTACAAAATGCCTATGAGTTGGCCTGTGATCCCGTCTTACTGAATTGTCGGGCAATGTCCAAATGAGTATCCGAGATGGGATTTAACCCAGGCAATGTGACTTCCAAGTCCAAGCTTTGAACACCATTCCAGGCTGCCTTCCACCTCCCTGTGCTGACCCAGACAGCAAGTAGATGTGCCTAGAAGTACCAGTTTTAGAACCAGCTTTAATGTAAATGTCAGCCTGATTTACAGATAGAATGCTTACACAGAGAGACTGTATAATCATAAGTGCCCAAGGATGCTTGACACTAAGTTTCCACGTGGCCCAGGTGAGGTGTGGGTGGTGGGCACTAGCACATTCTGAGAGGCCTAGACTAGGGGATGTGGCTCCAGCCCAGCTCTCTGTTCGTTTACTGGTTCCGGTGCTGAGCACATTATTTCACTTGGGCCTCAGTTTCCTCCCCTGTAAACCGGAGGCAGGGGAGGCGCTGGGGTAGATGGGCTGATGTGTTTAAATCCTCTTCATATGAGCAGGAGACTCAGTGGCTCTCTCTCTCTGTTCTGTGGTCATTTGTCCTCAGGTCACTCTCATTCACTCCCAAGTGGCCCTCGCCGACAAGGAGCTCCTGCCCTGTGTCCGGCAGGAAGCAAAGGAGATCCTGCTCCGCAAAGGCGTGCAGCTGCTGCTGAGTATGTGCAAGTTCCCCGCCTGCCCTGCGCCTCTCCCTGACCCAGTGAGATGGGGCTCAGTGGCTTGGTCACTGTCCCCTGCTTGAAGGTGGCCCCGCTCCTCCGCAGGCTGTCTGTGTCCTGGAGTTGAGCATCAGAGCCCGTTTGAACCCTGTTGTCCAGCGGGAGGTCGTGTCTGACCCTGGGCAGGGCAGAGGTCCTAGTACCTATGGGATTTCCATGTCATGGAGGCAGCACTGTCCTGGCTATTGCTTTGCACACAGGCATATGGTACCTATGTGTGGAATGATTTAAAAAATCACCCAAAGGATTTGGCCTGAATTATGATGTCTTTGTGGTGGAGAGAATAGGATTTTGGGTTTGTACTTTGAGGGTGGTAAAGAGTGTGGCTTTTATCTAGAGCAGGAGGAAAGAGCATCAACCAGCATGTTAGAGAGTGGGGCTCTAACCCCAATGGTGTGACCCGCCCACTTCACAGGGCTCAACACCCTTGTTTTCTTCAGGGAGGGGTGAGGTGTCTGCTCTGTGGGAGCTCATTCCAGCTCTTGGGCTCCTTGTACCTGGCTCCACAGTACTGTGACCATCTTTATTTTCGGGCAGTGAGGAGAGTAGGCGGGCTTCTTGACTGTTCTTTCTTCACCTTTGTTGGGTTGCCTGGGGGCTCGTCCAGCCTGGCCAGGATGGCGTAGCTGACAGAGCGGCGTGTTGGGGGTCTTCCTCACGTAGCCTCATATTGCTTCTTGGAACTTTCCTCCCATTGGATCCGTTGGAGCCAGATGTCCAGATTATGCTTCTTGGGGCAGCAGAGTGGACTGGGAGATGGGCAGGAGAGGAGGCGGGACTAGAATCCCTTCCTAGTTGATCCACATCGTCCAGGCCTTTCCCGTGGCTCTCCAGCCTTCCCTAGGTCAGCCTTGGCTTAGAGCCCAGCCTTGGTGACGTGCCCACCTTCTGCCAGCCTCCTGGTCACGGACTTCCCTTGACAGGTGAGCGGGTGAGCAACCTGGAGGAGCTGCCTGTCAACGAGTATCGGGAGTGCATCAAAGTGCAGACGGACAAAGGCACGGAGGTGGCCACCAACCTGGTGATTGTCTGCAACGGTATCAAGATCAACAGCTTTGCCTACCGCCGTGCGTTTGGTAAGCGGGAGGCCGAGCCATCACTCACTCCCCAGCTTGACTCCTCAGTCTCCAGCTGCCCAAGAAGGCCCCACAGGCCTCTCCCCAGGAATCGGCACCACCTTGCCGTCCCCCTCCATCCCAGTGGCTTATTTGTCCCTTCTGAATGGTGACATCAAACTTTAAATTCAGGTTCGGGTCCACTCTTGCCGTGCTTTCCTCAGCTGTGATGATGATGACTTAGCCCGAGGTGTCCAAAGTCACCAGAATCTTCCCAAGTTGGGGCCCGCCCCCTAGTGGTGAGAGATGGGAACAAGTTTCAGAGAGACGAAAAAGATGCATTTTCTGTTTTTCGCAACACGACTGTGAGGAAATTCCAGGGTCAGGTCTTTCTCTGTTCACAGGTGTACTGCTCTCCCCAAACACTAATCCAAACACTTGGTCACTTGAGCTTGGAACAACTATTTGGGTATTAGGGGCAATAATGTGGCCTCATGTTCCTAAAGCTCAGCACTGAACTATCTAGCTAACTAGAGGTGGAGCTGGTGGACTGATGGCCTCTATGTGTGAGCTGGAGACTCAGTGGCTTATTGTCAGGCGCTGTGGTTGCTGTGTCCCCAGGTCCCCATCACTAATTCCTGAGTATTCCTCTGGCACAAGGAGCTCCTGCTTTGTGCCCTGAAGAAAAGACTTTATCTAATCCCAGAGGAAGGAAGCTAATACAGGCCAGGTGTGGGAGTGGGATTGAGGGCTTATACTGGACAGAGATCCCAGAATTTAACACCTAATTGTCCTAATGTTATATTTTCAAAGATAAACTTTTTTTCAGTCCCATACAATGAAAAGTTTATCATTTGTTAAAGCCCTGCATTTATTTTAGAACTCTGATCCACGTTCAAAAGAAAATTGAAGACTTGGCTAAGTAATACCCTTAATCATTATAAATGAATCATGGTCACTTATTAAGAGTTATGCACATTATATAAAATGATGCCCTGCTATGTTTCTGACCAGTTTCCACCCTGGAATAGTAACCTTGCCTTTGCAGGAAGAGCTCTCAGGTGGGCACTTGGGGCAGAAATAAATCAGGTGGGAGGCTTGCCGCTGGAGGATGTGCCTTTGGAGGGAGGTTTGAGTAGCCCTGGAGCTCCTCGTCACCACATCCTGGGGGCCACTTAACATGGCAGCTCAGGATCTTGGTCTTGTGTCGGTTTCCCTGGCAGCCAATCAGCTGGCCAGCAATGGAGCGCTGACGGTGAACGAGTACCTGCAGGTGGAGGGCTGCAGCCACGTCTACGCCATTGGGGACTGTGCCGATGTGAAGGAGCCCAAGATGGCCTATCACGCCGGCCTCCATGCCAACGTTGCAGTGGCCAACATCGTCAACTCCATGCAGCAGAAGCCCCTCAAGGCCTACAAGCCGGGTAAGGGAGCACCAGGTGCTTCAGAGTTTTAAGATAGTTGGGGTTAGACAGGGTGTAGCCTTTGTGGGCTTTTAGATAACTGCCTGCTGGAACAAACTTTCAAAGCCGGTGACAGAAACACCCCCCCAGAGCGCTTTAAAGATAAATCGGGAAGGAATGAATGAATCTCAGAGTTGCAGGCCTGTGAATGGTGAGCAGGATGTCAGTTTTTGCCTCTCCTCCTCAGGTGCACTGACGTTCCTCCTGGCCATGGGGAGAAATGACGGCGTGGGCCAGATCAGTGGCTTCTATGTGGGGCAATTCATGGTTCGGCTGGCCAAGAGCCGGGACCTCTTCATCTCCACAAGCTGGAAAACCATGCGGCAGTGTCCACCCTGATGGGGAGGCTGGGCGGGGGATGAGGTACCGCCGTCACCCCGTACGGATTGCTTGACCAGTGGTACCCACCTGACAAGTGCTAAAGGGCAAAAGCTCTTCTTCTGGAGTAAGATGCCAGTGATGTACTGACCAGAAACACAACTACAGAAAAGCAAAAATGGAGAGAGAGACAGACATTAACAAAAGACACCCCTAGAGGATTCTTTCTGGGTTTGAAAGGTCTGCTTGCCCTTTGCTGGCTGAATGCTTCACTTGATCCTGGGGAGGGCACAGCTGGCCTTCTCTGCCCCAGGATGTGTGCGTGCGTGTGCTCACAGGGTGTGGCATTCAGAGCTCTCAGAGTAGGGGAGAGAGCTGGGTCTCCTGGCGGCTGGTATCCCATCTGTAAGGTCAGGAAGGAGGGCCTGCAAAGTGAGACCAGCTAAGGAAGGGGGGCTGGAGTGGAGAGAAGGCCTGGCCTGCACCCTAACCTCTCCTATTGTTCAAGGAGCGGGGAAGCCAATACATCCTATAACACCCGGATTATTAATAGGAGCCTAATTGTTTTAAAAAGATTTTTATTAAAAATATAGTTAGCATACAATATTATATTAGTTTCAGGTGTACACAATAGTTATTCAACATTTATATACCTAAAAGTGATCACCATGATAAGTCCAGCAACCATCTGATACCGTACCATGCTATCACTATATTATTGACTATATTCCCTATTCTGTACTTACTTGTTGTATACCTGGAAATTTGGACCTCTTATTGCCCTTCATCTTTCCTCCCCCGCTTTTTAACTTTTCAGTTACAGTTGACATTCAATATTATTTTAATTTCAGGTGCACAGCGTAGTGGTTAGACATTTGTACAATTTAAGAAGTGATCCCGACTAATCTAGTACTCACCTGGCACTATACACATTTATTACTATATTATTGACTATATTCCATGTGCTTTGCTTTACATCCCCACGATTATTTTGTAACTACTAATTTGTACTTCTTAATCCCTTCACCTTTTTCACCCTACCCCTCAACCCCCCTCCCATCTGGCAACAGCAAAATGTTCTCTGTATCTATGAGTCTCTTTCTGTCTTCTTTGTTTATTTTGTTCTTTAGATTCCACATATAAGCGAAATCACATTGCATCTGTCTGTCACTGTCTGACACACTCCACTCAGCACAATACCCTTCAGGTCCATCCATGCCACTGAAGATGGCAAAAATCTATTCCCTTCCATGGCCAAGCAATATTCCATTGTATATATGTACCACCTCCTCTTTATCCATCTATCCATTGATGGACACCCAGGCTGTCTCCACATTTTGGCCACTGTAAACAATGCTGCAATGAACATATGGATGCACACGTCCCCTCCAAGTATCACTTTGGGTTTCTTCGGATAAATACCCAGAAGAAGAATTACTGGGTCCTTCTTTGTCTCTTGTTATAGCCTTTGTTTTACAGTCTGTTTTGTCTGGTATAAGTATTGCTACCCCAGCTTTGTTTGTTTGTTTCTGTTTTCACGAAATAACTTTTCCATCCCTTTACTTTCAGTCTGTGTGTGTATTTCAGTCTGAAGTAAGTCTCTTGTAGGCAGCATATGTAAGAATTTTATTTTCTTATCCATTCAGCCACCCTATGGTGGAGCATTTAATCCACCTACATTGAAAGCAATTGCTGATAGATATGCAGTTATTTATGTATTTTTTTCCCCATCTTAAAGAAGTCCCTTTAACATTCCTTCTAATACTGGTTTGGTGGTGATGGACTCCTTTAGCTTTTCCTTGCCTGGGAAGCTCTTTATCTGTCCTTTGATTTTAAATGATAGTCTTGATGGGTACAGTAATCTTGGTTGTACGTCCTTGCTTTTCATCACTTTGAATATTTCCTGCCGATCCCATCTGGCCTGCAAAGTTTCTGTTAAGAAATCAGCTGACAGTCTTACGGGAGCTCCTTTGTAGGTAACTGTGGTGTTTCCCCGAAAATAAGACCTAGCCGGACAATCAGCTCTAATGCGTCTTTTGGAGCAAAAATTAATATAAGACCTGGTCTTTTTACTATATTTTTTATGTTATTTACTATATAATTTACAATAATATAAGACCGGGTCTTATATTAATGTAAGCGGGCATTTTCCCGCCAAATTGCGGGGCTTTTTTGACATTTTCTCGCCAAAATTAGACTTTCCGTAAAATATTCATATCTTTCGATCTATTTGATATTTTTCTATGAAACTTTCAGTGTTTTAGTTTAAAAAGAGGTGCAAAATATGTGTTATTCTCGTCTCCCGCGCTTTGGTATAAAAAGCGATATGACAAGTTTACTCGTTTCCCGCAAAAAATGTGTTAATTTTTGTTACAAAAGGTGCATTAGAGCTGATTGTCCCGTTAGCTTTTATTTTCAGGGAACCATGGTAACTGCTTTTCCCTTGCTGCTTTAAATATTGTCTTCTTTAATCTTTGCCATTTTAATTATAATATGTCTTGGTGTGGGCCTATTTGGGTTCATCTTATTTGGGACTCTCTGAGCTTCCTGGGCTTGTATGTCTATTTCTTTTGCCAGGTTAGGAAAGTTTTCAGTCATTATTTCTTCAAATAGGCTCTCAATCCCTTGCTTTCTCTCCTCTCCTTCTGGTACCCCTATGATGCAAATGTTATGTTGTATGTTGTCCCAGAGGTCTCTCAAACAATCCTTTTTTTTTTTTAATTTTTTTCCTTTTTCTGTTTTGATTGGGTGTTTTCTGCTACCTTGTTTTCCAAATCGCTGATTCTGTCCCCTGTTTCATCTAGTTTGCTGGTGGTTCTTTCCAGTGCATTGTTTATTTTAGTTTTTGTATTCTTCACTTCTGATTTTTTTTTATGGTTTCTATGTCCTTTTTTATGATTGCTATCTCTCTGTTGAAGTTCTCACTAAGTTCCCTGAGCATTCTTAGAACAACTGTTTTGAACTCTGTATCTGGTAGGTTGCTTGCCTCCATATCATTTAGTTCTTTTACTGGAGTTTTCTCCTGTTCTTTCATTTGTTTTCTTATTTTTGGCTGCCTTTCTTTGTTTGTTTCTCTGTTATTCGGTAGATCTGCTATGTCTCCCAGTCTTGCTGGGTGGCCTTATGTCGTAGGGGTCCTGTGGGGCCCAGTGGCACCTGGTCACCTGAGCTGGGTGCTCCAGGAGTGTCCCTTGTGTGGACTGTGTTCACCCTCTGTTATAGTCTAGCCTCGGTTGCTGTTGGCCTGTCAGTGGGTGGTATTAACCCTCAGGCTGACTGGCTGTGGGGTTCAGCCATGTTCACAGCTTATGGGTTGCTTTGTGGGAGGCATACCCCCCACAGAATGGGATTTGCCCCCAGGAAGTCTGGTGTCTGTTAAGACTGCCCTTTGTGTGTACCACTTGTGGGGCCAATTGGGTGGTGCTCTGCTGTGGTCTGAAGTTAACCTCCAAGTATGTTGGTCCTGGGGCCTCTTGTGAGGGGCTCCATTGCAGGCCCAGGTCATCCACCTGTGACCAGCCAGGGAGTACCTGGTAGGAGCTACAAAGAGATACAGGGTTGGTCGTTGCCTGTGCTACACATGGAGGCATGTGGGAGAGGCCACGCTGAGAACTGAGGATGTCTGTCACCAACCAGTACCAGGTCTGGGGTAGCTCTGCAAAAAGCCAAGACACTATGAGACCTGCTGCCACCTGCCAGTTCCCATAAGGTTCAGCCACTGATAAAAGCCTGGTGCGGTAAGGAGTTGGGTGAGCCAGGATCTTGGTGAGTCAGCAGGGTGGAGCGAGCGTAGCTCACCAGACCAATCAGATTCAGATTTGGCCTGTGGGGGTGGGCTCAACACAGGAAAGATGGCGTCCACCTGCCGGTTGCACGGGAGGGCCCCACACTTGGAAAATGGGGAATGTCCCTCCAGTCCTTACCCCGAAGTTACACATCTCAGTCTCTCCTCACGTCTCCAACGCCCCCAGAGTCGTCGTCCCTCCACTGGAGCCCAGGGTGAGTGCCTGCGCGGGCCCTTTTTGAGGATGTCTGGGTTTCCCACAGCCTTCTGTCCTACCCTGACAGTCAGAATCCCCAGTGTTTTTCACAGTCAGATGTTGTGGGGGGTCCTCCTCCCAGCCCAGTGCTCCGGTCTGGGGAGCCTGGTGTGGGAGTGTGGGGCCCCTTGTTCCTTTGTGGGGAACCTGTGTGGCTGAGCTATCCCCAGTGTTCAACCTCCACATGGAGGTTTGGGACCAGCTCGTTTTGCATCTCTGTCCCTCCTACCGGTCTTGATGTGGCTTCTTTATATCCTTAGTTGTAAAACTTCTGTTCAGCTAGACTTTGAATGGTTCTTCAGGTTGATCTATAATTTTGTTGTAATTTTGATGTGTTCATGGGATGAGTCAAGCACAGCATTTATCTACTCCGCCATCTTGGATCTCCCATAGCTCAACAGGCGCCTAATTTTAAACTGTTAGTCTCTACAGTCTTTAATCTTCATGAAACTTTCTATATTCCCATCTTTAGATCCTGATAATATATCATAAGTTATATTTAAGAAGAGAGAAAAATTTACGTCCTGGTTAGCCCATTCTAACGGTGAATTTTTGCAAAGCTGACAGGATTTAAGACCAAAGCCTGGCCTGCCAGTCGCTGGAGGTGTTTAAGGAAAAGCTAACATAACCTTTGAGTGGGCTGCCATATGGGTAACACTCATCGAGTTGGGGGGGGGGGTTCAGCAGGTGAGCCCCTGTGTGCTTCCAGGCTACCGTCATGGACAAATTTGTAAATGATAAAACTCCAGCTGATGCTGGGGGACCTTGAGGGAACCTTTGTGGTTTTGTGCTTCTGGTTTCCTGGCCAACCCTAATGTCACTTATCTGGAGCGCTGGCCATGTGGTAGTAATGCCTGCCACCAGTTATGTTAAGGTATATAAATGACTCATCTGTTTGGGAGAGAACTTCCAATCTGGAGGATCCTATTTTGGATCACAAAAGTCAACTCTGTACAGCAGAAGTAGGTGACGGATTCATCTGAATAAACTCAGGTCCTGCCCCTACCCACCCTGTTTCTCCCTGCCCATTTTTGACGGTGGCCTCTGGGTACTTGGCCAGAGTCCTTGGACACCAACCTCAATGGGGATCAGTCTGTCCCTTCTGGGCTGTGCCCCAGGCCTAAGTGAGACATATGCCTCTCTCACAAAGGATAGCTGCCCCACCGGCGCTTCGCCCAAGGCTGCGTTCCTGTGGACCAAGGCCAACGAGGCCCCCCCGCTTCCGGAAGCAGGACCCGCTGACTGAGAAACACAGACCGTTTTGTGCTGTCTGACCTGGAGCCTAGCAAGGCAGGAGTCTGAGCCCATTAGAGACAGGCCTTGTTCTATTAACATTTTAGACACGTCCACCCATGGGGACACACTTTTCCAAACTGAGGAAAATGTTGCAATAAAAGAATATGTTGTAAGAAAGACACCGGATCTTTTATTTTTTTCCTTTCATTTTCTTTTTCTTTAAAAACAAAACAAAACAGAAAAAAGCCTGAAGCAAAACTTTTTTAGGAGTAGATACAGATATTATAGGGGTGGGGGTGGGGGCACTAAAACAGAAACGAAAAGCACCAGTGAGATGCCTTTCTAATTTTCTTCTCTCCATAATTGAATACAGACAACCAACAAAGCCCGAGTCACTTTTATGCCCTCCTCCCTTGCAAAAAGTAGAAACAGAAGACGTAAGAATTTTGAAAGGATTTTTGTGTGTGTGTGTGTGTGTGTGTGTAAAAGTCAATGCTATAAATCTAAAACGAAGTCTGTTTGTTTTTTTTAAAAAGTTCTAAAACAACAGGAAAAAAACATGGAAAGAACCCCTCATGGAGACCTGGTTTTTAGGACTGAGGCTCTTTTTAACAAGAATATAAAATACAAAGGGCTCCTTCGGTGGGCGGGACCTGCTCCCACAGCCTCTGCTACCTGCTTCCCTTCAGCTGCCTTCCGCTCCTGTGTGTCACCTTTCCTCTGCTTTTAAAAAATAAAACCTGCTCCTGTGACTCAGCTCGTCCTCCAACTCCTGCCGGAACGTGCAGCCGCGGCTGGGGCGGCTACTTGGTGTCGAGCTTGGCCATCTCCTGCACGTAGATGCCTATGCTCTCACTGTCAAAGAGCAGGAAGTAGACGTTCTTCAGCGAGGATGCGCTCGAGTCGTCGAAGTGGGCTGAGATGGCTTTGAGGGTCACTTGGGCGGCTGTCTGTTTGGGGAAGCAGTTTCTGTGCCAAAGGAAAAGAAAAGCCCACATCACTTTGGTCCCCGAGACCCATGGAGTAACTCAGCCCAGGTGGGGCTAATGCAGGTCTTTCTTTTCTTGGCACTGGCCCTGGTTTCCATCGCATGGGGTCTCTCTGTGGGCAGGCTGGTTCACATATGATCTCCTTTGACACTAGTCAGAGGAACAACCTGGGGACGGGAACAAGCAGAGGACACGTCCCCACTTTCCAGGTGCCACACTGACTCAGAGAGGCATTTGTTTTAGTCAAGGTCATGTGGCTGGCCTCTGAGTGGTGCCCTGTACTTGAATCTATGTAGTCTAACTCAAGTTGAGCTCAGCTTTAAAAACACTACCATTCAGCATTTCAAATACTTGGTCTTCAAAAAAGTACATAAAGGTTTTGTTAGCTCCTGCAAAACTGGTTTATGTGATCAACAGATTATTTATTAAAGGGCAAAAATGTGTGCTCAAAAGTGTGTCTTCATAATTCCTTTTTCATGCACTTAATGTTTCTCTCATCAACCCATATAGTTGTACAAATGTCATTTCTGCAGCGCTGACTCCGTGCAGGCCCCTAAGCACCAGGAAGCCATGACTGATCTGTCTGCCAGGGTGTGCCATGGCACCAACCTCCAGGGACACAGCTGTCGTGGTTATTTGGGATCAGCCACCAAGCCCCTTGAGCGGGTACAGGATGGGCCTGCCTAATGTGAATTCTCACTTGTATGTAGTGTCCTAATTCAGAACATCATGGCACGTGGTCCCAGCTATGCAAAGAATTCGGCCTGCAGCCTCTGGGTTGGGCTGTGGAGATCCAGTGTTGCTTGCTTAGGTCAGGATAGGGTTAGAGCAGGAAGCCAGGCCTCTTATTTCTTTCCCTCTTAGCTTTCCTAGGACTTGACTTTAATAGAACGTCTTTAGCGTGCAAATGCCATCTATGTTATAGGAGCATCCATCTCTTTCAAGAGGGTGTTCAAAATTAAAGCGCTAACTTGCTTTGACTATGAGTGGATATGAGGAGAGGAAATGCTGCCTGTGAGGGCAGATACCCTCGTTACTTACCGGAAATACTGCTCTTGCACCAAATTGGGGTCTGTGATCATTAGAACAATCATCTCTCCTAACCCCGAAAAGCAAATTCTAGGTGAGAGTGTTTCACCTCTCTGGGTGTGAATGTCAGAGCCTCAGTCTCCTGGCCCTCCTGCCCCCCAGAGCAACACAGGGATCCCCTGGGGGATTCTGAGGCAGTAGGTCTAGGATGGGTCTGAGAGTCCACACTTTCACCTGGTGGGGTTGCTGCTGCTGGGCCATGGACCACACTGAATAGCAAGGCCTTCAAGCCTGATGTTTTCTGATCATGTGTCCTAGACAGGCACAGCCGGACGGAATGCGGGCTTTTAACTCTCAAAAAAGAATCCTGCCTTCCCCTCCCCCCAGAGCTGCCTCTTTCAATGTGTTTTGAAGGATGGAGACTGGGTTTCTTGCTCTGTCACCTGGCCAGCATGCTCGGATGCGATGGCAGCCTTTGGTGATGTCCTGGAAGGGCCAGAGTGTATGTGAATAAGTGGGAGAGCCCTGGTTTCCAGGGAGAAGGCTGGGAGAATAAACTTAGAACCTCTCTTACCTGCCACTGGGGAAGGGTGGGAAAGCGACAGACTTGAGCTTCTTGTCCTCTGCTGCTGAAAGGCAGTTTTTGATGGTTTCTTCAAGCTGCTCTTCACATTTGTCAGAGCCCCACTGAGGCATGTGACAGTGGATGACAAATTTGGCTGCAAGTCCGCTGGATTGGCTAACGGCGGCTGTGACGGGAGAGAAATGCTGCAGGTTATTTCCTAGTCTTCACCTTGAGTCAGGGGGCTAAGCGGAAACTCACATGTACCTGTTAGATGGGTATGTGGGGGTGGGGGGCAGACAAAGAGGTGATAGGGAAGTTGACAGGACAACATTCTGTGTTTCTGATGGGGACTGTACATTTACAGAGAGCAGAAGCTGTGTCAGAATTGCTTTGGGCAGTCGGCACAAGCTTTAGATAAATGCGTTCAAAGCTGATGTGACGGTACGTGACTTTTATGTGGTCTGCCACCTACTCGCCCGGTCTGGCTACCTACTCATGATGGTTCCTAATCAAAGGTCCATCAGAATCATCTCTGGTGATTGTGACACGCTGAGGAATGGCCTCCCCCAAATGTCCACACCCTACTCCCTGGAACCTGTGAGTGTTACCTTACATGGCAAGATGGCCTTTGCAGATGTGATTCAGTGAGAGAATTTGGAGATGGGGAGATTATCCTCATAGGAGGGAGGCAGGAAGGTCAAGGTAGGAGAAGGTGATGTGATGATGGAGCAGAGATTGGAGAGACGTGGCCAGGGGCTAAGGAATGTAGCAGCTTAGAAACAAGAGGCAAGAAACAGCTTCTCTGCGAAGGAGCCAGTCCTGTCAGGACCTTGATTTCAGTTTAACATTGCTTGTGGACTTCTGACCTCCACAACTCTTAAGAGAGTAAATCTGTGTTGTTTGAAGGCACTATATTTGTGGTAGTTTGTTACAGCAGCGATAGGAAATGAATACAATGGCTTTTAGACTTCTAACAAATAGACATGTCCAACCCCCAGCCCCTACCCTGAGATCCTGACTTAGCAGGTCTGGTGCAGGACTTATGCCAGTGACTTAGGCCCCTCCGGAAGTTGAGAGCCACGGCACTTGGCCGTGCACTCCCTTAGACAGGGGTTGTCTTTTGATCTTCTCTACATACCTGAGGAGCCCACAGGGAGCAGGTGTTCACCTGGGTTGGACATGTGCCCAACAAAATCATCACTCACTCCCGAAACGCAATTCCCTTCTCTCCCTTTCTGTCACTGGCACTCCAGTCGGTTTCCTCAGACCTGTCTCATTCCAGGCCCACCTGCTTTACTTCCATTGCAACCTCCCACCCTGACCCATCCAGCTTCCCAGCTGAAATCAGGATGCATCTTACAGCCACTGTCAGCCTGGACTGAGCTGAGTTCTTCCAGAGAGAAGTTGCATTTGCTTCTATGTCACCTGGTGACACTACCAAACCAAAATCATATCCCACTCCCACTAATTTCCCTGTCTGAGGCTTTTGGGCTGCCCTGGACTCTGCTGTAAATCTGTAGGATTCCTGGCATGTTGTTCAAATTCTCTAGTGAGGCTCTTTCCCCCTTGGTCCACCCAATGCCAAGGTCAAGATACACACCTGCTGCCCTTTCTGCATGGTGGGCTCATGTCGTGCTTGTTCTGAAACTGAACGTGTCCTGGCTTTATGCGGAGTCTCCTACTACACACCCCATCCTGGAAATCTGTTCTTTCTTAATGGTATATGCAATAGGGCATATTTGACAAGTGATGGTGTTTTGAACCTAAGTGAATCTGATAAATTATATCCCCCTTTCCAGATTCACCTCCACCAGTCCCTTCTTTCCAGGTAACTACCACCCCCAGGCCACGGAGACTTAGGCCTAACAAGAGTTATACCAATTTCTTAGCTCAGGATTGTTCCCTGCAGCCTTCTCCTTCCTCCTGGATTCATTTCTTTCTCCCAGTGAGGCCTCCACAGACCTTTCAGTGAATGTCTCTGGATTTCTGACCCTCAGCTTTTACAGGTCTGAAATTGTGCATCTTTCATTTCCCCTCTTGAATAATAACAAGGTAACGTGGAATTCTTGGTTGACAGGTTTTCCCCTCAGTGTCTCCACGCATCCTTTGTAGCTGATGAGAAGTCCACCATCAAGAGAACAGTCTTTACAAATGATCTGCCCTTACTTATGGGTTGCTTTTCAGGTTTCTCTTGATTTGTGAACTTCTGAAGTGTCACCACGATGGGCCAGGCTTTGGATTTATTTTCATGTATTATACACAACATTTTCAACCTGAGGACTCATGGGTTTCATTCTGAAAAAATTTCAGCCATGATCTTTTCAAATACTGCTTCTCTACCTACTATTTTCCGCCTCTGGGACTCTGTTTTGAGGTGTGCTGGAGCCTCTCGTTCTATGTAGAGCAGCTGTTTTTCCTCTCCTTTCCACCCTGCCAGGCAGTTTGCTGGGGCCTCCCCCAGCACCCCCAGTCCAGACCAACCTTATGTGGCCAATTCAGGGCTGTGTGTCATGGTCATGTAGGGGTGCAGTAGACCCAGACATTGAGCCAGTGGTCAGTGTGGCCCCAGGCCTGGGTGAGGGGCTCCCTGCTCCCTTTGGCTACCCTAGATTTCACACAGGCTACAGCCCTGGGTGGTGGTCAGAACTAAAGGCTGTGGGAGTTATACCCATCACCGAGCCTGCCTCTAGGACCCTCCCAAAGTGAGATGACTCCGGTCCCATCACCATCCTGATGGTTCTGCATATCCGCAGGCCTGGAGCCCAGTGTCTGCAGCTTAGACCTCCCGGCTGCTGCCACATGCAGCTCTCCTATCCTTGCGCACAGGTAGGTTTGTCTTCTATTTCAATGTAACTCTGTCTTAAAATGTTAAAAAAGAAACTATTATTGCTGTATGTATGGGGAGTGGTGGGTGCAAACTGTAAAGCGTGGACTCATGTTCTTTCTTAACTGGACGCCCCCATTACTTTCCCAACAATCAGATCAGATCACGACAGTCTCCAGCTCAGACTTTCAAAGGCGCCCCTCTTGTCTACATAGGGTCTCCTACCCGTTGCTCCCTGCTGACTCATGACCCGGACCTTCCCACACACAATATCCTTAAGGCCACAAGGTCCTTGTCCCCGAGTGGGTCTTACACCCTTATGGAGCCTTCCCTACTCCCCCAAGCAGAGGGCAAGCTTTGTAGTCCTGTTTCCCTCTCTCTGTGCCCCACGGATGCGCCTGCGTTTCCTCCTAGACTGGCCAGTGCTTGAGAGCAGGAGGGGGATTTATTGTCTTTGGAGCCCCCCCATCAGGGTAGCAGTTGGCAGTGACTCCATGGTTACTGGGGTCACCACCCAGTGGTGTCGGTGGGGACATAGATTTGAAGTAGGACTCACTTGCCAAAAAATTACCTCAAAATCTTGAAAACACTTGTTTAAACAAAAACTTGTGCACAAATATTCATAGGTAGCTCTCTTCACAACAGCTAAAGGTGGAAACAATGCAAGTGAGGAATGGATACACAAAATAAAATATTATTCAGCGAAAAAAAGGAACAAGTTCTGATACATGCTACAACATGCATGAACCTCAAAAAATTATGTGAAAGAAGTCAGACAAAAAGGTCACATACTGTATGACTCCCTCTATATGACATGCCTGGAACAGGCAAATCCATAGGGACAGAGGGAGATTAGTGGCTGCCAGGGGTGGGGGAGGGGAATGACTGCTTAACATAAAGTTAACCAATAGTTCTAAACCGTTTTTGGGGTGGCTTGATGCAAACTGGCTTGAACTGTCCAGACACTTTATAGTCCCCAAAGCATCTGAAATGATCTACATGGACCTGCTCAAATTAAAAAAATAGCTTTCTGATTAGTTATGTCGTATTTTGCTTTGTAAACTGAATATGCGTGGAGCTGGGGAGGGAGTTGCTGAGGCTACGCTGGGAACGTGGGCCCAGTTCACACTCACCTTCAGCAACTTCCAAAGGGCCTTGGGATTTGCGGAGCTCCTTTACCGTTTCCAAGAACTCTTTCCCCCCAGCCTTTTCCAAGGCCTTACCTGTGAAGGAGAACAAAATTGTGGTTGTTCGTTTCAAGGTCATTAATTATACTGTTTGACATACTTTCGGTAAGCCAGGAAGAAAACAAACAAACCACGCTTAGAAAGGAGAAATCAAACTTTGCAACGGAAATCCTGGTTTGCCAGTGGTCACTGATGGCAGGGGTCTCTGGCTTCTGTCCAGCAGAACTTAGATTCTAGCAAACTCTTAAAAGACCTTTTTAGGGGGTGATTTGGCCATAAAGCAGTCTCACGACATGACTCTTGAAGACCTTTTTTTTTTTAAATTGAGGCTCCAGTGTTCTCTTCTCTGGGCTCAGTACCTGTGTTGTGTTGGTTAAATTCAATGTCTTGATTTGACGGCAGCACCCTATACTGGGGGGCATCTCACACACCCTCTTGGCATCAGCTCCTAAGCCTGGTTCCAGAGGCACCCTTGGGGACGCAGCCACAACGGGGAGCCCAGGACCAAAGTGACTGATGGCTCAGCAGGAAGCTCTGGGGGGAGAGCTCTGGGTCCTGTTCCCATCTCCCCACCACCAACGTGTTCCAAGTCCTTGGGCTCACAGGATAGACACAGGCCCAGGGCAGCCTGCAATGTTGCTCCCCCATCTGGGCCTCGATTTTCAATGGAAAAATGCAGAGATCTGAGAGGCTAATAGCTAAGGCCCTTCCTGCTAGGAGATCCCTTGAGTCCTTGATGTTAGGACAATTCCCTACTCAATATTTCAGGGTTGTGCTTCTACAGAGGCCAAGTGGAACCCCCAGGAGAAGGCAGGACTCTACCTCTGGCCCAGCAGGAACCCCATGTATATGTCCCAGGGGACCCTGATGCCCTTGAGATGACTTGTGAGTGTTTTGTTCAGACCAGTATGACTGTTGCTTTCGGGCGGGAGGTGAAGAATTTCCTCTCATGTATTTCCATCTTTTACTGAATCTGGTGATTTGAATGTCGGGGGCAAGTCTCAGCTTTCTCTCTTCGTGGCTATTATTAGTTATTATTATTATTATTATTATTATTATTATTATTATTCAGTTCAGAGGTTTCCCTAGAGGCTGGGCGAAGGGGCCTCCCCACTCCCCACTCAGACACTCAAGTATATGTGGAGAGCCACAGTGCCTTGTGCAGGTCAGTTAGGAAAAATGTCTATTACAGCAGTCACTCTCTCCTGGGGTGGGGAGGGGGCGGGGTTTCTTCATTAACGTGCTTGGGTTTCAACAACGCAATTTGGAAATGGTGATCGCAGGCTACACCTAGTGCCTCTAAGTGTCCTTTCTGGCCCTCAGACTCCTGGCCAGTTTTGATCTGCTAGGTCACAGAAGCCTGGAGGAGGCCATGTAATCAAAGCTAGTACCAAGTCCATGCTGAGAATCAGGGGAAATAGGTCTAAGCAGCTTCTCTGCGTTCAGGTCAGGGGCCAGATGGGAACATGTAATAGGCAACGAGGACATCTAAGAATAAAGCAGCCTGGAGGGTGGGTGAGGGGACTCTCTGTGGAAGCATTCCAGTGACGATGAAGAAGGAATGCTAGAATTAGCACATCCCCACTTTGCAGCCCCTAACGAACAGATAAACGTAGAATAGGAGCGTCCATGGGGGCAACTAACGGGCCTTACCTACGTCCAGATGGGAGGATATTCCATCTGTGACCAAGTAGTCTTGCCCAAAGTTTTTGAACCTGAATCTTTTTAAGCGTCTACATCAACTAATAAATAAATAAACTGAAAAGACAAAAACAAAAACAAAAACAATACACCTCCCAAAACTTATGGGTTGTAAGAGACTTATTAACCAACTGCAATGTGTGGACTTATTTGGATCCTGAATCAAATAAGCAAATTAAAAAAAAAAATTGACATTTATGATGCAACTGGAATGTGAACACTGATGATATTAATTTTGGGTTTGATAATGGTATTATGGTTATGTTGTTAAAAAAGTAGCCTTCGTTATTCAGAAATATTCAGATAAAATGATCTGATGTCTGGGGAGGCGGGGGAGGGGACAGAGCTGAAAAACACTTGGTCATGGGTTGATAATTATTACAACCGAGTGCCTTGGGTTTCATTACACTCCTCTGCTATTTCTTTCCTGCAATAGCATACAATGTTTTAAAAAGAATAAATCAGAACCTTATTTGCATGGGGTTAATGGTTTGGGTGAGGGTGGCAGAGCATGGAATCATCATGGAGAGACCCCTTCTAACAATACAGCAACATACAAACTGTCATTTATGAAATGCTTATGAGCCCAGCACTGTGCTAAGCTCCATCCATGTGTTATTTAATCTTCACAGCACCTCCATGGGTCACGTACTATTGTTACCCTCACTGACAGGTGAAGAAACAGGTTCAGAGAGTTAAGAAACCTGCCTAAAGTCACACATCTAGGAAGTGACCCGTAAAATCCAGGACACAGACCCAGGCTGACTCCAGAACCTCCTCGCTGGGACCTGAGCTTGTTTTTGCTCCAATACCAGAACTCTTTCTATTCTACCACTACCCCGCCACTTAAAAATAAAATGAAATATCTTTATTGTTTTCCTGATATAAAAATGCAACTGTAGGAACGATAGATTAGGACAGTACCACTTGTTTTGTTCATGAGAAGCTAGGACACACTTCAAAACAGGGCTCAAGATTAAGGCCACTAGGGGCGTCTTCCCACAGAGGTGTGGAGTTGGCAGTTGGTAGGCCCTGAGCTGGGTTTGAAGAGCGAAGAAGGAATTTTCTCCCTCTCTCTTTCTCTGCAAGAGAAGTCCTGTATCTCTGTAATGAATTTCTTTTTTTCCCCTCAGGGCTGTCCTACTTCCTTTACAGCAAAGTAAGTGACCTCTGATGCCAAGTGGGAAACATAAGTAAGCCTAGAAGCCTGGGGCCCATGGTGCTACCATGTAGGGCAGAACTACCAGCCACTGCCGCAAATCACCTACCTCTGAAGCAAGCCCTGCATCCCAGGGAAAAGGCCCTTTCTTTGCTCACTTCACCCTTCCTTCCTTCCTTCCTTCCTTCCTTCCTTCCTTCCTTCCTTCCTTCCTTCCTTCCTTCCTTCCTTCCTTCCTTTTTTTTGTATCGGTATATATTTATTCTTTTTAAAAAAAATTAGCTTCAGGTGTACAAAGCAATGTAATAGTTAGACATTTAAACCCCTCATAAAGTGATAACCCCTCCCCCCACCCTACTACCCCTCTGACATCTTATGTAGCTGTTACAATACCATCGACTATCTTCCCTACGTTGTACTCCACATCCCGGGACTATATATACCTATATATTTAGTTATAGTTGACATTCAACTATATTCAGCCCTTCAGGTGTATAGCGCATCGATCAGACATCTACATGGTCTATGACGTGATCCCCCTGATAAGTCCAGTGTCCATCTGGCAGCTTACATGATCTTTACAATATTGTGATTATATGTCTCATACTGTATTAACTATCAATTTATATTTCTTAATGCCTTCACCTTTTCCACTCTGACCCCAACCCCATTTCCATATGTCACCCTGATAGATCTAGTACCTACCTGGCCCCATACCTAGTTATTACAATATTGTTGACTATATTCCTTATGCTATAGCCTCCATCCCCATGACTGCTGTATAACACCCAATTTGTACTTCTTAATCCCTTCCCCTTTCACCCGTCCTTAACCCCCTCCCATATTAAAGAAGTCCCTCTAAGAGTCCTTGTAATACTGTTTTGGTGATAATGAACTCCTTCAGCTTTTTCTTGTCTGGGAAGCTCCTTATTGGTCCTTCAATTCTAAACGACAGCCTTGCTGGGTAGAGCAATCTTTGTTGTATGTTGTTGCTTTTCATCACTTGGAATATTTCCTGCCAATCCCTTCTTGCCTGCAAAGTTTCTGTTGAGAAATCAGCTGATAGTCTTATGGGGGCTCCCTTGCAGGTAACTAACGGCTTTTCTCTTGTTTCTTTAAAGATTCTCTTTGTATTTAACCTTTGGCATTTTAATTATGAGGTGTCTTGGTGTGGGCCTCTTTGGGTTTATCTTGTTTGGGACTCTCTGTACTCCCTGGGCGTGTATGTCCATTTCCTTCACCAGGTTAGGGAAGTTTTCTGTCATTATTTCTTCAAATAAGTTTTCAATTCCTTACTCTCTCTCTTCTCCTTCTGGTACCCCTACAATGTGAATGTTGTTACGCTTGATGTTGTCCCGGAGGCCCCTTAAACTGTCCTCAATTTTTTGGATTCTTTTTTCTTTTTGCTGTTCTGGTTGGGTGTTTTCTGCTACCTTATCTTCTACATCACTGGTTGGATCCTCTGCTTCATCTAATCTACTGTTGATTTCCTGTAATATATTATTCGTTTCCATTATTGTATCCTTTATTTCTGACTGGTTCTTTTTTCATAGTTTCCATCTCCATTTTTATGAGATCATTGAGCATTCTTATAACCAGTGTTTGGAACTCTGCGTCTAATAGATTGCTTATCTCTGTTTCACTTAGTTCTTTTTCTGGAACTTTGTTCTGTTCTTTCATTTGTTCTGTTCTTTCTTGTTTCTTTGTCTCCCCATTTTGGCTGCCTCCCTGTGTTTGTTTCTATGTATTAGGTAGGGCTGCTATGTCTTCCGGTCTTCATAGAGTGTCCTTATGTAGTAGGCGTGCTATAGGATTCAGTGTTGCAGTCTTTCTGGTCACCTAAGCCGTGCGTTCCAAGTGAGTCCCTTCTGTGGGTTGTGTGTGCCCTCCTCTTGTAGTTCAGCCTTGGTTGATAATTGCACATCAGTGGGAGGGAGTGACCCTTGGGCTCACTTGTTGTGAGGACTGGCCTTGACTACAGTGGGAGGGTTGTTGTGCAGGGGCTGATGCTACAGAGCAGGACCTGACTCAGCAGCACCGTGGTGCCTGCCCGATCCGCCCCTTGGGTGTGTCTTACTTGGAGGTGACTGGGTGATGCTCCAGCGCATTTTGAAGCTGGCCACTGGGGGTGCCAGCCCCAGGATTACCTTGGAGGGGATACATTGTAGGTCTACTTTAGCCATAGCACATGCCCCACCTGGGGCCACCTAGCAGGAGTGTGGGGACAGAATCCCAGAAAGCAGTTTCCAGGCTCTCGATCTCACGTGGAAAGGTGCTGGCACAGGTAGTAGATGGCCATCAGCTGTGACTAGTTGGCCATCAGCTGTAACTAGTTAGCCATTAGCCACTGATATAACAGCTGTGGCAATGCTGGGAGGTGGTTGGTTGGCAGTGAAGCAGACGGTGGACTGCGCATCATGTGGAGCCTGCTTCCTGTGTCTCCAACCCAACGGCCAGCGAGACTATAGTGGTATGAACCCCCCATCCATAGCTCTGTGGGTGTTCCTTTTTGGCCTCGTCATATCCTATGTTCTTGTGCGGGGAGTAGGATCAGAGACCCCACATGACACATGGTGCAGCGAGCAGGGTACAGCACTAGCCAGAATCCCCAAAGGGGTAATGGAGCAGTTTATAAGTGTGAAAGCTCAGCTTCAGGAGGCCCGTGAGGAGTGGTGCCGGGAACGGGAGGAGCGGTCTGCTTGGGAGACTCGAGCCTCCGGATGGCACACCACCCTCTTGGCCATAGAAGGCGTCGCCTTCCTTTTGGTAATCTGCTGCTGCTGTAGGCTCCGAGGGTTGTGGACATCTTGCACCGAGGCCACCACCCACTCGGACACCTGGCGTGGCGAGTAGGATTCCAGCCAGGTAGGAATGGTGTCTGACTCTGGGCAGGAGGACAGGTGGCCCCCACACAGTGTGTGGCACCCGGTACCCACTGTTCTCAGGTGTTGGACCCCCGAGGAGGGGTGGAAAGACATGGATGGCTCTCCGGCCAGCGGGGAGAGGACCCTGCAGGTTCTAGCTGAGCGGTTGCTGGAGGAGGCGAAGGGTACAACTGGCCATGTGGGCTGGATGTGCCTCACTGCGTTGCATCCTAACATGCAGGACACGCTTAATGAAATAGCTCAGGTGCGGGACCAGCAGCCCTGGGGGGAGGCGCTGGAAGCTCGGGACCGCCAGTTAGAGGAGGTCCTCACCGTGTTGCATCATAACTTGGAGGAAGCTTTTGCTGGAATAGCCCAGGTGCGGGACCTGCAGTCCCGGTGAGGTTCTGGAAGCTCGGGTCCGCCTGTTGGAAGAGGGGCCCCACAGTGGAGACTCTGAGGCAGAGGCAGAGGAAGCAAGTGGAGACAATGTAGCTCCCAACCCCCAAGCCCGGCCAATCTTGAAGCAAAGGGTAAAAGGTGAGCAACCTTTGGGCCCCGGGGGCATTGCTGCCGGCAACCCAGCTGTGACTGAGTTCACAACCTACACCCCATACACTCCCACTGAGTTGCAGGAGCTGGGGAGGCGGTACAGACAACGCCCTGGAGAGCCAGTCTTGGCTTGGCTGTTACGTTTATGGGATGAGGGAGCAGACAGCATTCTCTGCTCCCCAGGCGAGATGGAAAAGCTAGCCTTCGTGACAGTGCATCTGTCCCTGCTACAAAGGTTACAGAACTGCCATAGGTTGGCCCACGACCAGGGCAGCCATTCCCTAATGGAGTGGCTCACTGCTGCGGTACGCACCGTATGGGGACAGGCTGGCGAGCTGCCAGACACTGTGAGTCATTGGCAGTTATATACGGAACTTACTCAAATCATCTGTGAAATGGGTATGAGACATGCTATGTTCAACCCTAATATGCGGGGCTCAGATGGCGAGCGTTTTACAACCAGCATGAGAGATCTGGTTTTGGATACTGCACCTGCGAGTGCTTTTGGATCCTTGGTTGCCATTCTTACACCTTATGTAGGGTGACGGATCCATGAAGTTAGCACCTCATGGCCACCCTGGGGGATGTTGAAAGCCAGTGCTGAGGGAAGTTAAGACAGGAGGTCCGAGCACTCAAGACCTGGAAGCCCAAATCGAAAGTAAAGGAGTGAGGTCACGAGCCTCAGAGAGTAACACATGCACAGATGTGGTGTGATCTCTTGGCAGCAGGGGTCGATCGGGAGAAAATAGACCGACAACCCAATGCACTCTTGTTGGAACTTTGGAAACAGTTGCGTCCAGAACAGCAATTCCAGTAAAGCCCAAAGGGGAAGTCTGGGAAAGTGCGACCCATGTCCCTCCAGGACTTCATGCAGCCGCTTGAGGCCGACTCCTTTCAGCTTGATTAGGGGTGGGAGGAGGCAAGGTACCTGGTCAGAGGGGACGAGCGGGTACTGGAGGCCCCACGTGGAACTGTCCATACATTGGTCTCCTTCTAATGTGCAGAGGGTATTGGCCCTAGTTGGCACTGGCGCAGACTGCATTCTTGTTTATGGGAACCCAGAACTGTTCCCTGGACCAGCAGTCTGCATTGATGGCTACGGGGGAAAGACTGTGACTGTAAAAGCTGTTTCCTTACCACTGGGTATAGGAAGACTTCCCCCTCGCACCTACAAGGTGTATGTCTCCCTCGTTCCAGAATATATTCTAGGGGTGGACGTGCTACATGGCCTCAGCTTACAGACGTCGGTAGGAGAGTTCCGTCTCCGGATTTGGGTGGTGAAAGGGGTGACACGCGGGCATGCTCACCACCCTCCTCAAGCGTTGCCACAGCCCTGGCGCGTGGTTACAGTGCGACAGTATCGCCTGCCAGGAGGACAGGAGGAGATTGGTCGTACAATATTGGAATTGGAGAAGGCACATATTGTGAGGCCAATGCACAGTCCCTTTAATTCCCCAGTATAGCCTGTCAAGAAGCCAGATGGGACTTGGTGAATGACTGTGGACTATAGGGAGTTAAATAAGGTAACACCACCTTTGCATGCGGCAGTACCTTCAATACATGATTTGATGGATCGTCTGACTGTCCTCCTGGGGACATATCACTATGTAGTGGACTTGGCCAATGCTTTTTCTCCATTGACATTGCACCTGATTGTCAAGAGCAGTTTGCTTTTACTTAGGACAGACGGCAGTGGACTTTTCAAGTCCTTCCGCAAGGATACTTGCACAGGTCCACTACCTGCCACGGGCTCATGACCCAGGATTTGGCACAGTGGGATCACCCGTCCTCTGTGGCCTTGTTTCACTATGTTGATGATATTTCACTAACTTCTGATTCTCTTTCAGATTTAGAGCAAGGCGCTCCCTCTCTTCTCCACCACCTGAAGTCAGGTGGCTCGGTGGTGAACGAGGAAAAGGTCCGAGGCCCTAGCTTATCCGTCAAGTTTTTGTGTGTTGTGTGGTCGGTAAGACAAAGGTCATACCTGAGGTGATCACTGATAAAAAATAAGTATTTCCCCGGCCGACCAAGGTCTCTCAACTGCAGACGTATTTGCGCCTGCTGGGGTATTAGCGGGTGTGTACCCCATTTAGCACAAATGGCAAGGCCCTTGTATAACATGATGAAAAAGGGGCCTCATGGGATTGGACAGAGGCTATAGAGCAAGGCTTTGTTGCCACGAAATGGGCAGTGCAGCAGGCACAGGCTCTGCAAGTAGTGGACCCCGGCCGCCCATTTGAACTCGATGTTCATGTCACCCAAGAGGGGTACGGATGGGGCCTCTGGCAATGGCAGGAGCGTCTCGGGTCACCAGTGAGATTTTGGTCCCAACTGTGGAAAGGAGCGGAGGTCCGCTACTCTCTAATAGAGAAACAGCTGGCTTCTGTGTACACAGCCCTTGTGGCCACAGAAGTCATCACAGGAACAGCACAGGTGTTGGTTTGAACAACTTATCCCAAACAGGGGTGGGTCCCTACGTGGACCCGGGGACCCAAAATGGGGGTGGCACAGACCACCACCCTTGCCAAGTGGGGTGCCTACTTGGAGCAATGTAGCACCCTTAGTTCAAGCCCTTTGAGCACAGAGCTACAACAGGTCCTGGGGCCTGTGGAGCTTATAGCCCAGGCTGAGCCAAGCGCTCTTCCTAGGGGGGAGGACTTGGAGCCCTCACCCTACAGAGAAGGACAGCCTCTGTACCTTAAGATGCCTGGTATACTGATGGTTCTAGCCGAGGGGCTGCAGCCATTTGGATGGCTTTGGTGTGCAGCCCAAAACAGACACCGTTTGGTTTGATACTGGGACGGGCCAAAGTAGACAGCGGGCTGAGCTACGGGCTGAGTGGATGATAATCAGCCATGAACCCGGGCCCCTATTTATTTGTACTGACAGCTGGGCGGTGTTCCAGGGCCTAACGTTGTGGCTCCCTACGTGGAAACACCAAAACTGGTTGGTAGGACACCATCCACTGTGGGGTCAAGCCATGTAGCAGGACCTCTGGGACCTAGGGCAGAGAAAGGAGGTGACCCTAATGCATGTCACAGGTCACTCCCCCTTAGTGTCCCCAGGTAATGATGAAGCAGATGCCCTAGCACGGGTCCGATGGTTAGAACGGGCCCCTGCCACTGATGTGGCCCATTGGCTGCATAGGAAATTGCAGCACGCTGGAAGCCGAACCATGTGGCAGGTGAGCAGATGCTGGGGCCTGCCTTTGAAATGGCAGGAGATAGCAGATGCCTGCTATGACTGTGCCATCTGTGCCCAGGACAGCCCCCAAAGGCGGAGGCTCCCCTGGGAGACACAGCAGATTACGTGAGGGAGGGTAATCCCTCACTCGCTGGCAAGTGGATTACATTGGACCCCTGCCTAAAGCCCACAATGCAATATATGCATTCACAACAGTGGACACTGCTACGGGGTTGATGTTTGCTTGGCCGTGTCCGGCTGCGGGTGGTCGCTCTTACACGGCTGTGTGCCTTCTATGGGCGCCCCTAAGTCACTGAAAGTGACAGGGGTACTCATTTTACAGGGCAAGAATTGCAGCATTGGGGGGCCAAGATGGACGTGCAATCGTTGTTTCATACCCCGTATAACCACAAGCAGCTGGCATGATTGAATGCTACGGTGGCCTTTTGAAGCAAGGCCTCCGGGTGTCAAAACACCCTCCCACGATGCGCGACTGGGTCTCGCGTCTGTGGGACATCTTGAGAATCCTGAATGAGAGACCATGGAAGGGAGGGCCCGCAGCAGTAGAAGCTCTGCTATATCGAACGGCCGCTCCCATTCAATTACAAGTTACCACCAGTGAGACTCTGTTAAACCCAGGCTATGGCAGAAATGGAAACATTTTGCTGCCAGCACCCACATGCTTGAAAAGCAGGGGAATGGCAGCAATGGAGTTGGCCCTGGTGGGTCAAAAGCCCCCACTGTCAGTGGTTGAGCCTGATAGCCCCATGGGGGGCTTGTTTGACCCATGATTTGCAAGTGACACAAGGGGTAGTGGCCGAGTGGCCACCACAAGTGACTGTGGTATACGGAGGATCCGATACTGGAACGATTTTGCAGGGAACCTATGTGCTCTCGTTATGGCCTATTATGGGGTCCCCTGTTCTGTTACATGTTGAAACTATGCAAGGGACCCCAAGCACTGCCATAAAAGTCTGGTACCACAAACTGGGAAAGGTGCCGGTGGCAGTGACCCTCCTTCCCCAGGACAAAAAGCTAGCATGTATCCTCCCAGATGGAAGGGATTTGCCATTGTTGGTTCCTATGACTACTATTTCTTTCCGCCTGTAGGTGCATATAGGCTAATAAGACACAGGGCCCCTCTCGGAAGACGCTTGTTGCGTAGATTGTGAGGCGAGACCCTGTTGGGGTAGAGTGTGGGGACAGAGTCCCAGAGAGCAGTTTCCAGGCTCTCGACCACATGTGGAAAGGTGCTGGCTCAGGTAGTAGATGGCCATCAGCTGTGACTAGTTGGCCATCAGCTGTAACCAGTTAGCCATTAACCACTGATATAACTTCTGTGGCTACGCTGGGGGTGGTGGGTTGGTTGGCTGGCAAAGAAGCGGACGGCGGATTGGACATTGTGTGGCTCCTGCTTCCTGTGTCTCCAGCCCAGCCATCAGCGAGACTATAGTGGCATGAACCCCACATCCATGACGCTGTTGGTGTTCCGTTTTGGCCTCGTCATATCCTGTGTTCTTATGCAGGGAGTGGGACCAGAGACGCCACATGACGGGGAGCCAGAAAGAAATCTGCAGATGTCTGCAGCCCATCCTGTGCTTGGAAGAGCCTTGAGAGGCCCAGCCGCGAACCAAGGCCGGATGCCACTAGTGCCAGCTTAGGGCTGCTCAGCCAGAGGTACAGGACACGCTCAAGCCAGATGCTGCTTGTCTGGGTCCTGCAAACCTTTGAGAGACCCCAGGAAAGTCTGCAGCTTGAGCCAAGGCAGGTGGTGTGCATGAAAAAGCCCTGGAAGCAGCCTGGGTGTGCCTGTAAGCTGGGCGGGGACAGGTCTCAAATCGCCAGAGCAGCCAACGAATGGAGGAGACTCAGAAATGTCAGCCATCTGTGTTCACGTGCCAGGAAGGGGGCAGGCTCAACAAAGAAACCATGGCCTCTGCCAGCTCCTCTGTCCAGGAGAAAGCCGCCTCTCCAGCCCCCGTCCCAAGCCAGACAACTCAATTCCCCACCATTTGTCCCTGCTGCCTTTCCTGCTGCTGCCCCAGCACTGGAGCTCAGAGCGAGTGATTCCGTTGGTGGGTAAGTCCATGCGCGGTCCCTTTAAGAGGAGAGCCTGTGAGTACAGCCGCCCTCGGTCTCACTCAGTCACAATGTCCGCTGGTTTCCACAGTCAGAAATTATGGGGACTTCTCTCTCCCACACAGGAACCCTGGGCTGGGGTGGGGCTGGTATCTCTAGCTCCTTTAAGGGATGGGGGGACCCCCATAGCTGAAATAGCCCTCCTGGTCTTTAATGGTAACACGTGGTTGTGGGACCAGCCCGTGCCGTTTCTGACCTTCCTACCAGTCTGGCTTTTTCTGCAAGTCTTTAGTTGAAAGGCTTCAGTTCAGCTTGATTTTAGGCGATTCTCAATGATGGCTGTTTTGTAGATTAGTTGTAATTTTTGATGTAGTTGTGAGAGGAGGTAAACACAGCGTTTACCTACTGCGCCATCTTGGTTGTCCAATCGAGAGAATGTCTCACTTCATTCTTTCAATGCAAAGTTTAAGGTACTTCTTCTGTCTTGTGAAAATATGTAAGATGGTGGCCAAGTTGTATGCTATTATTTCTAGTGCCCTTGATGGCTGTGGGGACAGAGCCAGGAGTGCAGTTTCCAGGCTCTCGGCCTCACGTGGAAAGGTGCTGGCTCGGGTAGTTAATGGCCATCAGCTGTGGCTAGTTGGCCATCAGTTGTAACCAGTGAGCCATTGACCACTAATATAACTGCCGTGGCTACGCTAGCAGCAAATGAGGGCTAGCAAGAAGATGGTGGATGGGCTAGAAAGAGTGGATTGCATTTAGCACGGCGGATTGCAGCTAGCAAGTGAGGTTGGTTGGCAGAGACAAGTGGACGACAGGTCGCGGATCATGTGGCTCCTGCTTCCTGTGTCTCCAACCCAGCCGCCAGCAAGACTATAGTGGTGTGACTCCCCTATCTATGGCTCCGTGGGTGTTCCTTTTTGGCCTAGCCATATCCTCCGTTCTTATGTGGGGAGCAGGACCAGAGACCCTGCATGCTGCCCCGCATGACAATAGCTTACCTTCCCATGCGCCTCCACCTAGCCTGGCAATAGCTCATGCCTTAAAGACAACCTAACTTTTTCTAGATTTCGATTTCTTTTTTACCAATGGTGTTCTCAATATTGAAGCTTAAAATATATGTAGAGTTTTACACAAAACATGTATAACAACGTTTAAAGCAGTACTACTCATTATAGTCTAAACTGGAAACTATATTCAAATACCCCCAATGGTAGAATGGATCAATAAAGTGTGGCATATTCCTACAGTGGAATACTATACAGCAAAAAAAAAAAAAAAAAAGAGAATGATTGAACTACAGCCACACACATTAATATGGGTGGATTCCACAAATACAAAGTTGAGCAAAAGGAGTAAGACACAAAAGAAGATGTACTGCATGATTTCATTCATATAAAATCCAAAACAGATGACACCCATCTATGCTGTTAGAAGACAGGATAGTGGGTACTCATGCCTGGAATGGTGACTGGGCACAGGGAAGATGGGGACTTCTGGGGGTGCTGGTAAGGTTCATGATAAAGGTGCTTGTTACAAAGCTGTGTTCACTTTGAGAAAAATTCACCAAGTTGTGCACTAATGATCTGTTTGTATATAACACTTCAATAAAAATTTCAAAAATATGCAGATTTGAAACAAAATTAGTTACTCTCTCGTAATGCTGTTCAAGCACATACAAAGGCAGAGTTTGATATGGGGATATCCAGTTGACAATGACAAACTTCATAAGAACTTGCACAAACGGTAGACTATACTATGGTACCTCTACCAAAGTCTCAGGACCTTACCTATATCTTCCTTGAGGTCAATTTCGGCTGTGGTTGGGTGGACAATGCCCTCTACTCGCATAGAGCCAATATGGCTGATGTCACTCTGGGTCAGGGACAGCTGCATTAGGAAGAAAAGATGGAGAGTGTGGGAAAGATTAAATCCTATTAAAAATCTTCATATGTTACATCATATCTACTAATTCTCTCAATTATTTATACTGAATTGTCAATACAAAGGGCTGTACACGGAACAACTGTCTCAAGTTTCCTAGGTGTCTCATTTTCAATAGGCTCTTTTGAGCTCAGTGGATTTGATTTTTCGCTCTGAGGTTAGCAGCATGCAGCAAATCTCCTCTTCCGGGAGCAGAAATGGGACCTCCCCTCCCCTTCCTTTCCCTATAGCCTATGCTTTCGTTTCCTAATCTGGGTAGCCTTGGTGCTTGGTGACATATTCTTTGAGTGGCTCCTGCAAGGGAAGCCCAGGGCTTACGCTCTCCTTTCCCTTCAGTTCCCTGCATTCTTCCCACAGTAGCATAGACATTTGGGGGAGGGATGCAAAGCTAATGACCTTGCTTGAAAGAAGTGATGGGTTCCAGGATCCCAACCTGCCTATGTCTGGCCACCTTGCCTTCTTCTGGGGACCACATTGTTGGGGCTACACATGTGAAATGCTGCCATTATGTACTCATAGCTGAGTGGAATGGAGGCATTCTCCATCATCTCCCCATGTGAACAAGGATTTTATGTTCTCCTAGATAAATGAGAGAAAGCATCATGTAACTACGGACGGTCTAGAGGGGACATAAATTCCACCTCTTTGCTTCCCTGCTTTCATCAGTGACGAATTAGGAACCTGCCACCTTTACGTTCTTCTTATAACATGTTCTTCCCAGTTGCTTCAATAGAGGTTCACACTGTACTGTTGTCAGGCTGCAAACATTCAGCCACCAGAGATATAACTGTTTCTTCCTGGATCTTATTTCAGCCCCAGTTGACTTGATAGATAAATCGCCCTTCCCATAAACTTTATGCTGTGGGAATGAATTATTTGCATGTCTGGCTGGGCTGCTGTGCTGCTGAAGACGGTTCAATGTATAGCCCTGTTTGTTTTCTTTCTGCAGCCGAGAAAGGCAAGCAGACTAAATTACTGGCAAATAATTCATCTCTAACACCAGGAATATTCAGGAAACATATTTCTATTTTCTTCCGTTGACAAATTACATTGAGCCATGTAAGAGAGACCTCCCTCCGAAAGGCTGTTTGAGAAAGTTAGCTATGAATGTTTGGGTGGGCACAGAAATAACTTGGGCCTGGGGAATTTCTAGCAAAACCAGTAATGCCATCCTACCTGCTGACCGGAAAGATGCTCTCTGCTCACTTCTGGCTGACAAACATCAGTGTGAACAATTCTCAGCACTAAAGAACATGTTTACTCTCACAACACAGACGTTGTCCTTGCTCTTTAGTTTAAACATGAATAATACAAGACCAAAGCGAAAATCGGATTAGGGGAGTCAGGGATGAATGAGGCATCATTGCTGATAAACCGTGGGTTATAAAAATTCAGTCGTGCTTTACTATAGCGCCGCATAATTCTTTTTATTACCTTCTGCCCTAGAACAAGGCTCTTGGAAGACAGGATGGTGAATCCATCCCCTGGCCCATCTTCAGAGGTGGAATTTGAAGTTCCTTCTTTATCACTGTCCTTTGGTTTGGACTGTGGGTAGAAATCAGAAGGACAGATGGGAAATCATCCAGAAAAAGTCCTACGTGGCTTGATTAAGCTCTTCTCCTGGCTGCCACCAACTCGGATATGAAAGGATATGGTTTAGGTGTTGTGTTCTGCTGTTCTCAATGGAGGGAAGCAAGGGACAGCAATATGAGGGACAGAAAAGGGTGCTGCCAAAGATAAAGTGTGTTAAAGAATAATGTACCTGTCCTCGCTCAAACCTGGACACAGGTGTAATTCTTGCTCTTTTCAAGGCCTGCAGCTTATGTTGACAAGCATGAGAACCAAGTGGGGTCATTCTAGCACATGGCTCAACCCCGTTTCTCCCCGGGATTTCCCGGGGGCACCGTGGCAGTGCAGTGAGCTCTTCTGTGTTATTATGGAGGTCTGTGGAATGAAGCTTTGAAACAGTGCTGTCCAAGGAAGCTTTCTGCAGTCATGGAACGGTCCTGCAACTGTGCTCAGTTCGATGGAGTACTCAGCTGGTGCAACCGAGGAACAAATTTTAAATTTGATTTAGTTTTAATTAATTCAGATTCACAGTGAAATAGCCCCATGTGGCTAGCAGTTACCATGCTGGGCAGCACATGAAAGAAATGATCCACAAATGGCATCTCTGAGCTACAGCTACTTAGCATATTAGGTTGTCCAAAACACCTGAAATCCCATTGACTTAGGCCCATATCTAGGGGAGACTAGAGATATTGTAGTGTGCAACGTGGAGCTCTGGAGAAATGAAAAGTAGAGTTCCAGGAACTCATCTCTCACCTAAGGTTTTGGTGGGGGCAGTGGAAGGGATCTGGAAATAGGAAAACCACCCTTGCTTTGGCTTTGGAAATCTCTAGCAGACCCTGCCTGATGATTTGAGCTCAGTCTCAAGGGCCCTTTATTCATCTCCATAGACATTCTTGTTATTTTCTCCCAGCACCAAGCTGTGGAGAGTCCCCAGTTCTTCAGCAATGCCGGCTACGCCCTCATCTTTTGATCTTTCAACTTCCCTTCTGTTCTGAGAGTTCCTGGCTCAGATAACAACCGGGCTCACCTTTTTGGATGTTCGTGGTTTGGCAGCCTTGGATTTCTTGCCCCCCTTCTTGCCTGATGTGGCTTTTCTTCCTCTTTTCTCTGGGGGAGGGGAGAGGATAGTTTCCGACTTGCCTTTGGTCCCTCGCTTTTTGGCCAGCAGTTCAGGGTGAATTCTAGGCAGGACGCCTCCGCTGGCAATGGTCACTCCTTTTAGCAGCTGAAGAGAGAAACACAGGAGCTCAGACAGCAAGGGGATTGCTGGTTCTGGATTTCATAGTTCTAACAGATCAAAACACGGGTTAAGTCTGGTCTTCGCTTTCCCAAAGAAATTGCATAATACACAGTTTAATTGGCTTTCCTTGTTTCCCTTTCAGAGCGTGTCCCTGTAGGTATCAAGGCCTCCCGTGATTTTGCACAGAAAGCAAAACAAGCAAAGCAAAAGGAAAGGGTATAGAAGTTGAAACCAGTGATATCGCCCAGGGCTCTGGAATTCCAGACATAACACAGGATAAAGAGCTTCACACGTGGGGAGCACAGCTTGACAAAATGAGGTTCAAAGGTCAACGTTCGGGCTACACCCAGTTGACAACAGACGAGTGATCATGCATTTCGTTAGTAAAATACATTTAACCAGGCACCTCCCAATTGATATCTGTTTAACTAATCGGCCTGTACTTCTCTACTAATACATTCTATACATCCTAAAGTGGCGTTACTCCAAGTGTGGTCTGCAACCAGGGCTGGTCCATAAACTGTCAGCTACTTATCTGTGACGAAGTACAGAAATCACAAGGAAGATATAGACATTTTTATTGTAAATTGACAGTTATTGTATATCTACTGGCTCTAATAACAAAAAATTGTGGCTTGCATTTTTTTTATTTTATTTTGCTAGTAATTAATTTTTATTGTAGTTTTGGAAATTATGAGTCTATGATGGATTGGAAACCAGAACCACTTTACCACAGACAGTTTGAGAAAATGAGATTAGAAAATAAACTCAAATGAAAATTCTTCTACTACCGCCCTGTCACCTTGCACATCCTTGGGGGGGGAGGGGGGATCATTCACTCCACTTTGGAGCCAGTTCTAGAACATAAAGGGTCAGTTCTCCTATGTGAAGAAGGGCTCTCCTGCCCTCATCAGAATGAACTGTCAACAACATTTGGGTGAAGAAACTATGAAAAGAATAACACATGTGCACAGCACCTTTCCCAGCAACAAACTGAGCTTGCTTTTAAAGAGGAAAAGACGGTCTGGCCAGACCCAGAATATATAATGGGAGCTATTCCAGAGGCAATTTTATTTTGAATCTGAATGATATGGACAGCAGAAGTGGTTCTTATATGATTTGAATTTGTTGGTATAAATGTGCCTGGGAACTGTAGCAGGAATGACTTGTAGGCAGCCGCGCCCACAGGAGGAGTGTGTTTGGCGAACCCATTTGGTGGCACATATCAGTGCTTCAGACAGACCTGGTTGAGCTCCTCGTCATTGGCAACCGCCAACAGGATGTGTCGTGGGGCTATCCGGGCCTTCTTATTGTCCCTTGCGGCATTTCCAGCCAATTCTAGAATTTCCGCTGAAATGACAAAGGGGAGTTAATAACAGGCAATCACAGAATAGGAGCTGAGCTTTGGAAAGCTTTTCTTCGGAAATGGTCTTTGAGTTTGATCACATTTATTCATTTGTGATTTTTATGTTTGGGCCTGGAAAGAAATCTAGAAAACTGCCAAGAACTCAGGTCACAGACAAGTCAACTATTTTAGCGAGACCTGATATGTGATCCTGTGACAAAGTCTTCTAGTTGTCCCTCGACATTAATTGCCCTCGATATTCCTTAGTATGTGGTCCTCTGATGTTTTTGCTGAGCCCATAACCATAGGAAGGAATGAAGACAGTATTTCCCAACCTCCCTTGTTGATAAGTGTGGTCATGTGACTAAGTTCTGGCCAATGAAAGGCAAGCAGTTATGTTGTATGGTACTTCTGGAAAGTGTCCATCTATGAAGCGACCATGCCCTTCTTTCCTTTCTACTGGCCAACTGAGGACATAATGGCTGTAATTTGAGCAGCCATCTTTGACCAAGAGGGAGAAGTTGTGGATGATAGAGCAACAAGATAGATGGAACTGTAGTCTCTTATGACTGTGGAGCCTCCTTACCAACTTGAACTGTTTTCTATAGATTGCTTTTGTATGAGAGAGAAATAAACTCTCTTGTTTAAGCCACTGTCAGCAGAAGTTAATCCTGACCGAAACAGAACCCTAACATAGGATCTGAGCTTCTTTCAGTGTACATGTCTGAAGAGAACAGTCATGTAGGTAAAGTCTGTTTTGGGGTCCCACTGAGACCCCTTTCATCAAGTTTCCCTTTACTTGATGCCCCAGAACCCTCTTGTCCTAAAGGAAAGTGAATGTGAAGAACTGACTTATATTATAAGAAAGGTATGTTATCCCTCTAAGCATGGCTCCAAGTTTAACAAATATGTCATTTGGTAAATGTGAAAGAACTGATAGAAAGGAATTTTCCTAAAACTACTTCACATGCTATCAAAATATTTGCATCAAATTTTTTTTTTAAATCTATAGAATTGGTTTATACCATCTGTAGGCTTTCCCCTTCCTCTTCTGTGTTATTTTGTTACTTTTCTTTCTTCCTCACTTTTAGAAGGATGCTCTGCTAAATTGAAATTTTCTGCCTTCAAAAGTATGAATGAGTCTATAAAGAAAAATTCCTTCTCTTAGAAAGCTGGAGGCAATGTGCCAATGAGTTGTCTCACTAACATGTGGGGGGAAAAGTACGTGTATGTGCATGTGTGCATAAATTTGTTGTGTGTACACAGGCGTGTGTGTGCACACAGGCATGTGTGTGTGTATGTGTGTGTTGGGGGATTTGCTGCTACAATGGCATAAATACTAAACCTTAAAATTAACAGGCAATTCTGTATGGCTTTATAATCAACCTAATTTCAAACAAAATAGCACATGAAATTGCCATCATTCATAAAATCTATGGCAATAAAATAAAAACTTGGCATAAATATGCCACATTAACTAAGCAAATGTAATTAACAAAAAATTAGAATAAAATAAGCATTACAGTTAAATATTTATATGGTATTTCCATAATGAAAAGTGCTAAATCACTGCAAATTCATCTCACAACATACTTTCCAGGTTATTAAGCAATGAATATTGCGTTTACCAACAATTCATTTATGCAGTGGTCGTGTTTTCTGAATCAAAGATTGCGGCACTGTCATTTGAGAAGTGAGAGCATACTTGTTGGGACAGTGGGATGGAATATTTGAAATTAATGCCATATTAAACAATCTGATTTGCTGCATTCAGACTGCTGCCCAACCCTTTCTTTTTCTTAAAAAGTGTACCGGTCAAAAAAGAATGTAGTGGGGCGGCTGGCTGGCTCAGTTGGTTAGAGTGCAAGCTCTGAACAACAGGGTTGCCGGTTCGATTCCTACATGGGCCAGTGAGCTGCGCCCTCCACAAGTAGATTGAAGACGAGCTGCTGCTGAACTGATGGCGACTGGATGACTCAGTTAGTTAGAATGTGAGCTCTTAACAACAAGGGTGCTGGTTCAATTCCCGGATGGGATGGTGGGCTGCGCCCCCTGCAACTAAGATTGAAAAATGGTGACTGGACTTGGAGCTGAGCTGTGCCCTCTACAACTAGATTGAAGGACAACAACTTGGAGCTGATGGGCCCTGGAAAAACACACTGTTCCCCAATATTCCCCAATAAAAAAAAGGAATGTAGTTATAAAGCTTTCACTTTATGACTCTAAGTTAAAATGTGCAGCTACCCATTGTGCAAAATAAAAAGGAGTTTCCTGCACCTACTCATCTCAGAGGTCCCACGCTTGGGAGGAAGGCACACTTCACTCATCCCTTTTTCTAGATGGGTCTGGGTGCAAGGAGTCTCCCGATTTTAAGCTTCTGAACAATCTAATTTAATTTAGCATCTAGGACCATCACTCTCCTGCCTCTGTCACCTGCATTTAGAGGAAGAGGTTAAGCATCCTCCCAAGTTCATTAAATTAGCCGTCAGCATGGGAGGCAGGGCTAATGGGAAGCCCTACCTGCTTGGAGCCTTCAGGAAGCCCCTGAAAATCAGGTTATTTTCAGCTTGACATTCAGATGCACAACATGGGATTCACAGATGGAGCATCTGCCAGAATCAAATGCAGCTCAGGAGGAGACTAAAGGCAGCGATTCAGCAGGTGGCACAAAGCGGAGCGCGAGGTGAGGCGTGTGGGTGACTGGGCTCCCAGACTGGCCCTTCCAAAATCAGTTATAAGAGAGAAAACCTTGGTCACGTGCTCTAGTGCAACAGCAGAGGTAGAGCTTTCTTTTTTCTTGTTTTTAAGGAGAAAATCTTCTTAATAACACACAGTGGAAAATCTAGACCATGGAGTTCTTTGTTGGATGTTTAATCTGAACTTTCCTCGGGACAGAGATGTCACCATATAAATGTTTGAAATAACGTTTACCATTATTAATATTTTCAAATGCTGTTCACATGCACCATACAATAAGCATTAGCATTAAATATTTATATGGCATTTCTATAATAAAAAGTGCTAAACCACTGCAAATTCACTCTTATACCATCTTTTCCAGGTTATAGTTGCTACATTCTTGAGTGATTTTATTGATCTTGGGAACTAAAGTATCCTACTGGCAATCAATAGGAAAAGTGGATTTATATAACACTGCAAATTTTGTGGGAAGATCATTATTCTGCTAAGTGGTGGAGACTTCCACGGAAGTTCATAAACTTCCACAGTAAACCTCTCAATTCTTGGAAGTCTCACTTCCAGCAATAGTCACCATCTGGAATGCAGCTGACTGACAGTAAAAAGAATGATTTCTGTAGTCAAAAGGGATGTTGGAAGGCTCACCATGCACATTACTTTGGAAGCGCCTGTGTCCTCTCATTTCATACACAATCTAAACCCACACCGGATATCCAGCCCCCAGCAGATGGGATACACCACATTAAATGGAGGTTTGGAAGAGAGGGCATGGAGTAGCCTCTCCTTCAAGACTGTCTCCTTCCCCGGCCCCTTCCTGCCTGCTCATTTCCCACTAGGTGACGGCATCCATGGGGCTCTGTCTGGGCCCTTTGCTCTGCTCAGGCCATGTAGTCTTCTGGTGGAAACCCATCCAGTTATGGCTCCCGCTTCCAAACACCTGCCCATGTGGTCAGATCTTCACCTTCAGCTCTGCCATGATGTCACCTGGAACGCCTCACTTGAGTGTTCCACAAGTAAATCAAACTCACATCACCAAATCCAAGTCACCTCCTCCCCAAACCTGCTCCTCCCATTGACCTTGGGATTGGCAGCTCCATCCACACACAGACCCAGGAGTCATTTCCTACCCCTTCCTCTCCCTCTCATGTCCTGGCCTTATCGATGTCACACACCTTTGCCCCTTTTCTCCCAGCTTGTTGCCATGACCCCAGTTAAGGCTCTCTTCTCTTTCAGCCCAGCCCAGATAATTGTAATGGCTGTCTAAATGATTTCCTTGCCCCCAGTTTTGTCCTCCTCCAGATCCATGCAACAAGGCCTCTGCTAGCCCATAGGTGCCTTTGTGCAGATTAGAAAAAGATGCCCCTTCCTCAAGACACTACTTTCCTGATTTCTTTAAAACAAGACCCTTTACTGCCATCTGCTGGAAATGCTCATAATAAATGTACAGTTCTTTGAGGTCCATGGTGTGAATGACACTCCCTTAAATGTGTGTCCTTGTGCAGTGTACAACCTGCACAACCAGACATGTGGCCTGGGCTGCCAAAGTAATCTTTTAAAAAACACAAAGGTAATAATATCACTACACTAGATTAAAAAAATGCTTGGTGTTAAATAGATAGACCTAATTGTCTGGAAATGATGGGTTTCAGTGTTACACAATGATTTCATAAAGTGCTCTGAAATTCAACACTGGTTTAAGACCTATTTGTCCTGTCAGTTAAAAATATATAACAAAACACTTTCTCACCAAAAAAAATAGTAAATTATTCATTCTCAGTATCTTACATTTACGTTATATCTTTTGTTGATAGACACAAAATTCTCTTCCAGAATTTGGAGCTTGCTTTTGCAGTCAGTCCTTTTTTCCTTCCTTACATACATTGGAGATGTGAACTGGGCTAAACATTTGGGTTGTTTCCATTTTTTGGCTATTGTGCATAATGCTTTATGAATATTTGTATATAAGTATCTGTTTCAGTATCTGAGTTCAGTTCTTTTGGGCATATATCTAGGAGTAGAATTGCTGGGTCATATAATTCTTTTACGTTTTTGAGGAACCATGAAACTGTTTTCCACAGTGACTACACTATTTTACTTTCTCACCAGCAATGCACAAGGTTCCAATTTCTCCACATCCTTGTCAACACTTCATTTAAAAAAAAAAAAAATTGTTTTATTTTTCAATTACAGTTGACATATGTTAGTTTCAGGTATACCACACAGTGATTAGACATTTATATAACTTAAGAAGTGATCACCCCGAAGATCTAGTACACACCTGACACCATACATACTTATTACAATATTATTGACTATTTTCCTTATGCTGTACTTTACATCCTATGACTATTTTGTAACTACCAATTTGTACTTTTTAAAAAGATTTTTTATTAAAAAACATAGCTCACACACTGTATCAGTTTCAGGTGTACACCACAGTTGTTCATTTATATGCATAAAGAAGTGACCACCATAAGTCCAGCAACCACCTGACACCGTACCACGCTGTCATAATGTTACTGACTATGCTCCCTATGCTGTACATCACATCCCCATGGCTTATTTATTTTATACCTGGAAATTTGAACCAATTATTCCCCTTTTTAAATTTTTCAATTACGTTAATATTCAATATTATTTTAATATTAATTTCAGGGGTACAGCATAGTGGCTTGACATTTATATAATTTAAGAAGTGATCCCCTTGACTAGACTAGTACTCACCTGGCTCTATACATAGTTATTACCATATCATTGATTATATTTCCTATGCTTTACTTTACAACCTCATGACAATTTGTATATTTTCTAACTACCAATTCGTACTTATTAATCCCTTGACCTTTTTCACTGTGCCCTCCAACCTCCTCCCACCTATTACCTCAATAAATCTAGTATCCATTTGACACCATACAGAGTTGTTCCAATATATATATATTTAATTTATTTTTAAAAATTTATTGGGGTGACAATTGTTAGTAAAATTACATAGATTTCAGGTGTACAATTCTGTATTACATCCTCTATAAATCCCATTGTGTGTTCACCACCGAGTCAGTTCTCCTTCCATCACCACATATTTGATCCCCCTTACCCTCATCTCCCACCCCCGAGTTGTTCCAATATTATTGACTATATTCCTTATGCTATACCCTACATCCCCATGACTACTGTATAACAACCAATTTGTACTTCTGAATCCCTTCCCCTTTTTCACCTACATGCCCCCAAACACCCCTCCCATCTGGCAACCATCAAAATGTTCTCTGTATCTATGAATCTGTTTCTGTTTTGTTTGTTCATTTTGTTCTTTAGGTTCCAATTATAAGCAAAATCACATTCCATCCGTCTTTCTCCGTCTTACACTCCACTCAGCACAATACCCTCCAGGTCCATCCATGCCGCCACAGATGGCAAGAACCCATTCCCTTCACGGCCGAGCAATATTCCATTGTGTATATGTACCACCTCCTCTTTATCCAGTCATCCATTGATGGACACTCAGGTTGCCTCTATATCTTGGCCATTGTAAACAATGCTGCAATGACCATATGGATACATGGGTTCCCTTGAAGTACTGTTTTGGGTTTCTTTGGATAAATACCCAGAAATGGTATTACTGTGTTCTTCTTTGTTTTAAGTCTTATTTTGTCAGGTATGAGTATTGCTATTCCAGTTTTCTTTTTTTTTTTTTTTTTTCATTTTCATGAAATAACATTTTCCATCCCTTTATTTTCTGTGTGTGTCTTTCAATCTAAAGTGAGTCTCTTATAGGCATATATATAAGGGTCTTGTTTTCTTATCTATTCATCCCTCCTATGTCTTTTGATTGGAGAAGTTAATCCATTTACATTGAAAGTAATTGTTGATAGATATGTAGTTATTGCCATTTTATTATTCATAATTTTGATTTTTTTCTTTTATCTTAAAGAAGTCCCTCTAACATTCCTTGTAATACTGGTTTGGTGATGAACTTCTTTAGCTTTCTCTCGTCTGGGAAGCTCTTTATCTGTCCTTCAATTTTAAATGATAATGTTGCTAGGTAGAGTACACTTGGTTGTAGGTCCTTTGAATATTTCATCACTTTGAATATTTCCTGCCAATCCCTCTAGTCTGCAAAGTGTTGTTGAGAAATCAGCTGGCCATCTTATGGGGAGCTCCCTTTAAGTTACTAGTTGCCTTTCTCTAGTTGCTTTTAGGATTCTCTTTTTAACCTTTGCCATTTTGATTATAATGTGTCTTGGTGTGGGTCTGTTTGTTTTTTATCTTTTTTTGGACTCTCTGTGCTGTCTGGGCTTGTATGTCTATTTCCTTCACCAAGTTAGGAAAATTTTCAGTCATTTCTTTGAATAGGCTCTCAATCCCTTGCTTTTTCTCTTCTCCTTCTGGTACCCCTATGATGCAAATGTCATTAAGCTTGATGTTGTCCCAGAGGTCTTTTAAGCTATCCTCATTTAAAAAAAAATTCTTTTTTTCTTTTGCTGTGCTGATTGGTATATTTTCTGCTACCTTGTCTTCCAAATCGCTGATTCAACCCTCTGCTTCATCTAGTCTGCTGCTGATTCCTTCTAGTGCATTCTTCATTTCAGTTATTGTATTCTTCACTTCTGACTGGTTCTTTTTTAAGGTTTTTATGTCCTTTTTTATCCTTGCTATTATATCTCTCTGTTGAAGTTCTCACTAAGTTCCTTGAGCATCCTTAGAACCACTGTTTTGAACGCTGTCTCTGGTAGGTAGGTTGTCTCCATATCATTTAGCTCTTTCTCTGGAGTTTCTTCCTGTTCTTTCGTTTGGGACATATTTCTTTATTTCCTCATTTTGACTGCCTCCCTGTGTTTGTTTCTATGTATTGGGTAGATCTGCTATGTCTCTAAGTCTTGGCCGGGTGGACTCACGTAGGTGCCCTGTGGGACCTGGCACAGTCTTCCTTGTCACCTGCTCCGGGAGCTCCAGGAGGGTCCCTTGTGTGGGTTGTGTGGGCCCTCTTGTTATAGTTGAGCCTTGATTGCTATTGGCACGTTAGTGGGTGGGAATGACCCTCAGGCTGACTGGCTGTGTGGTTTGGCCACGTCCATAGCTTACAGGCTGCTGTGCATGGGGTTTACCCCCAAGAAGCAGGATTCATTGACCCCAGGAAACTCTGGTGCCTGTTGAGACTGTCCTTTATGTGTGCCACTTGTGGGGCTAATTTGGTAGTGCTCTGCTGTGATCTGAAGCCAACCTCCTAGCATGTTGTTTCTGGGGCCTCTTTGGAGGGGCTTTGGTGCAGGCCCAGATCACTCATTGCCTGTAACTGGCCAGGGACTACCTAGTAGGAGCTATGAAGCAACCTGAAATTTTTCACTGCCTGTGCCAAAGTTGGAGGCGCATGGGAGAGGCCACTCTGTGAACCGAGGATGGCTGCCACCAGTACCGGGCCTGGGGTAGCTCTGCAAAAAGCCAGAACACACTGAGGCCTGCTGTCACCTGCCAGCTACTTTAACACGTTGCGTATGGCGGGGTTTAAATCCCTCATACCCCTCTGTTCCGGCAGGTTTTTAAAAGAAACTACTTTAAAATGCACTCTTCTCTTTAAACTATAAATGCTTCTATGTCATTTACTATTTTTCTATGAAATTTTTAAAGGATTTACTCACCTATGATGTTAGTAATCCCTCCTGGTGTGATACTGCAGAAAGCAGCTTCCTTTGTGCAGTGAGACACGGCAAAAATTGCATATGTACCGAGTTTCACTTCTCACTTTTTTTGATGCGCACACTTTACACACCCGTGTGTGATATTTTTTCTTTCCTCTTCCCACTATGGGCTCCAGATGATGCGTGGCCAAATCTCCCGTTAGATATTAACGAAACACAAATAATTCAATAAAATATGCAAAGTAAAAAGAGTCAACAGTAAAAACGAGAATTCTCGTTATCCGTCCTTAACACATGGCTCAGAAAAAAACGAAGATTCTCGTGATCCGTACACAACGTGTTAAGGTTCAGCCACTGATAATGCCTCATGCAATACTTGAGTTGGGTGAGGCAGGATCTCAGGTAGTCACTATAGTGGGAAGGGTTGTGGTCACCAGGTTAATGTAGACTCTGGTTTGGTGCCAGCGCTGAGCTTGGAGCTCTTCAGCAAAAGTCTCAAAGCATGTCAAGACCAGTCGCCGCCTGCCTAGGGGCCCGTGGACTCTGATAGTCTTCCAAAAAAGAGTGCAATGTGGGAAGGGCTGGCTGCTTGTGGAGAAAGTGCCTTCAGCTATGCTGAGTTGGGTGGCGTGGGGTCCCAGCTGAGTCAGCAGGGTGGAACAGCAGAGCTCACCAGGCCATTCAGATTCAGATTTGGTCGGTGGGGGCAGGCTCAACATAGAAAAAATGGCACCTGCCTGTTGGCTGTACGTGAGGCGGACCCTACACAGGGAGAATCCCAACTGTCCTCCAGACTTCACTTGAAGCCATACCTCAGTCTGCCCCACACATGCCTCTGATGCCACCTGAGTCACGGTCCCTCTGCTGGAGCCCAGAGTGAGTACCTACAAGTGAGTGAGTCTGTGCCCAGGTCCTTTAAGAGGACGGCTGCATTTCCCGCAGCCTGGTCAGTTGGAATCCCCACTGTTTTACACAGGCAGATGTTGTGGGAGCTTCTTTTCCTGGCACCAGTATTCTGTGCTGGGGATGTTGGTGTGTGGGGGAACCTCTGTGGCCGAGATATCCATCTTGATTCTCAACCTCCACACAGAGGTTTGGGGCCAGCCTGTTTTGCGTCTCTGCCCGTCCTACCAGTCTCAATGTGGTTTCTTCTTTATATCCTTAGTTATAAAACTGTTCAGCTAGACTTCAGATGGTTCTGCAAGTTGACTGTTCTATAATTTAGTTGTAATTTTAATGTGCTCATGGAAGGAAGCAGGCACAGTGTTTACTCTGCCATTTTGGATCTCCCACCCAATTTGTACTTTTTAATCCCTTCAACTTTTTTTCACCCTGTTCCCTAACCCTCCTCCAGTCTATCGCCCTGATAAATGTAGTACCCATCTGACACCATACATAGTTATTGCAGTATTATTGACTATATTCCTTATGCTATATCCCACACCTCATGACTATTTTGTAACTATCAATTTGTACTTTTTTTTTCATTGGGGAACAGTGTGTTTCTCCAGGGCCCATCAGTGCCATGTCTAGTTGTGGAGGGCGCAGCTCGGTTCCAAGTCCAGTCGCCGTTTTTCAATCTTAGTTGCAGGGGGCACAGCCCACCATCCCATGTGGGAATTGAACCAGCAACCTTGTTGTTGAGAGCTGGCACTCTAACTGAGTGCCCCTCCGGCAGCTCAGTGGCAGCTTGTTGTCTTCAATCTAGTTGTGGAGGGCGCAGCTCACTGGCCCATGTGGGAATCGAACTGGCAACTCTTATTGTTAAGAGCTTGTGCTCTAACCAGCTGAGCCATCCGGCCGCCCCCAATTTGTACTTCTTAATCCTTCCCCATTTTTCACCCACCCCCTCAAACCCCCTCCCATCTGCAACCATCAAAATGTTCTGTGTCTACGAGTGTGTTTCTGCATTGTTTGTTTATTTATTTCATTCTTTAGATTCCACATATAAGTGAAATCACATTGCATCTGTCTATAGCTGTCTGACATATTTCACTCAGCAGAATACCCTCCAGGTCCATCCATGCCGCTGCAGATGGAAAGAACCCATTCCTTTCCATGGTCAAGCAATATTCCATTGTATATATGTACCGCCTCCTCTTTATCCATTCATCCATTGATGGACACATCTTGGCCATTGTAAATAATGCTGCAATGAACATATGGATGCACAGGTCCCCTCGAAGTAGTGTTTTGGATTTTTTTGGATAAATGCCCAGAAGTGGGATTCCTCGGTCCAACAAAGGCTTGTTGTAGCCTTTGTTTTAAAGTCTATTTTGTCTGGTATAAGTATTGCTACCCCAGCATTTTTTTCCCCAATTCCATTTTCACAAAACAACTCTTTTGATCTCTTTACTTTCAGTGTGTGTCTTTCAATGTGAAGTGAGTCTCTTGTAGGCAACATATTATGGGTTTTGTTTTCCTTTTTAAAAATTTTTTATTGGTGAATATTGGGGAACTGTGTTTTTCCAGGACTCATCAGCTCCAAGTCATTGTCTTCAATCTAGTTGTGGAGGGCGCAGCTCACTGGCCCATGTGGGAATCGAACCGTGTTATGAGCACTGCGCTCTAACCACTGAGTGAACTGGCTGCCCACCGGTGGCTCAGCTCCAAGCTCAAGGCGTTGTTTCTCACTGGCCCATGTGGTACTCCAACCAGCGATCTTGGTGTTATGAGCACTGTGCTCTAACCATTGGGCCAACTGGCTGCCCAGGGTTTTGTTTTCTTATCCATTAATCCACCCTTTGTTTTTGATTGGAGCATTTAATCCATTTACATTTAAAGTGATTGTTGATAGATATGTAGTTATTGCCATTTTATTATTCCTTTTTTTGATTTTTTTTTTCCCATCTTAAAGAAGTCTCTCTAACATTTCTTATAATACTGGTTTGGTGGTGATGGACTCCTTTAGCTTTTTCTCATCTGGGAAGCTCTTTATCTGTCCTTCAATTCTGATATCTGAAATGATAACTTTGCTGGGTAGAGTAATCATGGTTACTCTAATCATGGTAAGTCCTTGCTCTTCATCACTTTGAATATTTCCTACCAATCCCTTCTGGCCTGCAAAGTTTCTGTCAAGAAATCAGCTGACAATCTTATGGGAGCTCCCTTATGAGTTACTAGTTGCCTCACTTACTGCCACGGCCTTTACTATAGTTTGCCCAAGATACCTGCATCTGTAGCTCCAGCCAACATCTCCCTCCTTGGTTCCACACACGTCTAGTAGGTCTTCACTCAATTACAGCAATAGTTGCATGAACCAAATTGCTACCATGTGCTTGGAGTGGTGCTAAGCACTTTTCGTGCATTATCTTATGTAATCCTCAATGAAACCATAAGAGTAAAGCAACATGCCTAGTTCTTAGCTGCTAAGTGGGAGAGCCAGAATCCAGCATCCCTAACCACTCTGCCCGCTGGGGCATCTTGTAGACACTCAAACCCTTCAGGTCCCAAACCAAGCCTCTCATCCTGTGTCCTATTTCTCTTGCACTGTGTCCTGCTTCAGCTCCAGGTGCCATTCTCCACACACCAGCTGCTTTCCTCTCTTCTCTTCTTCTTGGCTGGACTCCTTATATAAATTCTCCATCCTCTTGTCTCCAAGTCCACATCTCCACTCCTCAACCCACGTAGCTTGGTTTGAAAGGAAGTAGCCAGCCCGAGGCTTAAGATTCATGCCATCCATGATGCCCCTTCCCCCTTATCCATTCCATTATTAAGCAAAGCTGACTCTACCCTCCGAATAGCTCCCAAATTTGTCCATTTCTTCTCATCATCCTCACTATGCAACCCTAGTCCTGGCCACTGTCAGTTCTCAAAAGTGACACTAAAACAGACACACTGGTTTCCTGGACACTGATCTTACTTCCTGAGAACAGTTCTCCACCTAAAGCCCCAGTGATGCCCCTAGAATGCCACCTCCTCTCTTCAGTGCCTTCCCCTGGCGTGTGTGCAAAATGTATACATTATCATTGTGGCCCTCAAGGACCCCCCCCTCCTACCCCATCTCATTCCCCCCCACCCTACCCCAGCCCAGCCATTTCCCAGCTTGTTCCAGGCACACGGAACTTCCTCTGGTTTCTGGTAGAGGCTACACGCTTCCTCTAAACTTTGGGTCTTCACCCTTGTTCTTCCCCAACCTGACAATCTTCCCCTAGCTCAACCCCTCCATCTGAATCTAATTAATTCCTACTAATCCCTACTCTGGCTGCCCGCCAGAATCACTTGGGAGAGCTTTTAAAAACCCTGATGCCCAGAACATACCCCAGAATCTCTGGGGGTGAGACCCAGGCATCAGGATTTTAAATCAATCAATTTTAAAAAAGCCAGGATTGAGAACCTGGTTTAGGTCTTAAGCACCCAGCTTTACATTAGGAAGCCTCCCCTGCCCCCTGTCCCCACTTCCCAAAGCTCGTCAAGCTTCCCTGATCAACATGCAGGTTGTCTTATTGTGATGTATTTAGTGCTTGTCCAACTGCTAGAATGCAAGCCTAGCGAAGGCAGGACTATGTCTGTCTGTTTTCCATTGTGTCTGCAAGGCCTAGTCCAAAGGAGAAACTCAGTCAGCATTTGTGTTGTGAATGTTGAAGGTCATTTCAAGGGTGTCAGGAGGCTTTCACATTTTGGACATCCTTTCCTAAATAAAACCAATTGATGACTCCTCCTCAAAAAAAAAAAAAAAAAAAAAAAAAAAAAAGAAGAAGAAGAAAGAAAGAAAGAAAAAGAAAAAAGAAACAACTGACAAAAATCCCCTCTGTACTTATTCAATAATGATTCAATCCTTTGGCTTTGGCTTAACACTCCTTATCTCATTAAAATGCAAATATATCCCAAAATACAATACCTTAATGGAATTAGTCATTATACTTTGCCCTGAATGATGTCATCAGCTCTTAATAGAAGAGAGACAAGAAGCATTACTATTTATTTCGTGCATCCCAGGGACCAGAAATTTTTCACACCTGAAGCTCTAGAAATGCCCAAAGCTTAGAGAGATTCAGGAATCAGCCCAAGGTAGCAGAGCTGGTAAATGATGAACAGATTTAAACTGACATCTAACTAAGCCTGTGCTCTCTCAACTCCAGCCTGAGTTTGGAGGGGAGAAAAAGCACGAAAAGAAGGGAAGTCACACAGGGAAGGCAGGCCTGCGCCTCAGAAGACCAAACGTCGCCTTCTCTATTTGACCCAGGAGGGTGCTGGAGGCTGGCACTGCAGTTGGTGTATTAATGGCAATAGCATCCTCCTAGGTGCTCATCTTCTCTTCTATGTCATGTGCAACCCATTAGCAAATCCTGTTGGCTTTGCCTTCGAAACATATCGGTACTCGGACCACCTCTTGGTGCCTTCACTGCCCACTCGCCAACCACATGCCTTTCACCGGATCTCTGCAATTGCCTTCCAGCTGCTTTCCCTGCTTCTGCCTTGTACCCCTCGCCCCCAGGGTCAGATCACTTCCACCTCTGCTCAAGACCCTCCAGAGCTCCCATCAGCCCATTTTCCCTTGGGCTTCATTTACAGTCCAAGCCCCCTTCCCCAGCTCCAGCCCTCTGGCCCCACTGCTGTTGCCCTAACACTCCTCGCGTCTGTCTTCCCTGGGCCTGGGGTGTCAGCCCCCACATATCCACAGGCCCGCTCCCTGGCGTCCTTCAGATGCCACCCCTTCAGGGGGACTTTCCTGGACCGGCACCATTTACAACTCCCCTCGCCTCTCTTCCCCATTTCCTGGAATACACTGTTGTCCCTTCCTGCTGTCTTTGTCCCTCAGCACTCGGCGCCGCCCGATGCACCCCATTCGCTCCACTTAGCTGCTGCCCGTTTCTCCCGTCGGGAGTGCATTCTGCTTGAGAGTGAGGACTCCTCTCTGCCTGGGTCGTATATCAGCATCTAGAACAACACCTGGCATGTGCTAGGTGTTCAGTAACCATTTGTTGAGTGAATGGAGGATTCTGAGAAATCAATTTGAGAAACAGGGTGATGCTCTACTTTGGGGTACTGTAATTCCTTCAAGTAAAAGCGTGACGTGCAGGCTGTAGTAGGCATTGCGGTGGTGGTGGGGGCTCTAATCCAACACAAATTACAAATCATATCAATGGTGCAATCCTATTACCAGGACTGCCATGTACACTGACACGTACGTACTTAATAAATATTTGTTGAATGAATAGGGAAACGTAAACTTTTACCTGAACCAAAGACAAACAGATGCCAATGATTAAAAAGGCCACATTTTGTTGTATTATGCATGAAATTTAGGCTTTTGCGAAGTGGAGGCACAGGAAGCACTGAATTATTTTGATCGTACAAACATTATAACGGGGCAGTGTAGTGTAGCAGAAAGCACACAGCTTGCAGTCGAAGGACTTCAGGGAACCCTATCTCCCCACTTGGAGGCTGCAGATCTCTGGGCTGCCCAGTGTTTTCCCGTCTCAGGGGGTGATAGTGACCTAACAGGTTGTTTTAAAGCTTCATTCACCACCTTTCTCAAAGTCCTTCCTCTCCATCCTGGAGCCAGCAGATTTTCCCAATAGATTCCTGGGTTCTACCCTAGACTCAGTGAATAAGACGACCAGAGGAGGGGTGCAGCCAGGAGCCTGCATGCAAACAAGCATTTCCCGAGCCTTTGGGCCTGTGCTAGGAGATGGGTACCACCCTGCTCCTCGGGCGCGCCCTGGGACAGCAGCATCAGCATGACCTGGGAGCACGTTAGAAATGCAGAGTCTCAGGTCCCACCCCAGACCTTGTCAACAAGGTCCCTAAGTGATCTCCACTTTGAAAAGCACTGCTCTATCACACGGATTAAATCGACTTTCAGAGCCCTCCAGCCCTTCTCTCCAACCTCCTAAACGATCCTCCTAAAAAACTTTTAGCCCAGGAACAAGCCTTTCATTTCACAATAAGGGACAGGCGTAAGGTGCTGAGTTCTGCCTGACAGAGGTCCAGGGGCAGAAGGTTTCCACTGGTGGATCAAGCAAACCTTTCACTAATAACGGTGCTTGGGTGAGCGACGGGGGAACAAAAGGGCAGAATAGGACTGAGCATTGAAAAAGGAAGAGATTGCTCGAGGGAGAAGCAGGAGGAAGAGAGTGACCGGGCACAGAAACTGGGTCCAGCCCTACCACACTTGGGGTGTTCGTGCTACGGGGGACTCGCTTCTGAGTAGACAGTTTGGGGAGGTTTGCTTTTTTCCCAGTGGACTTCCCAAGGGATTTATCTCTGGTGTCTGGAGTTTTGTTAACCTTGGGCAAAGTCGGAGACATTGCTGCTCATGGCTGAAATGGCCCCTTCAATGAAGTAATCACACATATTTACATATTTGTATATATGGATATATATTTTAAAAGCATACTTGAAATTTTAAAGTATGGTTTCCATTTAACTATGCCATAGAACAAGAACCAAAAATCTAAATAGAAAGTTACTCAAATAGATAAAGAACACACACAGCAAAAATCTCCTTTTAGTAAAAAAATAATTTTAACAACCAAGATGGGAAACTATTTCCTAGGTACCCACTGTGCACAGAGAATCACCTCTGTAAAGGAGAACCAACCGAAGATGCTTTTGATGCTCAGGCCAGCGTTACTTCCGGACAGAGTTCTAGTTTTAATACACCAGGATAATCGATGTTTAATGAAGGCTTTGAGAGAAAGTGAAGACACCCTTTTACAAAACGAATAGCAACTCCCATGGTCCTCATAGTTCCTCTTCTTCAGGGACCTAGGTTTTTACATATTACATCTGCCTAAGGGAAGACACACCTTATTAGGGGCTGGCCTGGAAAAGCCACTTTACGTGGGTCTCTTCCTCCCATGTTGATCATCTGTCCTTCTTATGCCCCTTTCTCTCCTGAAAGCCTGCAGATATTGATTTTAGCCAAGCAGGCAAGATGAAACCCAGTTACCACCCACTGCAGCCTTGTGACAACACCCCTCCCAGCCTGTGTGAGAGGGACCCAGGGGAGGGTGGTTCACACTACCTGCCAGGTACTCGATGACGGCCGCCATGTACACGGGAGCACCCACGCTGATCCGGTACTTGAACGTTCCTTTCTTCAGGTAACGCATCAGCCTCCCCACTGGGAAGATGACACCTGCCCTGGCTGAACGGGACAGCTTGGACATTTTCTTCTTCCCACTCCGGCCCGACATCTTGCCTCAGTTTCCCTCTCAGCTTGCTGACACAGTGGCCTCCCGGCACTAACGCAGTACTGAAAAAGAAAGAAGACAGGGTGAGGAAGTGCGGCTGGCAAACATCTTGGGACAGTGGTATGGCCCTCGAGCAGCATGTGAAAGCCTGAGAGCCTTGTTGAGGCAGCTGAGACCTGTCTGCCCCCGTAGGGTGCTGCAGGCAAGGAGCTGGCCTAGGGTCTTTGCAGGCCATCGGCAGGCCTACCCACAAACATCTCCTCACCCCATCAAGCCAGCCCAGTCTCAATAGGAGAGGCCAAAGAAACTATCACTAGAGAGAGAAGTCATGGTTCTGTAGTCAGCTGAACAGTGGCTTCCAAAGATGTCCACCTCATCACCGCCAGAACCATCTGTGAATGTGTCAGCTTACAGGGCAAAAGGGATTTTGCAGATGTGATTAAATTCAGGATCTTGAGATGGAGAGATCATCCAGGATTATCTGGGTGGGTCTAATATAATTGCAAAGGTCCTTATAAGGAGGAGGAGATCAGAGCAGTAATATGACTACTATTTCCACGAAAATAAGACCGGGTCTTATATTAAGGTTTGCTCCAAAAGACGCATTCGGGTTTATGTTCAGGGGATGTTCTCCTGAAAAAGCATGCTAGGGCTTATTTTCCGGTTAGGTCTTATTTTTGGGGAAACACAGTAAAGGAAATGAACACTCCCTTGAGAGTCTCCAGAAGGAACCAGCCCTGCCATCTTCATTTTAGCCCAGTGAAACTGATTGTGGACTTCTGACCTCCAGACTATAAGAGAATAAATTTGTGTTGTTTCTTTAAATTTATTTTAAGTGTGCTTTTCCAGGACCCCTCAGCTCTAAGTCAAGTAGTTGTTTCAATCTACCTGTGGAGGGCGCAGCTCACAGTGGCCCATGTGGGGATTGAACTGGCAACCTTGTTGTTAAGAGCCAAGCTCTAACAAACTGAGCTAACCCACTGCCCAATTTGTATTGTTTTAAGCCACTAAATTTGGGGGTAATCTGTTATAGCAGCAACAAGAAAACTAACATGATTCCTCTTTTCTCTGATTTGCTTCTGCCTGTTTTAATACATAGTATTTTGTTATTATGGCCATGCCTATTATGATAGGACAGCTCATGGCTGAGTGCATTTCTCAAATGGAAACACTGTTCTAAATTTCCAATAATGTAGCATTCCTAAAAACAGAAACATGCCAGAAGAGGCAGTTTTATTGACTACCGTGTTTTGCCCGAAAATAAGACCTAACCGGAAAATAAGCCCCTAGCATGATTTTTTCAGGAGGACATCCCCTGAACATAAGCCCAAATGCGTCTTTTGGAGCAAGAATTAATCTAAGACCCGGTCTTATTTTTGGGGAAACACGATATGCTAATGCACAGTAACCAAACATAGCAAATAAAAAGCCAGAATGCAACCCAAGCTTCTGCTCCTTGGAATGTGGAATTCAGGTTGATGTGGGGGAGAAAGTTCAGAATCAGCGTGAAGAGGTGACCTCAAAACAGTGCACTGAGAAGCATGTATATAAGTCATTGTTATTTCAAGAAGCTATCTTCTGTGTGAAGATAAAATAATTACATGCTTCTGAAAAAGTCTCTGAAAGGCTAAAACTAATTCAGAGAATTGTAACAGAGCTTAACAATTGGTTGAGGGAGTAGTGTGTTGGTTGAGGGAATATTGTGACCAAAAAATGGAATATAATTCAGAACAAATGAAAGCAAAGGACTAAGGACAAACAAGCAGGACCAAAGAAAAGGAACCAGAAAATTTCTAGGAACTGTGTTAATGAATCAAGATTCTCTGCCCCAAAGGCAACAGTGGTCATTTCATTTGTGGATGGAAAATGAGAAAGTAAAAAATAAGCTGAAATTTGTTCTACCTGTTGAGGCAGCCATCTCAAATTTTGGCTAGATCAGCTTATCAACACACAAAATGGCAATGAAAAGGCCTAAGAAAGTGGCTAAAATAAAAGGATGATGGAAGACAGTGCTAAATGAATGCATGACTAACATGAAAGATACAAAACTGGGATTTATTTACTCTGGGTGGAAGAATGAACACAGAGTTCAATTTTCCAAAGTATCTGCTTATTATGACTGAGGAGTTTTATATAAAACTATGGAATTAGCAACAAACCCTATTCTCAAAACTCTTATTCCCAAGGTGAAGGAAGTGAGTTGTAAGCATTTTATGACATACTTCACATACATTAAGTTTCGTTTTCTCTTTCTTTCTTCCTTCCTTCCTCTCCTTTCTTTCTTTCTTTCCTTCTTCTTTCCCTCCCTCCCTCCCTCCCTTCCTTCCTTCCTTTTTTAAGGAGGGCACAGCTCACAGTGGCCCATGCAGGGATCGAACCTGCAACCTTGGTGTTATTAGCACCACACTCTATCCAACTGAGCTAACTGGCCATCCCACATACGTTAATTTTAAATGCTTATACATACTTACTATGCTCCCATCTTATGTATTGTTTTGCCACCAAAAGATCTCGGTATACAAGTACATCAAAGTTAAGAGCAAGCAAAGATGAGCAAATAGCCTTAGATACGATCTCTTTCTCAGTAAGGCACAGGGATAAAACAATATCACTGTTTTCAGAATTTCAACGTTTTCTGTGTTCCCACCGTCCGAGGCTGCTAACTCTCATAAATCTACTTACAGATGTCCTTTCTTGGAGGAAGCAAGCAACGGCATAGTAGGATTATCACCATCAATTTACTATGTTCAGGAAACATAGATCAGTTATCAGCGAACGTCCTAAGTACCTGTTTTTGGTCATCACTGTCTCAGGGTACAGGGGACACATAAAGGACTGTGAAATGGCCCTTGTCCTCGGAGATAGCTACACAGCACGTGGTTTGCTAGCTGGTGGTGGTGTTCAAAATGGAGGTGGCTCCCGGTATAGTGGAAAGAGCCCAGGACCGGGAACAGGAAGCCCTGGGCATGGGCTCATTTCTATGCAACTAGTGATGTGAGCTCTGAGTGCCATTGGTGTGGGACTCGTGGGTGAAACAGAGAAGGGGCTAATTGATCCTGAAGGTCCTCTGGTCTTCAACAGCCCAACTTTTTCAACTTTCAAATGGTTCTGGAAAAGAAGTTTAGTCTCTTTAAGAAATGCGTTCTAAAGTGTTAATAGCCTGTGCAGGTTCATAAAGATGTATTAGTATTGGTGACTCCACTAAGCCAATTATGTGCTTTTTTCAATTACTGGTACGTGGAGGAAGGGGGGCAGATTAGTAAGTCTGGTTGCCAAGGAAACCACCTAAAAAAACCATCAGAAGGTGGACATGCCCTGTGGATATGATGCATGCTGGATGGTCATGACTTCTCCCAACAGAGAGAACCATGTGCAGAGTACAAATGACGTAAGGGCAGGACCCCTCATTCCCCCTTCCCCATTTTCCTTAAATGCAAATAGCCAGAAAATGAGTAGATGTACAGGATAGAGCCACCTAGAGACTTTACCAGTGTCAGCCAAGAGGAGTCACAAATCTCCTTAAAAATTGGACATTTGGACAGGCAGTAGAAGAAAAAAAAGTAGCTGCAGGGCTTTAATCCCTAAAACACTCATGAAGGTAATAAAATAGTCAAGAAAGGAAAACCCAGTTTAGATCCAATAGAGAAACATACTAGCTGAATATTGTAAAATGTAGGGATCACCCCAGACACAGTATTTTACAACAAGGCTTTATTTTTTGGCTTCAAGACTTACCTCTAGGTTAGGACGTCAGACAAAGCTGAAGGTGCAGTCCATTTGTGACTGACTATTGTATGTGCTTTACTAGGACTTTGTTACCTGAGTAGCCCATCATGTCAGGCACTGTGTTGAGTTTAAGCAGTTGGCACCTAACTCTTGGGTGCCAGGGGCTGGGAGGCCCCTGTAAATTGTAAGAACCAGAAAACATCCAGGACTCCCTAGGGAAGCAAGGAGAAGGCCTGATGGGAGCTCACGTATCCCACCCACTGGAACTCATAGATGGAAGTGCTGCCTCTCACCTCCTGGAACCACTTGAGTGAAGACCCTGCCCTCTCTAGACCACCACGCTCCCTAGTCTGTGCTGGACTCTGCCTGGAGTTTAAGAAATTATAACCCCTGACTCCCTTCTTTCCCAGGCCACCCTTGCCCCTGACTGTCCATTCTTGGAAAGTCAGGAGATAAAAACTTGGATGAGTTTTTATCTACTTCTGTGAAAGTGAATCTGTGAAGGGCTTCTCATACAAGGTGAAAACTATTACAATGTGAAATGTGTTTCAATCAAACTAGTATTTAAATATTTACATTTATTTACCTTCTGCTCTAAACCAAATTTTGCTCTAATTAAGCAAGTTAAGGACTCTAGTACATTATGTTTGTTTACATGTTTGAAGAAATGATATGATCTTCAAGTGTTTGTAGACATTATGTGGGGGCTCCGTGGAGGTCATAAGGCCATGCTTAGGTGGCTCTATCTTTCAGGCGGCTCTGGGGTTCTTAAGAGGAATTGGGAACCTCTTCAGATACAACCTACGTCTGCAATATACCTGTCCTTTCATATCTGAAAGGCCACGAATTACCAAGGTATGAAGTCTCATAATTATTTGCAAAGTGAGTGGGAGAGTTTTAAGCATTTGAACAGTGGGGGACAGGAAAATAAAACTCAAAACTCAGGGAAGAAGTGGGGAGAAGACAGGCTGCCTGCTCATTCCATTTCACCTCCAGGAGCAGAGCAGTTGGAACCACAAAATTAGCTTTGTGTGTCTGGGGAAGAGGGCGTATTCCGGCTCCATTATTTTAGGATGTAGTTCTATGATTGCGTTTTAAGTCCATAAAGACACTGAGGAGTTTGAGTTTACAGATACCACAATATTAAATTGAAGTACTGACTGAGACATAGGCAATAAACTCACACCAGCCTATTCAAATAACGACTGGATTTCATTGATCAAAAGAACTTTTTTTTTTTTAAAGAAAGGTTCTGTGCGACAAATTTTTTTTTAAACTTTTATTTATTTGTGTTTTTCCAGGATCCATCAGCTCCAAGTCAAGTAGTTGTTTCAATCTAGTTGTGGAGGGTGCAGCTCACAGTGGCCCATGTGGGGATCGAACCAGCAATCTTGCTGTTAAGAGCACTTTGCTCTAACCAACTGAGCTTACTGGCCGCCCCTATGATTTTTTTTTTAAACATTTTACTGTCTCCAGAAATCAGTATGCATCTGAAAATCTATGACATCATAGATTCAATGATAGTAGTTATGGAGCACTTATTTATTTTTAATAATTTTTTACTTTTCAATTACAGTTGACATACAATATTACGTTAGTTTCAGGTGAACAACATAGTGATTAGACATTTATATAACTTACAAAGTGATCACCCCGATATATCTAGTACCCATCTGACACCACACACAGTTATTACAATATTATTGACTATATTCCCTATGCTGTACTTTACATTCCCATGACTATTTTATGACTACCAATTTGTCCTTCTTAATCCCTCCCCACTTTTACCCATTCCCCCAGCCCCCCTACCATCTATGAGTTTGTTTCTGTTTTGCTTGTTCATTTATTTTGTTCTTTAGATTCCATGTATATGTGAAATCATACAGCATTTGTCTTTCTCTGACTTACTCCACTCAGCACAATACCCTCTAGGTCCATCCATGTTGTTGCAGACGGCAAGATTTCATTCTTTTTTATGGCTGAGTAACATTCCATTATGTATATATGTGCCACCTCCTCTTTATCCAGTCGTCCATTGATGAACACCCAGGCTGCCTCCACAGCTTGGCCATTGTAAACAATGCTGCAATGACCATATGGATGCACAGGTCCTTTTGAAGTAGTGTGTGGGTTTCTTCAAATACCCAGAAGTGGGATTAATGGGTCCTTCTTTGTCTCGTGATAGCCTTTGTTTTAAAGTCTATTTTGTCTGGAATAAGTATTGGTACCCCAGATTTTCTGTTTGTTTCCATTTTCCTGAAGTATCTTTTCCATCCCTTTACTTTCAGTCTGTGTGTCTTTTGATCTGAAGTGAGTCTCTCGTAGGCAGCATATGTAAAGGTTTTTTTCTTATCCATTCAGCTATGTTTTTGATTGGAGCATTTAATCCACTTACATTAAAAGCAATTGTGCATAGATATGTAGTTATTGCCGTTTTATTATTCCTATTTTTGATGTTTTTTAATTCTTAAATAAGTCCCTTTAACAATTCTTGTAACACTGGTTTGGTGGTAATGAACTTCTTTAGCTTTTTCTTGCCTGAGAAGCTCTTTATCTGCCCTTCTATTCTGAATGATAGCTTTTCCGTGTACAATAATCTTGGTTATAGGTCCTTGCTTTTCATCACTGAATATTTTGTGCCAGTCCCTTCTGGCCTGCAAAGTTTCTGTTGAAAAATCAGCCGATAGTCTTATGGGAACTTATAGTAACTGCTTCTCTCTTGCTGCTTTTAAGATTCTCTGTCTTTGACCTTTGGCATTTTAATTATGATGTGTCTTGCTGTGGGCCTCTTGGGCTTTTATGTCTATTTCCTTCACCAGGTTAGGGAAGTTTTACTTCATCATTTCTTCAAATACATTTTTAATTCCTATGCTCTCTTCTCCTTCTGGTGCCCCTATGATGCGAATGTTGGTACACTTCATGTTGTCCCAGAGGCCCCTTTAACTCTCATTTTTTTTGGATTCTTTTTTCTTTTTGCTGTTCTGATGGAGTGTTTTATGCTACCTTATTTTCCAAATCACTGATTTGATCCTCTGTTTCATCTAATCTACTGTTGATTTCCTCTAATGTAATCTTCATTTCAGTTATTGCATTCTTCATTTCTAACTGGTTCTTTTTTATGGTTCCTATCTCCATTTTTATGTTTCCCATCCCCTAGTTGAAGTTCTCACTGAGATCACTGAGCATCCTTATAACCAGTGTTTTGAATCCTGCATCTGGAAGATTGCTCGTCTCCATTTTGTTTAGTTCTTTGTTCTGTTCTTTTATTTGAGATATGTTTTTGTGTCTCCCAATTTTGGCTGCCCCCCTGTATTTGTTTCTATGTATTAGGTAGAGCTGCTAAGTCTCTTAGACTTGGTAGAGTGGACTTATATAGTAGTAGGTCCTGTGGGGCCCAGTGGCACAGTCTCCTTGGTCACCTGAGCCGGGTGCTCCAGGTGTATTCCTTGTGTGGGTTCTGTCTGCCCTCCTGTTGTAGTTGAGCCTTGGTTGCTGTTTGCACATCAGTGGGAAGGATTGACCCTCAGGCTGATTGGTTGTGACGACTGGCCGTGACTACAGTGGAGGAGCTGCTGTGCAGCAGGATTCACTTTAGTGGGGCTCTGGTGCTGCTCATTCTGGCCTTTGGGTGTGTCATTTGTGGAGGTGGTAGATGGTGTGCTGGTGTGGGCAATGGGTGTATTGGTTCTGGGGCCTCTTGAGAGGGGCTCTGTTGCAGGCAAAGGTCAGCCGCTGCCTGTGTCCTGACCAGGGCCACTTGGTATGAGCAGCAAAGTGATCTGATGTTTGCTGCTTGTGCTGGCCTTGGAGGTGCCTGGGAGAGGCTAAGCTGTGAACTGAGGCCAGCAGCCATGAATGCCAGGCTTAGGGCTGCTTAGCAAGAGATATGGGGTATGCCAAGGCCAGATGCTATTTGTTTGGGGTTTGTGAACCTTTAAAAGATATTAGGAAAGTCCACAGCATAAGCCAAGATAGATCACTTGTATGGAAAAGCTACTGGAAGCATCCTGGATGGAGCCACAAGTTGGGTAGGGCAAGGTCTCAGGGAATCACCAGGGCTGGATGAATGGTGTTAGCTAGGTTGATGGCAACTCAGATACGGCACCTGCCTGCACATGCACGCTGGGTGTAGGGAGGGCTCAACAAAGGAACAATGACTTCTGCCAGCACTTTTGTCTGGGAGAAAGCTGTCCCTTCGGCCCTTGCCCTGTGGCCCTTGCCCTGCAGCCAGACAATTCATTTCTTCCCCATATGTCCCTGGAGCATTTTGAGATGTTGCCCCAGCGCTGGAGCCCAGAACAAGTGATTCTGTCCGTGAGTAAGTCTATGCACAAGCCATTTAAGAGAAACTCCTGGGACTCCAGCAACCCTCTGTCTTACTCAGCCACAATCTCTGCTGGTTTTCACAACCAGAAGTTATGGGGACTTCTCTTCCCAGCACTGGAGCCCTGGGCTGGAGATTCTGGTGTGGGGCTGGGACCCCTGGCTCTTCAGTGGGGACCTCTGCAACTGAGATATCCCTCTTGATTTTTATCCACCACATGTGGATGTGGGACAACTTGCTCCATGTCTCCATCCCTCCTACCAGTCTCCACATAGCTTCTTTTATATGTCCTTAGTTATAGGACTTGTGTTCATCTAGACTTCAGGTGATTCTCAATGATGGTTATTCTGTAGTTTAGTTGTAATTTTGATGTGGTCATGAGAGGATGTAAGCACAGCATTTATCTACTCCATCATCTTGACCAGAACCTTAGAGCATTTATTATTCAACAAGAAACAATATTAAATATTGTGGAATATACAGGTCCCTTGTCCTCAAATATTTTCCAATAAAATTTCAAATAGATGCTGGAGACGTGGTTCCCAAACTATGTGTCCTTGCACCCTGGGACACATTAGCAAATGTTTAAGTTTTCAAAGAAAATAAAGTGACACTCAAACTCTGTTGGACCCCACAAGCATCTCCCAGTGGTTCTACGAGTGGTTCATGGTAGTTTCCATTATATCTTACTTTTGACAATCCCATATCTTTGCAAAGCTGAGCTTTTGGCTGTTGCTCTGATTAAAAGCAAGGGCTGGTGAACATCAATGTGGAACAGAAAACGAGAGTAGCAGTGTCCAATCTGAACCTACGGTTTGAGAAAATGTGCAGCACCAATAGGTGCAAATATATTATTTGTAATTCATTGTGGTTATTTAAGAATGGGATAAAAATTATTTAAGAATGGATAAGATTGGGATAAAAATTCATGTGCTAGTATTTTTTCAAACAGTTATTCAATTATTAGGACATAAATACTATTAAGTTGTGTGGATCTAATCATTTAATAAATGGAGCTAGGCATTTCTTCTGGCTTAGGGACTCTGAGAAAAAAGGACTGAGACACTAAATTCTCCGTGAACTGAGAAAATCTGGGAACTTCTCTGTTACAGCCCATCAACAAGCTAAAATGTATAATTATGACTTGCTCAAGGTCACTGTGAAGTGAGGAAAACAAGGAAGTTAAAGAAGTTATTTAAAATTCTGGGTTTATTTCATCGTTAAATCTGAGTGACACTTATATATAGCACGATGAAGCAAAAAGGTAAAGAAATGCATACAATTGAAAAGCAACGGTCTTCCTCTCCACTCTTTCTACCCCCAATCTCACTTCCAGAGGCCATTCCATGTAATAACTTCTAATTTGAGTTCTAATGGTTACTTCCAAAACTCTAATGTTTACACCTCTATGTCCTATGAATAATTTATTTTCCCTTTTAGACAGTCTCTGTCAATGCCTGTTTGAGAAGGATGAGAACTTAATTCACTTTTTTCCTCCCTTTTCCAATTGTTGACAGTATATTTTCATTTTTATTTTCTTCATTGATTACCTTAAAAATGTTACATAATACACTTCAATCTCTATTTCTGACTCCACCAACTTTAGGTATTATCTGTTGAGACTTTTTTAGGTAAGAGGAGGATATTCACACCGTAATCTTTCCCTGGTCCTCTCCTCCCTACTTTACCTCTGTATTTCTACCTCTGTCTTCCATACTTTCCATTGTCCCAATTCACAACATTTATATTTTGTTCTGTAACCACAATGAAATCTTCATTTTTGTCTCTAGGTTTATTTTGGGAATTAAGTTCCCATAAGCAGCATTTATATGATTAAGACTTTGTAAATACTGTTCCCGTCAGAAATGAGGGGGGTGCTAATCTCCCATTTCCTTCTCTGTGGTCTAACATGAAGACACTTGAGTTGTAGTATCAAGAAGTAAATTCTTTCTGTTTTGAAAAATGTGTTATTCAAAACCATTCCACTTTATATTGGCTTCATTTTTCCTGTATAACTCCTCCACCAAGTTACTGATTACGGCTGAGTCACATTATGTGCAGTAGTCGTTCCCACTTTACCTGTGGTTTCTCTTTCTCTGCTTTCAGTTACACATGGTCAACCTGGGCCCAAAAATACGAAATGAAAAATTCTAGAAATAAACAATTCATAGGTTCTAAATTGTGCACTGTTATGAAGAGCGTGATAAATCTCATGCTGCTTCTCACCTTCCTGCCTGGGATGTGAATTATCCTTTTGTTCAGCGTCTATATGCTGTATGTGCTCCCAGCCATTTGTCACGTAGTAGCTGCCATCTTGGTTATCAGATCGACTGTCACAGTATCACAGCACTTGTGGTTCAGCAGCTCTTATTTTACTTCATAATAGTCCCAAAGTGCAAGAATAGAAATTCCAGCGGTTCAGCTATGACAAAGAGAAGCCATAAAGTGCTTCCTTTAAGTGAAAAGGTGAAAGTTCTCAACTTAAGGAAAGAAAAAAAAATTGTATGCGAAGGTTTTTAAAAGCTATGGTAAGAATGGATCTTCTATTGGTAAAATTGTGAAGAAGGAAAAAGAAATTCATGCCAGTTTTGCTGTGGCACCTCAAACAGCAAGAGTTATAGCCACAGCATGTGAGTGCTCAGTTAAGATAGAAAAGGCATTAAATTTGTGGGTGGAAGATGTAATCAGAAAACGTGTTCTGACTGACAGCAATGTGTTGCACCAGAAAGCATTGACTATACAACGACTTCAGCAAGGGTATGTAGGTATAGGAAAAATCACAGTATAGCAGGTCCTGAAATAATCGTTTCGTTATAGTGTTGATGAGGAAAAACAATGGATTCTTAGCTGGGACCACCATCTGTGTAGAGTTTGCACTTTCTTCCCCATCTGCGTGGGTTTTCTCTGGGGCTCTGGTTTCCTCCCACATCCCAAAGATGTGCATACCGTGTTTCCCCGAAAATAAGACCTAGCCAGACAATCAGCTCTAATGCATCTTTTGGAGCAAAAATTAATAGAAGATCCAGTCTTATTTTACTATAAGACCCAGTCTTATATAACATAAGACCGGGTATAATATAATATAATATAATATAATATAATATAATATAACATAATATATACCGGGTCTTCTATTAATTTTAGGGGAACTGGCATGTCTAAGTTGTCCCAGTCTGAATGAGTGTGGGTGTGATTGTGTCCTGCGATGAAAGGGCGTCCTGTCCAGGGTGCGGGCCTGCCTTGTGCCCCTGAATTGCCAGGAGAGGCTCCGGCCACCAGCAACCTTGAACTGGAGTAAGCAGGTTGGAAAATCATTATCTTGTGTGTTTTTATGAATCTTTCTTAAGTGTATGTATAGCTCACATTTATTTCAATGTTTAATATTAGAAGTGTTTTGGGTCTTTATTTAGAAGTTTGCTGATATTTTTGTGACCAGAAAGATGCCATAGGAACTTAATTTTATATCAACTAGCCTATGATGAAATTAGTTTCATTATGCGTTGTTTCACTTAAAATCACAGTTTCCAAGAATCTACCGAAGATGTTAACTGAGGACTTACTGTATATAAAGGATTGGTTCTCTCTGAGGCTTCGGGTCACTAGGGGTCTTGGAATGTGTCTTCTGTGGATAAGGGGGACTACTGTAGTTCTGTTCTATCACGTAGCCAGGAACACTGGATTAGTGAATCGTGAACTACTGCTCTAGGGGAAACAGGGTTAGGATGCTGTGAGCCCTTAGTCACAACTTTTTCATCAGTGGATCAATACATAACCTTGTTTCATGTGTGTGTTTAAAGACACCTTACTTAATATTACTGATGACCACTGAACTCGTGGCAAATAGCACTATGACTTATGCTTGAACAAGCCTTATCTAACACAAGTATTTTCTACACAAGGCACATCGTAGCCTTCCTGTGCTTAGGAACACTAGACAGCACTTCAGGACAATGCATTGGGCCTTTTAAAACAGTGAAAGCACCAATAGAAAGCACAAAAATGTGAACAATGTGGCACTAAATAGACCATGCAAACCACACTAGTTTACAGTGTGAGAGATGAAACAAGGAGGCTGAGTCTGGCCTTGTTCGACCTCAGCTGGGAAGGTGCGCAATCACGGGTGGCTCAAATAGTTTGCGGCTCTGCATATCCTTAAATGACAGCAAAAGCACTATGAATAATGTATGGATTTGGGCGTTACAAATACATTTTAGCAAGTAGGCAAATGTATAAATATGGAATCCGTGAATAATAATGATCAACTGTAATTTTCTTTGTTCTTGTTGACAAAAAGGAACTGTGCCTTTACCATACCCTAAATATCACCCAGCTTCTCAATCACGAAGATCTTTGCAGGGGCCACTTCCTTCCAAGTGACATTTCTGGTGAAGCCCTCTGACCTCGAGCTCCAGTGTGCAATGGATGTTTTACCTAGTGGTCACCCTGGGGCTGTCTTCCTAGTTCATCCCTGATCCCACAACTTCCTCTTTCTTGGCTTTCTCCCTTGTTTTCTTGGTATCCACTTCATGTACCTCTTCAGAGACAGTAAACTTTGTTTTCTTACACAAACGGAATTGTCTTTATTGAATAATCTTTGGATTATCATTAGGTGGGGCATATGATTTTTAGCATCAAAATCATTTTGCTTCAACATTTTGAAGCCACCGATCCATCATTTTTAGCATCTAGCGTTACAGAGAAATTTAGTGCCCCATCCTCTAAGCTTTCAGATTTTCTCTTTACGTTGTAAAATTTCACTAGGATGTGTTCAGTTGTGGGTTCTCCCCCACCCCATTAATCCTACTCAGCACTTGGTCATGAGCCCATTCCATCTGAAGATTCGTGTCTTTCATAACTCTGAGAATTTTCTGTTTGTATTTATTTTTCCTCATCTCTTTATTTCTCTCACTCTTCCCTTGTTTATTACTGGGATGCCTGTAAACTAGGTATTTGATCTCCTGGATTGCTCCTCGAAGTCTCATACTTTTCCTTCTATTTTTTTTAGTCCTTTTAATTCCTAATTTTGGTAATCATATTATTAATATCCAAGAGCTCTTTCTTGTTCTCTGATTGTTCCCTTTTCATAGCATCCTGTTCTTTTATGAAGGCACTATATCCTCAGATCTCTCTGAAAGTATAATAGTTAGGATATGTTTATGTTATTTTCTGTTCTCTAAATTATTTTCTCCAGTCAGTTTTGCTATGTATATATTTTCATCTTTCTCTTTCATGTTGGCTTTGCTTAAATGTCCGTTGACCTTTGGTCATGCATTCATATTTAAGAACGAAAGACAAGGTTGATTATGATTATAGGCAGATAGCAAAACTTTCCTCAACTATTGTTTGATAAACATGGTTCCTGTTTGGGACCTCTGTGTGCTTGTGGAGGGCATGCCAATTGGCAGGCACATCTTAGAGTGCCCCGTTAGGAACTGAGAGCCCCTGAACGCCAGAATGAGGGAGCTTTACTTTGTGGACTCACATTCATCCTAGAAGTTCTAGACCTGCCCTGTAATTGTTCAATTTCTTTGGAGAGGACACCTCAGGTTGTTAGTTTGGGGGATAAATGCCAGATTGCCAGAAACTCTACTAGGAGTAGGGGAGGGAGAGAGGCTGATTCACCTAGCTGTTCTGGAGACAGACCTTCAATGATTCCAAATTTCCCACCCTGCCCACCTTCAGTGCAGCTCCCTCTTGCTTTTATTCTTTCTTAGTTGTGGCTTCCCCTGTGATGTTGCCTACATGGTTCCATGAGCTTTCAGTCTCCCCAAAATTTGTTGACATCTCCCATCTGCTGATGACCAACACCAGCCCCTGCCCCTTTGTTGTTAAGCATTTATTTTCTTTGTACTTCTTTACCATTATTTTGGGGGGCTCTAGAGAAGGAAAACACATGTGCTCAGTCCATCATTTTGAACTAGAAACTGAAAGTGTCATTTTAATTTAACATCTTAACAAATATCATTTGAGAATTAGCCTATAAATGAGTATGCTGGCAAGGAGAAAAAAACTCAACTGTTTTATAATTGAGTAATAATGTCATACTGAAAAATTTAGATCACTTTCATCAGGTGAGTCATTGGAAACTAATTGGTCTTGAGATAATTGAGGAATATAAAATTTTGTATCAAGAAATTGTATAAGACTCATTAATATAATAGAATCAGGTTCAGTGTGCCTGTATTTGTATGATTATAGCATATGGGGTTCCTATGAACAATATTTAAAATGATATTGTAATCCCAGGAGAGAAAAGAAAGGAAAAATCAAGCATTTGCTATTGATGGGAAATAGTAAACTTTACTTAATATACACTGACTGCCTTCATGAAGACGAGAGTCTGGTTTCTTTAGACCAATATTTTCTTTTCATTTAAATAAATTCTTTGACAAGCATAAAGAACTGATAAAGAGTAACCCATTTTTTTATGTCTCAAACAACTTCTTGAAATTTGTGTTATATGTAAAGCAATGAGGAACTTGGTAAACTCTAGCCAATGAGCAAGATGGTCCATTAGAAGCCACTAGCAATCCTGATTTAAATGATCATTTAAATTCTGCTATCAAGCTTCTGCAAAGCGGCTTTTAAAAAAGAGAGAGCAGTGAGTCATTTGAGACCAGGAACAATGATTACAGGCCAGCGTGTCACAGGTGAGGTTTGGTTGGGCTGATGACCCACCTTGACAAAGGATTTGGAATCAGGTCATTTTAAAGTTCTCTTTCAGGTCATTCTCTTCAGCAGTATACAAATCAAAATGCTTTCTTTTATACATTATTTTAAATTTATATTAAATATTTTAAAGAAATAAGGGGTCTTATAGCTTTTTAATGATGGAATGAATTTAAAAAGAACTTTAAATACTGCTTTCTGAAATACACATGAACATGAAATTCACAGTGTCATCCCCTAATGGGTTTGTGTACTGTTTTAAAATTGTTGCAATTTATTCAATTTATTCACTTTTAGTCCCCAAGATATTTCCCTAATCTGTAGTATTGTGCTTCAGAATATTTTATATTGTAAATATTTATGAAAAAATGAAGTAGACACTGTCATGAAGCATCTTTGTCAGTTGAAAACTATCCTTTGGGAGAATAAAATGAGATGAAATAAAACTAGGTAGGACATAAGGGAATTCAATATAAATACATTAACTATATGTAGAAATATATTTTTAAAGGGTATAAAAAATCTTTTTGCCTCTCGACTAATAGAAATCTAATATATTTTGGTGTTACTCTAAGTACTGTATTAAAATAATTGTTTGTTAGTATTATTTTGTAGCTGTAAAAACCATTTTCAGTAATACTAGCTAAATCACTTGCTCTATTACACTTCCATTTATGAACTCTGAGGGCAAATCATTATTGCAGAAGTAATACTTTCCAAACCATTTTCTTCCAAGGCCACCTTTAAGTGAATGAGAATAGTCAATAATTTTATCGTCATATCTGTTAAAGCACATTAACAATTTATAATGTAAAGAGCTCTATCAAATGCAATTTCATCAAAATGACACTTGGATCAAATTAACCAAATTAACCATCCATGAACGTTAGAACCAAGCATTAACCCAATTTATTTAAATTATACCATTGGATTACAAACCATTCCCTTTTAAAAAAGTATTTCAAGTCATGTCTTGGAATAATCTAGCGGGAAGCTCAACTGCCAGCACATTCTGTATAATTCAGAGGCAAAGAATGTGTGCCCATCTTGGGCATTCTAGAGGGGAGCAGAACAGGATGGGAACAGATACGAAGTGGATTTAGGATATCTGCTGCCCCTGGAGAATACAATGACTTTTAACATGTTTTGTCTTTGTCGAAACCGAGCTAAAGTTTTTTTTTTTTAAGAGAAAAGTACAAGTTGTTGATATACATATTGTGTTTTCTTTTTATTAGTCTTACAGTATTTTCTAATATAAGTATATTTGGCCACCTGTGGTACTAGTTGGATGAAAAATGAATATAAATGAAGGGATAAAAATAACTTCAGTTCTCCTTGAATGTGAGTTACAGTAATGCATCCCAGAAGAAAATGAGCCATTTGCCTTACTGAATCTATTTATTCACGGAAAACAAAAACAAAACCCTTCACTGGGTTCAGCCTGGTCTCTTGTCTTTTTGCTTTTTGGGAAGCGACAAATAGGAACAGTGGGCAAGCTATCCTATTTCCTCAAATCTAAGAATTTCTCATTAGTAGTGAGGTTTACTACTAGAAACAATGGTCTGTCTTGCGTCTCTAAGCAGGGGACTGTTTTCTTCTGAGCCAAGAGGAGCGTCTCAGGTGGGAGTGAAGGGATTCGGGAGCTCCCTTTGGGGGTGGGAGTGAGTGTACCAGTACCAGACAACAGGGGGGCTGCAGGCCTTTATGCTGCCTGATTCATGAGGGGCTTCCAGAGACACCCATGACTGCTGAACAACTGAGTATATAGGATGGACCAGTTGTGCGCTCTCAAAGCGAGAACATACTGTGCTTTAAGCAGAGGCAGCTGCCCCAGGAACCCCTTTTTCCATCCCTTTCCCTGCCTGTTCCTTCCCACCCGTTTTCCTTACTGTCGGTCCTCAGGCAGTGGTTGCACTGTGGGGACAAGTGGCTGGGGAGCTGTGGCTTCCGTTGCAGTGTTCAAGGCTGGTGACAGGCAGTGTCGCTCCGTGGGTTCGCCTTAGCCCCTGGGCCCTGGCACACTGTATCAGCTGCACTAAGTAAGGGCAACTACTAGTCATAGTGTCATTCCATCTGTGGGTGGAACCTGCTAGACCTCCAGGGGGCGTCATGAAGGTAGAATGGAAGGTGCAGTGGACCAGAGGGTGTGTGTGCAGCAATGGTGGTGGTGGTGGTGGTAGTGGTGGTGCTGGTGGTAGTGGTGGCGGTGGCCGTGGCGGCGGTGGTGCCAGTTCTGCACTGACCTGCTGTGCACCTTAGGCAAATCGGCTGGTTTTTCAGAACTTCCCTTTTGCTCAAACAAAACCTTTCAGGAGCTCTAATATATAAAACAGATGGAAGGGGAGCTGTGCTGATTGGAGTGGGGAGGTACCTAGGAACCTCAATGGCTTGGTCCCCACCTTTCCTGCCTTGGCCCTGGAGGAACTCTGGGTTCTGGGAGCTCCATCTGAGAACCACTGTACCTCTGAGGTCCTTTCCAAACTGAAAGATGCTGCTATTCTACAAAAATGCTCAAAATGTCACTCCTTTTGACCCTACCCCATCTGTTACTTACACTCATAGAGACAGAACCACTGGGTAGAATTAAGTCACATCCAGGTGATCTTTCCTTTGAAGTCACTATTTATCACCCATGATAACCATAGAAAAGAAAAACGGGCTTGAAAACTCTTTTTTATTTTGTTTACAGGACCGCCTCTTCTCCCCGCCAAGACAATAATCTACATTGTTTACTACAGAGCAACTGAGGTGGAAATCCAGTTTAGTAGCAAGGGGGCAACACTTGAGTTCACTGAATTTCTAGAAGATTGATCAATTTGGAAATTTAGCACTCTGGGGAACCCAGTGAATTATGGTCTGATTTAAAAGTTTTATGTTATGTATTGTATAAGCTACTGTAATTCACCTTTTTGTAGCCTACCACCACTGTTTAATTTTAATGGTTTTATTGAACAATGAAGGCAGCACAAAACCTAAGTTACATAATTCTGTGTCTATACCATTAGCAGTGCCAGGCCAGTAAACACAGGGCCTGGATTTTCCAGGGTAAGTTTGATTTTATTTTGTTATATTTTTGTCCTGTAGTCATGGAAACACCCCAAATTTAGGCATCTAAACTATATCCTCAGGACTGCCTCTCATCCAGAAACAACCCCCAAATCCTTGGTCAGACCACGTTTTGTGATCTGAGGCTAAACAATATGGTCACTGTGGCTAATTCTTCTGACATCACAGAAGTACACGTCCCTATACGGAGGGTGGTGGTCCGACTCAGATTTGCACGCACATTTCTGTCAAAGCATGAGAATTCTGACTTGAATTACTTACTCCATTCCTAGTCGAAATTGGCAATGCCAGTCAAATAAATCGGACAAAGTATGATGGATGGTGAGATGGATAAATGAACATTAAAGGCTTCAGAGAAACCACCAAATTTATCTTATTTAATACTTTGTGACAAGACAGTTTAAAGTACAGAGTTATGTGGCTCAATCTGATGCTCTTAACAGCTTTCATCTGACATAAGTAAAACAGTGATGCAAATAAGTTTTAAAATAAAAGTTTGCATATACTAATATTAAAATGAACATCATCTAAGTCATTGGAATGCTGGCAGCTCCTTCTTCTCACCACATGGACTTAGGATATAGGGCTGAGAAGTGAGGTTGCCTGGGCTGGAATCCCAACTCTACTACGCACCAGTTGTGTGCTGGGTGACCTTGGGCACGTTCTCAACCTCTCTTTTCTTTTCTATAAAATGGGTATGATAACAGTATCTACCTATATGACTAGGTACTATTTAATACGTATCTTATTTAACGCACTTACTAAGAATTAAATAGGTTAATGCACATAAAGTGCTTGGAAAAGTACCTGGCAGGCAGCAGACATCTAATAGACATTGGCTATTATTGCCATTGACTTATTTCCACAAAAGAAACAGTTTTAGAGAATTATTTTCACAAAACACAGGCTAACATTGTCCCTCCATTTCAAAAGCGACTACAGTTGACCCTTGAACAATGCTGGGTGGGGTTAGGGACGCTGAGTCCTGTGCAGTCGTAAATCCACGTAGAACTTCTACTCCCCCTAAACTTAACTCCTAATAGACTACTGTGGCCCAGAAGCCTTCCCACAGCATAGAGTCGATTAACACAGGTTGTGTTGTATGTATTACTCATATATCCTATATTCTTACCATAAAGTAAGCTAGAAAAAAGAAAATGTTATTAAGAAAATCATAAGTGTGACCGGAGTATTTTCTCGACCTGTTGAGATCTTGCTGCCAGGTGTGTCCTCTGGCTCAAATAAACTCATAAAAATTCTCGACAGATTTGGACGTTCTTACATCGACAGAAAGTACATTTACAGTGTTTATTTAAAAAAATCCGCATATAAGTGGACCTGCGCAGTTCAAACACGGTTGTTCAAGGGTCAGCTGTACTACAATATCAGAGTACTTGACATTGTGTGTATGATAACACGAGGCTCAACAACACCTTTCTACTTCCCTCATTGGTTTTAGGAACTGGTTGGTGTAAAGGGGTGAAAATGAAATTTTAACCCTGGGAAAACTCTGAGAGTGACATAATATACTGAGAACCTCCATGACAGCGAATAGTTTTGTTTTTCCCAAGGCTGACCAGTTTGGGGCCCTTCTTCATCTAATCCTATATTCCCCAAATTCCATTTGCCTGAGGATACACAATCATCGCCATGTCAGAATCATAGGATTTCACAAAACCATAATCTAAGATTGAAAGGGACTTGAGTGATCAATCATTTAGTCTCCCTTCCTACTTTCAGCCGCAATAAAAGATGTGGCATAGGAGGGGCAGTGGTCACTCTATTGGCTCATTTTTTTTCCTTCCAATTTAAGACATTCATAGAATCATAGTGATGAAAGAAATTGTGAACTGTTCATTTAGTTCACTCCTCAATCTGAACCTTGGCAGGGCAGGCCAGGCCAGGCCTCAGCCTCGTGAGGGAATTTACATAATCCTGTTGAAGAGAAAGAGGAGGAACTAGGTAGCTAGAGCGAGGTGTCTGCATCAGGCTTCCTGCTACCTGCCTTGTCTCCTTCCCCCTTCTCCCTCCCAATGTACTGCATTCTCCATGAAGCCTAGCGCAATCCCTCCCTTCCAGCCTAGAATTTTCTTCTTCTTTAAAAATTGTTGTAGCATTTTATTTGTGATTTTTATTACACATATCGGTCACTTTTAAATTGTTAATTATATTTAGTTATCCAAGCAATACATAAATTTCAACTATTACAACCATGGTTATGGATGGGTATGAATAATGACATGACTAAATTCCTTTTTGACAATTCCTCCAATTCTTGTCTCTCTTAGTGGGTGTCTTGTTCTACACCCTCCCTGTCCATGTACGTATGCATTTTTACTTACAGAAATACATAGCTTTGTTTTTACATAAATGGTACCATACGATATGTATATTTCTTCAATTTGCATTTTCCATTAATACCACATCTTGGTGACCTTTCGGTCTCAATGTAGATAGACTTACTTCATCTTTTTTAACTGCTGCCTAATTTTCCAGAGGATAGCTGTACCAGAGTTTACTTAGCCATTCCCTATTGATGGCCATGAGATGTTTTCAATTTCAGAACTACCAAAACTCTGCAATGGAAGGGAATTACATAATCTGTGCACAAATATACCTGCTTCTCTAGGACACATACAAGAAATGGAATTGCTGGTCACAGAAGATGCACATTATTAATTTGAATAATGCCAAACTGCCCTCAAAATTGGCTCTATCAATTTACACATTTGTCAGCAGTATATGAAAATACCCGTTTTCCCACTTGTTTGCCGATATTAATCACTTTTTATCTTGTTTTACTTACACACGTAGCTTATCTACTAGGCTTGGAATTGAAAACTCTCTTAGAGCAGGCTCAGGATTACCTCATATTTACATATCTTCCCCCATTCAGAGGTGTTTAATAACTGGTGTTCAATAAATGCTTGTTGAATGATTTCTAACCATAAGTTCTTTGCTCATTTCTGTGCAAAACACACTTTTCAAAAGCATTTACCAAGATCGCATCTAACTGAGGTTATTTCTTAAGAATGAAAAAGACTCTTAAGAAAGTGGGTTGAATTTTTGCACATCTGTCCCCCAAACAAGTACAGATATCTTTCATTTAAAGTTGTCTAAGACAGGATTCCCTCCTGCTTTGCTGGCAGGAGGCAGTGAAAACAGACCTGGTTGTCTCAGACAATAACTCACAGGGTGTCCCACCCACTGGGAAAGAACAGACTAAAGGCGCCTCAGAATCCCTGGGAACTAGACAGAAGATAGAATAGTGAGGGAGTAAGGTTAGAATCTTTGGAACATTCTGAATCCAAGGAGGTAAATTCTTTTATAGAATTCTGAAATGGAGGAAACCATTAATAATGCCTAAAGCAAGGCAATAAATGGATCCAGGTGAGGAAGAACTATGACAGGGTAGGTAAACCTGCAGTGGAGAACTGGGCATATTTTTAAAGGAAATTTAGATACAGGAGAGGGGTTTTCGAAGGTGTGAATTGTGCGATTCTAGAGAAACTTTTCCTGGAGGCAGTGCCTTGATTTATGTATATGATAATCTTGGGCTAAAGCATTTCTAAAACTCCATGAGCGTGGTTCCAAATAGTGGCACTCTGAACATATTTACTTGAAATAAAATTATCCAATGGGGTAAGAGATAACTTTCAGTTCAATATGAATGAATTGAGAATTATGTGTAACTTAGTTTGTGTTTCACAAAGGAACTGGTCCTAGATAAGAAGCAACAAAAACGAAGACACATTTCCGCTCTTACGAATGTTTCTTTTTCTCTCAAGGATTGAACCGTTTCAACAGCAACTGCACAGCCCAGTGAGGGTACAATTTTATTTCAACACAAACCTGAGTGAGAAAAGTGAAGAAACCATTTACAAATGGTGGATTGACTGCCCCTAAGGGAGTGGGCTCCTTAGGTCTGGGGGACTTAGACCTGGGCCCTGTTTAGAATTCCCCTGGGCTGGACGGAGCCTGGCCTGATACCTTAGTTCACCAGCGCTGTTGGAATGCAAGAACTGCCTCTACCATCCGGCCTTTGGGGCCTTGGTGGCCGCAGCACCCCCTCAAACACACATGGACCCGCGCTTTGATTTCTCAGTCCATTTCTTCTCGCCCCTTTTATTAGCCATTGCCAATAAACCCCAGCAGTGACCCGGCCTTAAGTCAAGTCCGTGATGGCCCATTTCAGAGACTGGAAACTCCTTGAGGAGGCGCATTTGGCCCTTTGCGGGCTCAGTGCCCTTTTGGCCATTGTTGTGTGGAACAAAGAGGGCAGGAGCGGGGTCGCCCCCACGAAGAAAGGCGGGGAAATACACCCAAAAGGAGCGATGTAGGAGGCGGGCGAGGCTGTAACTAGGGTGCTCCTAGAGAGCGGGCAGGGAGCTCCGGGAGGCAGGGCCGGTCCCCGCCCGCCGCGCCCCGCACGCGATTCGCAACGTGACTGGCGCCCGGCGCAGCCCTTTGCTACGTCGCAACTACTTTACTTTTATTCCCTCTTTCCTTATTATTATTATTTTTTTCCCGCGCAAAGCGGGAACCCAGGACTGCCCAAGCGAGCAGTGCAGGGGCCGCCATTTCCCGGCGAAAGCGCTGCGCGCGTCCGCACCGGGCGCCCCGGAAAGGGAACCGGAGGGGAGTGCCCGGCCCCGAACCCTCCTCCGCGCCGACCCGGGGTTCACGGCTGCCGGCGGCACCCGGCTCCCCGCATCCTCGTCCCCGCTGCCCCGCGTCCCCCGCCTGACCTTCCCCAGCGCGGCCCGCCCCCCGGGCCTCGGTCCCTTTCCTCCGCCCGGCGCCTCCGCGCCCCTTCCATTGTCAGCCCGAAGCAGCCGGCGCCCAGCCCGGCACCCCTAAGCGGCCTTGCCGGGCTCCCTCGGTCCCTGCGCAGCCCATAGCTCTAGACCGGTCCCCCTCAGTGGCCGGGCGCTTGCTTCCCTCCTCCCTCTTCGCCCCAAACTCTTCATCACCAGGAGCCCAGCGCTCCCTCCAGGTCCAGCCTTGTCCCGGGCCAGCCGCTGGACCCCGAATCCCTCCTCCTCCCTCCCTTTTCGCCCAAGATGCTCCCAGCTCTTCTCCGGCCACAGGAATTTTACCTCTTCTCTAGCAATACCCCCTTTATTTCCCGAGGAAGCAAGTTGGGCAGATTGATTTATTAATTTTTCTTTCTGTCTTTCTTTCCTTTATTTTTTTTTGCGAGGAAGGTCGACTATTTGGGGTGCTCCCGCAGGCGGCTGGGAGGGGCAGGGGGTTCTCTCCGGACCTTGCACTGCCCCCGAGGCGGGTTTTGTTTCTAAACCCCTAAGCCCACCGAACAATAATGCCATCGCCATGGCGGGCTCACCTGGTGCTACGCCGCCTGCTCCCGGCGCCCGGTGCCCTCCGCGCGTCGCTCCCGGACGCAGGTTCGGCCAGCACGATGCCGGTGCCGGGCAGGACTCTTTGCCTTTCTTTAGGTTCTATCTGTGCGTGTCAATGGCGGCAAGCGGCAGTTCTCCGGGCCGCGGATAGTAGCGGGGGGAGGAGGAGGAGGGAGAAGGGATTGCTCCTTCTCCACATAACCACCTCTAGGAGGAGTCGCTCAGCCTCATCCCCCGCCAGCCCAGGCTCCGCGACGGGTCCCGGGCTTTCCGTGGGGCTTGATGAGCTATTGTCCTTCAGGAGCATTAAAGATGAAACCGCGCGGCCTCCGCGTCGCTAGCGGATCTGCTGGATACGCTGAGGGCCATTTGCTAAGATGAACCTACACTAGAGCTGGGGACAGAAGCGCTGTGGTCACGATCCAGAGTCTTCTGTTAGCGGGATCCACCTTTGGTGGAAGAAGGCGTGGGCGCTCATCGGGCAGTTCTGGGGGAAGCCTTAGAAGGTGGAAGCGAAAAATGCCACCTACTCTGGTCTTGTGCCTTAAACAATAATAAATACATTAACGTTTGTGCCCACCACTGGGACGATAGCACAGGGTGGCCAGAGCCACAAGAACTGAGAAATTATATCCATGCCTGTGGGCTTTTTATAAATTAAGACCAATTTAGAATCCAGCGTTGTGTAATATTTATTTAGAGTAGCAGATGTAGTTTTGGTGCGTTAAGACTGTGCATGGACATAATTTTTAATTTGCTTTACAGTATGTTAATTTGTAATATCAGCTCGTATTAACATCAGCACAGGGGTATTGTCTTAAGGACCAATATTTGATGATTTCTAGAAAATATATTTTTATGGCGGTGTGGTGGACAATATCAGGTGTGATCACGGGATTAGTAGTTGCTCTGTTTCTACTGGAAGCCAGTGCCGTCCTTTGTAACGCGAGACATTTGTTGGCTAGGGCTCCATGGCTGGCTCGGGAGTGAGTCAAAAGAATTTGTTTAATTTCAGTGGGAAATGCTAACTTGCTATGTATGGACCATCCATGCTTCCTTCTGATTTCTCCACGAGGAGTCAAAGGATTGTGAAAGGCAAAAATTTGATCTTTTCACAAAAGAGAAACCCACAGTTCTCCAGCATTGGCCAAATGGATGAATTTCAAAGCCTCTCCATGTGGTAGTATTGTGTATATTTGCCTTTATAAGCTTATAAATGTTTTGGCAATGGGGAATCTTGGGGTGACTGAGAGCCTCCAATTGCTTAAGTGGGAAGAGCCCAAATGCCCACTGCCTTTGGATTTATACTAGTTAATCAGGGCTGTTGATGTGTTTAGTAGATACTAGCGCTTTCGACCACGTGCCTTTTAAACACGTGTTTTGCTGGGAAATCAGTCGACTTCCCACAAGATCATGCATGTATCATAAAGGTACAAATAAACCTCTCTCTGTTTAAATCTCATATGGCTTCTTACACTCTCCTGGACCCAATGGTCTTAGTTTATTGGGACTTCCTTCACTCTCCCTACTCTTTTTACCCTCTCTCTTTATAACCCCACAGTTCTTTGTCTTTGAAAGTACTCTCAGGTTAGAAATCTGGTCAGAATAAAGTCCTCTTTTCCCAAGACATATATTTAAAGGGTTTTAAATGATCCCCCAGGGCATCTCATAATGGTTTCAATTTCCTCTTCCTAGAGGAAGCCCTATCTCCTTTGTTATAGAGAATTCTGTTATCCATTCTTGATCAGCAATAAACCCCAGGCCAACACTCAAAGGGGTTCAGGAGACTTCTGGGAGTGTTTGAAAAATACTCCTACCCTGTGACCCAATCAGCCAGGCTAACTGGCATATAGTTTAATAATTCATCAATATATATTAGTTTCACATTCTCCCAGTAACTTCCCAATAAAAACAGTAGGTGTGGTCATTTTTATGTGCATTTTATGTAACTCGTTTCATCCCAATATTTTATTATGTGCTATCCTGAGAAAGGCTGGGTCTAAGAAACTTGCTAGTCAGGATTCTCCCATTTTCTACAGGTTGGTTTCTTCAAGTAGAGGATGCAGTCACAACTCAGAGAATTACATGGAATGTCAGCTTCATGATATTCTTGTTCTTAAAATAGAAGGGATCGCAGAGTGCACCTGGTCAAACCCTTTGTTATAGGAAGAAATCTGGTTTTCAGGTGGGTAAAGTGACTCAGCCAAGGTCATACAAGTAATTTGTAGCAGAGACTCCAGTGCATTTCCAGATACCCAGCCTAATGCAGTTTCCACCAACTCCAAACTTCTCAGGATACATAGGGGACAAAGATGCAATCTAATATGCAATGTAATTAAATTATAGATATTTAATATTGAACATTTAACACACAAACAAAAATTTAACACAAATGACATTGTGTAGTTAAAATACATTTAAAGAAGTCAACACGACTATTACTTCATCAGTTATCTTGAGTTCTGCAGTGGCCTCTAGCTCAGGGGACCTCTGACAAGGTGAATAATAAAGAGTGATAATAAAAGGTTACACGTACTGAATGCTCACTATGTGCATCGTGCTTTCCCCTTACTAAGTCATTTAATCCTCCCAACAACGCCACGGGTTGGGAACTATTTTCTCCAAACTGAGAAACCGAGGCAGAAAGCAGATGAGAAAGTTGCTGGTAGTTGCAGATAGGAAGTGGCAGGTTCACGCCTTTAATCCCTGCCTGAATCTGGTGGTAGGGACGCGCACACTCACTTTAAGCAAAGGAATTTTGTGATTGGTCACGCGATCGAAAGTCCCGTGGAGCATTCGTAATACGTATCCTCAAGGAGTCAGCAAAAAGCCCAATAACAGGAGGTTTGATTACCATTGCACTGAAAATATTTTCTTAACCTTTGACCTGTATGTGTGCGTAATATTATGAATAAATGTATTGATTGTGAGTCGACTCCATTAGCGACGAGGATGTCTAGTAAACATTTTATTGAGATGCAGGATGAATTGCTTCTCCACTTAGAGACAGGCATGTAGCATGATTTAGGGATGAAAAAAATTAATCAGCCATGCAACTAGATTCATATTCTATTAAGTCTACCAGTAATTCAGCCAAAAAATCATCTATTTTAAAAATAGCGTCATGATTTTATCCCCCCAAACCTTTTTACTTTCTCATGATCCAAATTTATGATGTTGTGTGAATTGAGTGGGTCCTTATTTTCCATGAATAGTTCTAATCTAGTTTATAACTCCTATTATAATTTGTGATCATTTTACCCTTCTAACATCTTGGTATGCAATTACCCTATGAATTTTCTTTTTCAGAAGGACTATGTCATATAGGTATATATTTATATCTGATATATGTAAGTATATGTATATAAAATTTATATATCCAGATGAATTTTATTTGAGATTTCTGATCTTTGAAGTAACCTGAGATTCCCTGGAAGTGTTGTAAAAGTAGATGGAAATAATTGGTTTAAGCTGTTCTTTGAATGTACATTAGGCAATTCTAGTCTCCATATTAATTCCATCAAGGCACCAACTGGCATAACTCTAAATAGCAAGTTGGGGGCCTGAGATTATGAAGGCAGACAAAGCACCAAACTAATTGGTATCCCACTATTCTAAGAAATAAATAGTTTCTAAATGTACCTTATAGCATGGAAAACACTAAGCAATCTGACTTAAAAATTTTTTATTGGCTAGAAATATGCAAAGTCTTTCCTGTTGCTATATTTTGAATAATGAACATAATTAATGTTAAACATTTATTTCCTTAATCAGACTGGTGGCTTTAGGATCTTAATAATTTGGGGAAAGACATAATATCCTCTAAAAAAGACCACATAGGCAATCATTAGGCCAACAAACCCCGTTAGTATTTCTAGCTAAAATGAACATCTTCCTCTCCTAACAAAAGAAACATTTTACTAATCCTTGTTCTTAAAAACAGCAACAAAATATGTCCCTTTTGATACTAAGTCCTGACCCTTTGGTTCTGGAAAAGGGGATTTACATGAATGGGTATGTGTGTGCATAGATGCAAATCTGGATATGAATAAATAATTATTTGATGTGTGTATTACATGTATGTATGTTACAAGATGGGTAGTGACTGAGATTGCAGTAAGGCTGATTGGGATTTTAAAGGAATCTACCAAATGTTTAATGTTTAACCAATGAGCTATATTGTAAAGAAAAATGAAATGTTTCAGGTTTTTAAGAGAAATATATTGTCAGCTCCAATTATGCAAAGTTGTGGTTAGGAAAATAAGGCACATGGTGCCATTAAATTTAATGGAAACAGAATGCGGAGCTAAGGGAAGTGTGCCAGTTGGTATCTTGCTGTTTGGTGCCTGAGCTCTCTGGGAGATCATCCCGTTACCTCCAGGCAGAGCTCTTTGCGACAATTGTGATGGGAAATGGCAGGATGCAAACAGAGTTTGGACCTTAGCATCTGTGTTGAGAGATCTGTGCAGTGTGGCCTCAGACCTAAACAAAATTGCTCTTTACAGTTTAGACCCATTCTAGAGAATGGGGGCATTGATTTTTCCAAATCCGCAAAAGCAGAATACCGTAGTAAAACTATAATTTATTTATGCAAATGGCGTGTTTTTACAAAGGCCATCTGTCAGTTGACTCTCTGATCTAAAACAAATCTGTTTGTTCCCCAGAAGAAATAACATGTCGGTTGAAAAAGGATTTATGGACGACAGGCTGCCCAATCCAACCAGCCATTGGTATAATAGTAACTATTTATGATATATTTACTTTTAGGGGAGTGCTGTGAGTGGAAACTATTACTTGTAAAGTATGGTAATTAATTTTTCATTACCTCAAAGCCAAGAAATGGAGCCCAGTTGCATCTATTAAGACTGCTGCATGAGAAACATGTTTCTTTTGGAAAAGAAAATATCCAAATAAAAGCATTCAGAGAGCTTTGGCCACAGGGCAGGTCACCGCTCTGAGGGGTGGGGTTAGGACCATGGGCTAGATTCGTGTTTGGAGGACAAGAGGACAAATGACCATTGATGTGTGTATGTTACAAGATGGGTACTGACTGAGATTGCAGTAGGCTCAGAGTTAAGGCTGATTGGGATTTTAAAGGAGTCACCCTGGCTACTTGATAGCTAGGCATCATTGATGGGCCTTATTGAAAATTAGATCTTACCATTAATACTAGAAGAAAAAAGGACTCTAGGCTGGAAGAAACAGAAGTGGAAGAGAAGGGAAGGCCCCCTGTTCCCATCCGCCTTACATACAAAGGAGACACTTAAGTGAATGTTTATTTATTTATTTTTTTTTTTAGATTTTATTGGGGAAGGGGAACAGGACTTTATTGGGGAACAATGGTCAAATTGTTGTCCTTTCAATCTTAGTTGTGGAGGGTTCTGTTCAGCTTCAAGTTGTTGTTCTTTCAGTCTTAGTTGTGGAGGGCGCAGCTCAGCTCCAAGTCCAGTTGCCGTTGCTAGTTGCAGGGGGCACAGCCCACCATCCCTTGCGGGAGTCGAACCGGCAACCTTGTGGTTGAGAGGACACGCTCCAACCAACTGAGCCATCTGGGAGCTCAGCGGCAGCTCAGCTCAAGGTGCCGTGTTCAATTTTAGTTGCAGGGGGCGCTGCCCACCATCCCTTGCGGGAGTCGAAGAATTGAACTGGCAACCTTGTGGTTGAGAGCCCGTGCTCCAACCAACAACTGAGCCATCCTGGAGGCAGCTCAGCTCAAGGTGCCGTGTTCAATCTTAGTTGCAGGGGGCAGAGCCCACCATCCCTTGCGGGACTCGAGGAATTGAACTGGCAACCTTGTGGTTGAGAGCCCACTAGCCCATGTGGGAATCGAACCGGCAGCCTTCGGAGTTAGGAGCACGGAGCTCTAACCGCCTGAGCCACCGGGCCGGCCCCAATGTTTATTTTTTTAATATTTATTTTAGAATGAAATCTAATATTTCTTAATACGTACGCTCTTCAAGAACCCAGGCTAGGTCACACGAGAGATACAAAAAAAGTGCGTTCTTTTTCCTCAGGAAGCTTATAATCTACCTGATAACTAAGGACATGGCCATAGTACAGAAATCACCTTGAAATTATCAATGAAAAATAGTTAACAAGAGTCTGGAGTTACCACTGACCACCTTTCTTAAGTTAACATCGATTCTTACATTTTGATTTTCCAAAGCATTCTTAAAATTAGCTAAAACCAGGTTCCCCCCACCCCACCCCACTTTTTATTTTATTTACTTTTAATTTATTTTTATTTTTCGAACTTTTGAAAAATAGGTAACACTTGACTAGGATTCACATCAAAAGGCAGAAAGGGTAGATGGTCCAAGAGGTCCTATCCCCTGTGTCCCTCGGGCGGCTGGTTGCCTTCTCCAAGGTAGGCAAAGTTAGCCTTCTTCTGTGTCCTTCCGAACGGGTACTTTTCTCCCGTGCTTCTCTTGTGGACTGAGGTCTTATTTGTCTTTTCCAGGGGACTCTGGAGGAGTCTTACTATTCAAATCCCAAAGAGGACAGGTTGTCAGACAGCACAGGTACTGCTGTCTGCTGAGCTTTCAGGCAATGAGGGGCTCAGGTGAAGGTGTCTGTACAATCTCCTGCTGGTGCGGCAAAGTGAATGCCGTCTCCAGAGCTAAGAAAGTCCTCATCTGGCGTAAGTCAGGGCCCAGGGGCATAGCTGGCACTGAAATACTTGCCGTGTGTCTCAGGTTGACAGTCTAGGATCCCAGCTCTGAAGATGAGAGGACCCTCTCTTTACCTCTTGATGAATCCTTGAAGAAGCCCAGATGCCACTCTACTTCCCACAAACACCTCCTAGTAGTATTAAAGTGGGTACTAGAGATGAAGTGGGCACTGCCCTGGACCCCATTGTATAGATAGACCACTCAGCACAGTTAGCTGGGACTGTTTGCCCCCCAAGCTCCCCACTGCAAAGGGCATTAGAAATGATGGGGTGCTCATTGGTGGTGATCACATCCAAGGGCATGTCTGCTTGGGAGCCCTGCAGCCTGGGGCCGTGGGCAGCGTTGTCTTCAGCTAGGGCTTCTGCACTCCGGTTTGGGCTGCCCGCCTTCCTATCAGCTCTGCCCTCTGGACAGAGGGTAATAGGCCAGGTGCGGCACTTCCCCGAGGGCTGCATGGGCAGGAGGTTGATACAGCCAAGGCCCTGTGCAAGCATGAGCTTTGGGAGTAGTGGGGTGGGGCAGCTCATGGCTTCCTGCAACCGGTCAGCTGTGGCCTCCTCAGGTCTGGTTCTCAGCAACCCTTGTGCTTGCCCCCTGTCCCCAACACACCACTCCCCACCTCACTTAATCATTCCTTCCACTTCATTTTGGTTGGGGAAGAGTACTCTGAGTGAGAGAGGAGAGGGCGTTCACACCAAAGGGTACTCAGGCACACCTTTGCTATTCAACTAGGTTTCCCCCTCCATTCTTCCCTCCCTCCCTGCCTCCCTCCCCCCTTCCTCCTGTCCTCCCTCCCTCCCTTCTCGTTCTCCACCCTGTTGCCTGAACATGGTCATTATGGTGAACTGTTCTCACTCTTGCAGAAGTGAGTGACACTCTGGGAAGGCTGAGCAATGAGAGAGAAGAAATATGGTTCCCCAACATAGTTGGAGAGAATTACACCTCTATCTTGTTAAGTCATTATTTGAACTTGCATCCAGACTAATCCACTACCTGTGTTTTATCTGCCATGTTTAACTGGAAGAGAGCATTCGTTACCTGTAGAATAAAAGTTTCTTTTTCATATAAAAGAAATAAAAAAGGCTTACAAGTGGTAAGCAGTACAGGGAGAAACACATCTCTTACCTGGGTGAATAGATGAACTATTGACACACTACCGCACCTCCAGTTTATTTTTATTCGCATGGTTCATGGATGGAGGAATGAGCTTGGAGATCCAAGATTTGGCTCTAGTCTAGCTCCTCCGCTGTGCGACCTCGAATGAATGATAGACTCTCTTTGAGTCAGTTTCCTCATCTATAAAATGGTAATAGTGGTTAAGAATGGAGGGAAGGGTAACAAATTCTGCTTTTGTAATTATGTCTTTAAATATATGTCCTACAGTGAATCTAAAATGAATCTTTAAAATGAATGTTATTTAATATATAAGCTTAATGTATTCTAATATCAATAGCTTTTTTTTTTTTTTTTTTTTTTTTTTTTTAAATTTCCCCCTTTCTTCCTCCTTGCCCGCCCTACTCTGGTTCAAGCCGTTGTTTCTCAGTCTAGTTGTGTAGGACACAGCTCCCTGGCCCATGCTGGTATTATGGGCGTTGAGGCAGTTGGTTGCCAGTCAGCCACTCTCAGAAGCTCTCAGCAGCCCAGCTCCAGGGAGAGCTGTTGTTCACAATCTTAGCTGTAGAGGGTGCAGCTCACTGGCCCATGTGGGAATCGAACCGGCGACCTCGGTGTTAGGAGCAGGGCGCTTCAACCACCTGAGCCACCAAGCCGGCCCAATAGCTGTTATTTATTGAATATTTTCATGTGTCTGGGACTGCAAAGCATTTTAATAATGTTAATGATGTTCATAATAATAAGCCCTATTATATGCCTATGATATGCCATATACTACACTAACTGCTTTGTATGTATTAACTCATATATTCCTTATAATATCTGCTTATGATAGTTCCATTATCAGTCCACTTTACAGATGAGGAAAGTGAGACTTACAAAGGTTATGCAACTTGTCCAAGCAAGGATTCACACCCATGTCTAGGCCAACTCCAAAATCTTTGCTTTTTTCTTTATTTCTCTCCATCTTTTCAAAAAATGTTTTACCTGATTTTTTAAGTGAAAAATTAAAACAGGCAGGTGAGATTAGAGAACTACAATTGGACCTGAAGCAAAATTTGCTCTAACGTGTAACACTGTTTTGAATCCATGGCCCTGACACACTTAGAATCATGGAAGGGGACACGGGGTCATCCAGTCTAACCTCCCAGCCAGCATGGGAATTCCCTCTGTGACAGCCTAGACAGATGGTCATCCAGCCTCTGTTTTAGCACCTCAGTGGCTGAACTTTCATTGCTTTATTAGGCTGCCTGTGCCACTGTTGGAGAATATCAATAATGCTGGTTTTCAGACTCCAGCCCCTACATACGCATATGCTTGCTTTTGCAATATATATGTATGCTGCCTTGGCAATGCTAAAGCTGTCAAGTGGTGACAGATCTCTCTCTCTCTCTCTCTGGCTCTGATCTCCCTCCCTTCCCCTTTCCTCCAACCCTTTTGATAGAGAATTTCATGAAGAAGATGGCATGTGAGCTGAATGTGGAAGTCTATGTGGGATTTCAGCAGGTGGAGATGACAGGAAGCAGAAGAGTAGAGGCAGAGGCTGGAAGTGGGCCGGGTGGGGGTGTGGCCAGTATCCCAGCCTGATGGCTCATTGGCTGCCCAGACAGCAGCTTAACAGGAAGGTATCTTTGGAATGGCAGGTTGAGAACCTAACATGTGGAGGCTTGAAAGAAGGGTGAGGGCTTGGTACTTTATGGAAAGCCGTGAGATCTCGGAGCTTCATAGGGATGGGGTGTGGATGGCCTGACAGCCATGTTTTGGGGAGATTCCCCTGATAACTGTGCATGCACAGTGGGTGTTTTGGTGGGGAGACTCCGGAGCAGGAAGGGAGACCAGCCCTGCCCAACCTGCTGGTGTAGGCCCCCTTGGCTTCTCTCATGAACATAATCACTTTTCTCTTTATACAGTAGCATTTTTATTTCTCCTATTGTGTCACAGGACAGCTGAGTAAATTTTTAATATCAAGGATGTGTGTTAAAACAAGCGTTTCGAATGAGAAAAGATAAAGAATATCCTTTCGCAGCAAATCATTGAACTTTACCCGGGGCACCTTCTTCCCTTCTTCTTCCTGCTTCTCTGAGAGTATCTCTGGCAAGAGGCACACTTACTTCCCAGCCTCAAAAAGACTTGTCTTCTGACCTTCTCTTGTGGGTCTGAAGTCACGCAGCCCATTGGTGGCCCAGCAAGCATTAGAACTGGGGTTTTCTGATTAAGGTTTTTTCTATTCCACCTCACTGACCCTGTTTATTTCACCATCATTGTGTGTGTGTGTGTGTGTGTGTGTGTGTATGTGTATCATATCATATCTAGAATAGATTCTCAAATATTTCAATGTAAGAATCGGGTTTTATATGGAGAAATCAAAATGGCCTAATCTCTGTTTACACATGCTTATTTTCATAAAAAGGTACTCTTCAAAAAGTCATATTAAATAGATCTACCTCGCATCTTATAGTATACTCATAGATTTATGACTGATAGGTTGTGTTATTACCCACTTACTGACGAAGTTATCATATCTCTACAAGATCGTAGCAGCCTGTCCTTTGAGTCCAGTTTTGTCAGTTCTCTTTCTAGTTTATCACGTTACCTCTTTCTCTGGTCGTTACTTTCATCCAGCCCATTAGATGAGGGTATTCTCCACTTCGTTCTACGCTGATGATCACAAAATTGAGTGTTCCCAAATAATATGACAAGTGAGCAAGAAGGACCTTACTTGGAGCCAGAGGGGATGGTCATGATTAAGATCTTTAGGAAGTTTAAAAAAGATGTCCCTGCGGATTGGCTATGACAGCTGCTGCTCATTGAGATGAGAAACCATTGGCTCAGAACCAGCCATTTCTGAACAGCAGGGCTTCTGCGCTACTCCAAAGTGTTTATTTCTTTCCATGGTGGCTGCTGAAATGTAGGCTCTAGGAATCCTGCTTTAAATGTGCCACTGGGGACTCTGGGCTATTAAGGGTTATTGCTAGTGGTCCTCTGTCTAGGAAATGATTCCAGCTCTACATTATCCGTCTTTGAGTTGGCTTAAGGGACTGCATGTATTACTACAGAGTGTTGCAGTGATATATATGTTTGCTTTGGTAAACCATGTGGTCATTTGTAATGAAAATTATGTCCAGGACATTATAGCACATAACCCAAAGAAGCAAATGTTCACCCATCAGAGCCTCTCATTTTTTTAAGAATAAACTGTAAACTAATTCTCACATGTACATATTTCTATTTTCCAAGCAGAATGAGTGTTCAGATTACCTTTAGCTTGTACTTATATATCTTTAAAATGGTTATGTGCGTTAATGATTCAATTGAATTCAATTAGAACAATTTAAAATTTTCTTATATTACTGAAAAGTTAGATAAAATCCCAATTTTTGAATTTTGTTATCATGAAATAAACTCTGCATTATACGTAGGGAGAGCACATGACATCCCATGTAATATACCACATTCTTTTTCACATGTGTAAATTAAAAAAAAATCAATACTCAAATTAGGCATTCTTTTCTTTCTTTTTTTTTTTTAAGTGCACTATAGTTTCTTTGCTAATCTTTTGAATGCATAACGTGTTTTCTTGGGAAACTCTATAAGGCTGATATTCTATGTGGTTAATCTTACTTGACCCAACACTAGTCATTCACAAAAAACAGACGTTCGGGGTATATTTTTCACTTTCCTGTTTGCTCTGTGAGCAATTATAATAAGTTTGTAGTCTGTTGTGTCTTTGTCAGGTCCTCAGATTTCTACAAACCTGGTATTTTCCTTGTGTTGAGTTTTCCTCCTTTGGAATACAGTCTTTCAGTGAGATCGGAGGCAGTCTTCATTGAGGCTTGTTCTTGTTTTGGGGGTACTGCTAATTCAGGCATAAGGTTTGTGTCAGATGAAATTTAGAGGCACTTGATATTTCTGCTTGGAATACTGAAAACACAGGACTCTTTCTACAGAATTTGTAAATGCGATACCTCAGTCTCCTTGTTTAAAAACAATCACAAGACCTTTTGGACAATGCCAGAGCCTTCCAGAAAAACCTCCAGCATACATTAACTTATTGTCAGCTCTGGCTTTGGGATAACTGGTCCTCATCCCCCAACTCTCCACCAAATATTATTATTAATTAGGACAACTAATTATTATTAATTAGGACAATTCCTAAAAATATGATTTTAGCTGTCTTTAATTCAGTTCTGTACATAAAATTTTTTGAATGCTTGCTTTTTATTAGATTCTGGTTTACCAAAAAAAAAAAAAATTTGGATAGGAATGGGCAGGATTCATTAATATAATCAAATCAAAGAAGCAAGGATAGTGAAATGAGTCCAAAGGTATGACTTTCATTCCCAAGGACCAGATATACAATTTGTGCATAAAGTATTTCCATTCTAAATATTTATTGGTTTTTAAAATATTTTTATTGATGACAAAGTAAATAATATTCATTGTAGGCGTTTTAGAAAAAATAGAAAGGTAAACATCATTCTTAATCTCAACATCCATAAAATAACCATTAACATTTTATTTCATATCCTTCCTGTCTTTTTTTCTATATAGTTCACAAAAAAAATCACTTTCTATTGTTTTTAAAGGCTTTAGGTTATAAAGTAAAACTTTTACATAGAAAATGACATAAACGTATGGCTTAATATCAATTGTCACAAGATAAACATTCCAATATCCAAAGAAATAAATAGAACTTTGCCAATAACACCGGAAGTCCCTCAGTCTGCCCCTCACCCTCTCAAATCCCTCACTTCCCACAAAAGTAAACCCTATTCTGCCCTTCATCATATATGACATTTTATCGTTTATAATTTCTGCAAATGATATGAGCCCCACAATATTATTGCCATTATTTTTTCTTTAAACTGTCAATGATCTTTTAAAGATATTTTTTAAAATAAGAAAAACAATTTTATATTTACCTAAATATTAACCATTTCTGGGCTTTTCGTTTCATTGTATAGATCTAGATTTCCATCTGTTACAATTTTCCTTCTGCCTGTAGGACTTCCTTTAACATTTTATAAAGTACAGGTCTGCAGCTAATAAATTCCTTCAGCTTTTCAAAATATTGAAAAATATTTTTTATGGTTGTAAAATTATAACAGATTTTTATTGTTAAAAAATGTTGCTCCATTGTCTTCTGGCTTGCATTGTGTCTGTCCAGAAGTCAGTTAGCTTCTTATTTTTGTTCTAGCTGCTTATAATATTTTATCTTTATAACCAGTTTTAAGCAATTTGATTATGGTATGCCTTGGTAGAAATTTATTCTTGTTAACTGAGCTTCTTGCATCTATGGTTTAATAATTTTGATAAAATTTGGAAAAATTTCGGCCATTATTTCTTCAATTGTTTTTTGGCCCAACCCACCTCCTCTTTCCTCCCCTCTGGGTCCACCTCCAATTGCACATTTTTAAGCTTCTGGAATTTAGCTTGCTTCTCACTGATGTTCTGGATTTTTTTGTAGGGCTTTGTTTTTGCTTTTTTTTCCTGTGTGTGCTTCATTTTGGACAATTTCTATTGCGGTGTCTTCAAGCTCATTAATCTTTTCTTCTGCAATGTCTAATATGCTGCTCCTGCTGTCCAGTGTGTTTTTAAAATCTCAGACGTTGCAGTTTTCATCACTAGAAGTTCATGTGGGTCTTTAAAAGTATATATTTCACATCCCTACTTTACATGCTTGATCTTTTCTCTACTTTATTAACTATATAGACTGTAATTATAATAACGGTTTTATGTCCTTGTCTACTAATTCTATGCATATCATCTCTGTGTGTCCTTATTATGGGTCATATTTTCCTGTTCCTTTTCATGCCTGGTAAATGTTTTTATTGGCTCCAGATATTATGGGTACTGGATAATTTGCATTCCTATAAATATTTTTGAGTTCATATCTGGGGTTCAGTAAATTTACTTGAAAAGAATTTTATCACTCTGAGGCTTGCTTTTAAGTTCTGTCAGGTGGGATCAAAGCAGCTTTTGTTCTAGGGCTGATTTTGCCTCACTACGAAATGCTGCATAATGACATAGCTTTTCCACTCTGGTTGGTGAAAACGTGGACTTCTCCTGCCTCTGTGTGAGCTCCAGAAATTGTTCACCTTGCTCCTTGTGAGTGGTTCTTTCCCCAGATTTCAGTAGTTTCCTTATGTCCACACTCCGTCAGTACTCATGGGAGGCCCTGTGCAGACCGCTGGAGCTCTCTGTGCGCACTCCTCTCCTCTCCTCTCCTCTGCCCTGTGGACTCTAGCCACACAGCCCGCTTGAACTGCTAGCTTTGTCTCAACTCAGGAAGAAGCTTGGGTTCCTCCTCTCTATATTCTGGCCTGGATATTTTCTCTAGGCGGTAAGTTGGGGCAATTTTAGAACTCATCTCCTTTGTTTCCCCTCCCTCAGGCATCACTGTTCTGTTCAGTCAGATAGCCAATGTCTAAGATCAGGTGTGTTTTCATAAGTTTGGTCTCATATTTTAGTTATTTCAGACAGGACGGTAAATCTGGTCCTTGTTACTCCATCTTGGTCAAAAGCAGAAGTCCCTATCCTGACTTTTATAGTTATCACTTCCTTATGCTACTTTGTAGTTTTATCACCCAAGTGTATGACTCCAGAAGCTATAGGTTAGTCTTGCCATTTATAAAATTATTACACATCTTTTAAGTTTCTTTTAATAGATAGAATCCTTCTCCATGCCTCCCCCCCCCCCCCCATTTTATCTGTGGAAGAATTGGACTGTTTGACCTGTGGTTTCTCATGCTCTGGATTTTGCTGATGAATATTTGTGGTGCAGTTTAACATATGCTCTAGTTTTTTTTTTTTTTTTTTTTTGTATTTCCTGCAATTGAGTAGCAGATTTAGAGGTTTGATCAGACTTGGGTTCAATATCTTTGGAAAGATTACAGTGCTGCTGTGCTCTTTCACCAGAAGGCACATAATATCTGGTTGTCTCTCTTTCTGTGATGTTAGCATTAATGTTTAATGCCCAAATTTATCAATTCATTGAGGATTGTAAACTGTTGATATTCTAATTCTTTAATTTCTTTTTCATTTATTAGATGGAGTACCTTTATAAAGAGACACATACCCTCATTACTATTTGATTACCCATGGTACAGTTTGTATGGGAAGGCAGAATAAATGATTCATTTAAGATAATGAATTGGTTTCATATCATTCTCTCAAGATGACCCATTAGTTTTCTTAAAAATCAGTTTTAATATTTTAACTTGTGGATTGATGGGTTGTAATCAATTGCAATTATTATCCTTTTTTGAAGTTCAAATTGTCCCATTGCTGGCTGGGGGGAGCCTTTTCAAGTTGGCTCTGAGTCCTTTTAACAACTTAGTTGCTTGATAACTTTCTCTTTATCTATTGTGACAAAATGTTCCAGGATCATTTTGTATAAATCCTGCCCCAAACCAGGAATAGCAACTTCCCCAAGAAACTCTAATTTCTTTTTGTAGAAAATAGTATTTCAAACTATCTGAGTGCTAAGAAGATCGTAGTTATTAGGTTGTCATTGTTTTTCTGGCTTCTTTACGAACAGAGCTAAGATTTTATATATGTTTGTATGTGTGTGTACTTTTTCTTTTAGAAGATAAAATATTTCATGAGTTCATATTGATACTTCTAATTCATAACCACAGAGCTGTAAAATTCAACCTCTTCTATATTACATCTGAATCTCCTTTCATCTATACCAAAATCTTGATTCTGAAGGATGCAAGAGATGACAGAATTAGCATAACTCATAATTACTCATTTACTTTATCACTCACTCACTCACACTAAACACCCTCAAATAATAATTGTAATACTTTTACCACCAAGGTTACCACTAAAAGCAGTTAAAATGCTTTTTTGCTTGTCATCGCCGTATCCTACCCTCACTTAAAAATAATGAACTGTTATCTATCTTGTTTGAACTTTCTAGTAAGTCATTGCATACTTTAAATCTCTTCATTTTAGGCCTCATTTAGTGTTATTTCTATAAATAACTACATGTTCATTACTTATCACTGTTCTTACATTAAATATTTCTTTAGTCAGTTTGCTTGACAGAAGCTCATTCTTTAGTATATTTCTCAAGGAGGGCTCATGGGACCAATATTCTCTATGTTTTTGCATGTTGATAACATTTTTTGTCCTTTACACTTAAATGTAACTTTTAGTGCCTATAAAATCCTTGGCTCATATTTTCTTTTTTTAAAAATTCAATTTATTGGGGTGACAATTGTTAGTAAAATTACATAGATTTCAGGTGTACAATTCTGTATTACATCATCTATAAATCCCATTGTGTGTTCACCACCCAGAGTCAGTTCTCCTTCCATCACCATATATTTGATCCCCCTTACCCTCATCTCCCACCCCCCACCCCCCTTACCCTCTGGTAACCACTAAACTATTGTCTGTGTCTATGAGTTTTTGTTTCTCATTTGTTTGTCTTGTTCTTTTGTTGTTTTTGGTTTATATACCACATATCAGTGAAATCATATGGTTCTCTGCTTTTTCTGCCTGACTTATTTCGCTTAGCATTATACTCTCAAGATCCATCCATGTTGTCACAAATGTTCCTATATCATCTTTTCTTACTGCCGAATAGTATTCCATTGTGTATATATACCACAACTTCTTTATCCATTCATCTATCGAAGGACATTTTGGTTGTTTCCATGTCTTGGCCACCGTAAACAAAGCTGCAATGAACATTGGAGCACACGTGTCTTTATGGATAAATGTTTTCAGATTTTTTTGGTAGATACCCAGGAGAGGGATTGCTGGGTCATATGGTAATTCTATTCGTAATTTTTTCAGGAACCTCCACACTGCCTTCCATAATGGCTGCACCAGTCTGCATTCCCACCAACAGTGTATGAGGGTTCCTTTTTCTCCACAGCCTCTCCAACACTTGTTACTATTTGTCTTGTTGATGATAGCCATTCTGACTGGGGTGAGGTGATACCTCATTGTGGTTTTTATTTGCATTTCTCTGATGATTAGGATGTTGAGCATTTTTTCATATGTCTGTTTGCCATTTGTATGTCCTCTTTGGAGAAATGTCTTTCCAGGTCCTCTGCCCATTTTTCAATTGGGTTGTTTGTTTTTTTGTTGAGTTGCATGAGTTCCTTGTATATTTTGGATATTAGCACCTTATCAGAGGCACTGTTTGCAAAAATCTTCTCCCATTGAGTTGGTTGCCTCTTTATTTTGTCGATGGTTTCTTTTGCTGTGCAGAAGCTTTTAAGTTTCATATAGTCCCATTCGTTTATTTTAGCTTTTACTTCCATTGCCTTTGGAGTCAAATTCATAAAATGCTCTTTGAACCCAAGGTCCATAAGTTTAGTGCCTATGTTTTCTTCTATGCAGTTTATTGTGTCAGGTCTTATGCTTAAGTCTTTGATCCATTTTGAATTAACTTTGGTACATGGTGACAAATAGCAGTCCAGTTTCATTCTTTTGCACGTGGCTATCCAATTCTCCCAGCACCATTTATTGAAGAGGCTGTCTTTGCTCCATTGTATGTTTTTAGCTTCTTTGTCAAAAATTGTCTGTCCATATTTATGTGGTTTTATTTCTGGGTTCTCAATTCTATTCCATTGATCTATGTGTCTGTTTTTCTGCCAATACCATGCTGTTTGATTATTGTAGCCCTGTAGTACAAGCCAAAGTCAGGAAGTGTGATACCTCCATTATTGTTCTTTTTTCTTAAGATTGCTTTGGCTATTCGGGGTCTTTTGCGGTTCCAAACAAATCTGATGATTTTTTGTTCTGTTTCTTTAAAAAATGCCATTGGGATTTTGATGGGGATTGCATTAAATCTGTATATTGCTTTGGGTAATATGGCCATTTTAACTATGTTGATTCTTCCAATCCATGAGCACGGAATGTCTTTCCATTTCTTTGTGTCTTCTTCAATTTCTTTCAAAAATGTCTTATAGTTTTCAGCACATAGGTCTTTCACATCCTTGGTTAAGTTTATTCCTAGGTATTTTATTCTTTTTGCTGCAATTGCAAAAGGAATTATTTTTTGTATTTCTTTTTCTGAGATTTCATCATTAGTATATAGGAAAGTAATGGACTTTTGTTGCAACTTTACTGTATTCGTTGATTGTTTCTAATAGCTTTTAGGTGGAGTCTTTAGGGTTTTCTATATATAGCATCATGTCATCTGCAAAGAGTGATAATTTAACTTCTTCATTCCCAATTTGGATGCCTTTTATTTCTTTCTCTTGCCTGATTGCTCTGGCAAGGACTTCCAACACTATGTTGAAAAGCAGAGGTGATAGGGGACATCCCTGTCGTGTTCCTGAACGTAGAGCAAAGGGCTTCAGTTTTTCTCCATTAATTATGAGATTAGCAGAGGGCTTGTCATATATGGCCTTTATTATGTTAAGGTATTTTCCTTCTATACCTATTTTATTAAGTGTTTTAATCATAAATGGATGTTGTATCTTGTCAAATGCTTTTTCTGCATCAATTGATATAATCATACAATTTTTGTCCTTTATTTTGTTTATGTGATGTATCACATTGATGGATTTGCGGATGTTGAACCATCCTTGTGCCCCGGGGATGAACCCCACTTGGTCGTGATGAATAATCTTTTTAATGCATTGTTGTATTCGATTTGCTAGAATTTTATTTAGGATTTTTGCACCTGTATTCATCAGAGATATTGGTCTGTAGTTCTCTTTTTTTGTGCTGTCCTTACCAGGTTTTGGTATCAGGGTAATGTTGGCCTCATAAAATGAGTTAGGGAGTACTGTCTCTTCTTCAATTTTTTTGTAAGAGTTTGAGCAGGATTGGTATTAGATCCTCTTTGAAGGTTTGGTAGAATTCACTAGTGAAGCCATCTGGTCCCGGACTTTTGCTTTTGGGAAGGTTTTGGATGACTGATTCAATTTTGTTACTGGTGATCGGTCTGTTTAGATTTTCCAGTTCTTCATGGTTCAGCCTTGGAAGGCTATATGTTTCTAAGAACTTGTCCATTTCTTCTAGGTTATTGGATATGGTGGCATATAGTCCTTCATAGTATTCTTGGATGATCCTTTGTATTTCTGTGGTGTCCGTGATAACTTCCCCTTTTTCATTTCTGATTTTGTTAATCAGTGTCTTCTCTCTTTTTATCTTAGTGAGTCTAGCCAAGGGTTTGTCAATTTTGTTCATCTTTTCAAAGAACCAGCTCTTTGTCACATTAATTTTTTCTATTGTCTTTTTGTTCTCTATTTCATTTAGTTCTGCTCTGATTTTTGTTATTTCCTTTCTTCTGCTGACCTTGGGTTTCACTTGTTCTTCTTTTTCTAGTTCTTTAAGGTGTAACATGAGGTTATTTATTTGGGATTTTTCTTGTTTCTTGAGATAGGCATGTAATGATATAAATTTCCCTCTTAAAACTGCTTTCGCTGCATCCCAAAAATTTTGATAGGACGTATTTTCATTGTCATTTGTTTCTATGTATCTTTTGATCTCTCCTCTAATTTCTTCTTTGACCCAGTTGTTCTTTAAAGTATGTTGTTTAATCTCCATGTATTTGTGTTTTTTCCTGCTTTCTTTGTGCAGTTGATATCCAATGTCAAAGCCTTGTGATCAGAGAATATGCTTGGTATGATTTCAATCTTCTTAAATTTGCTGAGGCTGATTTTATGTCCCAATATATGGTCTATCCTTGAGAATGTTCCATGTACACTAGAAAAGAATGTATAGTCTGATGTTTTAGGATGAAGTGCTCTATAAATGTCAATTATGTCCATTTCATCTAATGTGTCATTTAGGGCTGCTATTTCATTATTTATTTTCTGTTTGGATGATCTATCCATAGCTGTCAATGATGTATTTAAGTCCCCTAGTATAATTGTGTTTTGGTCAATTTCTCCCTTTAGTTCTGTTAGTAGTTGCTTGGTATATTTTGGTGCTCCCTGATTGGGGGCATAAATATTGATGACTGTTATGTCTTCTTGTTGTATAGTCCCCTTCACCATTATGAAATGTCCATCTTTGTCTCTTGTTATCTTTTTCACCCTGAAGTCTGTTTCATCTGATATCATTATGGCTACACTTGATTTTCTCTGGGTACCATTTGCTTGGAATGTCAATTTCCACCCTTTCACTTTGAGTCTATGCTTGTCCTTGTAGCTGAGATGTGTCTCTTGGAGACAGCATATGGTTGGGTTTAGTTTTTTGATCCAATCTGCTATTCTGTGCCTTTTCGTTGGTGAGTTCAGTCCATTTACATTTAGGGTGATTAATGATAGGTGAGGATTTCCTGTCATTCTATCTTTAGTTTTCTGGTAAGGCTGTGTCTCCATTGTTTCTTTGCCTTTTTGTTGTTGTCTATTATTTCTGTGTGGTGGTATTCTATGATGTTTCCCTCTGTTTCTTCTTTTATTACAGTATATATTTCAGTTCTGGATTTTTTTTTGAGTGGTTACCCTTAAGTTTATGTAAAAGAAAGTTTGATATTTAGAGTATTCCATTTTCTGCAGCACGCTTACTTTCTCCATTCCCATATTCTGGTTCAGGCTTTTACTCTCCCCCTTTTTATGTTTTGGTTGCCACAAATTGTCCCTGTTGATGGTGGTCAAATAGCCTCCTTTAGTATTTCTTGTAGTGCAGGTCATGTATTAGAAAATTCCCTCAGCTTCTGTATGTTTGGAAAGGTCTTTATTCCTCCTTCATATCTAAAGGATATCTTTGCTGGATATATTATTTTTGGCTCATGATTTCTCTCTTTCAATAGTTTGAGTATTTGGTTCCACTCCCTCCTGGCTTGTAGTTTCTGCTGAAAAATCTGATGATAATCCAGTGGGCTTTCCTTTGTAGGTTACCGTCTTCTTTTCCCTGGCTGCCTTGAGGATTCTTTCTTTGTCATTGATTTTAGATAGCTTCAATACAATGTGCCTTGGAGAAGGCCTGTTGGGATTGAGGTAATTAGGTGTTCTATTTGCTCCTTGGATTCGAGGGTCCAGTTCTGTCCACAAGTTTGGGAAGTTCTCATCGACAATTTGTTTGAATATATTCTCTGTTCCCTTCTCTCTTTCTTCTCCTTCTGGTATGCCCATTATTCTTATATTGCTCTTTCTGATGGAGTCAGAAAGTTCTTGTAGAGTTCTTTCATTTCATTTAAGTCTCGAGTCTCTTTCTTCTTCCATCTGTGTAATTTCCAGGTTTCTATCTTCGATGTCACTGACTCTTTCCTCCATCTGGTCAACTCTACTGCCTAAGCTGGTTATTTCATTCTTAATTTCTTCTACTGAGTTCTTAATCTCCAGAAATTCTATTTGGTTCTTTTTTAAATTTTCAATCTCTTTCGTAAAATGCTCATGTTGTTCTTTGATTGTGTTTCTGAGTTCATTAAACTGCCTTTCTGTGTTTTTTTGCATCTCATTGAGTTTTTTCAGAACAGCAATCTTGAATTCTCTGTCATTTAAGTTACATTTCCATATCTTTAAGTTCCTTTTCTGGAGACTTTTCACTTTCTTTCTGAGCTGTCTTGTTGCCTTGGTTATTCATGGCAATTACTGAGTTATTATTTCTCTTCCTAGACATCTACAGGAGTGGCTTCTGCAACAGGTTGATAGGAAGAGGTCTTTCTTTTGTTTTCCAGTACTTGTTGGTAGAATGTTTTATTTTCTCTCCGACTGCAACCTTTTTTTTTCTCTCTCACACAGTAGTGCTATGTTTTCTCTGCACTATTCCAGCTTCTCACACAATGGGGGGATCTGCTGGGAGACGGGTTTCTCCTCTGTTAAGAGTTCGCCTGGGTCACAGGGTGCCGTGTCCATGTGGGTATGCGGAGAGCTTTTGATGTTCCAAAGCTCTTCCTGCACCAGATTCAGAGCCCGTATGTTTCAGCAGTTCTGTTTACTCCTGCAGGGATCTGCCCAGATTGGTGGGGCCAGGGGCGGGGTGAGTTGTGAGAGGTGGCCCAGAGCAATGGTGGTGACCACCACCACAGCTGGTCCTGCTTCCACAGCGCCCTCCCCTTTGCCAGAACTAGTTGGGCTACGGATCTGTGTCTGCGGTCCACAGTTCTCAGAACAGCAAATATTCTGTTCTTTTGATCTGACACTGCGACTGTTCTGTTTCTAGCACCGGGCAGGTGGGGGCGGGGCGAGCTCTGGGAGGGTAAGGAGGGGGCAGCTAGTCTCAGTGCCTAAGGCTTCCATTCTCTGCTCGGCAGTGAGGGCTTAAACCACCGTTTTCAGCCTTCTTCCCTCAGTCTTTTCTCCGAGGTCTCTGCTGTGAGCGTTGGGTTCAGCCGTGTTATATGCTGCCCCCTCAGCCCTGCGGGCCATCAGTGGAGTCCTAGCAGTCCGAGTTCTTCCCTCTCCCGCAGCTGCGGTAGTTCCGGGATGCAGCGAGCTCGGAGCACTGAGCAGGGTCTGTGTCCTGCGCCCACACGGCTCCGTCTCCGCACTTCTCCATCCCCCCTCCCCGCCCGCGTGATTCACCCACCTTCAGGTGAATTTAGTAGTGGGCCTCTTCGTCTTGCCTGTCTGCTGTGCAGGGAGTCCTTTGTGGAGTTATTGTTGTTCGATTAGTTGTAAATTCCAGGGGAGCTTTATAGAGGCTCACCTCACGCTGCCATTTTGATGATGTCTCTATTTTCTTTCTCTGAGTATCAAAAAATATTCTCCATTTGTTTCTGGAGAAATATTAATACAGAAATTTTTCATGATAATATAATTTTCTTTCTCTTATAACCATCTGCTGTTTTAACTAGATGCTCGATGTATTATTTCCTTTTTCTTTCAAGTTTAGTAATTTCATTAGAGTATCTTGTGACATGGGTCATTCTGGATTGATAATCTTAGGTATACGGTGTGTTCTTTTAAAATGTAGTTTCAAAAATTTTTATTTTATTTCAAGAAAGTGTTTTTGAATTACAGTTTCAGGCATTTATTCTGTTCCACATTTTAGTTTTCTTCTTTGGAGACTTCTATTAGCCATACATGGAATTTTTACCTATATTCAGTATTTGTTACTTTTTCTCTAATCTTTTTCATCACTTCCAAAATTTCTTTTTGTTTTTTAAATAAACTTTATTTTTTGGAACACTTTTAAGTTAACAGCAAAATTGGGTAGAAAGTACAGAGTGTTCCCACGTTTTCCCTCCCCCCTCACACACATAACCCCTCCTGCACTGTCAACATCCACCACCTGAACGGTACATCTGCTTCAACTGATGAAACCACATTGACATGTCGTTATTCAAAGTCTATAGTTTATATTGGGGTTCACTCTTGGAGTTGTACATTCTGTGGGTTTTAACAAACATATAATGACATATATCCACCATTTAGTATCACGCAGACTATATATTAATATTAATATAGTTGGAGTAAGATCTATCATATTTCTTATGTTTTCTATTTGTTGCACTTGCTGTTTGATCCTATTTTTGTCTTCCACACCTTTCCTGCCTTTTGTGGTTTTAATGAGCATTTTATATGATTTCATTTTCTCTCCTTTCTTAGCACATCAATTAATTTTTACCAAAAAAATTTTTTTGGTGGTTGTTCTAGAGTTTGCAATATACGTTTACAAGTAATCTAACTCCACTTTCAAATAGGACTATAGGGATTCATGGATAGTGCAAATACCTTATAATAACAAAATAAATTTAATTCCTCCCTCTCATCCCTTGTATCATTGCTGTGATTCATTTCATTTATACATAAGCAAACATAAGCATTTATATATATAGTTATACATAATCAAGCACATTGTTTCTATTATTATTTTGAACAAACTGTTACTTGTTACATCAACTAAGAATAAGAAAAACAAAAGTTTTTCTTTTAGCTTCACTTATTCATTCTCTGATGCACTTCCTTTCTGTATGTAGCTCTGAGTTTCTGACCTATAACATTTTCCTTCTCTCTAAAGGACTTCTTTGAAAATTTCTGGCAAGGCAGGTCTACTAGCAACAAATTCCCTCTGTTTTGTTTTGTCTCACCAATATGTCTCCTTTTGAAGGATAATTTTGCAAGGTACAGAATTCTAGGCTGGCATTTTTGTTCTTTCAACACTTTAAATATTTCCCTCCACTCTCTATTTGCTTGCATGGTTTCTGAGAAGTCAGATGTAATTCTTGTCTTTGCTCCTCTATAAGTAAGGCATTGTTTTCCCCTCTGAGTTCTTTCAAGATTTTTCCCCTTATCTTTGATTTTCTGAAATTTGGATATGATATATGTAAGTCTAGTTGTTGTTATTGTTTTTGCATTTATCCTGTATAGTGTCCTCTGTGTATTCTGGATCTGTGTGGTTGGAGTATTGGGTAAAAGGAAGTACAATAACTAGGCCATTTGTAGTGTAGTGGTGAGATGTAGGGAGAAGGGAAGCGTGCTGTCGTCTTATGAGTAAGTCAGTCTTTTGGTGAACCTATGTCCACGGACTGCAAACTTCACCAGTTCAGTCCCCTCACTCCCTTTTAGGTGGGACAGGATGGCCCGAGGGGTCTGGAGTTAGGTATTTCCTTTGGAAGGAAATAACTTAAGTATTTCTGTGGAAGGCTAGAGGGAGCTGGAGTTGGGTATTTCCCTTTCTCCAAGCTGATTAGGCTCTGATAAAATCCCAGCAATTTAGGCTTTGGTAAAATCCTTTCTCCTGAGGACAAGCCTTCTTAAGAAGAACAGAGTGCTCTGGCAGATCTCCCCTCCTCCTGCTGGATGCCTGAGGGGAGTTTTCTCTGGTACATATTTCTCTGGTACACACTTTGAGGACTGTATAGGGCTCATGGAGGTAAAACTCCCGGAAGTGTGGGGTTGCCCCGTGACTGGGTTCCTCTGGAGTTATTAACTCTCAGACTTGTCCACACTGAACCTCCAGCAATTCATCAATTACACTTCAGGTTTTCCTACCCCAGCACTGATTCCCATGGAAGTTTCTGCTCCAGTATATTGTGATTCTCCGTATGTCATCTGTCCATTCAATTCTGGGGGCTCACTCTTCATTTTGGTCCTGGAGAGTCTCCTTTGAAACAGCTTACCTCCTTGGTGGGTCTAAACTCCAATTTTGTCCTTCCAGACAACTGGGAGGCAGCCAGTCACCCGAAAGCTCTGCTCTACTTCTAAGCTATTGTTTTCAAGTTGGCAAATAGTGAGGGATGGGGGTGGGGGTGGGGGTGCAGTGGGGGGAGATGGGCCCAAGGATTATAGTTCCCTTTTTGGACTTTTCAAAATTTTGAGTTCTTGGCTGTGTAAGTCCTAATTACTTTGATAGCTTTCCAACAACTTTAAAAATATTTAGTCTAGTTTTTATAGCTGTTTTCAGTTGAACAAAAAAGCTAGCCTATCATTTTCAGGATAGAACCCACTTCACTGAGTTTTACTTTTGGTGAATATTTAAATAAGTTTTCTAGAATTTCTAATTGTTTATTTTTAAAAATTATCTGAACTGTCTTACAGTGCCTTATTTATTTAGTATAGTTTTTGCATTTTAAAAAAATATCCTTTTGGTATCTACCCACAAAATCGGAAACTATTTATACATAAAGACACGTGTGCTCCAATGTTCATTGCAGCTTTGTTTACAGTGGCCAAGACATGGAAATAACCAAAATGTTCTTCGATAGGTGAATGGATAAAGAACTTGTGATATATATACACAATGGAATGCTATTCGGCGGTAAGAAAAGATGATATAGGAACATTTGTGACAACATGGATGGATCTTGAGAGTATAATGCTAAGCGAAATAAGTCAGACAGAAAAAGCAGAGAACCATATGATTTCACTGATATGTGGTATATACACCAAAAACAACAAAAGAACAAGACAAACAAATGAGAAACAAAAATTCATAGACACAGACAATAGTTTAGTGGTTACCAAAGGGTAAGTGGGGTGGGGGATGGGAGATGAGGGTAAGGGGGATCAAATATATGGTGATGGAAGGAGAACTGAATCTGGGTGGTGAACACACAATGGGATTTATAGATGATGTAATACAGAACTGTACACCTGAAATCTATGTAATTTTACTAACAATTGTCACCCCAATAAATAAATAAAAAATATCCCGTTGAACATTTTAAGTTTATGCGTATTGTTCAGTGTTCTATTGTCATTGGTTCTTAGGATATTATTGTCTCCTGTATGAAGCTTTGTGCCTCATGTGTTCTATAGTTTCAGATTGTGAGCTAATTGTCACCAAGAGTATTTTCTATTGGAGTTCTCATACGGTTTATAGAAATTTTCTAACAGACAATGCATTTGCCTCTGGTAACACTCTAGACTCTGGTTTCGCTACCTCAAGCCAATTTTAATATTAATTTCGGGTTTATAGGTGGACAGGAAATGGAAATTACTGCTAATAGTAATGGGGTTTCTTTTTGGGTGGTGAAAATGTTCTGAAATTAGATAGTGGTTATGCTTGCACAACTTTAGGAATAAACTAAAAACCAATGAGTTGTATACTTTAAAGTGATATGAATTTTATTTTATGTGAACTATACAAAAAAAGTCAAAATAATTCCAAGTTTCTATACCATGCAAGTAATGTAAATTCAGACTGCACATCTGGCAAGAGGCCCAAGTGGACAATAAATTTCTTTGCTGCATTCCTGGGTTTGTGGATAGTGTTTTTTAGTCCCCATTTTAAAGACAAAGCACTTCAGGGGATTTTTCTTTCAGCTCCTGCCTCGTACAAACCTTGGACTTTTGTTCCTGCCTTTGGTGGGTATTAAAACCCCAACCTCAAACTTTTATGTCTTAAATCTAATACTCCTTTACACCATCATAATCTTCCTTCTAACCATTGTACTTTGAATTCTCTTTTCATTTTTGGCCCTGGGGATTTTCTCTCTCTTGCTGTTTTTTATGGGTTAGCTAATTATTTTTAAAAGTTGGGTAATATAGTATCACTATAGTACATACGTTTATTTAAAACTTTCCCAATTTTTGCCACTGTAAGTAACATTGCAAGAAACACTCTTGTATGTATGTTCTTATAGGGTAATTCTTTCAGTTTTTTGTAAGGTAGAGAGATATAAATGAGACTTTTGTGTCAAATGTATGTGTATTTGGATGTTAATAGCTATCGCCAGATAACTTTTCCAAAATGCCGTACAATTTCCCACTCCCACTAGCAGTGTGTGAGACAACCCTAGCTAGCGTTGCAGAAGTGGCAGCAGCATTCTTTCAACTTGGCATGAGAAGGATTGAAGTGCCCTAACCTGAGTAAGCTTCCATAGAGTTCATGGGCAGTGGAGGGACAGGAGATAGAAAGGATACCTCAAGAGGGACATATTGGACTGCTTATAATTGGGCAGGTGGTTGTTTGAATAACTCATTTTGAGAAGGGAGAGAGAGAAAATTTGCGAAGTTTGCAAAGCAGCTCTTATCAGTTGTAGAAAGTATAATTCATATTAAAGTTTAGCCCTGTCCCTCTTTTAAATCATATGCTTTTAAGTCATGTACCAATTGGCCCATTAAAAATAACTCCCAGGCCCCCTCAAGCTGGTTCTACCATCTGTTCTCTTGTTCTGAGGTTGCTGGAGCTTCCGTTCAGTTCTGTTCGGTCTTATTCTTCTAATTCACCTCTCACTTTTTATCCACAAAGGGACTGACTTTGGCAACTGTTGTCTCTGGCTTAGGCTTAAGATTTCCCCCATTGAGGACGCTGGCTTTAGTCTTCTCGCCCAGCTTTTGACTGTCTTGGGGTATGACCTCTGCATACACTCTCTTGGCCACACCTAAGTTTCACCACCGGCCCACCTGTGATGGCTTGGAGTCGGAAGAGAGTCATCATCTAGTCAATGAAACTTGTGACTGTTTCCTTTGTTATCATGGAAGTTAAGGAGAACATGAGTTACAAAGATGAGTGTCATCTTGAGAATATTCATGCGAAAAACTGACATTGATGTTTTTGAAGACATGGTAAGGGAATGGAGAGGTCTGGCGAATGACCAATAAGATACTGAAGCTGTGAGTTTTAAGCACAGAGGGCTTATTCAAAAGAAAAGGTTATATCAGACAACATTTTGGAGCTTATTTTGATCATGTTTTAAATTAGAAGAGATGCAGTTAGTGTGATATGCATAAGTGTTAGCAACACATTTCTGTGTTTGAAAATTTTACTAGTAAAATTTAAGATGCCTTGGAATTAGGAACACAGTCGCATGGTTTGCAATCTGTTTGAAAGACTGTAAATTACAAATGATATTGTTTAGTAGTTGGCTGGGAAGTTTAACAGAGATTATAGAGTCAGAAAAATATTGCTGGAATCTATAATTCTTAAGAAAAAAATGTCTAGGAATTTCAGAAGTTTCTGAGCAGTATAATTGTGGGAAAAGAAATAATTTCATTTCTTCCCTCTTGGAAATCTTGAAGTGCTAGGAGAGCTGACTTTTCAACAAAGTGGCAGAGGTGGACAGTGCTTTATGGAAACGAGTATTTTATGTTCATTGTGGCAACCAACGTGGCCCAAAGGTTGCTCCATGGGAATTCATTCTCTCTGCGGTGGTTGGTGGTTTCCTACTCTAAGTGTTGTAAGGATTCAGAAAGATTTTCTTATAAATTAGGATTGTCTGTATCCCAAAGCCTTATGGTTGATATAAATTTGACATAAATTATTACATTCATTTTCTTGAATAACTTTTGAGATTGTCTGCCTGTTGTATTGATGTTATTTTCAATGAATAAAAAAACCTCACAATTTCGTTATTCAGGAATAAGACAACATTCTGTTTTTTAATTTCCCCCAGACATGTAAATGTTTGATAGACTTCCTTTGGGAATGCAATTGTCTTGTTAATGTGTGTGTGTTATAGAAGAAGATGGCAAAGCTTTTTCAGACCTTGTCTTACTCAACTTGGGTTGCTATGACAAAATACTATAGACTGGGTGCCTTTAACAACTAATGTTTATTTTTCACAGTTCTAAAGGCCAGAAGTCTAAGACCAAGGTGCTGGTAGATTTGGTTCCTGGTAAGGACCCTCTTCCTGGCTGGCAGTCAGCTGCCTTCTTGCTGTGTCTTCACTTGGCGGAGAGGGAGAGCCGTGATCTCTCTTCCTCTTCTTATGAGGAGCCCTCAGTCATGGGGGTCCCACCCTCATGACCAGATCCAAACATAATGACCTCCAAAGGCCCCACCTCCAATTACCGTAACACTCAGGGATAAAGCCTCAGCTTAAGGATTTTGAGACACAAACATTCAGTCCATAACAGATCTCATGACTCTAAATTTGATTCTAAGAAAATGCCTACCAATTACATATTTATAATGGAAAAAAAATTACATATACATATTATCTATGTCTATATTCATATCTATATCTATCAATATCTATATCTCTCTGTAGAATATATATACATATATAATAATGATATATGATATGTAGAGGATATTGAAAAATATTTTGAAGTTGTACAAAAGGCAATTTCTGGATCCAGACAGAATTCATTAGTGAAGTCATCCAGTTCTGGGCTTTTCCTTTTAAAATTACTAATTTAATCTCTTTTAAAATTTTTAATTTAAAAATTTTAAAATTACTAATTTAATCTCTTTAATTGTTATATTGAGATTTTCTATTTTATTACAATACTACTGACTATATTTTCTGTGATACATTTTATATCCTCATGACTCTTGTGTAACTACCAATTTGTATTTCTTAAACCCCGTTCCCCTTCAGTCATCCCCCGAAGCCCCTTCCCAATCTGGCAGCCATCAAAATGCTCTCTGTATCTATGAACTTGTTTCTGTTTTGTTTGTTCATGCACCCTTTTCTCTGGATTCCACATATCAGTGAAGTCATATGATATTTGTCTTTCTCTGTCTGACTAACTCCACTCAGCACAATACCCTCTAGGTCCATCCATGTTGTTCCAATTGGCAAGATTTCATTCTTTTTTATGGCTGAGTAATATTCCATTGTATATATGTACCACCTCTTCTTTATCCATTCATCCATTCAGGGATACCCAGGTTGCCTCCATATCTTGGGTATTGTAAATAATGCTTCAATGAACATATGGATGTGCCTTCAAAGTAGTATTTTGGGTTTCTTTGGATATATACAAAGAGGTGGGATTACTGGGTCTTTCTTTGTCTCTTGTTATAGCCTATGTTTTAAAGTCTATTTTGTCTGGTATAAGTATTGCTACCCAACCTTTTTTGTTTGTTTGTTTCCATTTTCATGAAATATCTTTTTCATCCCTTTACTTTCAGTCTCTGTGTGTCTTTCGATCTGAAGTGAATCTTTTGTAGGCAGCATATGTAAGGGTCTTGTTTTCTTTTCCATTCAGTCACCTTATGTCTTTAGATTGGAGCATTTAATCCATTTACATTGAAAGTAATTGTTGATAGATATGTAGTTATTGCCATTTTATTATTCATAGTTTTGATCTTTCCCCTCCTTTTTCTTCTTAAAGAAGTCTCTTTAACATTCCTTGTAATATTGGCTTGGTGGCGATGTACACCTTTAGTTTTTTCTTGTCTGGGAAGCTCTTTATCTGTCCTTCAATTCTGAATGATAGCTTTGCTGGGTAGAGTAATCTTGGTTGCGGGTCCTTGCTTTTGATCACTTTGAATATGTCCTACCAATCCCTTCTGGCCTGCAGAGTTTCTGTTGAGAAATCAGTGGACAGTCTTAAGGGAAGCTCCTTTGTAGGAGCTGTTGCTGCTTTAAAGATTCTCTTTGTCTTTAACCTTTGCATTTTAATTATGATGTATCTTGCTGTGGGCCTCCTTGGGTTCTTTTTGTTTGGGACCCTCTGTGCTTTCTGGTCTTGTATATCTGTTTCCTTTTCCAGGTTAAGGACGTTTTCTGTCATTATTCCTTCAAATAGGTTTTCAATTTCTTGCTCTTTCTCTTCTTCTGGTACCCCTATGATGAGAATGTTGGTACACTTGCTGTTGTCCCAGAAGTCTCTTAAACTCTCCTAATTTTGGGGGTGTTCTTTTTCCTTTTTGTTGTTCTGCTACCTTATTTTCCAAATCACTGATTTGGTCCTCTGATCCGTCTAATCTACTATTGATTTCTTCTAATGAATTCTTCATTTCAGTTATTGTATACTTCATCTCTGACTGGTTCTTTTTTATGGTTTTTATCACCATTTTTATGTTTCCCATCTCTTTGTTGAAGTTTGCCCTGAGATCATTGAGCATCCTTATAACCAGTGTTTGGAATTCTGCATCTGGTAGATTGCTTGTCTTTATTTCATTTAATTCTTTTTCTGCAGCTTTGCTATGTTCTTTTGTTTGGGAAATATTTCTTTGTCTCCCCATTTTGGCTGCCTCTCTGTTTTTGTTTCTGTGCATTAGGTAGAACTGCTAATTCTCCTGGTCTTAGTAGAGTGGCCTTATGTAGTAAGTGTTTTGTGGGGCCCAGTGGCACAGTTTCCCTGGTCATGCTGGGTGCTCCAGGTGTGTCCCTTGTGTGAGTTGTGTAGTTAATCAAGGCTTGGTTGCTGTTTGCATGTCAGTGGGAGAGATTGACCCTCAGGCTGATTGGTTGTGAGGACTGGCCATGACTACAGTGGAGGAGCTGTTGTGGAGGGGCTGACCCTATGGAGTACGGTTTGCTTTACCCAGTCTGACCTTTGGGTGTATCATTTGTGGAGGTGGTGGATAGTGCTCTGGTGTGGTCTGAAGCTGGGCACCAGGTGTGTTGGTTCTTGGGCCTCTTAAGAGTGGCTCTGTTGCAGGTCAAGGTCAGCTGGTTCCTCTGCCCTACCCAGGGCCACTTGGTATGAGCTGCAAAGTGATCTGCAAATGTTTTCCACTTGTGCTGGGCTTAAGGTACCTGCAAAAGTCTAAACTGTGAACTGAGGCCAGCTGTCACTTGGGCCGGGCTTGGGGCTGCTTAGCAAGAAGTATGGGGCAGGCTGAGGCTTGTTTGGGGTTTGTAAATCTTTGAGAGATTTTAGGAAAGTCCACAGCATGAGTCAAGATGGGCTGTTTTTATGGAAAAGCCATTAGAAGGAGCCTGGGTGAGCCTGCAAGCTGGGTAGGGTGAGGTCTCAGGGAATCACAAGGGTGGTGTGAATGGTGTTAGCCAAGTTGATGGAGCCTCAGGTATGGCAGTCTCTGGCATCTGCACACTGGGTGAGTGGAGGCTTCAACATGGAACAATGGCTTTTGCTAGCACTTCTGCATGGGAGAAAGCTGCCCTTCCAGCCCTGGCCCTGAAGCCAATTCAATTCCTCTCTGTATGCCCCTGGCACCTTTTGTGCTACTGCCCCAGAGCTGAAGCTCAGAGCAAGTGAGTTCGTCAGCCAGTAAGTTCATGTGCAAGTTCTTTAAGGGAAACACCTGAGACCTTAGTGGCCCTCTGTCTCACTCAGCCATAATCTTTGCTGGTTTTCACAGCCACAAGTTGTGGGAACTTCTCTTCCTGGCACTAGAACCCTGGACTGTGGAGCCTGGTGTGGGGATGGCACTCCTGGCTCCTGGGGGGGGAGGGACTTCTGCAGCTGGGATATTTCTCCTGATTTTTAACCACCACATGTGGGTGTGGATTCAGTTCGTTCCCTGTTTCAGGCCCTTCTACCAGTCTCCACATGGCTTCTTCAGTATAGCCTTAGTTATAGGACTTCTGTTCAGCTAAACTTCAGGTGATTCTCAATGTAGTTTAGTTGTGATTTTGATGTCCTTTTTTCTATTTTCTTAAGGCAAAATTCAGTTGATTTGAGATTTTTCCTTTCTTTCTTTTTCTTTTTTAAAGTATAGGCACTTACAGCTATAAATTTCTCTCCAAGCACTATTTAACTGCATCCTGTATGTTTTGGAATGTTGTGTTTTCATTTTTATTCATGCAAGTATCGTCCAAGATCCTTGTGATTTCTTCTTCGACCCATTGTTTATTTAGGAGTATGTTGTTTAATTTCCTAATGTTTGTGAAATTTCCAATTTTCCTTTTCTAATTCAATTCCATTGTAGTCAGAAAACATAGTTTGTATCACTGCAACCTTTTTAAGTTTATTGATATTTGTTTTGTGGCCTATCATATGGTATATCATCAAGAATGTCTCATGTGCACTTGAGAATAATGTGCATTCTGTTGTTCTCAGATGGAGTGTTCCGTAGATGTGTGTTAGGTCTAGTTTGTTTATAGTATTGTTTATAGTATTGTTCAAGTCTTCTATTTTCTTGTTGACCTGCTGCCTTGTTGTTTTATGCATTATTGAAAGTGGGGTATTAATGTCTCCAACTATTATTTTTTAATAGTCTGTTTTTCCTGTCAATTCTGTCAGTTTGTAGTTTATATAGTTGGAGATCTGTTGTTAGGGGCTTGCATGTTTATAGTTTTTATATCTTCTTGATGGACTGACCCTTTGATCATTATAAAATGCCCTTCTTTGTCTCTAGTGGCAGTTTTTGTCTTAAAGTTTATTTTGTCTAATGTTAGTATAGCTACTCCAGTTACCTTGATTACTGTTTGGATGATATATCTTTTTCCATTCTTTTACTTTCAACCTATTTATGTATTTGAATTCAAAATGTGTCTGTTGTAGATAGCATATAATTAGATCATATTTTTTATCCATTCTGACAATCTCTGTTTTGATTGACAAGTTTAATCCATTTACATTTAATGTAATTATTAATAAGGTAATGTTTACATCTGCCCTTTTACACATATGTTTAAAATAGTTTTTTTGTTCCTTTCACTATCTCTTCTCCTTCTGAGACTCCCATTATGTACATGTTGGTATGCTTGATGGTATCCCACATGTGCCTGAGGCTTGTTTAGTTTTATTCTTTGATTTTTTCTTTCTGTTCCTCAGACTGGATAATCTTGATTGACCTATCTTCAAGTTTGCTGATTCTGTCTTCTGCATGCTCAAATCTATTATTGAATATCTCTAATTAATTTTTCATTTCAGTTGTATTTTTTAACCCCAGAGTTTCTATTTGTTCTGTTTTATAATATCTATCATTCTTTTTCATATTCTCTATATGATAAAACACTGTTTGTTATTTTCCTTTAGTTCTTTAGCCATGGGTTTGCTTTAATTCTTTGAACATATCTAATATAGTGATTTTAATGTCTTACTCTAATAAGTCCGATATCTGGGCTTCCACAGGAAGAATTTCTATTGCCCACACTTTATCTGTGAATGGGCTTTCTTTTCTCATACACACTCTCTCTTTTCTTCATATCGTTCACCTTTTTATTGAAAAGGAACACTTCAAATAATATTACATATCATCTCTGGAAATCAGATTCTCCCTCCTCCCCTGGATTTGCTATAGTTGCTGTTTGGTTTCTTATTAACATTTTAAAATAATTCTGTGAAGTCAGTATTCTTTGTCATGTGTGGCCACTGAAGTCTCTGCTCAGTTAACTTAGATATTAGCTGATAATTAGACAGAGATTTTTCTCAAATGTTTAGAGATAATAATTCTCTCACTTCTTGCCAAGCATCTCTGTGTATGCGTTGGGGGCATGCCTTCACCACTTAGCCTGGTAGTTGACAACTCTGCCTTAGGTCTAACTTACTGCTTGTCCAGGGCATCAAGGTCAGTCAGAAGTGACAGCCTAGGGCCTTCTCAGGTTTTTCCTGAGCATATGTGCAGCCCTATGCATGTGTGTGGTCTTCTACATTGCCAGAAATATGTTGAGACTTTAAAAAATCCCACATGGACATCTCATTTTCCAGGTTTTCCTTTTAAACTTTTTTGGTTAGACTATTGTTTGTTCCAACTGTGATATGTCACCCAGTTAGCCACAATGTTAAAGAATCACTGCTGATGGTTTTCCACAAATGCCCTTGGAGAAGAGGCTATTTACATTGGGATAACTCTGAGTCAAGTCAAATAAAGATAAACCTATGAATAGAGCCTTTCAGGGAATGACCAGACAGGTCAAGTAATGACAATTCTCTGCAAATGTGGCCTCAAATGAATTCCAGTCTGCTTCTGCCTCCCACTCTCCCTCCCCCACTAGTTCCCCACTTCAGTGGCTGACAGGCTGCTGGTTTTCATTTTGATTTCACGCTGTTCATTTTCAAGGCCACCACTAAGCTGGGAATGCAGGTATGGAAATAAGGCAAGTCAGGTATCAGCCAGTTTTCTTGAATGTTCTCTGGATTGCTGCAAAATTTTATTAATTTCTAGAGTTCTGAAAAAGTTGACTCTGACAATTTTTGCCACTGTTCTAGTTGCTTTTATAAGGGAGAGGATTTTCAGAATTCCTTACTCCGCCATTCTCACTTATGATACTATGGATACCTTTAAATTTTTAGCACATAGCATTTTCTGTGTATGTCTACAATTAATCAGAAATTTTATCTTCCTCTTTATTTAGAATAAGGAATAATGTGGGGATGATTTTACTTTTTCTAGGTCTCGGCCACTTTCTTTGTTGAGAAAATAATTCTCAAAATGGGCAGTTCTGTTTGTTCTAGATTGCCATCAATAAAACAACAATTTTTTTAGGCTTAATTATATATTTTACTAGTATCTATGCACATACCAGTTTCTTATAGCCTATATTTTCCTTTTTGCTCTAGTATACTTTCTAGTAATAATTCTATAAGAGTCCATAGTCTGAAAAATATTCTGAGTTCTGTGTATCTGAACATGTCTTTATTTTGTTCTAATACTTCAATAATATTTTGATTAGATATAGAATTTAGATTCAATATTATTTTGTCTCTAAGCTTGAAATTATCTCTACACTGTGTCTTTTAAAAATATGTTTTTGAAATAATTTCAAACAAAAGAAAATATTATAAAGAACTCCTACACACCTTTACCCAGATTTACCAATTGTTCACATTTTCCAACATTTGTTTTATTATTTTATTTTTGTCTTTATCCCTTCCTATTTTTTCCAAACCATTTGAGAACAACTTGTAGATACCCTTCCTCTTTACTTCTAAATACTTCAGTGTGTATTTTCAAGGGCAAGAATGTTCACTTATATAACCGCAATACCATTATAAAATCAGGAAATTTAACATTGATACAGTACTGCTATCTAATACTCAGACCATACTCAAATGTTTTCAATTGCCCTATAATAAATTTTATAGCAATTTTTTTTTCTGGACCAGGGTCCATTTAGTTTTTATGTCTCTTCAATCTTTATCCTTCATTAATGTGAATCAGTTCCTCAGTTTTTCTTTGTCTTAAATGATACTAATATTTTGGAAGTGTACATACCAGTGTTTTCATCGAGTCTCCCTCCATTACATTGTATTCTTACATTCAGTGTTGCTGGTGAGAATTTTGAGGTAGAGGGACTGAACTCATTTAACTCAGCATGACCCACCCTCACTCTTAAAAAGCCAAGGAGATAAATGACCTACTTTTGGAATACCCAGTACCCAAACTCCTCAAGGCCTGTTCAAGCTCAGAATTCTTAGCGATAACATGGAACAGGTCATTTTGGAGGAATTTACTGCAGTTTCAAATGGAACACGAGCTGGGAAACTGATTTCTATGTCTTGGTACTATCCAAAGTAATCTCTTCTCAATTCCCATGTTACAAATCTAATCTCTGAGAGATTGTACACTGACTTTTTTCAACCACACTTATAGCTGTCAACAGCAACTATGGTCGTATCATATAGAAAATACCAATGGCCGGTGTTTCTTCTGCTATCACTGTAGCCCACAACAGTGTCAGAAAGGAGTTAGAGTTCAGTGACTTCATCTTAGGAAGAAGTAGGGAGGTCTTGGGAGATGAAGAGCTCATGAAGGCCACATAACTTGTTAAGCCATAGCTTGAATTAATATTCTGATTTATTATTTAAACTTGAAATGATCCAGCAATCCTAGGGAAACTACTCAGCAGTGGCAAGAATACAGTGGCCATATTAATTAAATTAATACTGGAAAAAAAGGGGGGGGGTGACGTAGTTTATAACTCCATGACTCAGATGCTGTGAATTTGCCAGTCTGATTAAAAAGGCCAGGTAGATGATATGTATGAAGTATCGTTGAAGGGGGGCTCTATGAGGTCAAAAAAAGAGAGACTGAAATTCATTATTCTAAGAGCATCTTAACTGTCAGCACCTTGAATTAAGGAGCCAGTAGCAATAAGGTCCTTCCCAGTTAACAGCCACAAATGTGAAGGGTCAGGGGTCTTTAATTCAGAGGAAAGACTCTAACCATATAAGTGTAGAGATTTATTGCTCCTCCAGCGATGAGTGTTATGAGATCCAGGGTCAACATCCTTCACTACATCTGCTTTTGATAAGCTCTGCAGAGTTAGTTATTTATATCAAGAGTTCTTAGCTCCAAGCAAAGTGGGGGTAGGGGTGGAGTGGAGAGACATGAATAGCATAGTGAGAGGGGAAGGGCACAGAGCTCACAGGGGTCAGAAGGTTAATACCCAGATACAGGGCTCCATCAATATCTGCTCAAGGGTTTTCCTGATTACACATTTACCATCATAATGTATGAGTTGAAAATGATGATGGGCTTAAATGTCTGTGAACTAGGTCTGGGAATTAAATAAAGCAGAGCATTGCTTTGTGATTGTAGAAAACATTCTTGTGTTTCAATGGAAAACTATGCCTCCTCTATAACATGTGTCTGGGTTATCAGATTCTAGACCTGTTCATTGTCTTTGAGCTATTTTACGACTCTTTGTAAGTTGTAGGTAAGTGATAGATGTGTAAATTCTGTCCTGTGTGATATGATAACTGACTTTGTTCCCTATATTTGCAATTCTTTCAACATTCCTTTACTCCTTATAAATTTGTACTTTTTTTGACATTTCCCCTGGACTGGGTAAACATCTGTCTGGTTCGCTCATCATATGAGTCAAGTAAAATCTTTAAAATGTGTTCATTTACCTTTCTCTGAATATTATCCTTTAACACAAAATCCTTCCATAGCTTGATTGCTTGTGAAAAGGTTCAGCCACTCTCCTCTTCCCTGTCTTTCTGAGGTTTGGTTCTACAGATCACCTCTCTGAAGATTTCTTCACTGGAACTTTTAAACATCAGTCATTTAAAACAAAACACAGCTGAGACCTTCATTTTTTCTTTTTTTGATGCTGTTTTTGGTACTGTTCAGTTTGTTAATTCAAAGTCACAGGACTACGAACCTAAAGTACTTATCTGTTTAACCAATTTTACATCAAGGAGTTGATCGAAGTCAGTGTGGGGTGAGGGAGAACAGTGGGAAAGAAAATATCAGGGAACAGAAAAACAGAAAAGGTACTTTATATGCTTCAACCCAGGGTTTGCATTTCAGACCGGGAAGGGCTGGTGGCTACATTTCATGACAGACCCAGACCTGGAACCTATATTTTCTGGGTTGGAGATCTACCCTGCTCTTCAGAAAAGGAGGACAGGAGAGGAGAGGTAGAAGCCTTTACTTTTAGAAGCCCCCCACTCAGACCCCCAAACTAGACAATACGATGACTGTATCTCTGATGCCTTAACCTGAAGACACAGGACCCATTGGTGACTGAAAGATGAATGAGCAACTTCCCTTCCAGCCGCCCTCCATGTGCTCCATCGTGGACAGCAGGAAGAGAGGGAGGGACCACAGCTCCAGAGAAGGGCCCAAATGGTCCCTTCATCTCGCTGCTTTTTCTCCTGAGCTGGAGGAAACATGATGTTGAGTGACCTTGGGTGCATCACAAAGGTTCTCAGTCCCTTCTATACAAGATGAGGGCGTGTAGAGATGATCTTGACGTCTTGTTTCTACTCTGACACGGTAGGAAGTGAGGTCAAGCCTTTTGGTCTGCCGAAGGCGGAAGCAACCTGCTCTTCCTCATGGCTTTCTTTGGAAGGACGTAGCTTCAGTGTGGTCGTCCACAAAGGATATGATAGCACTACTCGGTGTGATAAAGTTATATGCAGGATTTCCTTGGCTGCACAGGACATTCCTTGGGATTCCTGCCCACTTTGGATGGATTGCCAATTCCAAATCATTTGATTGTATTTCTACCTTGGTAAAGTCTTCTTCATGGGAAGGTAGACACCAATGACGACATTTTGGTCAACCCAAGAACATATTCAAAGTTTGCATATTTTGTTAAAAATACTTGAACTATTTCTTCCCTACATGTTCTTCAAACTAAAAACACAATTATGGTTATTAACCATGAGTATTGTAAGTACCAACAGGAAAAATTAACTTCACACTCAATTTCATTTTGTTTTCGTCTTAAAATAGAATTCAAGCAAAATAAAATATTAAACAGAAATCTCCCTGACATAAAACATCCATTTTTCAATCGATTGGTATAGTGAAAATTAAGATTTAGTAATTCCATGCCTTTGAGTACAGTTTTTCAACTTTCAAAGTATTTTGCATCTGTTACCTCTCAAATTTTAAAACAACTGTGGCAGCTGTTTTCAGTTTTAGATGAAGCTCCAAGAGGTTAAGTGATTTAGTCAGTCCCACATCTGTTAATGAAAGAGTCAGAACTAAAACCCACTCTCCTGACCCCTAATCTTTTCCTCTTTATATAGCACCATCTTACTTCCATTAGTTAGGAATGAAGGTCTCTTTAATCATGAAACTCTTTCCCTTCTGAAAGATATTAAAGTAAAGGTATATAATTTCTAAACCCCTCTCCCCTAAAACCAAAAAACCAAGATGTAGATGATTTGTAATTTATTACTTAGGTCAACTTCCATTTTAGAAAAAACAGAAACAAAATATATAATTCATATTTACATTGGAAAATATTTACACCATAGATATTAAGTACAAAATAGCATATAAAACTCTAGGATGACAAAGTGAGGACCACGATGTTAGCAGGGAATTTTCTGGCTTCTGGCTATATTTTCCCTTACAAGTTGAAGTGCGTTAGGCTAACCATTTTGCTAATTGAGCCAGTTACTCTTTCATCTTTTTAGCTTGGTGGATCTCTCCTAAAGAGGCCTTGTTTAGTGTAATTAGTAATTAATCTTCCTACACCACTCTCTTGGGTCCACCTTTGATCCTTAGGATACCTATTCCATCACTGTCGTTCAGGCCATTGGCCCTTGTGGGTTCCAGGCGGTAGGGCCTTGTCTTTACAGGAGCAGTGGTACTCGCTAAAATTCTCCCCATTTGGGAGTAGCAATGCTACGTTTTAAGGAATAGGCTGATTTGTTCAGCTACATCAATGAAGAATATTCTAATTGTAAAGAATGTTTAGCATTGCCCTTTATAGCACTGAGGCCCAAAAAAGGTTGTCATTTAATGCAGAACTGAGACTAGAACCTGGGTCTTCTGACCACTATGCAGGGCCCTTACCCTGATGTCACACTGGCTGGGATGGAGTTGTTCAGAATGCCAGGTGGCAGCCTACCCACATGTGTCAAAATGGGAGGCAAGAAGTTTCAAACAGATGCGGGAATGAGTTGGTTGGGGGTCCTGCTCTCTACTTCAGGAACACTTGCCACTTGTGAAGCCTTCTGGTCATAGGTCCTTAGGCAAATCTTAACCACCTGGATGATTTCCCTGTGGTTCATTTTTAGCCTGGAAGTTATTGAAATGTAACGAGACCCCACCATCAACGGAGAAAAGCTGTCTTTGACCTGGTATGTTCAGGTATTGGCAAGTTGAATCATGAGTAATTAAAAATCAAAGTCAGAAATGGGAAGGACAGAATAATCCAGCAGAGAAACAAGTTTTGTTGAAATAGCACCTGATAGTGGGCAGAGAAGCATATAGGTAGCATTTAAAAGGTCCAGTCTTTTAATGCCAATATCTATCAAAGAGCTTGCTCACTGCTTAAGCAAAGTACTTTCCTATGCCTACTTTCACAAATAACTAACATACTTCCAAAATATCAAAGGTGACTGGAAAAATAAATTGAATGCACCAGAAAAAATATCCAAAATTGAGCATAATAATAGAATAATAACAATAAAAAGAGACAGTACTTAAAACACCAAGATATGTCAAATGGTATTTACATATATGAAGTTAGCACAACACATAGTATAAAATGGGGTGTGTGTAAGATTGAAATTTTTCCGAAGGTTTTGAGAAGCATGAGAAACTCTGTCCCATTATCAAACTCATCATGAAAAGAAAATATATTGCATTTAAACACTGTACACCAAATAACAAGAAAGAAAGCTTCAATGAATGTATAAAGTAACAAATGCATAAAATCCAATTGCTTCCAAAAACAAGCTGGAAAGATCAGCCTGGAATTGCGATGGAAGTTTGCAGTGTTCAGTTGGGCAGAAAGGAAGTGTTGGAAATAAGGGAATCAGGCCCCTTGTCCTTAGTATTGTTTTCTTGGTAAAATGGCATTTTTATGACATCACTGAAATGTACTATGAGAGTCTATCATCTTTCTTATAAAGGAAGCTCTCAAACCTATGGAGTCATTAAAATTTTTCAGAGCCGTTTTTTCGATCTTTAATGGAAGAGGCCATAGTACTCTGTGGAGTCTGGCATAACAGATGAGCTGTTGGAGAAAAGAAAAGCCATGGTATGAGGCACGGGGAACTGCCCCGAAGGGGTCCCTTCAGTCAGTAGTGAGAGACAGAGGTTGAGGCCAGGGCCTCGGGAAGCCCACGAAGGCCATCGTGCTGTTGGGTCACCACCAAAAGTGGAGGCTGGTAGTAGAAGCCCTGGTCTCCAGGTGCCCCTGAAACGTCTTCCTTCCACGGCCAGCAGTCTGGTGTGGACAGGCTGAGAGCTGTGGGCTCCGCTGTTTAGAACCACACTCACTTTGAAGAACGTAATGCGAGTGCCTCGGGACATGGCAAGGACACTTGCATGCGTGGCTATTTAAGAAAACTTCAACTGGAGACACCAGACTTTCTCCAGGACCCCTTTCCAAAATGGGGACATCTCAGCGTACGATTAGGTTAATGTTTGGTCTAAAATGCTGGAGGCTGCGCCCCAACAGAGAACCAGCTGGTTCCTCTGAGCTGGGGTGCCAGGTAACAGCATATTTCTTAGCCAATTGGTAGAGCGGAATGTTGCTCTGTTTGGCCTCTACTCTTACTTGGAGAGGATGCATATGACACGTGGTTTCACACGGTCCATGTACAGTCATATGCCCACAGACGTCACTTCCTCCTGTGGGAACCTGTGGGAACGCCTTCCAGTAGCACATAAAACACAGGTGCTGCTTTTATCTTAAACACTGTCATTAGAAACCTTCTGGCCATGTGATAGCAACAGAACAACTTTGGGATTTACGTTTTTACACTGATCATTTTAGAGCACGTACGCTGAACTCGAATGGCCGCAGTGACAGGAACCCTGCAAACCCCTGCTCCTTCATGGGGAATATTGGGGGTCTTTCTTGGGGGTCTTGGGTGGTCATGGAACCGGCTTGCTTATTTTTTAGCTAAGCTATGAACCAGACTTGGTTTTTAAGAAAAAGACGAGCTTTTCTATTTTCCACCACAAATACCTGGTACTGGGTCTGAACATCTCATCACATAGCAGAGACCTCATCCCAGATTCCAACAATCCATGAACAGCAGGGAACCAAGCAGGTTCCCAAAGTAAAAGGAAAGAATCAGCATGGACTTTTAGCTCTTCCTTATTCACTGCAACTTTCCATCCAAGTTTGGTGGGGAGGGGGCCTTTATAAACACAGGTCTGAGCCAGAACATATCTTTAAATTAGAAAAATATATAGATATCTGTGTAGTTCAAACAAAACAAACAATTCCCTGATAGGTGTAAAGAAAAGTGCATTTGACCTACTGAAATCAACAAAAACGTTATTGAATTAAAGAATCATGAAATATTACATCTAGTCTCACCCTTTCATTTTATAGGTAGGGAAACCGCAACTCTTTGCACCGTAGCCTCTGCCTTCCTCTGAGATGTATCATGTCAAAGGTCTGTACTACGAAGTTTGCTGTGACATATTGAGCTTAAAACCAATTGGAAACCCTAGAGACTTTGCTTATGAACCTGAAACCAAAAAACAAAGAAAACAACATTTCTTCACCAATAGGTCCAATCACAATGTTTTATCAGACTTAGAACAGAAACTAAAAATAAAAGTGTGTTTTTCTTTTCTTACGGGGAGCATGATAAGATACATGATACACCCATCAAAGACTATTTAAATGAAAGACACCAGGAGTGTTTGACTGTCACACAAGTTGACAAGGTTGCAGATCTTTCTCCCCCGGGACTCGTTTTGCATTTTGCAGAGGTGAGCTCTAATGCTGCTCAATGGACTGAACTGAGAGAAATGTCCAGGAGCTCTGCAGTACAGGACGGGAATGGAGACAAAAAGAGATGGAGACGGGACAGAGGAAGGAGCCAAGGGGTCTGAAAGTGAGAAAGTGAATGGACAGAGAATTGAAAAATAAAGAAAACAGAACAGTGTGGATATAAGATGAGGCGAGAAATCCTTGGGGGCAGGGGGTGACAAAAGGAAAAGGGGGCAGAGCTAGGAAAAGCAATAGGCAAGTACACCATCTGAGCTGCTGGGTTGGGGGATCTTATCCCTTGGGAGTAAGAGATGGCGAAGGGGCTTTGGGAACCAGTTGGCAAAGTGCTAAAAGCGGCAAGAAGGTAGAAACCTTCCAAAGTCTCCCCATCTGTGTGATATGGGGGAGGTATAAACATGGGGCACCGTAGAGGTCAATGACTGACCCGTAGCCCAGCAAAGGTCCTGTGTGTTGAAAAATGACCTCTTTTTGGTAAAAGGTACGAGGGTGAAAGGGGTTCCAGAGGGGGTCAAGATGGGACAGTCATGAATGTTGTCAGAGACATCCGGGGTGTGTGGGGGGTACCTCACTCTGGGGGGATTAGCACCACATTGCCTTCACAGGAGGCGCTTTTGACCCAAAGGAGAGCTCAGGAGAAATAACTTTTTAAAAGTCATAGAAAAAAGGTAACAATTAATAAAAAGAACACATCTCGCTTAACATTAAAACAGAAATGATAAAAAAGAAAATACCTTAAACCATTAACTGTATGCAGGTAAATGTTTTCTTCCATATGAAAGAACCCCTTCCTGCAGTACCAAAAATAATTACCACAAGGAAAAAAGTAATTAATCAGTGCTTTTATCATCTAGGGATTACTCTTGAAAACCTTTTCCCTACTACCTAATCTATACAATCAGTCAGATAAGCTGTTGACCTTCACCAGGCGATTCTGAAAATTAGGTTCTGACTTAGAAAAAAAAACAAAAAACCACTTGAACGTCAATTAACTACACCAAAGTTCCCTGCACGACACAATGAAAGAACTTTTTCTACTGAAATACTGAGGTAATGATTGTTAAACTTAAGACGACATGTTGACCACATGGGGAGTCTTGCCCAGAGGGTCTGAAAGGGCGCAGGGAGGGAATATAAGGTGGGCGGGAGGCTGCCTGGGAGATGGGACGCAGGCCCAGGATCAAGAAACACCTCTCATGTTGGAGCCCAAAAGGGGAAAACCCTCCTTCAACCAAGAATATGGGTAACTGGAATTTTAAAGCAGGATTTTACAAAATTGCTGATTTTTGTCTTTTAGGGGAGAGGGAAAAAAGCCCCTATGAATGTTGATGGAGTTTAGTTTTAAAAAGCAACTTCCCATGGGCAGTCACCGTCCATCCTCAGGCCCCACCCCCGGTTGGCCACCGTTTCTACTTCTCCATTATTCAGCATCCAAAGCGTTTGTCAACTCGGCCCTCTGTGTGGACACAAGAGAGTGTCCTTTGAACCTAATATTGCCAGAAATTTTCATGAACGATTTCTCAAGTGGCTCCAATGAATTGAGGTTGACTATGCAAAGCAAGGTTTTGCATACGACATTGAACACGGACCCTTGAATTGTCTAACCTATACAGTTCTTTCCCATGTGCCGTCCTTTCACAGAGACAGTCCTCCCTGTCACCTGTGGAGCAGGCAGAACCTGCCCCAGGCGACAGTGGAGGCAGTGCCCCAGGTCGCTCAGCCGGGAAGGGGCTGTCAGGGTCAGCACGCAGACCTGCTTCCTCCAGGCCAGAGCGCTTTCCCACTGGCTGGGGTGTTGCAGGCAAGTTTATTTTGGGTGACGTTTGTAATAAAACGCTTTGTCTTTGGAATGAGTGGAGTGCAAGAAAAATGTCTCTTAGCAGGAGTTTCACTGCATTTCTCGTGGTGAAGTGAGCCCAGGGACTGACTGTATCCTCTCTTAAAAGGTGGCCGTGATGGATCTTACTGGACAGTTGTGGATTCAGAGGGCTAGTTTGCTGGCAGGTGATGAAGACCGTTTGATTATATACAAATGTCCAGGATCCTGTGAGTCATAGAAAGTCCTCAAACCTGTTCACCTGTGTGTCATGTCATATAAGGATGCTTTTTAAAATTTCTCCCACGCCCCAAGGGTGGCAAGGAGCATTGGGCAGCTGGTGAACTAGGCTGTAAAAAGCCCATTGTTATCCAGTGAGCCCCACGTCATGTCTGGATTGCCATCTAGGTCCATTAACTATGACTTTTGTCACACCAGTTATGCACATGAGTCCTTGGCCCCAAAGGGGGCCGAGATGTACCCACGCCATCTGTTTGCAGCCCTGGATGAGCCACTCCTACTCAGGTAAAGAGGCCACTGTTCCTACTTACAATACACATTCAAAGAGGGAAAGAGGTGACGTTATCGGTGAAGGTGGAGCTGTGATTGACGAGCTTTGAGAACCAGATACACGAATGGGGAAAATCATAAACTTGTACTAATGAATTTTCTGTAAGCTGAGGGCTGAGAAAAGATGTTGTTATGAATTTAAAGTCAGAATGTGGGCCCTGGTGAGCCAGCCTCTCTCTCGGAATCATCCTGGGGAGAAATTCCTCTGAGACTGTTTATTTAAGACCTTGCTTTCCTTTGAATACCCCCTGCCCTTTCTCTGGCCTTTCCGCCCTTCTGATCTTATCGCCCCACCAGCAGTCGGGGTGAGAACAGGGGCCATTTACCCTTGTTCCCCAACAATATTCACCTGGCTGTGTCTCCTCAGGCCCTTGGTAAAGGGGTCCAGTTCTATGGTTACAGGAGGTGGGGAGCTTGACCTGGAAGTATGACCCCCACACCCCCACCGGTTTCCCAGGTTGGCATCTGCTGTCAGGACACAATTACCAATAGTGCCCTCCTTCACTTGCAAAGTGTCCTGGGCTGAACAAGAGACTAAAGCCACTCTGTTCATGGAAGAAGCAGGCAGCAAGGTGATCTGCCGATGGGGATCATGGGAGAAGGAAGGCAGTGGGCAGCTAATTGCTAGGCACTGTCCCTTGAACAGTCTTGCTAGTGAAGAGGGCTTATTCCAGGTCCTCTTGAAAATATGTAGATTGCTGCTTCTCTGTCCTTGTCAGCTCAGTATAGGCTGAGGCATGTCAGGGCACCTGACCGAAAGCATGAAGCCCTTGGCTCTGAGGGCTAGCCCAGGGTCCAACCTCGTTGCCCAGGCATGGGCTTCTTTCCTCTATAACGTCATCGTGCCTTCCTCTCGAAGACAAATGCTCTCTACCTTTCCAGCTTGGTACGCTCAGCGGCTTATGACATTTGAAAGAACTCAGGAAGTAAAAGGGTTAGTGGTGGCAGCACCAAAGGAAGTTAAAGAAAATCTGTTGTGAAGGAGTTGGGAAAGGTGGCAGATCTCCAGCTACAGACTCTTGGAGAGGCTTTCCAAGGTCAGACATGACATGCTGGCAGCCCCTTCTGCAGAGAGGTTGCTCAGAGAAGTGCAATTCTCCATGAGAAAGGGGCATCCCATAGCTCTGGAAACTGCAGCAACAGCAGAGAGCCCCAGCTGCGGGGCACGGCAGAAACCCCAGCAGAGAGCTGGAAGAGATGGGTGAGTGAGCCTGCGTTCTTCTGGCTGGGCTCTGGCTCTTGGAGAGGGCAGCTGGCCACGCTGTCCTGTGGTCACCCTCTGATCACTCTGTCTGGCCAGGCCCCTGGGAAGGGTTCGGCCGGCGACCCTCTTTGTCCAGGGGCAGCTCCGTCTTCTCCCTCCTCCAGGGTAAGGCGCTTTCCCCAAGGCTCTGGGCTGGCTTGCTTCACTTCTTGGCGACTAACCATGGACTCTGGCCCTTGAGGAAGTATAGAGAAGGCAATGTTTGAAAAGGAGCCCCAAGCGTCATTGGTACATGGGGGTGCCTCCTGGACTCGGCGATCCCACAGACCCGGCTGACCTTGGCGGAAGCCCAGCATCCTCCCAGTTTGGACCTGCCCTCTCTGACCCTTTTCTTCCAACACAATTCCATTTGCCTTCCCCTGATTTGAGAATCAAGCACGGCCCAGGATCTCGCTCACTGGAAGATTCTACCAGGGATAGGAGGACGAAGCAAGGGAAGGGACCACCTGTCTGTGGTGGCCAGCTTTTCCCTCCCTGCTCTATAACCCCTTCATGCTGACTCGATTCTCTTTTCATTCTGGCCACGCTGGCCACCACAGCGTCCTCTGGCTATGCCCTCATTGAGCACTTAGCACAAAGTCCTTTCACTGCTGGGCATCTGTCTTAGCTCCTGGAGGGCAGGCTGTTCCTTACAGTCTTTAGTAGCCCTGCCCGAGCCTTTCCACTGCCTGCATAAAGTAGTTGCTCAATAAAGCAGGTTGCTGACTCAGCAGGTCACGGATGTTTATGAGCCTGGACCGTGGCGGAGAGACCTAAGCTAGGTCCCTTGGGAGCCCAATGAATTAGAAAGTCACTCCCCTCGGAGAAGTCATTGTCTAATATGGAAGACTGGCTGTGCTACTCCAATGGGTGGTGGAGGAAGCAAAGCACACAGAGTTCCAGACTGTTCCAAGGGGAGGATCTCATACAACTGAGGAGCCCAGAAAAGTCTCCCTGGGGTCATGGAGTCTGAGTGGAGCCTTGAAAGGAGGGCAGGATTTTGACAGGTAAGACAGAAGGGCATGCCAGGCCAAGGGCCAGCATGGGCAAAGGTGTGGAGGGGCAACAGAGGGATGTGGAGGGGCCAGTGAGTAGACCCTGGAAACCCCAGGGGAAGTTCTCGACCATGCCGACGCCCTGTCCCTAGCTCAGCTCTGCTTCTGTCTATGTGGACAGACCTTGCGTTCCTCAGGGGCAGGGCTTTTCTAGGAACCAGAGGGTCATTTTGTGTGTCGATTTCCGCCTTAACGTATAAAATCCAGCGCCTTTCCCTGTGCGCTCCTCCGCCTGCCTCCATCACAGTGAGGAACTTGGTGTTTCAAGGGAGCTCCACTCTCGAGAATTGTCCTTGGAGACACAAGCGGCCTTCCTATTCCTGCCTTCCTTCTCTGCTTTCCATTTCCACGAGTGTCTCCTCCTCCTTTCTGATCCACTCACCAGGGGCCTGACCTCTTCTTCCTTTTCAGAGCTGTAGAGTCTTAGGTGTTTGAGGTCTTAAGTTTCCTGAAAATGTGTCCAGGTGTGGGGCAGGCGTGAAGCTGGCTGTGGAGTGTGGGGTGGTGCATGGAGAGGGGTGCAGAGAGCCTCAGACAAGGGAGGCCGGGCAAATGTACCATGGCAACACTGTGTCCTTGACATTTGTGGGGCTTTGGGGACGGTTCTGCGTGTGTGCCAGGTGGTTAGACCCGTAGTGTTCCGTCCCTGATGAATTCAGCAGTGTAGACACCAATGTGAGAAGCCCCCTCTGCCACCATGCCTTCCTAAGGGGAGCTGACATTGTCACTTCCTCCCGTGTTGCCAGTCCCCTTGACGTGCTGTTATTCAGGGTTAGATAGCACATGCATGCGGCACAGTTTTGCAAGGCCAACTCCATGCATAACACTGTTACAGCCAATCGCTCTAGGTGGAGGGGCGTGGAATGCTCCAGCATCCCACTGCTCCCAGGAGCTGACCGGTCAGTGGGGTCAGAGGGTTTCAAGGTGTCAGAGGTCACCCAAGTCAACTTCCCCATTGGACACTTGGGGAAATGGAGACCTGGAATAAGCTGCTCTGCTCTGGGTAGTTAACGGTGGAGAAAGAACTAGAAGTTGAGCCTCCTGACTCACTGGCTGGTGCCCACCCCTTCCATGGACTAACCTGACCCTCCCGTGTCTGTGGCACTACATCTGCCAGGTGAAGCCAGCGCCCCCGAAGGGAGGCCAGCCTCAGCCTGGGGGAGGAGGCACAAGGAAAGGCTGAGATGAGGCGGCCGGCGTGTGTGGAGGGGGCCGGCTCTCCCTCACGAGCGGCACAAGCTGGCCACCTTGGGGACAGCCATTATTCAGGCCCAGATCACCCTGTTACACTGTCTCCCAGGGAGCAGTGACTCAGTGTTTGTGAAGCCAGGTGTTTGCGAGTGTCCCGCAGAGCACGCTGGGCAATGATGTGTCCCCTGGGCCCGAGTGTGGAGCACAGGACCAGAGAGTGAACCAGAGAAGGCAGGCGCTCTCGAGACCAGGGCCTCCCAGTTCATGGAGAACAGCCACCAACAGGACCGTAATTCGCCCACGGGCAGGGCTGGCTACGGCGGTCTCTCCCTGGGCTGGCAGTTCTCAAGCCCAGGGGGGCCCGAGCCTCTTTAAGGTCTGTGAGCTCTCTCTGGCCACCCGCCCCTCCATGTGGCCCTTCCCGATCCTTTCCTCCTGCCCTGCACCTGCGCTTCTCCTTCTAGCGCCCGACTCGTCCTTGTTCGCCTGGGATGCTGGCGTAGTACTGATCCCCAGCCACTCTGCCAACTTCCTGACCACGGGTTTCCCGACCGCTAATCCCCCTGCACCTCAATTTGAGTTGAGTTGAGTGAAGGTCTGAGTGGAGAGGCCCAGGGGGGCCCTGGAGTCAGGAGCCCCACGGCCTGGGGGTGTGCAGCTCGCAGCCTGTGACAGGAGGAGGTCCTGGCTGAGGATACACGAGGCACCAGACAACGTGGGGAGACAATGCGCCTGCGTACGTGGGGCCAACGCTCCGTGAACTCCATGCACTGGCAGGGCAGTGTGTGTGCTGAAACCAGGCTGATGGTTTCCTTTCTGTCTCTGACCATCGGGCAGCTGGCAGCGAAAAGTGCCAGGGCCTGCCCTCGCCTATCTGGAGCTCTCCTGCCACTTCTGTGCTTATTTTCCTTGTCTCTGACTTTTCAACTTTTCTTTGCACATGTTTCTATTCTATTATCTATATTTTTGCGAGGGACTTTAAACCCTGTGGTACTAGCGGAGGCGTAATAAGCAAGTGCATAAGAGCAGGACTGAAGCAAAGTAAAAGCAGTTTCTGTTGGCCTGAAATTACACAGAACCTCAGCTTCTGGAGCTTTCCAGTGAATGTTGGGCTCTATTTGGAGATCGTCCATTGGTTTTGATTGCTCCAACGAGAGCCTGAAAGGGAATGAGGCAATGGCTACCCAAAGAACGTAGACAAAACAGGTTACACTCTGACTCCCCAGGACCTCAGAAGGCCGTGAGGAAGCAAAAGAAAGCGGGTGAGGAGGGTGCCATCGGAGGTGGCATTAGTCAGCAGGGTCAGGCTGAGAGCAAATCTCACAGAGCAGAGGATGAGGACAGGCTCATGTGTGATGTTCACAGGCCCTGGGCACTTTTGCCTCTGTGGGCTCTTTCCTCCATAAAATGTATAAGAAATTATTTTTTATGACTGTTCTGGTAGAAAGATGAATCTAACCCAGGCTGGATTTGTGATTATCTATTCATTTTTTCTTCTGAGTGGAAAAAAAAAAGAAGAAAAAAAAAAAGAAAAAAATTAAAGTATTTTCTCAGCCCCTGACAGTATTGTGGGCCTAGGCTGCGAGGTCGGCCCTGGACGGGTCATGGGAGCTGGCTCAGGGTCATTCAGAAAGCACTGCCTCCTGGAGCTCTCCCTTGGTAGGAAAAGCAACTGATGCCAGCCGGCGGCTTGGGCCTGGGTCCCTCATGCCTCTGCCACGTGGGGAGGGGACAGATGAGCTCCACTCAATGACCATGGAGGTCAGCTCTGGTTCAACTGCTTCGGTTTTCAAACGAGGAAGCCAAGGCTCAGAGGAGGAAGTTGGTTTCCAAAATACGAGTGGACGTTTAGCGTAAGGAAGCTGATACGGTTCCCGTGCGTCTGGGCAGCAAGTGGCAGGAGAGTGTGTGAGTGCGACCGCAGCCCACAATGTGGCAGGAGGCTCGCGGATGAGAAGCCATTAGTTTAGAGTTTGTGTGACTGTGTTTGGACAGATGTGAGTTTAAGTTTGCCTGTGTACTATCTATGAAGAGAAGAAATATAAAGAAAAATCAAAATGTAAGCAAAATAAAAAGGGTGTTTAAACTATCCAAGTAGTCTGTTCTTTTCAAAGCCTTTAGAAACACTGTTTTATGTTGTAAAGCCCTCTAACAATAAACCTGTATGCTACAGCATAGGTAATACTTCATCTTTAAAACAGGTTTCCTGAGACCTTTACTAAGCAGGCTACTATAAAGAGAAAGCAGTAAAACTCTAATTCTTAAAAAGCAAACACAACTTCAGAGTGGCCTAATATGGCCCAGATTTCTTTGTCGGAGTGAAATGGCAGATGAGGCAAACTTTCCAACTCATAGTTGTTAGTGGGCCTTGCAAATCTGTATTCAACGACAGCCACCAATAGCAATAGTTGGTACTAGCTCAAAGGAAGAAAAACAACAACAAAAAAATCCACCAAAAAACAAAAGCAGTAGCAAATAGTCCCTTTGTAACCCTGGAGGCTAGGGTGGGGGTGGGGGGTTCCGCACAACTGAACCCTAAGTGCTCAAATGACACTGTAATGAACTTGGGATATGTTACCGTAGACATCACTTAATGGGGTCCCCTCCCTTCTGGTGGAGTTAATATTTCAAAACATTACTCTGTGCTTCTGGGGCCCTCTGCTTCTGCGACTTCCTGCTTTCACAAAAAAAGAATGTATTGAATTTAGTGATGAATCAGGATCATGAATTTCCATGTTTCATTTTTTTAATAATGAAAATCCATAAGAGTTTAAAATATTCTTAGACACACCTAGTTTGGCAAACAGCATGGGCCTTCACGTTTCTGTGGAGTCCCACATAAGCTAGCCAGCGCCTCAGTGCTGGTTGGCCCCCTTTGGCACCAGAACACAATAATTTATTAAGCTTCAATACTTAATAAGTGTGCACAAATATCAAGCAAACATATGACCGTATCACAAACAAAAAGTGTATTAGAGTCGTGGACTTATACAAAAACATCTTGTAAACAAAAGGTAAGAGGTTGGTATTTTCTGTACAAAATATGCAGGTTTTTCTTTTTTTAATAATCTGTAAGATGCATCATACGTCTGGCATTTTCAAAAAGTGAAAACTGTATAAAAATAAATATTCTATGTACAAACACACACACAGGCCAATCCCAGCTTAGTGGCATCACTGCAAAACAAAAACAAACACAAAACAACACAGAGTTAGTGTCATTGAGTCTCTGGGTGTTTCTTTCCCTGGTGGGAAAGGAGGTAGAACTTGTCCTGGGTGGGATGGGAGCTCTGGATAGGGAACTGGGGCTGAAAACCCTGGTGCTGAAAAGTCCTCACCTTGAGGGTGGGAAACCACTTTCGCCTTTCAGTCACTCCCCTTCCTGGCCACTAGAGGGCACTTTCTGCCTGTGCTGCCTTTGGAGGCTCGGCTGTTGAATTACTGTATTTTCCCAGACTGAATTTATGGTGTGAACCAACAGACACAAGGCTCTCTAGTTGCTTCTCCGAGACACTGTAGCTCTTGATAATGGCTGTTCTTCCGCTGCTGAGTGCAACCATCTGTATCTCCTAACCATCAGCAGTGACCTTGAAGAGGACACTTTTGTTCCTCGGGAGCCAGGAGCCCCTCACTTTGATACAACTCTTACCTGCTGCTGTGGAGCTTTAAGAAGGTTTAGAGCAGGGGTGTCCAAGCTTTTTTCAACAGTTTTCACCAAGGGCCATATGCGGTAAAATACACAAACAGCTGGGCCACTCACTTGAGGTGAAGTACGTATTGCCTCACCTGGTTTATTTAAGTAAACTAAATATACTTTTGGAATTTGCTGCGGGCCAATTAACAATGGATTGTGAGCCGCAATTGGCCGTTGGGCCGCAGTTTGGACACCCCTGGTTTAGAGGAACATACCAGAGGATGAGGCAGGGCTGGAGGGACAGATTCTTGGGCATGCATCTCCCTTGAATGTTGAGCTTTCCTTTCTCTGGTGAAGGGTGCTTTAAGTACCTGGGTGAATGGGTGCTTCACCTAGAGCCTGCGGTCTTGATGGTTTCACTACTTTTACCCAATCCCATGAACTAATGAGATTCTGGGCACTCGGCACAGAGGAGTGTATTCATCTCATTGTAGTGTGACTCTGCTGTCACTGGGACAGACCTGGATTAGGGAAGCAAACCGGCTTCTCTTCCCATTGGCTAAGGTCACATGAAGTTACATCGGAGTCTCCAGCCCTAGTAAGGGGATGAGCCAACGCCTTGAGACCACGTGGTAGAGGGCGGTGAGAAGTCTTTGATGAGGAGGCAAGATGGAGGCAGGCCATGGTGGGCCAGCATGGCAGCTGCTACCTTTGCAGGGGACCACCCTGGGCTTCGGGGTTAGTAAACCAATGGCCCTGGTCAGGCTGGGGAGCCCTGTGCTTTGGGGTGATTGCGTGCAAGGGCCCTGTGGTGTCTGATCGCTTTAATGATGGCAAATACCAAGGCAAATGTGAATCAATGAAAACTCATTGTTGGTGGGAATTCTGGGCTGCAGCTCTCACGTGCAGAAGCATGAAGCTCTCACAGCTTCTGTTCAAGGGAAGGCTAGAGCGGTGGGCTGGCCAGTCCCTCTTCAGAGAGCTAGAAGCCATGTGAGTTTATAGTTTAAGCAACTTCGATTTCCTACATCTGGATTAATGTCATCATATGGCTTAAATGACCTCAGATGAATGCTATGAGAATAGCTAATGAGAACTAATTTTAAAACAAGGTCTAGAGCTCCTTGGAGGAAAGGTGCTGTATAAATTAACCACACAGGCATAAAAATACCATCTGTGTGGCTACATGGAAATCCCATATACTGGGTTTTGCCCGTGCCTTAAAAAGTGTTTTTGAAATGTTCTCCCAGTGCGTGCAGTGCAGGGGATGTTTAATGGGCAACCTGCCTTTGGGATTGTTCCTTTTTCAATGGACGTCTTGCTACCTCATCTGCACAAAGGCCCCAGATGGAAAGAGTGCACACTTATCACACTGCTGAGAATGGAGCCCCAAGCACACCTGTGCCCCCTAAGGCACTGCAAACCACTGGGAAGCCTTACCTTGTTCCAGCAGCCCTGGACTGGTAGGCCGTCTTCACCCTGCAGTGAGGAAGACACATAGCTCAGATTCTCCAGGATGGCTCATCGAGCAGGCAGGATAGGGGAACAAGGGCCACAAGCATTGTGGCAGCTGATCCGGACACGGCCCACCTGCCATTATCTATTTCTTTTCTGTCTCCCAGGTCAGAGCCATGGAATGAGGCAGGGAGCACATCTATCTGCCTTCCCATTGGCTAAGGTCACATGTAGTTACAGTGCAAAGTCAAGAGGGAGTGTCCTAGTGTGTGGGGTCAGGGAGCTCAGTGCTCGTGGGCAGTCACTCAGTGCTGGGCGGGCTCAGTCCCCGCCTCCGTAAAACCTGGGGAAGGCATGGCTGTATGAAATGTCTGCGAAGGTGCCCCCAGTTCTCCCATTCTTTTATTTTTCTCTTAGTAGTGGGAGGAGATCTAGGCAGTTACCATCTGATGATCAATGGGGGGGGGGAGCGCGGTGCAAAGGGACAGGCAACCTCGCGGGTATTGTGACAAAGCCCTGAGGTGCCTTCAGCAAGGTGACAAGGGTTTGCTGGGAATTTGGGGGGAAGATGCAGCAGCAGGATGGGAATGCACTGTGTGCCATGGCGCCCTTTGCTGGTGGCACCCATGGCGCTCCGCAGCCTCAGGATGTCCTCTGTTCTCAGCCCTGACGATTCCTGGGAGAACCTAGGAATCTCTGAGAAACAAGGTGGGAGGGGCAGGCTGAACCCGGGCAAAGATCTGGTTCTCAGGCCACGTTTACTAAGAACTGCAGCCCAGATCCTAGAATGCCAGGCTCCACGCCAGAGGAAGAGATGGACACAGGGGTTCAGGGGACTGGAGCAAGTGGTCAATCCCAACAAGACTGAATGGGAGCCCTCTGTGCCCGGACCAATTTCATCTACCGACGGCAAGTGCCTAAACGTCTCACCTGGCATTCAGCAGCAGCCGGCCCGACACGGAGGGAAGAAATCTAGTTATTTTGTACTAAACAGCATGATCAATAGTTCCCTCTGCCCCCATGTTGACAATAACACAATGCAGGAGACACGGAAAACAGCAACGAGAGGTAAAGGGCGGATAATGCACTCCACAGCAAAATTAATAGACAAATGGCACGTCAATACGGGATGTTATTGGAGAAAATGCCAGTTTGCACGAAGGGTCAAATAAACTTGACCTTCATTGTCCCCTCTGGGTCAGGGAGAGTCTGCGGGGGGAGGTGGTGCATTCCAGGCCTTCACGAAGACCGTCTGCCCCCTTTTCCAGCCTGCCACAATGTGCCATTTAACATGGACTCTAGAAGGGAGAGGAGCCTCCGCGGGCCACAGCAGCGTCCCCATTGGCACGTGGATGGAGTGAGAGAGGGAGGGGGGCCAGGGCTGCAGCCAGCAGAACTCAAGGTGCTCAGATGGTGGCAGGGATGTGGCAGAGGGGACACCTGGCTGTTGATTAATGGAGGTGCTTTGGAAGGACAGGGAAGTTCCACAGTTGAGAAATGTGCGTGTGCATGCTGCATGCTTGGGGTTCAAGAGGCTGGGCCAGTCAGGCAGTGGGGGACGGCAAGCAAGGGTTTTAGAAGTGAGGGACAGAAGGCAAGCTACTCTGCGTGCTTGTTCACATTCTCCTATTGTTGGTCTTAAAAAGTCCCCTGAAGGGGCTCTGTGGTCATCTCTAAGGGTCAACAGCATATTTTTATTTTTTATATAAACTCTTCTGTTCAAAGATAATTCCTGTGTGATCCCAGGGTGGGGATGTGGGGCCAGGAAGTCTCCTCTGATGGTTACTTGTATGAAAATAGCCATGAACTCCAAAGCTCCTGGGGAAGTTAAGGAGAACAGGAACCTTTTGAGCCAATTGCCTTGGAATGAAGTGGCATCTTCTGCCTCCCTTGCAGTAGAAGAAAGGTTGGCCATGGAGGCTTAGACTGTCCCTAGCTAGGGGGGGACCGGGACGGGTGAGAATGAAACTGTGCTTGGGGGAGGGGTCCTGAATGTCTCCCTTCCTTCCCTGCCTCTCTGGCTCCTCCCTTCTCAACCTTTCCATGCTCTTCCAGACTTTTCAGTGGTCAACCAGCTAAAGATGAAAGAAAGGGAAACCAAGGGAGGGTCTTGTAGTGTCTTCTGGGATTTAAGCCACAAAGACAAACTCCTGGGGTTCTAAAATCCTGACCTTGGACCATCCCCTAGTGTCATGAGGGCAGCAACCCCAGACCTCGCCTGGAAGAACAAGCAGCATAGCTCCCTCCTCTGCCTTGTTTCTAGAACTTCCCAGTGGACCCCGTGTTTGTAAGCGTGCCCATTGATCCCCTGCCAAATCGTGCAGCAGGGGGATGTGGGGCCACCTCTGGCATCTGACTCACACGTTGTGCTTGCTGAACTAACTGCAGTGTATCAAGGAACAGAAGCCACAGTTCTTAAGAACTTGTTCAGAGCATCCATGTTCCTAGCTTTCTCTCTGGTAGTAGATTTGTCTAGAAGCAGTTCTGAAAGGAGAACCAGGTGCAGCCAAAGCTGGCTTTGGGTGCGGAGGCATGGCTCACAGGCTGGTGTGCTGAAGCAGCTGCAGGAGAAAGCCCAGAAAACAGATTGGCCAAGTTTGCATGTAAGTGTGGGGCATGGCGGGAACCCCTGAGGACCGGCCAAGGCAGGGTGACCCTTGGTGTCTACAGAGAGAAGAGGCAGGAAGTGGAGACTGGATGGATGGAGCAGGAGGGGTGTGGAGGAAGGCTGGAGAGGCCGGCAGGCATGAATCACACACATGGGGCAGTCCAAATCGGCCATGCAGGCAAGGGAGGGCGATGCCATACCAATGGGCATGGGGCATCCAGTCCGTCCAGCCCTGGTAACCCCGGCTCCCCTTTCTCTCCTTTAAAACCTCGGTGTCCCTGTTCACAAAACCAACCACGAGGATTATTTAGGTCAAGGCTGGCCAGCTCCAGCGATGGAGTGGAGAGGCGCAGTTATTCCACCCTGGCCGGGATGCAGGACCTCTGAGGCGTCACCAAGAAGGGCCCCTGTCACAGCTGATTCCCAGCTACAACCTTTACACTCTCTTTGGCTTCGGGGAGAGCTGAGCTTCGAAACAATACAACCAGCCCCCTCTCCCTTTACAGACTCACTTGCAGTAAATACAGATGAACTTCAACCTTAGTGCATCATAATTTTCAGAACCTTCAAATGCACCTGAGAAGCCCAGCTGATGACTCCTTCCTTATTGGCTTGTTTGGGAAGGCTTCCTGGGGGTCTGTCTACTGAGTCTGGTCTGCAGATTTTAGCTGGGTGGCTGGTGGGCACTGGGAGACTATATAGGAAAAGCCCCCTTTCTGGCCGTTTTCTGCCAGTGGGGGCATAAGTGGCCCTCGGGAGATGCTAGCCTGGGTGTCCTGCATCCTGACCGAGGAGCACTCCAGCAGTTTGAACTGCTGGCCACAGAGGTGGCCAAAAAACAAAGAAGGCAAAATGCATGGCTCACAATTGCTACCCTTGCTTCCAAAGCCATCTTGGAGCTAAGAGCTGAGGGTTTCTCCAAAATCCCTTCCCTCGGGGTCTCTCCATTTCCACACATCAATTGTTCTGCATCTTCAAAGGGACGGGGTTTAGCCAGAATTACTCGCAGCTGTGGTTTTAGGGCAAAACCAACAGCAGGCCGCATTTCACCCGCCTAAGGCCCAGATAGGTTGAGGGAGCCTCCATAGTCATTCCCTTCACATCTCAGTGTATTTGCCTTCTTTGTTTCCAGCTTGCAAACCTCAAGGGAAAAACAACCAGAACAAGGCAAGTGATAAATGAAAACATACCAATGGACAAGGGGCATCTAATCCAGGCGCTCCTTGGTCTCCCTTATCCCCTTTAGGCCCTCTAGAGCCTTTCTTCCCCCTCTCCCCCTGCAAATAATGGTTTAGTCCAAGAAAAAAAATAACATCAAAACTTGAGCATCATTCACGTGTTAAGGTTAGAGACAGAAAAAGAAAACAATTAAAGAAGGAAAAATAGCTTCTCTCAATCAGAATAGTCTTCCCTGTAGGGTTTGAGGACAGTATCCAATCCCACCCTCCAAGAACCTGAGAAATGGCGAAGGCAGGTGTGGAGGGAGGAGTAGGGTTCAGAGGTGGAGGTGGAGGGAAATGCAGATGGAAGATAGTGGTGGCCAGTTTGGCTAATACTGGGATGAATGGAGGTGAGGGGGTGTGGGGAGACCCACTGCCTTCTCTTTGAGGGTCCATTTTGAGCATCCAAAGACTTTGCCTGACAACTTTTGTCCTAATTGGTTTTCATCCCTTTGATATTCTATTAAGATGATGAGAGCCCTGGGGTATATGTGTGTACATGTGTGTGTGAATAGGACATGTACGATTGTGTGAAAGTACATAGTGATGCATGTGTGTGTATGCGTGTGTGCATACATGAGTATGTGTATGTGATTGAGCATGTGTATGCCAGTGTGTACGTGTATGAGTGTGTGTTTGTGCATGTATGTACAAGTAAGCACACACGTGTCCCAGGGCTGCTAAGGGGCCTGTGGGTCTCAGATGGGTCCTTCATCCTATATGTGCCTCTGGTCCAGCCTAGTCTGAAGCCATAGGCAGCTGTCTGTATGTGGGTAAGTTATAATAGTTCAGAATTCACTTGTTTCTGAAAAGCTTCAGTAAACATTGTCTTCCTAAATTGAACCCTGTTTTGTATGTGTCCAGGTGACTCTCCATTTAAAGGAGGATTGGGATGAAATCTTGTAATGAATTTGAGTTTGGATTTTCCTATGTTGGGTTTCCTTCTAAAGGGCCAAGTGTGGGCCTGGGGAGTCTTCCTCCTCTATGAACACCACTCCTCCTCTTTAAAGGCCGATTGCCCAGTACTGTCACAGACTGACTCCAGGGCCACACGACCTTGGGGGATTGATCAGAGCAAAAGCTGGAAGCCAGAGCAGGTTCTGCCTATGATAGGCAGTGTGACTTCAGGACGTTACTTAACCTCAGTGAGTCTCAAAACCTTGTTGGGGGGTCTTTGTGCACATCAAGTGCTTAATCCTGGCACATAGTATGTGCTCAGTAAACGCCAGCTTCTTCCTAACGATAACAATAATGACTGTTTCTTGTCAGCCAGCACAGGGGCCCAGGCTGCTGCTGCAGACAGGGTCTTGTCGTGTCTACTGTGTTCCCGTAGTGGGAGGCTGAGGGCTCGTTGGAGGGTGGCAAAGGATAAGAATATTTTTGATGGATCTTTGGAAATTATTCAAATTTATTGATTCCAGAAGTGCCTTGTAATTGGCAATGCATTGTTCTATGTGAGTTTGTAAAATGCAAGTGCTACTTAGAAAATATGTGTTTTAGATAAAACATGTATATGCACATTAGATGCAATTGCATCAGCTCTGAGATACACACACCATCGAGTGCATCATAGCACGGATAATCCCCAAATTGTGGGCAAGCAAAAGCACTCACTCACTATTTGGATGGGAGACCCCACAGTAAACTTTCTCAGGAACGTGGCCCCTCATTCTCCTTGGGTCAGGCCAGTGTAAAAGTGAGCAGTTTTCTGAGTTCAGAGGGTGGGCACAGCTCCTGAAACTGGGGGATCCCAGGTCCCAGATGATTTGCCTGTGAGTCCCAGAAGGTCGGCCTGGCCCTGACTTTCAGGACGGGTCACTGACTACGGGCAGTGTGTTCTAGGGGCACAGGACATGGCACAGGAAACTGGGTGTCCTGTGAAGACATTAAAGTAGTAGATTGACCTTCATTCTCCCTGCCCTCGCCCCCAAAGAGTGGCACACAAGAGGTTCTGGCAAAGGGGGACTTCTAGCTGGTACAGGGAAGGGGCAGACACAGTCCAGCAGCAGACGTTTCTTTAAGAAATAAGCAAACATCTAAAAATTGATTTTAGAGGAAATGAATTGAAGCTGGGGGAGTGGAAGGGAAAGGGTGAGGGACATGGGGTTATTATAATGTGGTGAACAATCCAGGGGGAGAAATACTGAAGGAGTAAAGGAAGGAAGAGGCAGGCCCAGGCCAAAAGAGAGAGTAGAGGAAGGAGAGGAAAGGAGATAAGGGGGGCCTGGGGAAGCAAGACGCACACACTTACACACACACTCACACACACGCACGCACACTCACACATATGCACGCACACACACACGCACACACATGCACTCACACACACGCACACACACACATGCACACACACTCACCCACATGCACACCCACATGCACACACAGACATGCACTCACACTCACACATGCACAAGCACACACATGCATACACACACACATGTACGCACATGCACACACACATGCACGCACACACACACCCAGATGGCACATCTTGGACAGTGACAGCAGCTTCACTGCATGCACGCAGACTTTCCAGTTGGCTGGCTTGCAAGCAGCTTCACCTTAACGCCCAATTTTCGTGATGCCCAAATTGCCAAATTTACCTTTTACCCTTTGACTGAATTTTTCATCCTAAAAATGGCTCCTGGGCTAGATTCACAGGACTGTGAAAGGACAAGAGTGCCCCTAGTGACAAGGACAGAATTAGCATCTATGTCCCCTTAGGAAACTGCCCGTTTGGGGCTCTGGGCCTTGCCCACTAGGAGGACCTTCCGCCGTCCATGAGCAGGAAAGAGGCTCCGAGGCAGGACACAGAAGCAGTGTGTCATGGTTGTGTCTTGGGTCACGGTCCAGCAGATGGCAGGCTGTGGCGGGCCCACCAGAGCCTCTCTGAGGGGTGCCCCCGGCATGAGGTGCGTTAGTTGGGGAGCCACCCCCCACCCAGTGAGGGCAGGGGGCTTTGAGCATCTCCGGCTTAATCTTCACCAGCGACAATGAAGCTTCTGACCAGGCTGTCATCTAAGCCCTTCCGGCCGCTAACCTTGACCAAAGTGTCAATATTCTGAGCTTCCAGGCTCAGAATCAAACTGTCCATGGCAAAGCCTTGACTCTGCTTGGACCTTTGTCTGTTTTGCAGACTCCATTTCCAAGCCCTCACATCTCCCCCCAAAGTCCTGTTAGGCTGGTGTGATACAGAGGTCTGATGAGGACGTGAGGTGTAGGGAGACTCTTCCAGTACATTCTGGCATCCTGAGACTCAAATCTCTTGGAGGGAGAGAATAAGCTGTTCCTTGATTTGGAAACGTGCTCTTTGGAACAAGCCAGTTGGTTCTTTACGCCACACTTAAAAGAAGGTTCGTGCAACTTCACTGCTTTCTGGACTTTAACTAAGTGACATATGGCTAATTTATACACGGGGCAGGGGAAATTATGTGAAGGCTTAGAAAGGGGAAGCGGGCAAGAAATATTTTCCCACTGATTCCTGGGGCCTTATTGGCTCAATCTTATTGGCCCTGACTCCTTAAGCATTGGGGCCTCTAGCCTCCCACCTCTCCACCCAGGACAAGGGCATCTGCCTGCCCTGCCCCCACTCCTGGAGCAACAGGCCCCCACTCAGAGGAATGCTTGTGCAGCCCTCAGAAGGCTCAGTGCCTCAAGCCAACTGAAAAAGTCTTAAGAAATAGGTTTTAAAAGTATTAATTGAATATAATCAAGAAAACCAGAACACTTTAGAAATAAATTAGAAAGGAGGTTAGTATGCCAACGAGGTGGAATGATCAATTTTTTTTTTAGTGGCCTAAATTCTTCGAGGCCACAGGAATGAAGGTGGGCTTATCCGCCTGCTTTCCCGAGCTGGAAGTAGCTGTGTGTATTACCGTTTCTAGACTTGGTCTGCCTGTGGACAGTCTGGTATGGGCAGCGCTGCCTGCCCCCTCGTTTACAGAATCGATGGGACAAATTGAGGTGCTTTTGACCAGCTGCCAGAAAGGAGAATTTAGGGATATAGACATGCTCAATAAATACATCTTAGTGGAAGAGACTGGCATTGGTGCTAGATAGAAGCATACAGATTTTGTCCCTTTCTATTCATGAACAAGGTTATCGGTGTTCAAAGCTCAGCGGGAAGACCTGGGTTTTAGAAGCCACCTGCTCTGCTCTAACTCTCTGTGGGAATTCAGGGCATTTTATCACCATTCTGGGCCTGTTTCTCCACCTGTTCTTCCTACTCCTCTTCTATCTGTAAGATCCTTGGATATTATGACCCACTAGAAGGATTTCTTGGGCCTCTAGGGGGCATGCGTCACAGTCTGAGAACCACTGTGACGAAGCAGCAGATGAGACATTCTAGAAAGGAACCCAAAGGTCCTCTCTTGGTCAGATAGAGTTAAATGGTCCCTGGGGCGGGGCCCGAGTTGTCATATGTCATATACATGGTGTGTGTCATATGCTATCATGTGGCGGTGGGTGCTGTGGACATTCCATAACTATGTCCTGATGAAGGCGGCAGAAACCGAGGGGAAAGCAAGAGGCCTCAGGAGGCCCAAATCCTTTCACGGTCCTGCTGACCCTTTCCAAGAGAAATAATGGCTATGAAGGGGTTGGCTGCTTACAATGGCTGTCTGCTTGTTCTCGAAACTGGAATTTATTTTCTCTCTCACCAGTGGCTGGGGGTGCCTGGCAAAACTAAGTTTCAGAGGCTAGGACGAGGCAATGGTAGATTTCAAAATATCATTTAGAGGCCCATTATCAGGGCACCACAGAGAGAGCTGGGCACGTGACTCCTGTCACTGGATGGTAATGCTAATCTGATGGCCACCGTGGGATTTAGTATCCCCTTGTCATGTGGAAAATACATGCCTCAATTTCAGGATCAGGCCCCAGGCTCCCTGCATAACATGGATTAAGCCCCTCACTATAAAGCCTTTTTTTTTTTTTTTTTTTTTTTTTTTTTAACTTTAAAACAAATTTTTATTACACAAAGGTTGTCACATAATTGGATCTTTTTCTACTTTGTACACAATTATTCTTATAAGCCTTTTAATTTACGATGATTTATCAGGGAAAACTGTGTTTGCCATGTCGGGTTAGGCATCGCCAATTGGTCATTCCACCACATCAGGAAGACATTAGTAACCAGAGCTAAAGTGCGAGAGGTCAGACTCACCCGGTTTCCTTTGTCCCCGGGTGGTCCATGTAAACCCTGCCATCAATCAGAGAAATGAAGACGCATTCATGAGAAAACACAGGATGGCCATCTACTCCTTCCTCCCAGGCTCATAAAGCTCTTCCCTGATGCCTAATTCATCAGACACAGATTTAATTATTTCCATTTTACAGAAGGGGGATGAAGGGGCTCGAGCAACTCGACCGAGGGCCAAATAGTAAGTTATGGGCAAAGCCCAGAACATGGTTCTGGTTTTCTCGCTCTGCAGCCAACATCCTGTGTTCTTCTGATCACTGAAGCTGAGAAGTGGTGGGTGCAGAGGACACAGTCTGGGCAGAGAGCTCTCCTGGCAGAGAAGGTGTTCACATGGCTCTGCTGCCAGGCTCTTGCTAGGAGGAATGACTGCCAAGCCCCTCAGACCCTCTTTGCGAGGTACAAGCTGTTCTCCATGTCTCCAGCTATGAGGGGAATGAAGAGGCCGAGGCTGGCTGGGGTTGCCAGCTCAGTCAGAGCCAAGTCGCCTGGGAGGCCGAGCATGGACCCGGTAAACAGACCCACAACCTTCAAGTGGGTGGGAAACCCAATTCTGCTTCTCTTAGGCAATCAACTTTTCTAACAATGCAACGGGAACAACTGCTGTGATGGGAAGCCTGTCCCTTGGGAAAGCTGCTCCCTTGGGAAAGCTGCTCCTCTCATGAAGTGTCTCCTTCTTTCATCACAGCGACCTGGATTTGATTCTGCCCACCCCATCCCACCCCTTGAGGTCAGGGGCCGTGATACATTCATCCTTGAGACCCCCACTACTTTGAAAACAGAGGCTTACGGTGGAAGGGGCTCATGATGTGTTTGCTACCTCCCATCAGATGGTCCACATGGCTGAGGACGTGGTCCTCCAAGAGGGGCCATGTGTCCCAGGGTTTGCCTTAAGCAGTGCCCAGCAGAGACATTCTAGCACATAGACCAGTTGGCTGCTGGCAGCTTCCTCTGGCATAGAAAGGAGCATTCTTGCTTGGCGCTAGATGTTTTGCTACAGGTTCCGGGTATTATTTTGACAGTGTTTCTGGTGGTGGACAGGGTGGGTGAAGAGAAACCTCCGATCCCGTGACTTACAGGAAGCCCAGCTGCTCCCGTTGGTCCTGTCATTCCAGGGTCGCCTTTGCTGCCCTGAAACAGGAGAAAGAAGCCTATGAGCCCTCCCTGGCATAGTAACAACCTTCCATCAACTGTTTTCTGTTTTAAACCTGGGCTACCTCTCCAGAGCCCTCCAGGAAGCAAGGGCTGAGCAGAGAGAGGGTTGGGGTGACCGGTGTGGACTCTGCTCCGGGAGCAGGCTTGGGGACCCCTCACTCTTGGGGAGCTGTGATTTCTTTTTTGAAGCCTCAAGTGTCACCCCTCAGAGCAGCCATCCTGGTTGGATGAAGGCTGTTGCTCCAGCTAGGAGGAATGGATGAGGGCGGAGACTTCTGGGGCTCCTGCGGTGACCCCGTGGATCCCAGGTGCCAGGGCTGAGGACCCGAGGCTGAGAAGGCCCACCCAGGCTCACTGAGTACTCACCCTCTCGCCCTTTGGTCCCGCTGGGCCTGGAACTCCAATTGGTCCTGGAGTACCCTGGGGAAGGTGAAAGAAAGCAGGGGTGAAGGCCCTGACACTGGAGGGAGCCCTGGGATCCCGCCCGATGCCTGGAAAGAATCAAAGTCCAGAGGCCCAGTTTTCAGGGTTGGCGAGGCCAGGCTCATTCAGGGCAGTCATTTGACTGGGCCATGTTCCTGTTGGCTGTGGGGGCCTCGGGGACAGAGTGCCTCCCCCTGCCTCAGAGCCAGATTTGAGGAAGGCAACCCTTTCACTTCACAACCAAGCTTGCCAAGGCTGAAAACGGTAGGAGAACGGTAGCTTAGTTTGCTCCCAGAAGCGCTTGGGAGGGAGTTGACACCATCCCAGGGGTGGGGGGCCAGGGGCTGGTACCCCTTTGCTGTCACAGCTCCACATGCAGCAGGAGGGTCTTCATGCCACAGAGACCGATGCAGACGCACACACACACAGGCAGGCGTGGGAGGGTCATTCAGCCACCGCCCACCCCACTGCCCTCATTTTGGGCCCCAAGCCTGGCTTTCAGCCTCTTGCCAGACCTTCTGTTCCCACTCCCAGGCCCTATGGACAGGCTGGACTGGAGAGTAAATGAGTATGTCCCGGATGTCTCCTGACACTTGCCTGGCAGGGAGGTGTGTCATAAGCGCTTGTCACTCAGTGCTGTGGGGGTGGGGTAGCTGGAGCTATGAAAGCAGCGTTGCTTAGAGATGGAGCAGGACTTGCTATTGTATCATTAAACATCTTCCCCAGGTTCCTAATTTACTGCCCACCTAGCTGGAGTCTGTATTCCAGAGCTTCCCATTGCTCTGCCTCAGTGTTTGTATTTCCTGCTCTGACGTGAGGAAATGGGGCTGGGTGTATGGGCAGTTCCTGGTGTGCTAGGTGTAGCTGTGCAAGGCAGGGCAGGAGCAAGAAGGGAAATGCTGATGTACTTTCCTCCCTCCCCGAAAGAACAACAAGATATTCTCGGCACTCCCTTTGCAGCGATGAGGCAGGAAGGAATCTGTGACAACAGCACACCAAAAGAGAAAGAGGCCAGATGAGAGCAATGGTTCAGAACAGGCTCTGGAGTTACCAGCCAGCTCCAAGTCCTGCCTTGAAGGCTTATAAACTCTGAGATATTGGAGCAGTTTCTTGGCCCTTCTGAGGTCAGTTTTCCCACCTGTAAAATGGGGACGATACCACGAGTGTCTGCCTCTCAGCTGCTACCAGGTTAAAATGGATGAACGCATGGCACGCACGTGGTGCTTAGGAAGTGCCCAATAAGCATTGGTACTGGCAGGGCAGGATTATTTTTCTCATACAAATGTTCCTTTAAGATTGTGATATCGATTTTATGAAAAAAATAAAACCTCAGGTCCAACGGGACAAGATATATGAATTTGTACCGCTCTCCTCTGTCCAACCTGAATGGAATAAATAGTTGAGAGGAAAGTCTTGGTTTCTCTGATTCCAGCCACAGATCATCCCCTTAGCTCTGACTGGTTACCTGGGAAAGGTGTGCTAGGTGTGAGGAGGATGGAAAGGGCGGGACTGTGATGGAGCAGCCAAACCGTATTGATGCGTAGAAAATGGGTATGTTCTCCGTAGGTGAGAATCTGTCATTTTAACTCCAGAAACGTGTAGTGAGGAGGCATGAGAAAGGCCTGCTGCCACTCAGCTTTACACCTCCCTCTATCCTGTGTGCATGTTCTCCCCTCCACAAGGGAACCTTGTAAGTTCTCGTCTTCCCCCAAGTGTCACTCCAGCCAGCTCATTAGAACGTCATCTTCTGGGCAGACCATGCCTCTGTGGCCTCAAACGTGTCCTGCAAGGGCAGAGCTCACTCGCTGGCTGGAAGGGGCTGGACACACATATGGCTCTGGTTATAGCTCCCGGGCAGGGAAGTCCAGCCTCCTGGCCCTTGATGGTCAATGAGCCCAGCACCATGGGGAGCAACAGGCTTCAGCAGGGAGTACCACTGCCCTGAAGACCTCATGGGGTGCTCTGGGAGGGGGACTTGGAGGTGGAGAGGAGGGACATTTTTTCTGATGCTTCAGTTGTTTGTTTGTCACAAGAAGGGCCAGCTATTTTCTAGCCATGAGTAGGTGATGGCTGTTTTCTGGAATCAGGAAGAACAGAGAAAAAGGGGACCCAAGTGTTCCTCAGTTTGCTCTGTATAAACCTCCTTGTTGGGTGGAGTGACTGTGGTGCAACAGGAAGTGAAAGGTGTGGTTGTAACATGCCCCCAGAACACTGAGCTGGGACTGGCCTGTGTGCCCCTAAATGCTACACCTGCCCTCACCTGTGCATGCTGTCCCCACCCCCCCACACACCAGACTGGTGGCTGCACAGGACGAGGAAGCCCCCGTGGGCAGACAGGAGATGGACAGAGCTCACAGTATGAAGACAACACAGCATGACGGGCACACACAGACACTGTTGTGTTTGGTGGGGACGAGTCATAGCCCAAACCCCCAGGGCTGGGCTCCCAGGCTGAACTCAGCATTCATTTAGAAACAGGGTCTGTGCTGCTGGAGTGGAACAACCACTCCACATTCAGCGGTCTGGAAGTTCCGATTCGAGGCCCCACGTTTGGGTGCATATTATAAGCAGGAGGATTCAGATGAACCCAAGGGTCAAGAAGCCAGAATTAGCATTTCTGAACTGAGCACAGATGGTACATTTATGGTGTCAGTGGTGGGATAAGGCACGACTCACTGGGAAAACGAGGCCACAGTGGGACAGACGAGAGGAATCACAGGCCAGGGGTGGGGTGGGGTGGGGTGAAGGGTCATGGAGAAGTGACACTCACCGGTGGCCCAGGCCTGCCGTCCAAACCTGAAGCTCCCTGGACGAAGGGAACAGTTTGACCAAAAGGAGGGGAAGGGAGGAACGGGAGGGAGAAAAAGGGACCAGGGAGGGAAGAGGTGAGTGAAGCAGTGACTCTGGACAGACACAAATGCTGGTAATCAAACAAAACGGGAGAAGTAAGCTTGGGAGGACAGGTAATGGTATTCACATGGAAACCAACAAAACATGGAGACACTGAATGCAGTGCGGCCGACTGACGGCCGAGCAGGTTGGGTGGAGATCAGTGCACTTGCTGTTCTGATCCTCTGCATCCCCTGTGCCCTCTCGCCTTTTGTCCCCTCTCCACAGTCCTCCCAAAGGGTTGTAGTGCTCCAGGGAAACGGACACAAAGTGAATCCGTTGGGAGATGTCTGGAACCCGAGCTACTGAATCCTTCCCTTGTCCCTTCCCAGGGGAGGGACAAACCTATGTGGAGGGCAGGGCCCTGGTGAGGGTGATCTTCCCAGCCTATTTTACATACTTGTTGCGACTAGGCCACACTGAGGGGACCCTGAGAGGCTCAGCACTGAGTTTCAGGACCCGGCTTTGAAACCTGAGAAAACGCTGGCCTACTTCTACCTCTGCCGGCTGGGAGGAGTCGGCCCGTAAATGATATTACTAATGATTCCTGATGGGTCTCTGAACTGTCACAGTTTGCAAAGCTCAACACAAACTCAACCCAACCACACTATCCCACACAAGGGCTCCTTTATAGAAAAAGGCTTTGGGGACAGCTGACGGGGACAGAGGTCTAAGGCCATGCATCCCCTGAAATTCACTGGCTGGCAGGTGGGATGCTGCTGAGCCCCATGAGGTGTGTGGTGGGAAAGGGGCTCTTCTCAGGTATTGGGCTGTAAAGCTACCCCTGCAACCTGCGTAGGAGAACCAGGGGAGACTCAGCTCATGGTTCCAAGCAGTCAGGGAGAAGGCAGTGGGACACGTTAGCCCAGTAAGGACTGAGTCCTTGAAAACTGCTTCCAACTGAGCCTCAGAAATGAGCCTAGACCTCGGGATTTTAAAGGTGGGAGAATGCCCCCAGGAAAGGAGGTCGGGGGGCTGCCTCCTCCTAGGGAAGGGGTACTGGGGAGTAGGATCCTACAGGACTTCGCTTCTGAGTTTTAGAACCACATAATTCTGGGATGATCTTGACTCATAGCTTAGAGAGCCCTGGTTCTCAATCCCAGCTGCAGCATGAAGACATCCTGAGGGTGGTGTAAATAATACAGATGCCCACGCCTCACCCCACCCCCTTTCAACCAAAGTCTCCAAGGTGAGGTCAGGGTAAGGGCAAGTTAGCAAAGCTCTAGGTGACTCCGATGTGCAGCCAGTGTTGAGAATGACTTGTGTAGGGCAGATAGGAAGAAATCAATAGGATACGTCTGGAAAACCACGCCGTTAGTACATGGAATAACATATGGAGGAGAAACCTAACACCAGAACATTAGCTAAATATCCACAAACTTTGTCTATGTAGCATTAACAGTGAGTTATCTTGAGAGATGGAGCTGAGGGCGTGAACTGGAGGTCGTCAGCCCCTATGTGGGCCACTGACATATTTTGTATGGTCAGCAGTGTTGCAAGTAATTTTGATTTAATGTTAGAAAATAGGGCGATTTCACCTAAAATGCTAAATGTCCCGCTTCCTTTGAAAAAAGACAAGATCCCCAAATCCTGGCCCCTCATCCTCCCAAGGTGTCAGACAGCTGAACTGAGAAGGGGTGGCTCTCCTTAAAAAGGAGCGCATGGTTTCTGCTGTGCCACTGTCCCCATCACTCCCTACTGTCTCTCTGAAGTCCATGCTAATTGACTCTGATGAATACGCCAGCTCTGCGGTTTCCTCAAGCTAGCAAAAAGATTTCTCTGTACCCACACCTCTAGCAAAAGTAGAAAAATTAAAGCTAGACTGGGTATTTTGTCTTTCCTCTGGCATTTTCTTTGTTGATGTTACCTGCTTGGTCTCTGTGCCATTTGCATGTCAACCCCTAACTGAATTCTCCCTGTTTACTAGGGTTGTTGGCGCCGAAGGTGGGAAAGGAGAGATGCGTGGTTGAGTGGGGGCAGGGAGGCTCTTTAATAGTAAAGAATAGTAATGGTTCCAGACACAGCTTAAGACATGGGAAAATGTCTGCTAAAGTCATCAGTTTTCTGTAGTCTGTCAAGCGAATCAGCTCCTTCAACGTTCCTACATTTGATGCACTAGCGAGGGTGTACGCATACCTTTTGCTCTTGCTTTTGGTTGCTGTGATTCCTTTAACCAGACCTTCCAACTCTGCCAAGCGGCGGTAATGGGGCTTCCCATTTCCCCCCTGCTCTTTATGGCTTCCTGGGGTGGGAACTGGCCTGGTGCCTGGGACAGAGGAAGCCGCAGGGCCGGAAAGAGCCCCTTGCGAGGCTGTGGCCTCCGTGGAGGAGCAGCCTCTGGCCCAGCCTGGCCGCTAACTGCATATGTGACCTCAAGGGACTCACTTTCTTCTCCGGGCTCATCAGTAAAGTGATGAGATGGATCACTGAAATCCTTTCCAGCTCTTGAAAATCAAACCAAAAGGAGTGCCCCTCACTGCGGTGTGAGGGAGCCCAAGGTGGCGGGATGCGCTCACCTGGATGAGGTGACCAGGTCATCAGCCCACTAAATCTTGGGGCAACAAGATTGGCCCAGCCCAGGCCCCACATCTGCAAAGGCCTTCTGAGCACACCCATGCCCTGACCTGGGGCCTCTCAGCCTGGGTAGGCTGAGATCAGACATCTCAGGGAACTGAGAGCTAAGTGGCCTTAGCCAGTGGGCGCCAGAGAATCTGACATGACACGTTTTTCTGCTGGGGCCAGTGCTTAAGAGCAGAGAGCAAGGGAGCACCCAAGTTCTCCCCGCATGGCCACTGTAAGGGCAAGCTTTTATTGCCTCCGAATCAGGCCCTTGTAGGGCCTGAGGCTGTTCCTGGGCCACCTTTGCCCCTCCAGCTGGGTGCTCTTTGGGGTGGAGAGCCCTGTCTTATTTGGCTTTGCATTTGCCCCACACCTAGGCCAGGGCCCGGCCCAGAGGAGGCCTCAGTAAGAGAGTTAGAGCCTCTGGTCTAGGAGCTCGAATCTCCCAGCAGCCTTCTCCCGGGGCCCCGCCCAGCACCTCGTCACGACCCCCCCGCTGGGCTCCTCACTGCGGTCTTGCTGGGCTCGAGATACTTACGGGTAATCCCAGAGGACCTCGGTCTCCTTTTTCTCCCTGGACACCCTTCTCTCCTTTTGCTCCATTTAGTCCTGCTTCCCCCTAAAGGAAAGGGAGATGGGAGAGATCACAGGACGGCATGTCTCAGACAACTCGTTCTTGCATTCTGAGGTCCTGGAGATGGGAGTAGGCGTAGGGGAGGTAGAGGGGGCGGCCCATGGGTAGCAGGTTGGGGGCTCTAAGAACCCCAGAATTCTTAGCCTGGCTCTGCCTCAGCTAGAGTCCCCTGTATCCCTGTGGCAACGTTGAGGTCCCCAAAGAAGAAAGAGATGGTGGAGTGGAGACAAATGCACAGGGCAATTCCAGGTTAGGCTTTGGCATAGGTGACTCTTTGCATGGCAGGAAAACTGGGAGCCTGCAGAGACTGGCTGGCAGATGCCTGAAATGCCACCACTGGAGCTCTAAGCGCCCAAACTAATCAGGAAAAGAAACTGCCCAATAGTCCCCTGAAGAATATTAGAGCAGGAGGGAAGGGCCATTGTCATTCCAGCAGCCTCTAGCCCCTCTTAGCTGTCTGAAATGCTTTCAGGGGGAGATTGGGAGGGCCCCACTCCAGAGTCCGGCGGGCTTCGTTTCCGGAAGCTTCTCACGCCATGCCGCTCTGTCTCCCACCTATACTTCCGGGGCAGTGAAGGGTCTGGGGCAATTACATGGGAAAAGGAGTCCATCCTTTATTAAGAATTTAACCTGACACTCTGTAGGGTCAATTGATGGATGGGCAAATTCTAAATCCAAAGCATGCCCAGTGTCAATGGTGGATGTGAAAGGGACCAGAGGACTTTGTTCTGTATTGATCCTACCCCACTGGCTGGAGTGTCGCATGACTCCATTTAGGGAAGGAGTCAGCGGGGCTGCCCGCCTCTGAAGCACTTTCCCTGTTTTCTGCCCTCGCTGACACCGTCCGCTTCCTCCACCCCCTCACCCAGTACCTGTCACATGACCTCTTCTTACCTTTGGTCCAGGAATGCCTTGGAGGCCCTGCATTGGGAATCAAAACAGAGGGCCTCAGAACTGCATTTCTGGGTAAGTCAAAAAAGTCCCTGTCCGCAAGTTGGACCACAAAAGAGCAAGGGCTTGGAGCACAGAGCCTGGCCTGGGGCCCCTGTGCAGGGGAAGGAGAGGGAATACTGAGAGGGGTCATGCTTGGGGTTCCCTGGGGTGGGGTCTGAACCAGACTTCCCCAGTCAGAGACTGACAGAGCATCTTTCTGTGGCCCCCATGGCTGACCTAGAGTCTCATGAAAGGATTTCTCAGGGGAAACACAGCAAAAGTTGAATAAATTAATATATGCAAAATGCTTAGAGCAGTCTCTGGCACATAGTCAGTTAAAATAATTGTTGTTATTGTCATTACTACCACTACTACTTCTACCAATGACAGTGGGTGACGCTGCGCCACGGGAACCATGAACCCGCAGAGGCCAGGACCAGCCTCTATTGGTTTAAGATGCTTGGGGGCCCTGCAGGTGCAATGCAAAAGGGTCCCTTTAAAGACCTTGTCTTCTCATTGGAACCATTGAAAGGCCCATCGAGTGGGGCTTGTTTTTCTTTTTCTAAAATCAGTTTCAGGTGTACAAAGCAATGTACTAGTTATACACCATAGTCAGGGGGGTTTGTTTATAATGAGTCACTTTCCATTTTAATCCTGGCCTTCTAGCCGGCTGGTTAGCACGAAGAGGGAAGGGGAAGAGCCGATGTCTGACGGCAAAGGGCAGAGCTTAGTGACAGAGCAACTCTTGCAGGACAGTGGGACCAGACCCAGGGCTGCCAGGCCCGTCAACTGTTTCCAGGAACCCGGGCAATGCCCAGCCTCCTTAGTGTTACAGAGGGAGGGAAACAAGGGAGGGAAAAGGAGCAGGGAGGGGTTTGTGGATGAGAAAACCCCACCCTGGGAGGAGGAGGTAACAAGGACACAAAGCTAAGGTTGAGCCAGTGACCACCATGGGGAGGGGACCTTAAAGACCCAACCACTGGGCTAAAACACTGACAAGCCCTCCAAACTTACCGGAGGTCCGGGAGGCCCCTCTGGCCCTGCTGGCCCAGGTACCTGCAAGTCAGAGGGAGATGGTTAGCCCACCCCTGATACGCTCTAAGGGGTCCTGCGTTCTGGCACGGCCCAGGTCTGGCTGGGGATTGTAAAGTCCGAAGACAGAACTGCCAGGCGCACAGTTTCCCAAAAGAAGTCTTAGAACATGTGACAAACTCATAGCAACTCATGAGCCTTTACGAAGGTGGAAAAAAAAAAAAAGAGCTATTGCCTGGTTTTTCAAAAAACAAACAAACAAAAAAAACTACTCGGTTCTTGTTTATGCATAGCAACAGTTGCCTGGAGCGGAATGCAAGCTTTCCCCTCCAGGTGGGGCATGAGAGCAGCAGTTTACCTCAGTCCCAACCATTCCCTAGTGTCTTTAGCCTGGACCTCTGTGTTCATCTGAATTTGAGACCTCTGCCTTTAAGGAGCAGAGATCGGTTGTCTGGAGTGGGGGGAGGCTGCTATATTGCCGAAGCATATTCCTCAAGTCCCCCAGGTTTGTAGCTGGGGCTGCTGGTCTCTGTTTCCCTTGAGGGCGGGTTGAAATAGAAGAGATTTGAACAGGAGAGAGGATGGGGAACCCACGTCAGTCTTCCTTTCTGTGGAGGACGGTGTTCAGTGTAGATTCTGTCTCTGATAAAGATGGAAATCCTTCTGTCTACAGTCAGCCACCCAAGAGGCAGGAAGGAGACCTGCCTGCTCCTCTCCGAGCTGCTCATCCCACTTCAGTGTCAGGGCTTTTTTCGCCTTCCCAGAGATAAAAATCCCCTGGAGTGTGGCCAGGGCAGGGACCTTCTGCCAGGTCACCATAGAAGGAGCCTCTGCCCTGGGCAGATGGAAACCTCTAACATTCCTTGGACCTGTGGACATTTTAGCTCCAAAAGACAGGCTCTTTGCAGGGAACTCAATCTTTGGAAACTCTAAAAAAAAAAAAATTATTGCTGTTTTCCTTATTATAACTAATGAATTCATGTATGCTGATTGTGGCAGTGGTTATGTAAATCTATGCACGTACTAAAATTCACAGAAATGTACACACTCCCCCAAAAGTCAATTTTACTATATAATAATTTTTAAAAATTAAAGTAATACAGACCATTAAAATAGTTTATAAATTAAAAAGAATTGGAAGAAGGAAAAGGAATAAATATCTTAGTACTGCTAATATTTTGCTTTATTTCCTTCCACTCTTTCTTGATGCATAAAATATATTTGAATATATGTGCATACTTATGATATTATATGTCATATTACATTATATATTATGTGTTATGTATTATATATTATAATATATTATAATTGTGTAATATATTATAATTGTGTAATATATTATAGAGTTATATATAATATATTATAAATGTATTATATATATTATAATATATATATGCATATATATATGTACATATATATATAAAATTTGATGCTCTGCTCTTTTGCAATGAATACAAAGCCCATTCCCCTGTTTTGGATGTTGCCCACAAGCCTCCGTTTAATGTCAATGGGCTATTCATTGAGTGGAAGGAAAATGGGTTACTGCCCAGCCAGCGCTTGGAGCAGTGCTTGGCACAAGGAACGCTCTCCAACGTGGGGACCGTTATTACCACCAGTATTATTACCATGAGTTATTTAATCATTTCCTTCTTGTTAGAAATGTAGGCTGTTTCCAATTTTGACTTTAAATACGTCTGGAAGGAACATTTTTGGGTATAATGCCTTTCCTGCATTTTGGAGCATTTCTTTAGGAGGCGATCCATCTCCAAATAAGTAACATACAAGTTATATAATCAGATCCGTTTCACTAAATGCAGACAGGGTTTGGTGACACTGATGAAGACAGGAGCCAGGGGACTTCTCTGGAGACTGAGAAGGCTTGGTGGTCTCTCCCTTCGCTCTGTGGTGGTGTCTGGGTGGCCCTGGGCTCTCCTACTCAGCAGTCTCTCCCTCATGTATCCTTGACCTCTGTTGCTTTCCTGGCTCTGTCCCCTGAACCTACAAATACACCCAATTCTCTCCCATCTTACGAGACCCTGGCCTCCATCATGACTGCCTCTCATTCCACTGTCCTCTCCTCTTTCCTTCACCACATGTCTCAAAAGAATAAGGCCTCTCTCTGAAAAGCCACCTCCAGAGCTTTTAGGCAAACTCCTACAATGTCTGCAAGACCCTGCTCAAATGACCCATTGTCTGGGGTGCTCGCCTGACTCCCTGAGCTGCTACCAGTCTAGTGCCCACTACCGGGGACTGTTTGCAGCACAGGGACAGTTCTGTTTATTTCCTGTCTCTAGGCAGTAACACTGGGAATGAAACATGGTGGGTGCTTGGTGAATGCTGTCGAGAAACTTGATTAAAGAGGAAACCGTGGAGAGACCAGGGGCTCCAAGGCCCAACACTGTGGTGCTTAGTGAACAGTCAACGTATTGCCCCATCCCTGAGTCAGGCAGTTGCAAGTTTCATTCCAGAGCACAGAAATGCTGTGCACACTGGACAGACTGTTGTGCCGAGGTCCCTGTTAAATACCCCCCAACACAAAAGGCAGAGCAGGTACCACTTACCTCCACTCCTGGGTCACCTTTCTCCCCGGGTTCTCCTTTTTCTCCCTGTGGGCACAAAATACCATGAAGTGGATGCCAGAACTTCGGGGAGTCTGGCACAGACACACCCTTAATTCTTTGACAATCCAGACCAGGACTAAACTAGGCCTAGGTATTGGCAAGGAACACCTTGGAGGCTGTGGAGGGGGTCAGCCTGACGGAGGAAGATGGAGCAGAGAGCCTCTGACCACTGCCTTTTAAGGCTGAGGTTCCAGCATGTGGAGGAGAGGTGGGGACTCCGTATGGTCCTGCGAGGCCAGGCCCCAGGTGGACCCGTGACTTGTTTCGAACCAACAGAATACAGCAAAGGTGACAGGATGTCACTGGGCGATTGTTACAAATTATAACATACATATGGTATACACATGATAACATATAACATGTTAAGATTACACTATACATATGTTACACACAGAGCTCTGTCTTGCTAGCATAGCTGAGATACTTCTACTGGCCTTGGCCTTGAAGAAACAAGCTGCTAGAATGGGAACTGCCTGCTGTGGGGAAGGCCGTGTGGCAGGGAACTGTAGGCAGCCTCTAGGAGCTGAGAGACTCAGTCCTACCCCAGCAGCAGCGAGCTTGGAAGGGGACCCCAGTTCTAGATGAGAATGCAGCCAGCTGACACCCTGACTATAACCTTGTGAGGCCCTGGGTAGAGGACCCAGCTGACACGGGCCTGGACTCCTGACCCACAGAAACTGTGACATTACAAGTGTGGTTTTAAGCTGCTAAATTTGGGGCGGTTTCTTACGTAGCTACAGAAAACGAATGTGGCTCCAGAGGCAGAGCCAGGGCCAGTGGGGAGACGCTGACGACGGAGCTTGCACAGTACACCCAGGAGCTCTCCCTCCAGCTTGGAGCTGCTCCACAAAGGAGGGGACATGTCGAGAGGCAGTGAGCTGCCTCCTGTTCTGGCTGAGTGACGTAGCCAGGTCGGTGGCCGCCAAGGGATCCCTGCACTGGGTCAGACCTGTGAGGTTCTCCCCATTCTCACCCAGAAGAGGAGAATTCTGAGTCCAAGATTCTAGCGCTTTTGAACTTTGTTGGCTCCTGAAGACAGAAGCCTCCGATCTGTGAGCTGAGAGAACTGGACCCTCTGGTTACACTCACTGCCCCTCAGAAAGTAGCTGCTCATCAAGAGGACCCCCACTCAGGCCTGGCAGGCGGTCTGGGGTTAGTGCGGCCTCACTGCAGAGCCAGGCACCCGCTAGGCTGCTGACTGCAGTGAGGGGCACCCTGCTCACGTGCCCTGGCCTGCAGCTGCCTACGGACCACCTGGATACCCAGACCTCTCGCCTTACTGTAAATCCCGGGAGCCCAATAGGGCCAGGCAATCCTGTCGCTCCGGGTCTCCCTTGGCCACCTGGTTCTCCTTTCTCCCCAGTTGGGCCATCTAGACCCTAAGGACCGACAAAGATCTCTGTTAGTCAAGCACAAGGTTGTCACACTGAGTGTCGTGACCAAATGTGGCATGCACGCATGGCTCCCTTCCTCCAAGGGCAGGTGTCTAGGATGGTGCCCATTTCACAGACAGAAACCACTGAGGCCCAGAGAAGGCTCCCAAGTCAAGGCAGTGGCCTAGCTGGAGCGGGCTAAGACCTCTTTTTTTGTACAAGCAACCTCTCCTGGGTAGAGGGATTCTGGATGCTTGCCCAAGAGGCAGTTTTAGACCTATCACTTCATCTCTTTCCCAGCAATCCAGCCAGGTATCCAGGCAAGGCATTAGGATGCCCATTTTAGAGACGAGGGAACTGAGGCTCTGCCAGGCTCAGTGGTTTTCCTGAGGACTCAGATAGGATATGACAGAATAGGACCCAGGTCTCTTGAGGTGGGAAACTGGCCTTTATAAAGTGAATGGCTTGAAGGGGAATCAGGTGACGCCCCTGCCCCCAACTCCTGGCTCCCAGTTCACAGTCCAGGCTGCAGCTGGCATGGTGCAGGGCCAGCATCATGCCGGGGGTGCATGCAGAAGGGCAGAGTCGGCTCCCGCCAGCCCTGGCACTCACCGGGGGGCCTGCCTGCCCCGTCTCCCCTTTGTCCCCCTTCTCTCCCAGGCCCCCCGGGTGTCCATCTTCTCCCTTGACTCCTGCCGGCCCAGGCTTTCCCGGGGGGCCTTGGGGACCAGGGGGGCCCGTGTCTCCCGGTTTGCCTCGAGGTCCCTTTAGAAAATATCAACAACTCTTATTAGATATGCTAATGGAGAAAACAGGGGAGAGAACTTGAAAGCATCACATGGCCTAAAGGACTTTGAGGTGTTTAGTGGGACCAGGCAGAGAGCCTGTCCAACTCCCTGTGGGGGTCCGAGGGCCCTCAGCCCCCAGGCCCAGCCCATCCCAGAGCGGGTCTGCTGGCTCCTCTGGGGTCAGCTGTGGGGCTCAGCAGGGCTTCTGCAGGGTGGGGCTCCCCCTCCCCTCCCTCCTCCCCCACCCCCAAGGCACACACCTGGGCTTCTTCCAGAGCCTCTCCCCTCTCACCCCCCAGGGCAAGGACCACCTTCAGAGGTTTGTCTGGGAATGCCTGTTCTTACCTTTTCCCCATCGTGTCCGGGAGGGCCTGGAAGTCCAATCTCCCCCTGTAGCCAGAACAACTAACGGTCATTCTCAGAACAGAGAAGAATGATAGTGGTCACTTACGCAGCCCCTCCTCTGTGCCAGGAGGCCTCAGGAGGTATGTACTGTCTCCGTCTTATGGACGAGGACCCTGAGTTGTGTGCCCAAGGCCTGCAGTTAGTGAAGAGTGGAGCCAGGATCTGAATTCGAGCAGTCTGGCTCCGCAGTCCAAGTTTTACCTCCAACCTCGCACTGCTGCTGCCGCTGAGGGCCCTGGGCACTCAACCCAGCTCTCTATCCTGACTGCCCCACCGAGCACTCCTTTCATCTTCACATCAACCCAAGCCCCTTCTTTAGGTCAGGGAGGGAGATAAAGGAGGTATGGCCTCTGTCTTTGAGGCCAGGTAACAACCAGCTGCACCACCAAGGCAAAATGATATAGGTACTATGAGTGGAGCAGAGCCGAAAGGACAGTAAATTCTGCGTGATAGATCAGGGGAGGCTTCAAGGAGGAGGTTGCCTTTGAATTGGGCTTAAAATATGAGGACTTTGAAAGGTAGGGAAGAGGCGAAGGGACTTCAGGGCAGCAGGCTTCATGAGCAGAGGGCAGAGGGACAGAAATGCACAGCCTTCTAAGAAAAATCAGGGGTTGGGGGCAGAGTATAAAAGAGCCAAAGCTGGGAAGCGAGGACGGGTGAGATTAGGGGGATGTTCAAGTGCCATGTTCCCTGATGGCGGGTTGGGGTCCCTGCTATAGGTCTGGCTGGGGCAGGGTCTGCTGGGGCAGGCTCCACCACATCAGAGGGTTGAGTTATAGGAGCCTAAGCCAGGCAGCAAGGGAGGAATGGCAGAGCCGAAAGTGGGGGGCATGACGGCGGCTGTGATGTGGGCGGGCAGGGCCCGTGGTGCCTTGGTACATTGGGAGGAATTACAGGCCAGAGTGAAGTGGTGGCTCTGGGAAGAGGAGAGGGTCACAGGATGAGGGGTGGCCCTGGGGTCCCACACGCGGAGACACACACAGTGCCTCTGCAGGGTCTACCTCCCCCCGGGAAGAAAAATGTTACCTTCTGGCCTGGGATCCCTGGAGCTCCAGGTGGGCCGATTTGCCCCGGAAGACCAGGGGGACCCTAAGAAAGAAAAAAAAGACTCAAGGAAGAACTTTCCGACTAAGAAAGGTGGCCTGTCAGCAGAGGGGTGTATATGGAGGCCGGTATATAGAGCTCGTCTCTATAAACCACTTCATCAATGGCAGGAGCACTTTTTTGCAAAGGAAATAACACGGGGACTCCACAGTGTGAAGCGGATAAGCCCTGAGTGTGTTTGGGTTAAAGCGGGTGGAGGGGGGAATCTTAGAGCCACGCCCAGTCCCCTTCCCCTAGTCTTTCCTCTCAGGCACCACTGGGGGCTCCTGGGCTCCAAGAAGATAAGTCTGACCTTCCCTGACAGTGCCTTAAACATGTTTCCAGGAAACAACCCCAATGTCCATCGACAGTGAAGGGCTGGGACATCCATACAATGGAATGCTCAGCAATGAAAAAAGAAGCAAGGACTGGTACCTCATGCCATGGCTGAAACCCAGACACTATGCTGAGCAAAAAAGCCAGATGCAGAGGGCTACGTACTGTGTAATTGTGTTCATAGGAAATTCTAGAAAAGACGCATATAATCTGTGGTGACAGAAAGCAGGTCAGTGGTGGCTCAGGGCTGGGGGCGGGGGTGTGGGACTGACTTCTCAGGCCCATGAAGGAACTTTCTGGAGTGACTGGGGGCGGGGGATATATGGATATGTAAATTTGTCAAAACTCAGCAAACTCTACACCTAAAAGGGATACATTTTATTGAATGTAAATTATACCTCAAGGTTGACTTTAAAAGAAAAAAAAGTGTTTCCAGGAGAGTTTTGCTTCCAAAAGCTATTTTAAATAATATATTTTAATGTTTCCAAATGAAGCTGATGGATTCCAGAACCACGTGGTTAACACCAGTTTCTGGGATCGGGGCATCATATGATTGGTGCTTGACTTTGGGTCTGTGTCACCCCTCCGTGTGTTCTGTGACACGTGGGCCACTAAATCTGTTAAGTGAAAGAAGCGCCAGTAGTTTGAGAACTTGGTGACCTCTCCTCTCCTCTCCACCTGGAAGTTCAACCTGGTGGTAGTGTTTTTAACCACACTTATTCCCGAAAGTCTGTCACTGGTCGGCACACCTGCAAAAGGCAGGCTTGGAATTCCCCGGTTTCCTGGTGCAGGTAATGAGATTGATTTCTAGCGAAGGGGGAAATGCGGAGGGTCGCTACTGATTTTTTTAGGAGCATGCACTTTATCAGCTGAAGGCTGATAAAAATGAAATGCACAATAACCTCCTCCTCTACGCCTCTACTTCCTAGACACAGCCGCAATGAGAACCAGCGTTTATACTGTGATAAGAGTGTACAGCTTTATCGGTGAAGAGCCACTTCTGCAGACAGCCATAATGGGGGTGGGGGTGCAGCTCCTGAGACCCCCTGCTCAGGCTTAGAGCACCCTCTGCTCCAGCATTGCAGGATCAACCCTAACCCAGAAAGCCCAGCCTCTGCCTTCTGGAGGCAAGACTTTCTGTCCTCGTTTCTAGACTGCCTCACCCCCTCCCGCCCCCAGCCTGGTGCCCAGGGAAAGGGAAGGAGGAGGAAGACTTACGATCAAGGCCAGCGTCCGGATCTCCTGAAAAACCAACACCATGCAATCAGGTGAAGAGCAAGGCAAGAGCCATCTTTCGGATCCCCCGGCCCAGACATGGAAAGTGGGAGCTGAGAGCCCCCGGGGAGCACAGTGGAGGCAGACCCTCTAGGTCAGTCTCCATGCCTCCCAGCCCCACACCACCCCCACCTCTCCTAGAGGTTTGTAACCACGGAGAACACCCCACATCGCGCCTAATGGTGCTTAGGCTGTCCCACAATAGGCTCAGACAAGCCCTCACGTGGCCTGCAAGCTTTCTTTCACTTTGCCAAAAAGGGAGGAAACATCTCATATTCTTTCTAGTCGCTGACTGGGACCCTCCCTTGCTCTTCCCTTGTCTTCCAGAACCTAGACTTCAAGCCTCTGATGTACCACCCTTTAAACAGATGCAGCATAGCAAAATATGGAATCACTCAAAAAATAACTAGATGGACAATTGTTGGCATTAAAAAAGAATTGTACACCTTGTAAATGGATTCACATGGTTAGCAAGTTTCCTTTAAATGAGTAGTTCTCAACCTGGCGCAATTTTGCCCCCCCAGGGGACACTTGGCAAAGTCTGGAGACACATTTTGGTTGTCATAACGGGGTGGGGTGTTACTGGCATCTGGTGAGTGGTGACAAGGCATGTTACAGCACCCCTACAACACCCGTCATGTTTCCAAGTGAAGCTGATGGATTCCAGAACCACGTGGTTAACACCAGTTTCTGGGATTGGGGCATCATATGATTGGTGCTTGACTCTGGGTCTGTGTCATCCCTCCGTGTGTTCTGTGATGCATGGCCACTAAAACTATTAAGTGAAACGAAGTGCCAGTAGGACAGCCTTTCCCCACAAGGCAACAGGACAGCCTTTCCCCACAACCCAGATTAGCCAGCCCCAAATGACAGCAGTGCCGAGGATGAGAAACCCTGCTTCAAAGGGTGGGTACCATAACTTGAAATATGATAAAATTGACACAAAAGGGAGATTTGTGTCAGGAATACAGATGCTACCATGGGCAAGGGGAGTGTGTGTACTAAAGAAATGGGGCCCCAGAACCCTGGCTGGGCCCACACCCCACAGGGTGCTAGGTGGTTCTGACACCCAGAGCCTGGAGAATGGGCCAGATGGACCCCGATGGAGAGCCAGGCCACCGGGAGGCCGAATGAGGGGGACCGTTTGCCTGGAGGCTGCACCGTGGAAGGCGGAAGGAGAGCAAACAAGGGAGCGAGGCTCCGGAAGCCCTGCCCAATGTCTTGGCCGGGAGACACTAACCCAGGGGTTGCAGCGCTCCCTTCTCAGGCCTTGGTGCAGAGCCCCGAGTCCCACGAGCACCCCCAGATCTCCAGTCTTCGGGTAGCCCCCACTCACCTGGAGAGCCTCGTTGATATTTGCATTGTAATCCACCATCTCTCCTTTCCCTGGTTCTCCCTTGGAGCCCTACAGGACAAGACAAATGCCATCTCAACCCAGGGCCTGGGCCAGCGGGGCCCTGACAACTGCTGACTGCTGTCTCTCAAACGGGACCATAGCCAACGCTGGCTGCATCTCGCTACACACAAGTGGACCCAGAGCAGCAGGAGGGGGAGCCCACCAGGGGATTCCAAACGCTCGCAGAGGATACCCCAGAGTTCAACTCTGAGTGAGAACGCTGCACTAGACCCACTGGAGAAGACGCGCCCCGTCATGGCTGCAATGCCAGACCTCCTTTCAGGGGTCAGCATGCTCATCCCCTCTCTCCCCCTCCAGATCCCAGGGACAGGCCCTTCACTCTGTGACCCCAGGGAGGTGAGACGCAGTGCTGTGACTCTGGGTGAGATGTGCACGTACCTTGGGGCCAGCTGGTCCCTGTTCTCCAGCCGCTCCAGGCTCCCCCTATTGCGTGACAAAATTGGAGTGAAATGGGGATAAAGCTGGTACAAGAGAACCTGCTGTCCTCAGAGGGGCCATGCGTTAGGAGCCCTGGAGGGGCCAGGAGGCTCATCCCAGCTCAGGCCATGAGGACGCAGAGCTCCCTGCGCACTAAAGCGCAGGCTCTATTCTATCAGGAGGCCTGTGTCCGTCTCCTCTCTCTCTCCAAGCTCCCTCTGTCTTTGCACTTAAAGATACTCTTTCCTGCATTAGTTGTTAGTGATTCCACCGCGTCTGTTTCACCACCTCTTCCCAGACCCCTAGATCAGCCACCTCCTTGGGAACAGAGACTAGGCCCTTTGCTTCTCTTTATTTCCGTTCTGTTCAGGTTTCAAGCGCTCAATTTTCACCAATTGAAGAGCCCGTGTAGTTCTCTTAGGGGGGGCCCCTCGGCTTGTGAAAGACCCAAAGGGCAGGATGAAACGAGGGCAGGATGAAACGCGGGAAGAGCGGGGATGGAAGGTATTAGGAATCCCCAGCCTCTCCGAGTGGGTGAAGTGAGGGGATTTTTTCTTATTGGAAATAGGACAGAACTGTAGGGAATAAATAGAACCGTGGGGTAAATTGTGAAAACAAACCACAGTTCCAGTTGTTCTGCGATGATATTAACAGTGAAGACAATTTAAAAAAAATAAGGTCGAAAGTAAAAATTAAGGAAAATGAACCCTTTAATAGAACTGAACTCCCGATGACCCTGTAGTTGGCCAGCTCATGGAGCATTGAGCCACTGTCCCCTGCAGGCCACCTGTCCCTGTACCTCCTCCCCCACCCCAGCATTTCAGTCACTGTGCACCTGTGAGGCAACCCCCCTGAGCCTTCCACGGGGAGTAGCTGGAGAGAAGTCTCCCTTTCTCAGTGGCTTGGAAGCTAACAGAGCAGGGGCTCTGAGTCACCCCCCAGCCCAGTGTCCTGTCGCTGGGCCAGCCTTTACATGACCGCTGTCTCATTGAAGAGACAGCAGGCAGGAGTCATGGCCCGTCAGCCTTCTGCCCTGGGGGTCCCACCACCCGGATGGCCAAGACTGCTTATCTCTGAGCTGGGGCTTGGATTCCCAAGCTGAACCTCATCCTGTAGCTTTCAGGTCTGGGGGCCTCTGTACCTTGTCTCCCTGCCGTCCTGGGGGGCCGGCCTGGCCATTGACACCAGCTTCTCCCTGGGGAAGGAGAGAGATGGGATGAGGGCATGCAGGGCAGCTTGGACTGCTGCCCAACGGGGCAAAAGATGGTCCTGCTGTTGGGATCCTGGGTATTAAGTGTCTTTGGGACTCTGTCTCTTTCCCTGCTGACTTCTACTAACTCATCCCATTCTGACTCCTACCCACGCTTGGGCCCAGCCTGGGTCTCACCTCCTCCAGGCAGCCCTCCTATCTCCTCGGAGTTCTGTACCACTTGCTGGTGTCCACCGCCACCCACCCCCCAGCCAGTCCCTCCCTAGTTCTCAGTTAACACACATGTGCCCAGTTCTGTCTTGGCCCCCAACTGTGGATGGCTAGCAGCCTCTGGCGGGTCATTTTGGAGCCTAGAGCACTCCAAAGGCACACCTCATACTGCCTGGGAGAGTGCGGGGAGAGTGAAGGCTGTGTGTGTGTGTGTGTGTGTGTGTGTGTGTGTGTGTGTGTGTGTGTGTGTGTTCCATGAAGCCCAGGACAGGACGGGCAGGGGACATAGGAGGAGGCCCCTTCCAAAGGAGTCACTTAGTAAACGTTTGCCTGGACCTGGAAAGAGGACATGATATGGGGAACAATCTTCTAGCTTTCCCTCCCTTTTGTTTCGGGGTGCAGGGATAACAGTGAGCAGGTTTCTCCAATCCCAAATCAAGACCCCAGACGCACCAGGTACCCATGCCCTGTGGGGTCAGCAGGACAAACTCCAACACTGGGGCTGTCTGGGAGCCCAGGTGACAGGGCTGTGGTTGGCAAAGCTGGTGCTCATGCCAGGGGGCCTCTGTTCCTGCCACAGGTCACAGGACACGGGGCGGGGGAAGCCCGAGACCCCTCCTGCTACTTCTCCTTGCCTGTCCATGGGCATCACTTGGCTCCCTGCACTATATTCCTGCAAACCGTGCGTTCGTTTGTCCTGCTAGATTGTGGGCCAGCCCAGGGCCGGTTCCCTGCAGCCCCACTGCCCACCCATAATAGACCCTTGAAAAGTGTCAGTGGAATGAATGTGTGTATTGCTGCCAATCATGTAATTAATCTTTTCCTTATAAGCCGAGGAAGAGATCCCCTTGTTTTCCTGTGTGCAAAAATACACCAAGCAACGCAGGAGGCATCTGCTTTAGGAAACCCAAATCTTACCCCTGCAGCGTCCACCCAGGGCAAGGAAAGCGTGGGCAGTCCCCTTTGCAGCTGCTCTCACTGCTGCCACCCCCCTCTCCCTGCAGCATGCCAGCACCAGGCAGGGGCCCAGCAGCTCTCTGACCTTTGACTTATTCAGAGCCCAGGTGAGGGAGGGGCCTTTCTGGCTGTCTGAAGGTCCTGCAGCCATTGGTCCCTGACTCAGTGACATCATAGCCATTTGAATCAATGAGACCATCCAGCTGCCTTGGGAGGGGTTGCCTTGGGAGGGGTACGTCTCCTGGATGGTCAGTCAACATTTGGAAGCAGGAGCTCAGACCAAATGACCTTTCCAGAATCCAGGGGAAAAACCACACTTCTGGAACAGAAGACTAGGGAAGGCAAGGTGCCCAGGCCACAGAGTCCTTAAGAATGGGCCGAGGAGAAAGGCCACAGGCAAACAGTTCCCGAAAGCACTGGTCCCAGGGGAAGACTCACCTTTGGCCCTGGGGACCCAGGGAGCCCTGGAGGGCCGGGCTCCCCTCTGTTTCCTCCAATGGAGTTGCCAGCATCGCCTTTCTCTCCCTGGGGGTGGAAAGCAGAGTCAGCATCACTGGGTCCACCTAGCTCTGGAGGGAGGTAGTTGATCCCGGTCTTTCTCCCCTCACAGTTCTGAGGAGTGGAGGCAGTTGACTGTCCCTCAGTCTAGGCTGAACATGGGGGGTGGGGGGTGGGCATTAAGGGTCTGGTCACCAGATGTGGACACCGGGAAGGCTGGGGACCAGAGGCCTCCAGAAGCCTGGCCTGGTCTGATCCAGCCATGGGATTTGAGGACAGAATGGAGCTGGCTACTGAAGCGGAACAGGTTTGGAGCTGAAATAAGAGACCCAGCAGGACCTGGGGCTAGAGCAGTGTTTCTCAACGTGTGTTCCATGGAACACTCCCTTCAGGGAGTTGAAAATATTTGGAATGTGGAAAAAAAAAAAGGGTCTGGTGGCCAAAGAATGTTCGGAAAGGTGGAGTGAAATGACGCTTTGCAGGCTCCTCCACTGCAGGATGTTCAGAGCTCTGACAGGCTAAGGTGCCCTCTTAGGAGGTGCCCTCTCCAAGGAGGCCTCTTACACCGCTCTCCCCACACTTATTTGACCTCTAGTCTTTTTTTAAATGGAATAGCTCCTGGAGCTCGTGTACCATCCAGCACATTTTCAGAGCCGGTGCAAAGAAATCTGACCAGGTCATAGCGATCGAATTCTCTGGATTCGGGCATCTTTCGGTCAATCAAGGACTCCCATGTGGCACCCCATACCCTCCTCCTCTGAAACAGAATCTGGCTGTGTTCCAGCTGCTTTCCCCCACCTGGGAGGGTCACCTTGAATGCTGAGCCCGTGTGAATGTGCAGGGCCAGCAATGTGGGTGGGGACGGACCCCAAGGCCTCTACACAGTACCCACCATTCAGAGCTCGTCGATACCCACCTTCTGCCCCAGGAGGCCAAGTAGCCCAGGGGAGCCGGCAGCCCCCTTCTCACCCTGTGGAGGAAATGCAGACAGTGTAGGGTTAGAGTCTGTTTCTCCAGGATGCCGGTGAAGACACCACCCTGCCCGCATTGGGCCTTGGTTCTCCTCTCTCCTGTCCCCCTGCCCCAAGGTGGGCTGCTTTCTGAAAGACTCCACTTCCTGAAGGAAGCCCACCAGGCCCTGCCCCACTTCACACTGGTCACAGGCTATATCATTGCTCTCCTGTCCCATGGGGCTGGGCCCTCATCACTCACCCAGTCCCTTTGGGGCATCTCCTGGGGACAGGTGAACAGTTTGGAATGCCAGTCATTGGGGAAGCTTTTCCTTTCCACTATGCTCTTCTCTTGTTCACAATGTCTAGCAATTACAGGCTCCTGGTCTCCAGGGAGAGCTTTCTGCCCACCTCCTCCCTGTCTCTCGAGAAGACAAGAACCATATAACCAGAACTTCTCTTTGGAGGAATATTTTGAGAAGTTTGCCTTCTCTTATGGGTTGAATTGTGACCTCCTCACACCAAAATTTGTATGTAGAAATCCCATCTCCCAGTATCTCAGTATATGACCTCATTTGGAAATAGGGTCATTGAGGGTGTAATTAGCCACGTTATGAGGTCACGCTGGAGTAGGGTGGGCCCCTACTCCAACATGACTGGCTCTTATAAGAAGGGGAAACTTGGACACAGACATGCATACGGGGAGAACAGCATGTGGGGCTGAAGACAGAGGTTGGGGTGGGGCTTCTATAAGCCCAGGAACGGCGAGGATGGCAGCAAACCACCAGAAGCCAGGAGACAGGCCTGGAACACATTGTGCTTCAGAGCCCGCAGGAGGAACCCGCCCTGCCGTTACCTTCATCTCAGAGTTCTGGCCTCTAGAACTGAGACAGTACATTCCTGTAGTTTAAGCCACACTGTTGTGGTCCCTTGTTACAACAGCTCCAGCAAACTACCACCCGTCCCTCACCAGCTTCTTCCACTCCTGAAGACCTCTTTTCCCCAGGACGGGAGTCACAGAGCCCGCTCTCAGGGCAGATAAAGAGGCTCCGTGACGGTGAACAACCCCTCCCCGCGTCAGTGAGAGCTGGCCTAGCATGGAGGTCTCCTCACCTCTATGCCACCAAGACTTCACTTGGCCTTCACCGAGTGTCCCACATCAGGAGAGCCCCCAAGAGCACCCCGCCAAGTCAGCAGGAGACACTCCACTCTCCATAGCCTGACGTCTGGAGGTTCACGTAGGTAATAATATCAACTGAGGGCCCTGAGTCATAATTTGCTCAGAGGTCTCAATGACCTTTCTGGCTGAAGCCACAAAAGAAGTCACACCAATCTCTGGGGGTCATTCCCTTGCCACCTGCCCTTGGGTAGAAGCTGAATGACAGAGTGGCCTGAAGCTGGCCAAGGAAGGGGAGGAAGCTGGGTAAAGGCCCAGGGGACAGGAGGGCAGTGAGCATTGGGACCCTAGCTGGCCCTGCTGTGCCTGGGCTGTGCCTTCCCGGGCATCCCCTGAAACAGGCCGCGTCTACAGGGAAAGAATGCAATGCTCCCTCCAGGGGAGTGGGCTGCAGGAAGGGAGGGCCTTCCTTCCTCCTGCGGGGCTGTCCTCCTGGGTAACCAGTGGCTTTCAGGGAGGGAGGGTGTGCTCTCCAGTACAAATTTCTGAAGTTTTGCCAGGCTTTCCAGCACTCCTCTCTTCCTGGGACGCATGCTCCCATAGCATACTGCAGGCAGCACGGCAGCCATGGGGGTGAGGCAGGGAGGGGGGGGCCAGTGGAGGCCGGGATGAAGGGGCACACACTCAAAGACACAGTATCCTACCCTCTGCCCCCTCTTTCCCGGCAAACCTGGGGGCCCTGGCTTCCCTGCTGCTCCTCGGTCTCCCTTTGGGGTAAGAAGAGAAAATCACTCATGAGAGGATGGGAAAATGGTGAGGGGCATAATGGACAATGACCATAAACCAGTGTTTCCAGAATACTAGGCCCACAAGACGCTCCTCTGAAAAACAGGATGCCCTGGTCAAAAAAGTTTGAAAATGAGTCACAAAATATTACCTTTTCAGAGCCTCCCAATGCACATTTAGCATATTAACGGCTCTGAGAAGGCCTGTAGTAGAGATATCTGTGTAATATTTTTATCCTCTGGTTTCTTAAACGTATCTGACCATGTTGCATCTTTTAATGAACTAGACGACAGAGACAGAGTCCTGGCGGTGCAGGGGACCGTGGTCACCGCCTGCTGGAGCCGGTGTGCAGGCCAACTGTCCAGGCCAGGATTGGGGCAGGGGAAGGAGGCATTGGCAGTGCATTCCTGACAGGTGGGCCTTTCCCTGGTAGGCTCTCCTCTGCTGGGTCAGGTCCCCAGCCCCAGGCCAGCCTCAGGGGGACCCAGAGCAATTCCACAGCAGCCCCTCCCACCTCCACCAGAAACCTGATTCTCCATGCGGCCCAGAATGTTCCCTCTGTATCAGTACCTTGGCTCCTGGGGTCCCTGGCTCACCCTGTGTGGGAAAAAAAGAAGACTCAGGTGAAGGAGAGAGAGAGACAGACAGACAGACAGACAGACAGACAGACACACACACACACACAGACACAGGAACAAAGAGCAGAGCTACTCTGGGGGAAGGTGAAGCACCTGGCCATCCTGGCTTTTCTACGCCTAAGCCTCACACTCCAGGCCACAGGAGGCCTCCTGGGCCCTTCCTTATTCTGTCCCTAGGTGATGGGTGAGGCAGGTGTGGGTGTCCGTGGGGCACCCCAGGTGGAGGGCCAGGATGGAATGGGCATCTGCTTTCCACACTGTGCTCCCTGTAAGTAGACCTGCTGGGAGAGCCACACGGAGCACGTGTGCTGCTGGGGTGTCCCCACCCATCCGTCTGCCAACTAGATGGGTGGTTAGGGTGGGGAGGATTGCCGCGGTCCTCCCTAAAGTTTTGCAAGCATGGAATTCTGGAGTGTGAAGGAAAGCACTGGCTTCCGTGCACATCGGCAGGAGGGTGAGACCTGTCGCCGAGGCTGCTAGCCCTTTGCTACTTCCTTGCGAGGCTTAACTCGTTCAAGTTGTGCATCTGGCAAAAATGTTGCTTTAGGATAAATGTTTCCCAATCCTGTCTGCCCTTTCCTGGGTCCAGTGGCCACCCCACTGAGCCCCTGAAGCCCCAGTTCTGCCCTCCTCTCTCCATTTCTTCCTTCCTGCTCCTCAGTATTGAGATACAGGGTTCTACTGACCTTCTCCCCAGCCACGGAGATTCCAGGAGCCCCCTGGCAGAGAGAAGAAAAGACATGGAGACTTTCTGCAGTTGGGGGAGGCACGGAGGAGGTGGTCAGCCGCCCAGCCTCCCCTTGGGGAGATGAGAAGGCAGACGGCTCACTTCTGCCTACCGCCCAGACTCCTGAGAAAGGTGGGTTGCTGAGATCGGCACAGGGAGAGGGGACCCTGAGGAAAAGGAGCTTGCGGCACAACTGGGTTCCCCAGGTTTTCCATCTACCTGCCCAGCCCCCAGGCCCTCCTGGGGGACACAGTGGGCACCAGGGCAGGATGCCCATGGGTGAGTAGATAGGGGCATCCCTGGGGTGGAGTGGGGGGAGAGCTTCACGGGGATAGGAGAGGAGGAGATGGGGGGGGGGGAAAGAGGGTAGAGCCGTGGGGAGGGGAGAGGAGAAGATGGCTGATGTCATTATGCACAGTCCACCCCAGAGTGTGTCAGCAGGATTCTCCACACAGGACGCTCTCTGGGCCTATGCCCTTATGGACTGGGGAACAGCTGGCAGTGTACCCCATTTCTATTAGCCCAAGACCATCTACTTTTGAAATGAATAGGCTGCCAAGCACACGGCTTAGTAAATCCCAAGTGGAGGTGATTTTTAGGGGGTCCCTACTCCCCACAGGGTCTCAGGACTGCACAGAGCTTTTTATGACCCAGAGATGCCCAGGAGGTGGCCTGGCCTCATCAGGAGGGCACTGGTGAGTGACAGCTCAGGGGCCAAACAGGAGCAGCCCTGTCTGGTGAGAGGGCTGGGGAGAAACGCGCACCCTGGCTTCACAGTGGGATGTGGGAAGGAGGAAGAGCTTGGGAGAGGGGGAGGGGTGGGGGAGGGGGCTGCCTGGAGTGTGGGGAGAGGCAGGTACCTTCGCTCCATGTTTGCCCGGCATCCCTGGCATGCCCCGTTCTCCCTGAAGGAAGACACAAGAGAAATGATGAGCAGAGAACCAGATTCAGGACCTGAGGCCTCAGCCCTTGAAGCATGGCCTGCAAGGATGTCAGTGGGAATGGTTGGTCAGGAAGCTGGGGGCGGCTGTCCAGTTCACGATGAGCTTTGAGGACCTGCTGTCTCTGGCAGCCACCGTCGGCCACTCCTCTCAGATGTGAACCCATAGAGAGAGAGAGAGGTCCAAGTCACAGGTCACAGTGCAGAAAAGGTCCCCAGAGAGAGAGGCCCACCAGTGGAGGCCGAGACCTGTGGGGGTGGGAGGCAGGGGCAGTTGTTCAAGATGTAGCGCCAGCCAGTGCCTGGCGGGCCTGGGACTCAGTGCTGCAGGTAGGAGAGGCCCACGGGCCACTTACCCACGGCATGCCCTCCCTCCCAATCCTAGGACTTCTTGCCCCACTTTCACTCCAGCGGCACCTCTCTTCTTCCTGTGGGGCTCCTTTTCCTCTGGGGTTCCTTGGGTCTAACTGTTCCTGAGGGCACGGGGGCTTTGGCCCCATGTGGCAGAGGGTCCGCCTGTACTTTGGGGGGACTATGGATGGATCAGGGTGTTTCCTGGAACCTGTCCTGAGACACGTGGAGAGCTGTTGCTTCTCCAGGACGTTGTGAGGTTTGCTCTATCACCTTAGCGGTGTCCTGTCTTTTTCTTCAACCTCTCTTACCTTCCCGTGAAAATTCTAAATCTCTGGGCAGAGGCTGAGCTCAGGAAGGACAGACACTTACTCTTCCCTCCTTGGAAGGACACACCAGGAAGAGATGAGGATGGAGAGAACAGCCAGAGACAAAGGGGGCCAAGAATAGGTGAATCAAGATTAAGCGCCTGTGTCCGGGGTGAGGGTGGGGCGCTCAGGGGAGGAAGGAAGGCAGCTCTCTCATTTGAGTTGAGCCCCAAATGAAACCCCCACCAGGGCCCAGAGTGCTGTGCAGCGTCCTGCACGTGAAGGCCAGTGCCGTGGATGGCAACACAGAACCCTGACAGACCCTGCTGCACGCCCAGCTTCCCCTCTCAGGCCGGAGTGCCCTGGCCTCAGGCCACGCTGCAATTCCCACAGGCTTACAGACAGAGGGGGAATCTGTCCCACCCTCCTGGTCTCCACCTTTCCAGCTGTCCTCTTTCCTCCTTTGCCATCTTACAGCAGCCCTGGTCCACCCTTCGGCTCCCAAGCTAGAGCTACTTCCAACCTCTCTCCTCCATGACAGGCCTCTACACTGGCATCCAGGTCCACGCCCCAGCACATAGGATGGAAGATAATACTTCCTGCTTCAAAACGGCCAGTGCCCGGCGTTGACCACAGAAAGGGGCCAGGCTCCTGAGCATGGCAGTTACCCCCACTTCCTACCCAGCCTCATCACCTCACATCCTGACACCTAGTATCTGTTTCCCCGAAAACACTACCCATTTTTATGATTCTATGACTTTCTGCTATTTCCTCAACCCAATACCCTGTTCATCATTGGGCGCCCTGCTCAAACACCGTCTCCTCTATGAAGCCTTTTGCTGTGCCCCAAACCCAGTGCTGGATCTTCAGTGCAGCAGGGACCACTGGGCATTTGCAAATTCACGTCATACCACTATAGTCTCCATCCTCTTTGGGCCAAGTCTCTGAATTCTGAAAAAGGCCCAGACTCTTTAGCTCCAAACGCAGGAGGCTTTCCTTGTCCTGACCCACGAAGACCCCTGAGCCAGTCAGGGCTGGTGAGCTGGAATCAGGAAGTGACCACAACAGACAAGCTAGTGCCACAGGTCTGCCGGAGCCACTACATTCTGGGAACTTCCTTTAATGAGGAAGAGCAGGGAAAGGCATGGCCGTTTACTGCACCTGCCACGTGGCTGGCACCTGGCTAAGGGCTTCACGTCCTTCTATTTAATCTCCAAGAATCCCCGCCAGTGTGGGAGTGGATGTTATTCCTGTTTCACATATGAACAAACTGTGACTCAGAGAGGCCAGGTATGATTGTCAAGGTTATGCAGAACAAGGATCTGAACACAGGTCTTTTGTTTGCCGAAGCCCAAGTACCTATTTCTCCAGGCTAACCCCGGCATCAGATGGGCTGATGTGCCCTCTGCTTCCATGAAACACCCTCTTCAGGCTGCAAGCAGAGCAAATCCCCTCTATGCTGGAGGGCCCTTGGTCTGTGCCCCATAGGGGTGAAGGGGTCAGCATGTGAGGGTAGCTCAGCCCAGAGCTGGGGCTGGGTCTTGAACCACATGAACCAGAGGAAAAAGCTGCCTGCCAGCACAGATCTGCTATGTGGCCAGCAGAGGGCGCCAAAGGACCTTGTCAGAAGATTGGCAACTGCAGCCCCGCCGGCTTCAAAGCCGCGCATCAGCCAAGACCCCGTCACTCTAGGACCAGTCTCCCCTGCGAACATGCCAACGTGCCTGAGTCCTCTAGGGTGGGGAGTATAGGTGGGAGGTCAGCTTGGGGGTCCCTGATTATTTAGGGATTTCCCATTTGTCCTACTCTTCCCTTCGTCCTGGAGTCAGGAAAGGCTGGCTGTGTAAATCCAGATAAGCCACTTTCCCTCCCTGGGTCCAGGATCCTCGCCTGCTAAGTGAGATTAGACTAGGTGCCTCCTACCTGCCCCTGCCCTCTGTCTTTCTCCCTCCACCCTCAGCCCTGCTTGTGGGAGGCCCGTAAGAGGGAAACAGGCCATGGTTGGGGAAATGACACTGCGTCTGTTGGCAGCTCCAGAACAAGGCTCCATGGTGGAGGGAGTTTAGCTCTGGGTAAAACTGGCTGTAGGGTGTCTGTCCCCTCCTGCCACCAAGGGACAGCTGCGGATGCTCCAGCAGGGAGGAGGGTGGGCTCCGCTCACGCTCGTCTCTGGGCTTGTCTCCAGTCTCCACCGGAGCCATGCAGAGCAGAACCTGGGAGCGAGGCTTTCCAGTTAATTGGCTTTGTCTTTAGCCCTTGTTGGCTTGTGTGTAAAGACACAACCACACCGTCCAGGGAAAGCTGGGCCCCATGAAGCCTCCTAGGGAGGAAGCCCTCCTCATTAGTGTGGCTGACCTTCGCCCTTTCCCTCCCCCCTGGGTCAAGTCTCTTAAGTCTGCAAATGACCCAGGCTCCCTTGATCCCCAGATCAGGGCTGCCAGTCTCACTCTCAGCCCTTTGCTGGGCAGGAAGCAGGGGTGCCCCCGCTGACCCCATCCTGCAGGGTCAGTCTACTCTCATCAGTTTCCTTTCTCCAGGGCTTGTCTCCATCTGACCTCTGAACTGGGAACTGGGCTGGTCCTACACCAGAAGACATTGACTCCTGGACAGTGACTAAATGGAGGAGAGAGAGGGGTGAGAGTCATTGTCAAGGACCCCAGAGTGGCTGTGGGGTAAGTACTCGTTTGCAGGGAGCAAGGGGAGGGGCTTCTGGCAGCTACTGCTAACAGGACGAGGGTTGTTCATAGAGCTTTCCCTCACGGTATGTCTTTGTGAGAGCACATCTAGAGGCTCCTTCTTTCCCAGTTTTCCTCTTAAAAGTGTACCTGTTCAAAAGTTTAAGTTTGGAGCTGGGCTGATTTAGACCCACTGACTCACTAATGTCTTCGTCCTAGGTGTGGAGGGAGATCTCCTAGTCTTTCAAAGGCCAAGGGCCCCAATTTATCCCCTCTACCTTTGCTTTCCCATGTCTTCCCAGCAGGGACCCCAGAGGCTCCCCCCAATGGTTCTCAGACACCCAATCTGAGTCATCCTGCTGTGGAGAAGTGGGTGCCTGAGCATTACAAAGGGTCTTGCCCAGGTGCACGGAGCATGGAAGGCACAGGCTGCTATGGAAGCAGGATTGTGACCCTGGGGCAGGGCTGGCTCTTCCATCTTGGTGCTGACAACCAATGCCTGATTGCTGGTCCAGAAGGGGTAGATGTAATGCAGGGCCTCTGGTCCCGCTCCCCGCACAAGAATGCAGGACATGGTGAGGCCAACAAGGAACACCCACGGCGCCACAGATAGGGGAGTCATACCACTATAGTCTCGCTGGTGGCTGGGTTGGAGACACAGGAAGCAGGAGCTACACAATCTGCAATCTGCCATCCGCTTCTCTGCCAACCAACCAGGCAGCGTAGCCACAGCAGTTATATTAGTGGCTAATGGCTAACCGGTTACAGCTGATGGCCAACTAGTCACAGCTGATGGCCATCTACTACCCGAGCCAGCAGCTTTCCACGTGAGGTCGAGAGCCTGGAAACTGCTCTGTGGGACTCTGTCCCCACAGTAGATTTCAGTCATTGTGGCTAAGAAAGCTCTAGGTAAGCACAGCTGGATAGAGAGAGGGGGGCTGCCTGAATGACCTTGAGGGCCCATCCCAGCCCCAACTTTTATAACACCAGACTCTCCAGCTGGGCCCTGCACATGCACACACTACAGTACTAATAGGTTTTCTATGCTGGTCCCGCTTCCAGGTGCGAGGATCCATCCTTTACTGAGATGACAGGATAAAAGTGAGCTCCTTGGGGCACAAACAGGCCATGCTCCCGTCCAGTGGGAACGGCCTCTTAATTGGTGATTTACTGTTTGTTGAACAGGGACTTGGCAAGAAGACAGTAGTCTGGAAGGCAGTAGGGGGCTTCAAGGTCAGCTCCCCAGCCAAGCAAAGGTCAGGCCAGAGAAGCACAGGGAGATGAATGGACCTCCCTTAGGTAAGGCCGGCTGCAGCCCAGCTCTGGGGGTGGGGGGCCGGGGGGCTGGGCTGAAGCAGCTCCACACATAGGCTCTTTGTTCTCTGCGGGGGGAGGAGAAAGGCCTGTCTGAGTGTGGGGATTGGAGGTCTGGGGTGCACGCCAGCAGGCCGCTGAGGCCTCAGGCCTGGACCAGAGCCCTTTCCTGGGTTGGAAAAGGTGGGTGAGGAGGGCTGATGTCTTTATCTCCCCTCACTAGTTCTCAGGACTCCCTTCCAGGAAAAAGGCAACTCAGTTCCCCATTCCTTGCCCTAGCCAGCTCCAGACTGGAGAGGTCTGGAACCACGGAAATGCCAGGTCCTCCGGTAATTAGGGCCGGCAGGAAGTGATCTGGGGAATTACCGGGGTCAGGCGCCCCATCGAAGCCCAGGCTTTGGAAAGGCGGCTGGCTTATAATCTTGACTTGAGATCGGTTGATTTTGTAGTCAGTTCCAGAAAGCAAAGTCAGCTCTAATTAACCTGGGGATCTGGGAGTGCAGGAGAAACGGGGCCCAGAGAGCACAGGCTGGGGGGCTGTAGACAGGCAGTGCGGGGGTCCTGTCAGGACCCAGGGGGCCTCAGATCTGGAGCCCAGGTCTCAGCTCCCCGAGCTGCTTTAATTTAAATGGTCTGGCTGTCCTCACTGGGATTTTGTGGCTTTGAAAGAAAGTGCTGTCCCCACACCAGAAGGCTCCTGTGTCTACAGCTTCCAGCTGTACAGAGCTCTGTGCTGCATGGGGGCCAGAGAGAAGCCTGGGGTTGCTCAGGTTCTCTGGGAACCAGAGGGGTGCAGGGAAGTTTCAGGAATAGCTGTGGTGAAGGGCTGAGACAAGCTGCCTTCTCCCGGCTTTACTGGAAGTCCTGGGACCACGCCATCTCCCTGCAGGAATCCTTCAGGTGGAATCAGTGCCAATGGGCAAAACACTCCACTTCCTTGGTTCTTCAGCTAAGACACACCAAGTGCCCCACGCTTTCTGCTGTGAACACTCCAGGTACTGTTCAGACAGCCTGGGAGGCTCAGAGAAATGCCTGAATCCAGCCACAACATTTTTCTCACAAGAAGGAGAAGAGCTCAACTCCTACCTCTTCTTTCTAGTGCAGGAGACGCGGGGAAGTCCTCCTAGAAATCACGGGGTTTCCCCAGGGCTCAAAAGACCCAGGTAGTGAAATCATGTAGAGCAAAGCTTTGGGGTCAGACAGACCTGGCTTCACTCTTCCTAGCTGTAGACCATCAGGGACTCACCTCTGTGAACCTCGGTTTGCTTATCTGTCAATCAGAGATAAGAATAAAACCTACCTCACAGGATTATTATAAAGGTCTAGTGAGATGACACATGTGAAGTGCTTCTTACACAGCCTGCCACGTGGAAGAGGCCCCATAAGGTCAATAATAATGCTGGCTCTCATTCTACAGAAGTGTGTCCACCCACACGGTCCCTTACTCTGGCAGATCAGAATGATCACGCCCTTTTGTAGAAGGACCGAGGACTGATGAGGACAAGAGGTTGCCTGGCTGAGGCCTGAGGGCTGAGATGCCCTGGGTGGGTGCTTCTGCTCCCCATGCCCTAGCCATCCCACCACAGGGCCCATTGGCCCTCCTCCCCTGAGATTCCCTGTTTCTCATAAGCCCCCCAGCCTCCAGGAGGAGGGACTGCATTATAAGCTGCTGTAGCACAAGGCTCTCACATCTTGCCTCCTCTGGTCTGCAAACGCACAGCCCGCAGCCTGCAGGAGGGGAATGTGTGCTCAGCTACTGTCCTTCATGCAAACCCGGAGGTTTAACACCCAGACCGCCACATGCATCAAACGCACCCCCCACCCCCACAGCGGAGACAGAAGCCCAGCTCCGATGCGCTTAGAGATAAGCTCTCACCAGGTTTGTGATCCACACACAGCCTGACAATACTCATCAATCCTCTTGAAAGAGAGCCTGGGTGGTAATGTTTTAAACACACTTTGCGTTTTGCAACATATTTGAAGTAGATCGATGTCATCAATTTGGATCAAATAGGTACCACATGGGTACACAACAATGCTCGTAGTGTCTAGGCAGTGGCGCTGGCCCCACTGGCCTGACTGGGCTTTGATCCTGAGGAGCTGGTGGGAAGCCTGCCCCACTGGCCCTGCTGGACTTTGGGAGGCTGCCAGGCTGCGTCCAGCTGCTGGGGTGGTGGTGCTGGTGGTGGACGGAACTAATCATTAGCAAACTGCACAGCACTGAGAAACATCTTTGCTGAGAGTTAAATTCCACCCGGGGCTGAAAGAAAGGCCTCCCGGCATGTGTGTCCAGTTGCCGGGATTCAGTAATCGAAGCAGATGTGGAGGGTCCCTCAGTTACCCTACAGGCCCCCCTCCCAGCCTGACCACACAGGGCAGCCACAGGGCCCCTGTTCCAGCTTGGGGTTCCCACCCCCTGCCACTGGCTCCCCACCCCGCGGTGGGGCGCAAACTCCTCTCAGCTCCTGTAATCAGGTCGCCCCTCACGTCAGTGCCTCTTTCTCACGTCTCACTCCAAGCAGAGAGCAGAGAGGGGAAGGAAAGAGGAAAAGAGAGAACTGATGGACAAAGGAAGGACACTTGGGGGGAACCTTCCGCACCCCAGAAAAACCACACCAGATGGTGGTCTGTACACCATGGGTGAGATCTCTCTGAGCAAACATTCACGTCTGCACCAGGGTGAGAACTCAGGAGACCTAGCTTCCAATTCTAGCATGATCGTTCACCAGCTGTACAACCTGGGGCAAAGTGTTAACCTCTCTGAGCTCATCTGGGCAATGGAGAGAATGAGCTGGGCCATGATAAGGGCCGAATGAGATGGGGAATGAAAGAACTTCGGCTAAACCAGCCATGTGAAGTGTTGCTGCACTTGCCCTCAGACACCAGTCTCTCACCTCAGAGTTCTGATGGGAAGCAAACTTCTGCCTGGGCATAGGGGTCACTGGAGCCAAGATGCCCCAGTGGGGCTGGCGCAGTGGGAAGGGGACTTGAGGCCTCCTGAGGGTTGCCTGATATTGAGGACTGACCCCAAGTCCTTGGGGGCGGACCCTCTGCTGCTGGCCATTGGTCCCCAGTGCATATCCTGTGGCCTCTGTTGGAAAAGGAGGTGTGGCTGAGGTGACGACAGGACCAGGGTCCCAGCACAGAGATGAGGGTGCTGAGACCACCTGGTGGCTCCAGGAGCATCCACGGAAAAGACAGGCTGGGAGAAGTGGAGGCAGCAGGAGCCTTCCAGAAACCCTGGGAGGCCGTGTGGGGCAGGGAGCTAGCAGCCTCACAGTCCCTGCAGATTCCAGGAGAAGGGCTGTTCTGGAAAGTCCGAGGGGTTGGTCTGGCAGAGAGAAAGCGTGAGGAACAAGAGCCGAGCACAAGGGAGGAGGCCTTCTTGGTTACTGGGGAGATCTGAGGTAGTGATGCTTGTTGACGAACTTGGATGCGGATGAAGAAAGACCTGGACAAAGGCTTAAGGAGACCAAGACTCCTTCTAAGCCAGCGGTCCTCTTCTCTAGGGGGTGTAGAACCAACTCTGTCCCCAGAAAGCCATAGCTTCCCTGAGCTGGAAGGGATTTGAATCCAGTCTCCCATCTGATAGAGAAGCTTCTCTTAACACATCTCAGACCCGTAGTTTCCAGCCTCTACTCGGATACCTCTGGTGACGGGGGGTTCCCTCCCTCCTAGGAACCCATCAGCACTTGCTACCTCTAATCCTGCTCAAGAAGTGTGCTCCTCCTTCCATGCTGGAGCCTTCTCTAGCAGCCCTGAGCCTTCTCACCCCAGAGCAGGCTTCCAGGGGTCAGGAGCTGCTTCTCTGTCAGCAGCAGGACCACACTGGTTTTCTCTGCAAATCCAATGCAGCTAGGGTTGAATGATTCGTCCCTCAATCTGAGGCCAGGATTGCCACACTCATGGGATCAGGCCCTCTGGCATCACGACACCGCAGCCCTAAGCCGAGCTCTCCCCATCCTCAGGACCACAGACTCCCAGGCTCCTTTCTGGATGACCCAGACTTCTAATTGGCAGGAGAGTGCAGACGCCTGCCATGGCACGGATTCCAGTGGCAGGTATCGCCATGAGCCCAGGGAAACCTCTGCTGCCCCTGCAGTTTCTTTGCAGCTTGAGATTGCTGGCCTGGCTGCTAATGGGAAAACCGACCCTGCGCTGCACCAGGAGGCAGTAAATTTTGTGAATCCGTGTGAGTGGATGGAGGCAAACGCGGGGGCTATAATTTCCACTTCCTGACACAATACAAACTTCTCAGTTTATGCAGAACTAATTAAAGATCTCTCAGGTCTCGCCATTTCACTCACCAAGCACCCGTAAAACAATGTGGTGATGGCAGCTGCCCGATTACAGAGTGCGTGGAATGTGCTTCTCCAGAGTGATTCTTCCCTTTCCAAAATCCCTCCCCCTCCTTCTCCTTTTCTTCCTGCTTCTTTTCTTCTTCTGGAAGGCTCCAAGCCTTCCCAGACGGGGTCTGGAGGACGGGATGGGCTCCTTGCAGCAGGTGGTACCATGGGAAAGACCCCAACCTGTACTTGAATTCCTGCTCTGTCACTTATGAGTCATGCCTCAGTTTCCTCATTTGTAAGTAGGAGAATAACCTGCCTCAGAGGGTGGTCTTAGGATCAGAAATAATGCCGGTTATGTGGAAGGACAGCCTGGCACGTGGTAGGCATTCAGTAAGTGGTGACTTTTGTTAAGATTATTTTTATCTTACCATAGTTACTGTAATGACCACCTCTGGGCTTTGGCTCAAATTGTTTCCCTGTCTAAAATGCCATTTCCCTTGAAATTTGCTGGTTGAAGGACCACAGTGGTGAATTAAAAAATGGCCACAAATGTTTTGCTACTCTTCCCACAAGAAGAAGAAATAGAGGCTAAGTCCCCTCCCTGCAACCCCACTGACCCGAATGACTTGGCCACGTGACTTGCTTTGACCAATAGGACATCAGAAAACATGATACACGCACACGGGGACTTGCCCATTTTGAACACTGCGTTGGGCCTCCCATGCTATAAGGAAAGCTGTGTGGTCTATCGGGGCCAAGAGGCGGCATGAAGGAGAACAGAGACACCCAACCCACAGCCAGCATCAATCACCAAACATGTGGAGGGGCTGTCTTGGCCCCTCTGGCCTTTCTACCCATCATCATCTATCATCCAATGCGACTGCATGAGTGAGCCCAGGGGAGACCGGTGGAATTCCCAGATGACCAATCCACAGAATCATGAGAAATAAATTGTCATTTTAAGCCCGTAAGTTTGGGATAGTTTGTTACACGGCACTAGATAACTGATACACCTACCCATTCACTGAGACTGAGTTTATAGACTGTCTTCTCCCAGAAGACTTCCCAAACTCTTGCCAACCTAGAATTAATCTCTCCACCCCGCTGTATTCACATAGTGCTTTGTGATGGTAGCAGTTAGCACAGCTTGCTTTCACCAGGGTTATTTGTGTAGGAATCCCGTCTCTCTGGCCTGTGAGCTGCCAGGGAGGGACTTACCCCTCCCCTCACTGCCCCTACCATGCTCAACACGGAGCTCTGCCTGGCTCCCACTTACCAGGCCCTTAGTGGGGGTGGGGGGCAATGAGAACCTTGCTGTAGACATGGCCGCCTAGGTTGGCGGGGGTTACCCTTCTGGGGCTGAGGTCCAGCTGGGCCGCTGATTTGCACAAGGTCCTGCTCCCCCTGGGCCTCCTCCTTCCCCAAGTGGAGACATGAACCCCTGTCCAGCCAACATCACAAGCATTATGAGGCTCATGCTGAGTGAGTGTGTGTGTAAAGGTGTGTGTACACGACCAAGTCTGGACCCTGTGTGCACTATGGTGAGGCCCCACTTGGGTTACCACTGGGGGGTGGGGCCCTCTCCTCCCTCTCCCCTCCCCCTCCTTCTTACCTTCCGGCCATGGTAGCCCTGGATCCCCGGGTCTCCCTGGGAAAACAAAGAGAAGACCATTAGAGGGGTTTTCCCAACGCCAAACCTCAGCTTGCTCTCTTCCCTCACATTCCCATCCCTCTTCCTCCCATGACTGAATCCTTCCAACCGCCACCCCAGCGATCCTTGTAACAGTAACAGAGGCTGCTCTACTCTTCAGAACAAGTCCCCGCCTTGCACAGGCAGACGGCTGGTGGGAAGGGTCAACTTGGCGGGAGACCCGAGTTTCAGTTTTGGTTCCACCACTCATTCTCTGTCAATGTGGACCAGTCACGTGGCCCCAGGGCCCTCAGCTTCCATATTTGTAACATGGTTTGGCTTTGTCACCTCGTCTCTAGAGCCCGAGGGTCCCCAGCTTCAAAGGGAGAGTCTGTTTGACATCGTGGGCTTCCAGGTGGGGTTTCACAAGAGACCAGATGACCCTGAAGGTCCCTTCCAGTTCTGACCCGTTAGGAAACACTCTTATTGGGATGTGGTGGCAGTGTCCCGGGCATCAACCTTGAGTTTCCAGCTAGAGTATCAGCTCCTTGGAGGCACAACCACCCCTTCCATACCAGCCATAGGACTTGCTGGGCTGAGCACACAAAAGTGAGATCCTTGTGAGACGTCATGAATTCCCCAGAGGAGGGCGGTGTTTTGGAAGTGAGCCAAGTGTGACCCATCTCTCAGCTGAGACCCCTCTCTGCTCCTCACTCAGCACTCTTCAGTGCTGCCTCCCTCGTCCTGCAGGAAACTCTCCCACCCACTCAGTGCATTACCCACAAGAGCCCTCACCTTTGGTCCAGGAGGCCCAGGAAAGCCCTGTGGAAGCAAGAGACAGGTAAGTGGACATGGGTTCCACTGGTAAACAGTGGAGATTCGTCATGATTACAGTGGAGACCAGGGGTAGAGCAGTGTTTGAATAGCTATCACGGGTTTTAGACATGGTGGACTAGAGGGGACCCTGGGAAGGTATCTGAAACCTGCTGAGGGCACGTGGGGACAACAGGCTAGATCCCTCTCTGGAGCCACGTGGGCGCCGTGGGCATCTCCTCTGCAGTCGCCCATTAGAAAATAGGTCAGCGGCATCCTGTTAAATTGACAGTGTGGTTTGGTCCAGATCCCCACCCGCCCACTTCTTAATTGGGACCCCTCCCTGGAAAGCCAACCTTGCCCAGTAGAGCCTTGGTTTTGCCTTTGACCCTGCCAGGCTGTGGAGAAACCCTCTGTGTCCTTCCCTGGGCTGCTGTGACCATGGCAGCCAGCAGTGGGGAGGTGGTGTGGGCCCAGGGCCTGCGGGAGCCCAAGGGAGAGACAAGGGAAGGCTGGCTCCAGTGCGGCTGTGGGAGTGGGTCCGGATGGCAGACACGGGCTGCAGGAAACCATGATGACTGAGTCTGGTCTGTTTCAATTGGTTTAAAATCACACTTTCTGGGTTTTTTTCTTTATAAAAAAAAACCTAACAAAGAAAACCACCTGGCTTGGATTCAGTGAGTGGGAGCCCAATGTGTTTGGCGGAGGGAGGTCAGCAAAGCGAATTTTGAGCACTTTTTTGGTTTTCTCAGCTTGGTTTGGTTCAATTCCCACAATTTCACTTCCTTTCAGGTTTTCCATTTTCCCATCTAGAAACCCATGGAAGGAAGACTAATCTCCCTCCTTGGGGGTCTTAGGAGAAGTCATGGAAATATTTAAAATCTGTTGTGGGGCTCAAGCTGGGCAGGAGAGCCAAGACCCCCAGCAAGCTAGGTTTCACACTGCTATGCCAGCCTCCAGGCAAGCTGGGTGCCGGTCGGCCGGAGCTGTCGCCCAGCCGAGGGGTGCAGATGTGAAACGGCGTGACCTGGAAATGTGGTTGTGCTCATCGAGGGCTGTTTGGCAGGTACAGCGTAACCTAGCAATTCCACTTCTTGGAATCTATTCCAGGGCAACACAATCAGAGATGTGCGGACATTTACGTTCCAGGATATAGATCACAGAAGGGAACTCATTAACTATCTTATCAATAGGCCCAGCAGCCCTAAGAGCCATGTCATGGGAGACGCTGACGTAGGAAAGGGCATTGTTTACGATGATAAATGGAAAAGTAACAGGATACAAACTGTCGTATTATTTGGAACATTATTGACCTGGAAATGGGTAGGAACAGCTATGTCTAAGGAGAAAAATAGAAGGACCCTCCAAAACCTTAGTGATGGTGAACTCTGGATATGGAAACAGAGACCATTTAAAATTTTTCTTTGTCTATATTCCAAAATTTTCACAATGAATGTATGATGCTTTTGTCATAAGAAAGAAAAATAGGTTTTTTATTTATTTGCTTTTAGCCACGTGGGAAAAACATTGTTAAACAGACTTTGTCCTTAACCTTACCCTTCCAGTAACATATGACATGTCTTAGCTTTGGGTAGAGAACCTATTTTCTCCAAAGCCCAGGTGCCAGGCGAGTTATTCTCCTGTGCTGGTACTTTTCTTCCACTAAATTGGGCTGAGAAAGAGTCAAGTCTTGGCTAGGGCTTGAAAATGGGTGACTTGGTGACCACTGGGCTTGAATGGTCACCTGCATGTGGTCTTGCCTGGAGGGGGCTGCCTGTTGACCTCCCTGGGCCCCTCTCAGCAGTGGTCCCTGCCAAGCCTCAGGCTCCATGCAGGGTCCCCATGGTGGACCAGGCATCCAGCTCAGCTGGAATGTGGCTTAGGAGTGTGAAACCTGCACACACCAGAACAGGCATGTTTGTTAGGGGTGCCAGCTAGTTAGATACCCCCCTGCTACCTCCTTCAGAACTCAGTGGCCTCAATTCAGGTTTTGCTAAGCCCAGGAGTCAGAGGACAGCCATCAAAGGTGGCCCAGGGAATTCTTTTCCTTTCTGCTGTGACTGGGAAAAGAGCAGCCTGTTAGTGATTTCCTCCCTGGAAGGCAATGACTGGAGTGGAGGCCACGGACCCTGGGGGCGTGTTTTCAGAACCAGAGCGCAACAGGTGAGTACCACAGGGACGGGCAGCTCCTTGCATGGGCCACCCGTGTCCAATGGCTATGCAAAGGTGCTTCGGCCATTCGGCGGGGACCCAGGCTCTCATTGGTTAGGCCACGTTTGGATGCTTCCAGAGTATTCTTGAAACAAATCTTAGGAGGGGAGGTGGTGGAGCGAGGAAGGGGATACTTACGGGTGGCCCCATGGGCCCCGGAAGTCCTGGGTGCCCCAGAGGTCCACTTGGTCCAGGGGGGCCTGGTGGCCCTGGTGGGCCTTGGATGCCAGCCTGGCCCTGTTCACCCTGAGGTTTGTGGAAACAAGTGTTAGGCAGAGACCCCCGGGCTGTGGCGCAGTTCCCGCCCCAGTGCCATGCAGCCAGTGAAGGCCCTGCGTGGGCTCTGGTGGGAGGCGGTGGAGGCGTGACGGTGGTGACTACATGCAGGGGCTGGGGCAGCGAGGAGACGGCCAAGGCAGTGGCCCCAGGAGGGGGCTTCCAGAGAGGACTTGCTGTACGAGCCCTGGTCCCCAGGGTAAGAGCCCGGCTGCGGGTGGCAGAGGCAGAGGAGTGAGTGAGGTGACCCTGGGCCCCGAAGGTTTGCTCCCAGCCTGGTAGGAGGGCCAGAGCCCAGCCCAGGTGCTCTGAGACCTGGGCCCGCCTCTGCCCCCTCCGACTGGCAAGTCACATCCTCTGTCTAAGCCCTGGCCTCTGAGCTACCGAATGAGAACAGCAGCGCCTCCTTTTCTATCTCAGCGTTTTGCCATCTCTGATTATCTGGCCCAGCACGTCCAATGAGATCCTGGGGTCAGAGGTCAAAGGGTTTTGTTTGGCTTATTAAATGACTGGGCAAGAGATTTTAAGTTTTGGATTGATGGCGTCTGGGGAAAAACTGGGAGCCCTGGCAGCTAGGCTCGCATTCTTGGGGGCAATTAGCATGTAGGTCTGGGAGTGGCGCCCCCATCAGGCAGGGCATGAGTTCTCCAGTTGTCTCGGTCCCTACCCTCCCTATCCTTCCTTTGTGCAGCCTGCTTGTCACTTATGTCATCTGTGCCTGGCCTCAGTGGACAATGAATTTGAAACCCTTAGCTTGGTTGAATTTTGAAACTGTAAGTGCTTTATGCCTGTATGAGGCCACTGTTATTATCCTTTTGTCCTGCCCCTGCTCCTCAGCCGCTGCTCTGAGCCCGGCATTTGTTACCCACAGTGCCTGTGCCCAGGATGGACTGAGGGCCTAAACGCAGGGGCGGCATCGTGTTCCCTCAGGAGGAGGAGAGAGTCTGGTCCATGTGACCCAGATCTGCGGGCTGAGGGCCATTCAGGGTCATCCTAGATTTAGACCCTGAAGCCATTATGTTGTTTTCCAAGTGACCTCTCCAGGGATGATCTGGGATCAGCTCTTGTGATAAGGGAGCCATCCCTGCAGACAGATGAATACAAAACAGCCTGGCAGGTGTGAGAGCTCCAGGCTGGGATGCAGGGGACACAGGCAACCGGAAGTCCGAGGCCAGCCCATCCTGCTCAGGGTGGTCTCAGCAGGCCTCTATGACATTTCTGTTTCCCTGTGAAACAGGAGCTGATGATGTGCTGCAAATGGAAATGATGTTTCTAAATACCGTGTTTCCCCTAAAATAAGACCTAGCCAGACAATCAGCTCTGATGCATCTTTTGGAGCAAAAATTAGTATCAGACCCAGTCTTATTTTACTATCCGGGTATAATTAATATAATATAATAAATATAATATAATATAATGTAATATAATATAATACTGGGTCTTATATTAATTTTTGCTCCAAAAGACACATTAGAGCCGATTGCTAGGTCTTATTTTCGGGGAAACAGTAGGAGTGCACAACCTCAGAATGAGAACTGTAAGATTTTAGCAGCATTTGTTTGAACCATCTCTTGGCTGGGACACGATAGGGCAGATGGCACCCCGCAGTCACTCTGCAGCCTGAGCTTCATCCTGCCACACCCCATGAAAAGCCACTTGAGGGCTCAGAGTGTCCATTGGAGGAGGAGACAGGTATAGAAATTGGTCATAACTCCCATTTTACAGAAGAGAAAATTGAGGCTCAGGTAAGTTAAGTTCCCTGACTGAAGTCACATGGAGAATTTAGGGGACCCAACTCAAAACTCGAAAGTGTTCCTATTTATTCCAAATAAGCCCCCAGCAAAATTGCTCACCATCCAACTTTCTGCACTTGGGAAGTAACCTCCAACACCATCTGCTAAGCACATCATATCTCTTACAAAGTTTCCTCCTTCAACTAATGTTAGACCCAGTGTGTAAGCGCCTTACAGAGCCTGTAAAATCAGTATTGGTTTATTAATAGGAAATGGACAAGCCCTTTTATGTCCCATGATGGCTGACAGCATAAAAACCTTATTCTCCAGGCAGAAGCTGCAGCAGAACGAATAGGGGCCCCTATTCTTCTCTCTCTACTTTGCAAACCAGGTCAGGGCAGCACAGAAGGTTCTGGCTCACCCACTCCTTGCTCTTGAAAAGGGAGGCAGTAACATGCCTGGGCCCCTCTCAGTTTCTTCATCTGTAAGGTGGGGATGATGATGATGATGGCACCCCCACCGCTGGGTGGCTGGTGTGCGGTTCCATGAGATAATCCACGCAGAATTCTTACGTGAGTGCCTGGAACCCAGCGAGGGCTCAACAAATGGTCGCTGATACAACTAAGCCAGGAGGTGGCTGCTAGGGGTTGGGGTGAATGGCTGCTCTGAAAGCAAGGACTCGGCTCTCCTGGAATGGGGTCTGGCATGGGTAGGGGAGGGTGACAGTGGGGTGGGTGACAGTGGGGAGGGCCTGGTCCCTCTCAGAGCTGCCAGTGGGCCCCCTGAAGAGCCATGTGCTCGGAGCACACGGAGACTCTCGAGGAGTTGGCTGGTGTCATGGGATATACAGGCTCGGGTAGCACACACATCACGTGTCCCTCTGTATTTTTAGCTGTTAATTGGAGTGATTCTTTTCAGCCTGTTCAATCAGGTGCCTGACATCCAGGCAGGGCCCTGGGCTCCTGACTCCTGAGTCAGGCCAGATGGTGGCTCCAGGTCCTGCTGTCAGGCTTTCAGACTGCGTCCTGAGCCCTGCCGTTTCCAGGATCCCTCTGGCCTTGGGGGTGCCCCCAAGGTAGTGTCAGGAAGGCTACAGGCATGAGCGGAACCCCGGGGGCCTGGCCTGGAATCAAGCTGCACTACCATTGCCTGATCCCTGAGTCTAAGGCCTCTTGTTCTTTGTGATCTGGTCCTATCCCAGCCTCCTTGGGTCAGGAAGAAAGAAGGAAGCAGGAGCTCACAGTGCTTACACCTGTTGGCTGTGGGCTACATTCCCTCTGTACATGTCCTCACTCCTCAAACTCAGGTTACAGATGACCAGATGCTAAACAATCTGCATTTCTAAATATAAAGGGTGTAGGCCCAATTGAGAACCATGGGTGTGGGAGCTGAAGACCTGGCTGCCAGTTCCCATTCTGCCTCTTGCTGTTTGGGTGACCTTGGACACAAATTCACTTCTCTCTGACCCTCAATTAGCTCTTAAACTCTGCCAGTAACTATTCCAAGTGCTTTGCATACACAATAACCCTATGCAGTAGGAAATGTTATTATCCTTATTTTACAAATGAGAAAGCTGAGGCACAGAGAGGTTAAGTAACTTGCCCCAAATCACACAGCTAGTAAGAGGCAGAGAACCTGGGTGCTCTGCAATTTACTGTGTGACCTTGGACAACTTACTTAACATCTCTGAGCCTTGATTGCCTCATCAGTGAAATAAGGCTGACCATGCCTAATTCATAAAACTGTTGAGAGAATTAGATGAAATCAGGCCTATAAAATGTGTAATGCAGTGGTTGGCACCCAGTAACGGCTGTTGGTGGTGGCTGTTATATGTAGTAATGGTATGGGGGCAGTTGTGGGTCTGCTGGCTCTGGGTGTTGTGTATTTCCATGTATATGGCATTCATGGGTCCATTTCTGTCTAATTTAACCAAAGCAGAGTGAGGTTCTGGCTTCGTCTACAGCCCCCGCTGGCCTGTCAGGGCCCAGAGACTTGGCAAGCCGCTGGGGAAGCCACACGTGCGTGTGCAAGGTCTGGGCAAAGGGAAGGGGGTCTACCTGGAAGGTCCGCCTTTTTATGACTGGGGGTGGAGCCAGTCGCACTGAATTGAGGAGAGGCAGCAGCTGAGGAGAAAGATGAGTTGGAAGGCCAGAGGGCAAAGGCCAAAGATCGCAGGTGTTCAGGAGGATGCCGAAAAGTCGCCAGGAAGGCAGGGTGGCCAAGAGGGAGCGGAGGAGAGGAAGAGAGAAGAGAGATTAGCGAGCGTGAGGCACAGGGAGGGGAGGTGGGGACGGGGCACTCTTGCAGCTTGTGGGGTGCAGTGCTGAGCTTGCCCTTGGATGGTACGCCATCCCCGGAAGGAGGAGTGGCCCTTCCAGGGTTGGCCAGCAGCACCCCCTGACTGGGAGCCTGGCCCTCCTTGGCTGGACCTGCTCTCCGTGGCTGTGCTGGGCTGAAGAGGCCGCCTGACACATGGCGCAGCATCGCACCGCCGGCCACGCCCACCCCTGATTGTGGACAGAGGCCGCTGAGCTGGGGCAGCCGACTCGGCGGCTTTGGCTACGTAGGGAGCCACAGGACCAGCTAAATTGGTACTTGAAACCAGGCTGGTGTGTGGAGACCTCTGGTTTCTTTTTTTGGTTGAATGAGAAAGGCTGGTGTCAGCGAATCCCGGGAGGTGGTCAAGGGCAGTGCCAAGCCGGCGCCCCCGGGCTGAGCCGGCGGAGGGTGTGGCCAATGTGGGCACAAGCTAAGTGCTAGTGAGGGCTCACCCTGGGGCTGGGGGGCTTGGCAAACAGAGGCTGGGCCAAGAAGTCTCTGACATGTCCAACGACTTGTTGGGTGGAAGCAACTTACAATCACATTGTCAAATGTGATTTTCATGTCTGGAAATTCTTGCTGCTTCCAGACTCTCTCTACCCATGGAAGCTGAGCACCCCATCGCTTTAGGAAGCAGTTAGAATCCATGCGAAAACAAAGATGGCAGATAATCAACCGCTTATTTTTGAAAGTATTTTAACTCACATGAGCCCCTTGGGGTGAGTGTTAAGAACCAGGGGCCACCTGGGCTGAGAATGTGCCCAGCTGGGGACTCCAGGGGCCCAATCATAGCCCTTCCAGGTCGTTGTCACCTTCATGGGGAGCCACTGCACCGAGAGCCCCACTCCCTCCCACTAGAGGCCTGAGAACATGCAATGTTGGGCTCTGTGTCCAGGGTGCCTCTCAGCAGAGCAGGGCCAGGAGACCCTCCACAACCTACAAACCTTCAGGGTAATTATCTGGTTGGAGCGCAGAGCTGCTAGAGTGCTGCTTAGATATTCCTGGTGTGGGAGGGGAATGGAAGTGGCAGAGATAGGGCAACAGGGAGAGTGAATGTCAGAGCCCACAGACACCAGCTCCCCTGCTCCCCGTCCCAGGGGCTCCATTCCCCCCTCCCCCTCTTGGGGGTGCTTCACGCTGGAGCAGAGGCAGGGACCAGGCTGTATCGCTTGGTATCTTGTGGACCCGGAGGAATGCCACCCCAGCACGACCGCAGACCCCTCAGAAAGCCAACAGACCACTTGCCCTAGGAGCCCCCTGCTTTCCTACTCACTTCCAAATAAACAGAGGGTGCCAGCTGCCTTGCCCTGCCGACCAGCTGGGTCCCCAAATATGCTCTCACCCCTGCCTGACTTGTCCCCCACCCTGCCATGGGCATAAAGCCATGTTTTGCTGCACCCTGTGGCCAAGGTGCTTCTGGAGCCTTCTAACCCTGCCCTCTCCCTCTTCTCGTGTTGGGCTGAGGGGCCGAAGGCCCCCCCTCCCACCAGCCTCATGCATTCACTCAGGACCGAGGACACTGCCAAAGCATCTGCAATTGTGTTGTCTTTTGTGCTGGGGCATGCTGTCTGTCTTTCGGGCAGCATAACAATCCTGTGAGGCCATCGTTTCAAATAAACACAGCTGACCTTCTATTATTGTATCAGGATCAGGCTGGCCGGAACACCAGGGCCCCTGCATCTTTGGAGCACATGCCACTGACAGGCTGGCTGGGTCTACACTGCTGCCGGCCTGTGCCCCTGTCTAGGCCCAGTCTAGCCTGGGTCTCAACCCCCTCCAGTTACTCATGTTCAAGGCTCCCCGAGTCCTCACCCTGGCCCAGGAACCCAGGGGTCAGAGTTGGATTGGCTGAACCCTGCTAGCAAGACCCTTCTGGTGGCCTTCCGCAACTCAGTGGACTCTAAGCCTGGCTTGTGTTTAATCTCCCTACCTGGCAGGGGTGGGTGGACAGCGAGCCACACTGTGTGTGTTTTTGGGTAAAATGAGGCCCATGACAAGGGACGGACCCCTAATGATGCCGGCCCTCCCTACTCCTCATGCCCAGGTCTAAGAGGGGGAAGGCCGATCCACAAAACGGGGTATTTTCCTGGTCCCGCCTCAGGGGTCTCTCACTGCAGGAAGCAGTGCACACCTTTGCCCTCCCTGTGCCAAGAATGGCTCTGCTGTTGGCAGATCGTTTACAGGTTCTTAATAGGATGACTACAGTTTTTGGGCTCTGTCCTCTGGGGTAGAGCCAGGAAAGGAGGGAGCTGGTGGGGGTTGGGAGGACCGGGAGGCCATCCCAGCCCTGAAATCCCCCACCCTGTTTGGAAAGAGTGTCCTCTTCTTCAAGAGGCAAAGCAGAGATTTTACCCTTGAATTGATATAGTCCGTCCCCAATTATGTCCCACCATTGAGGTTGGGCCATCTGGTCATCTGAAACAATGACTAACCCAAAAGTCCCTCTGATGCAGCCAGGGAAGGCAGCCAGACATGCACCCACAGTCTCTCTCTCTCTCTCTCTCTCTCTCTCTCTCTCTCTCTCTCTCTCACACACACACACACACACACACACACACACACACACACACACACACCACACGGCCTTATAGAGAAGGTGAGGTACAACCGGCACACAGACTTCCAGATACACGCCTGCTGGGAGACTCCCAGCCCAGCCAGCACAGGGCAGATATGAGAAGACACGCATGGGGGCAGAGGGTGAAGGGGAACATGAGCGCTAGAGACCGGCTCTGCACAAACACACAGACCGACCCCCAGGCACACTCCTGGGCTGGGCAAACACACCGCCACCCCACGGCCCCTGCTCTGGCTGCTGAGCACAGAGGAGACTGTATGCTCCTGTTCCCAAGCTCTGTAGGTGCCCCCTACAGGGAGATGAGGCTGAACTGGGGGGCTGCGCCCAGGATGGATCCGTTTTAGGGGTTCACTTACCCGGTGTGGGTATTCTCCACACTGACCCTGGGAGAGAGGGAAGGAGAAGGTGTGAGGCAGAGAAGGCTGTTGGTGGGCGGGGCCTCAGGGATACACTCGGGGCTTGTGGACACACCGCACACACTCATTACCCACCAGCCCTGCTCTGGTACTGGACGGAGCATCCGAGGCAGGAGAACGAACTCCCTCCCTCACCCCTGGCTGGCAGCAGGGGAGAAGCCCCAGGGCCTGTGTGCAAGGGGCCCCATGGAGCCTGGGGCAGGACTGCCGCCCTGTCCCACGTGCCATGACTGCACTGTCAGGAGTTACGCTCCATGCCTGGCTGGAGGCATCTTCCAGAAAGGATGACCCTCTGGGTGGTCCACCCAACGGCCCTGAACAGGAAGCCTGGGTGGGAACAGCAGACAGCGAGGCAGGTTGTGGGTAACAGGGTCCTCGGAGACACCTCTGAGCTGGGGGTGCAGGTCCCTGTATTACCCGCCCAGGGGCAAGCCCCGCTGTCTCCATCAGATATTCAAGGAGATGGAGTGGGGGTCAGGCCTGTGGTTTACACACTGACACCTCAAAATCCTAGAGGCTCATGGAAAGCGGTGGGGGTGGCAGGCGGGAGGGGCTGAGAAAGAGGCTGAGGAGGGTGAGGCTCCAGGCCGTCCAGCCGCCCACCCCCCTCCCCAAGAACAGAAAACGACACAGAGCAGCTTCCCTTTTCTCTCTCATATACCTCGGTGCCATGGTGGACGCCCTGATTCTGCTGATAAGAAGTAAAGTTTGAAAATAACTACTTTGGACCCCTTTCTACCTATTGGGGGGGGGGGGGGCTGTTTCCTGAGATGAAAATTCTAGAAAACCTCCATCCGGCTTACCTTTTCTCCTTTTTGTCCTGGAGGTCCCTACAAAGAGATGGAAATGAGAGAGTTAGAAACTGACGCTGAGGACACAGCAGCCCGAAGCCTCTTCGCTGGGGAACATTGGGACGAGGTACCAACCGGCTGTCCTCGGGGACCCATCAGGCCCTGTGGGAGGAAACACACACAGGTCAGTGGGTGCACAGAAAGCAGGCGGGTCAGACAGGCAGCCCTAGGTGGGGCTTGTGCTAGAATCTGGGCTTCCAGGCGTTTTTCGAAATGCCCAGGGTCCCACAGGTTGTGCTCCGCCACCCATGTCTGCATCTGAGACATTCCAGGGGGTATGGCCTATATACCATGTCTCAGCTTCATCCATCAGTGGGCGTGACTAGCTATGCCCTGCCCACCCTCCACGGCTGAGATGAAGAACAAATGCCATCCTTCATTCGTTCCTCCACCTGCATTTACAGCTCTGGCAGGGCTCTGCCACTGTGAATGGCCTGCCTCATCCCTATCTTCTCACAACTTTGGAGAAACTTTGGGCGAAAGAGAGGAAGCAGGAAGTTGGCGACTTAAGTCATGTCCTGGGCCCCTTGGAGGAATGTAAGAGACCTTGGGGTTTCTTTCCAGGAGGGCTTGTCAAGTTTGCCGGGTTGAGAAAGGAGCCCGGGTTCAGGGTGGACCTGTGTTGGCTGAGGAGGACACAGTGTCCAGCTGGCTCTCTCAGGCGCCTGAGCTGAGGCTGCTGTTGAAGGGAAGAGGGGAGGACACGCGCCTCCATTTTGAGGACCCACTGTGAGGCAGGCTTTCAGAGGTGTTGAGCTCACACCCGCACTCGCCCAGGAGATGGGCGCTCCATCTCCTATACGATGTGAGGAGACGAGGCTCAGCAAGGGGTGGCACTGGGACGTGAGCCCAGCTTTGTCTGGCCATGAGGGCCCAGCTGTTTCCACTCTGCCTCACGCTGATCTGGGCTGGACCTTGGGGGGCAGGGCTGCTAGAAGACATGGCTACAGCCACAGGCAGTGCCCCAGTCTCTGGGGACTGAGGTCCCTTCCAGCTACCACGCTGAGGGCCTGTGAGGCCCACCTGCTGGACCAGTCTCTTTGGAGCTTGAAGAACCCAGGATACCCAGGGATATACCCTTCTGGGTGGGAGAAGAGCCTTCTCTAGCCCCCAACTGTCCAACTGGACTAACCACCAAACTGGAAAAGTCCCAGGAGTTACACGGGAGGGGACAAGTGGCCTTTGGGACAGTCCATGTGGTACCCAGCCCTTGTGCCGACCAAGTGTTTAGTATCAAGTTCAGCAGAATACGATGCATCTGGCAGGTGACCAGGCCTCCCTCTCTCCAGAGAGAGAAAGGAGCTGGATGAGAGAGGGAGGCCCGGGGGTGAAGAAGGAAACAAAGGTTCAGGCCTGCACAGACAGAGCTGTGAGTCCAGGCGTCCCAAACGGTGGCCCGGGGGACAATCATGGTCCCCAGCGGCATTTGGTTGACCCTGCATAGTTTATTCCAGTTAATTGACAACATTTAAAAGTGAAGAGAGCGCACAAAAACCTGGATTTCAAGTTTCTCTTAAATATTTCAAGGTTCAACAACACATGGCATCAATTAGCTCTCGCTGAATAGCAGCTGCCTCTCGGAGGCAGGTCATGGGTGACATGCTGGCTAAGGCACTCGTCGTACTTCCTGTGTGCCAGGCAATGTTCTAAGCCCTTGGTGTCAACCCCCCCCCCCCTTTAGGACAGCCTGTGAGTGGTAAGATAAGTAGTGAATTCAGAGTCCCGACTCTTCTTAGCACTTGTGGGACTCCAATCCGGGCTACACCTTACATCAGGTTCTCAGGGCTACTGTGAGGTATGAGCGGCAAAGGTGACCCTTTTGACAGGTGAGGACACAGGTTAAGCTCATGAGGATGAGCCCCAGCCCCCCATGTTGGACACTTAGCAGAGGGAAAACTATTTGGGGAGAGAGGTGAGGAGGAGATGGACAGGTGATAACCAGGCCAAGATAATTAGACCAGAGAGTGTGTTGAATTAATAGCTTGGGGTTCTCGTGCCAAACCGAACAGGAGCCTAAAGGGCTCTGTGGCCTGTCGGAGTTTGATGGATGACTATCCAGCAGACAGGGCATCTATCACACTGATGGCGGCTAATGGGAGATGGGACCGCCCCACGATTCCCACCTGAGTTAGCTCTGACCCCTGAACAGACAGGGAGGCCTCCTGGGTAGTCAAATGGAGTGGGCAGAGATGGCAGGAACAGGAGCCCCAAAGAAGGGTTCCTTTCCTTCAAGACAAAGAGCCCTGGCAGCAGATAGAAGATGTGGTGAAGGGGTAAGATCTCACCACGTGGGTCTTAATCCCTGCTCTGATATTTACGGGCTGTGTAGCCTCAAGCAATATACTTAATCTCTCTGTGCCTCTATCTCCCCTCTTGTAGAGTGGGAATAATAAGTCATTATGAGGATTACAGATCCGGGCTAGTTGGTGACCATTGTTATTACTTCTGGATGCCCAGACTATCTGGTAGCATCAGGACACAGGAAGGGGGCGGAGGGGGTAAGCACCCCAAACTTGGGGTATCCAAGTGCCTTACGCCTCTACTGCAATGGCAGCATGGGAGTTTATTCCTGCCTGGGTCTCCATTACTTCATCCATTTGCACAGCACACGTAGGAACAGGGTAGTGGAAACAAGAAATGCTTTTGCAGTGGAGGTGGCTGGGATGGAGAGGAAAGCTGGCCGGGGGACCTGGATTCCAACGCCAGCTCTACCATCTACTGCCTCCAGTGCCTCACTGCCCTTCTTCCAGTTCTGTGGATATTTAAAGATCTTTCCTGCCCCAGGGCCTTTGCACATGCTATTCTCACATGTCCAGAGGCTCCTTTCCATTCCCTTTTACCTTAGTTCAATACTCATTCCTCAGGCCCCAGTTCAAATCTCTTTCTCAGCAACACCTCTCTGACCCTCAGTGTGGGTGACTGTAACACCAACGTTTCTCAGGGTAACAGTTCCTGCCTTTTCGTAGCACTGATTGCAAAGGCAATTCGGTGATTGTTGATGATTATTTAAAGGTGTGTCTCCCCCTCTACACGGTGAGCTCCAGGATGGCAAGGACAGAGCCTCCCTTACCTCTGTATCCCTAGCACCTGGCACAGTGCCCAGCATAGTGCAGATACTGAATAAAAATGTGTTAAAGGAAGGAAGGAGACAAGGAAATAAGGAGAGAGAAAGGAAATAAAATGCGGAGGGATGGCATCGAGAACTGATTTGGATCTTGTTTTGGACGCTCCCTCACAGTGTGACTTCGGGCAAATTAGCCTCTCATAGCTTCCCTTTCCACAGCTGTCAAAGGGGCCACTGACAGGACCCAGAGCCCAGGGTGCTGTGAGGACGAAGTGAGATGATATATGTGCAGCCCTTAGTCCCAGGCCCACCAAACGGAAAGCCCTCACTAAATGTTAGTTGAGTCTGAATCAAGCAGACAGGCTGAGGTCCAGAGGGAGCTGAGTTGCCAAGGTTCCCATGGCAAGTCGGGGGGAGCTGGGGCTAGAGCCCAGGCCTCGCAGCCAACACTCCTCCGTCTCCTTTTCCACCCACAAGGTTATCTGCCTCCCTCAGTGGGCAGGGCTCTGGCCTCGGGCGTCCTGGCAATGCCCCACTTGTGGAGAGCGGCCTCACACAGCACTTGGAACAAGGCCCGAGCCCAGAGCCTGGCTGGACGGGGAGACCAGGAGCCTACCCTGGGGCTCTCACACCTGGCCCAAATCCCAGGCCTGTCCACAGGAGGTGGCTCCTCACAGTGGAGCTGGGACACGGGGAGACAGGACAGCACTCCAGCCAGAGCTGGCCCATCCACTCTTAATGGCCCATCATTCCCACTGAGAACGGGCCCCTACCTTGGAGTGGATGGCCCCTGACAAGGACAGGCCTTTCTCTTCTGGAAGGAGTGGCCTGGGGGAGACTGCCGAGAGAGGAAATTCCTTTCAAAGGCTCTGCAGAGGTGGAAGGGGCCAGGAGGAAGGTGGGGGCCACGGTGTGCTTTTGCCAGGATGCTCTGGGCTCCAGGAGTCCTGGGGCAGCCCAGAGTAAGGCTGGCAGGAGGAAAGCAGACCACAGAGGAAGTATAGGGTGGGTGGGCTCCCTAGCCCCCCCCCCATGTGCACACTGAATATAAGCTCAGACCCAAGGGAATGCTAGCCTCTAACTCTGTGGGACACTGGCCAAGCGTGGAGTCTCCCTGGACCTCCCTTTCCGCATTTCTCATATGGAGAAGCCCCCTGCCAGCCTCACCTCCCTGAGTGGATGTGAGGACTGAGGGGGATGGGTTGTATATAGCTGCAGACAGCCACTCCCGCTGTCCCGGTTGGCCCCCTTTGCCAGGCAGTGCATGGCTGTGGCCCATGGGGGCCAGGCCAGTCCCTCACCACTCAGAAGGAAGACAGGAAAGCTGGTGTCTTACCATCTCCCCTTTTGGTCCGGGGTGGCCCTGGAGGGAGAAGAGCATGAGTGTCAGACACACTGTTTGCAACCCAGAAGCCCCATCAGCCTGCCACAGGTGGCTCCTCCCTCCATTGCCGGCCTGTGAGATGAATGGACACGACCGCCCCCGCTGTGCTTAGCTCTGGCCTACAGGGGTGGAGTGACCAGATGAGGGCCGGGCCCCTCATCTGAGAGGATGCCAGCTGCTCAGAGGAGAGAAGAGTGGGTGGAGCTTGGCACCCACTGCCTTCACTTGTGGGGGGCATCTCTGAGGGCATTGGAAGGTCGAAGTCTCCCCCAGCTCACTCCTTTCTAAGAGTGGGGAGAGGTCTCCTTTCCTCCATGAACATTTATCTCTGGGGACAAGTCAAAAGGATTGAAATAAGTAAAGGAAGGACAGGGAAGCAGCCTCCATGTGAACTTGGACATGTGTGCGGATGAGAGACCCTGGGAGAACGGGAGACACAGAAGGTGCCCTGGGAGCAAGGGCATGAGCGACTGACCAGACTTCTCTGAGAATTCACTGTTGAGCCCTCCACCCCCCTTCTTGACCTGCTGCCTCTTTGCCTCACTCCCTACCCAGCTCCCTTCCAACAGGACCCGGCATCACCAAACTCTAGGCATGGCTCTTGCTCCTGAAGCTGAGAGCCCAGCTTGGCGGCTGTGGGGAGGCCCCCGGGGGTCAGGGGCCGTTCATTCCAATGGCCCCTCCTCCCCTTCGCACTGGCAGCCCCTTTCTGCGCCAGGACCGTTCATTCTATCTGAAGCTTCTTCCAGGGAGTTGGGGCCTTGCAGAAGGACTAAGAGAGGTCCAGGTTAGTGACCTGGACCGAGTGAAGGGAGAGGAACCCACAGCCCGAGAGGGTCTACTCACCAGTTTGCCGTCTAGCCCAATGGGACCCTGAAAGCAGAAAGAGGACAGATGTAAAGACCGAACCTCCCAGGTCCCTGCTGAAGAGGCAGCCTGGGGCAGTGGGTAAGGTTCCAACAGTTAGGGTTCACGTCTCTGCTTGACTACTTACTGGTCATGTGACCATGGGTGAGCCTAAGCCTCAGTTTCCAATCCTAAGATGCGGATGGGAACAATAGACCTCCTACAGAGGGTCCTTGTGAGTGAGTGAGGTGCCGTCTGCCGGGTGCAGTGCCAGGTGCCCTGAACAAGGACCTGGTGGCGGCTGTCAACATCATTATCCAGACCTCTGCCTCACCCTGGGTGGAGAGTGGACGACGGGTTCCTAGACAGGCAGGGCTGGCCAGCACTGAGGCCTGTGGGAATGAGAGCTAGCTGCTCCCGTGACCCTCTTAGAACCTGCTTGGGCCCCTGAGGCAGGGATCAAAGGACATCCAGCCACCTCATGCCTCCTCCAGGAGGATTTCCTGTCAAAGCCAGGTTGGAGGTTGTGTTCCCTCATCTGTTCCATATTCCGGTGTTCCGCTGGGGTGTACCAGCCTGTCCCGGTCCTGCGCCCCTTTATTTCATATTAATTTCCCTGTCCCCCTTGCACTATGAACCAAGGGCTGAGCTTCTCTCCTCCATTGCGCTCCATGAAAGCCTGCGGGAGAGGGTCCTTACTGACCAGGGTTTGGAAGAGCAAGAGCAGCTTCAGGGCTGGCCCCGCATCAAGTTTAACCCAGCCAGGCCCTGGCGGGGAAGGGGGACACAGCTAAGCTCAGCCCTCCCCACTTACCGGAAATCCAGGAAAACCTCGAGTGCCCGGCTGACCCTGAAAAGAATGGAGAGGAGTGAGGATGCTGAGGAGGAGATGAAACCAATCTTTGTTCCCTGGTTCACCTTTGCTCACAGAGGGGCCGTGGTCTCCCACTCCTCTGTGATTATCTGGGGGAGACATGTACCACGGTGAACTGGCTCGCAGGGAGGATAAAGACGGAAGTGGGACACCATAGGATATCTCTTCCAGGGGCTGGGGGTGGGAAGGGAAAAGGAGGCGGCCAGCATCCTTTGGGTCTTCCTGGGAAGTCACCCCCCCCCACCTACCCACCCGAGAACACCTCACTGCTATGGACACTCTGAACCTCAGCACGTAAACAGGTTATGGAGAGGATGGCGGGGACTCAGCCCGCATTACACTAAACGCCTGAACTGCAGGCTGCTGAGTCCCTTTTATTTACACAGTCACTGCTCCTGGCCACTTCTCTGCCGCTTGCTTGGATATCGAGGGGTACTAAAACTTGATGTGTGTTTTCAGGCCAGAATAGGATGTGTGCTCAGGATGTGTGTTTTCGGAACAGGCCAGAACAGGTCAGCTTTCTCACGTTCCTCTCACTCTGGCCAGCAGGCCTCTCCGAGTTGGGCAATCTCTGGATCCCCTCATCTTTGCAGGACGCACATCAATTCATGACCATTTTCCTGGCGGAGTGGGGGGCCACACAGATAGGTATTCGGGTTGGAGGCTAGAAGTAGGTTCACTGGTCACAGCCCAGTGGCTTAGGACAGAATCGGGACAGAAGAGATGTGTAGACGTTAGAAGCAGCATGAAGCTGAGCAGATCCAGGGCAGGGAAAGCTGAGCAGGAGTTCAAGGGTAACGGAGAGCTAAGAAACATGACTCTTGCCACTCTCCTTCTCAAGAACCAGCAAGGGCTCTCTTCTGCTCAGACATTATTCAGGATCTTCCTCAATGTCACCAGATCCACCATTTTAGGTCCTTTCCTGCCTCATCTTCCCACCTACTCTTTGCTCAGGCACAATGACTCACCTGCCTTTCCCCAGACACATATCTTTCAGCTCTCACTGTTTAGCTCTCTTCTTGGAAGTCCCTCCCTTGACTGAAATGGCCACAATCTTTTCCAGAGCTTGGGCTTTTGAGTCTGGCAGCCTCCACCGATGATGGCTGTGTGACTCTGAGCAAGTTGTCTAACCTCTCTGTGTCTCCGTTACCTCATCTAGGGGAGGAGGGTAACAGTATAACCTCATAGGGTCATTGAATTATGTTCAATTATGTTTGTGAAGCCTTTTGAAATGGTAGCTGCCATCGTCGGATGTTTGTTGGGTTGAACTGAACCTAAGAGTGCTGAATAAAACAAGGCTGCTTTCAAGCCCGATACGCCTAGGATCCATGGAGGTTTGTCCTTGCCAAGCAGTAGTTTCCGAAGCAGACGCTATCCAGAGGAAGATTTCTCGGGATCCATCTGCTGTGAACCTGAAACGTCTGCAGGCTGCTTGGGTCCTCCTTGAAGCTGTGGACACGAGTGTCCCCAGGCTACTGCTCAGGGGTCGTGGCCAGGTGGGACGGGGACCCTGCCATCAGAGTAGGCGCACCCGTCAGGCAGGGAGCGAGCTGGAGAATGCTGCAGGCTCAGGATGGGCTGTGGCAGGTATCCGAAAGGGCAAGAGGGAGGAGATGCCACTCATATCAGCAGGGCCCTGGGTTTCTCTCCTCTCTAGGATAAGTGATGCTAAGAATAGCACCAAGGAGAAAACCCGGAAACCGTGCAATGTAACCTCTGAAACTTCCCAGTGTAAACTTTTGACTCTGAACGCTGAGAGGCCTGAAGGAAAGGTCAGGAGGAGAGGATTCCAAGAAGCATCTTTAGGTCCCACTCCGGCTGATGTTTACGTGGTGGGGATAATCACAGGCTTTGCTAATTACAGAGCCCGCCCTTAAGCAGGATGCATCTCTCCAAGCCAGAGCCAAATCCAGGGCTCACCAAAGCTTTTTCAGGGATGTCGGGAAGAATGTTGTCATTGACCAAATGGAAACTGGGACCCTACTTCCTGAAGAGGTTGGGGCTGGGTAGGCACTTGGAGAGACTTGGAACTGGATTTTAATTTACATCTCTCCAATTTTATGCTGAGGTTGGACATCTCTTCCGATGTTTACTGCTGGTCCTATTTATTTGTGAATGGCCTGTTTGTGTTCTTCACCAACATTTTATACGAAGCTGTTTTGCTTTTTCTTATTGATTTGAGCAAAGTTCTTCGTCAAGCCAGTAACCCTTTGATAATCGTATGCGTTGCAAATATCTTTCCAATTTGGCATTTGTCTTTTTTATAACATATTTTTTGCCATATGGATGTTTTACATGTATGTTGACAAACTCATCAATCTTTTCCTGTGGCTTCTGGGTTTTAGGTCGTGTTTTGAAGGGCTGTCCCCAGTTGAAAATTATTAAATGTTTGCTCATGCTTTGTCCTTGTATTTTAGGTTTTTATGTATTACATCTAAATATTTTCATTTGAAATTTATTCTGCTATAACAAGTGATGGAGAGATGCAGCTTTTTTTAAGCCATTTTTTTGGTTTCGTTTAACCTTTTTCTAAATGGTGTTGTCAATTGTCCCCGCACCATTTCCTGAACAACCTATTTTTCTCTTTCTATTGTAAAATGAAGCCTTTATCATGGACCAATTTCCTAGGTGCATTTAGCTTTATTTCTGGCCTCCCCATTCTATGTGTTGTTGTGATTGCTCTGTTTACAGGATACATTTTGATATCTAGTAGAACAACTAGCCCCTCCTCACCATCCCCCTTAATCTTTTTTGCAGAATTTTCCCGACATCCTCACAAGAGTATTTTTTCCAAATGAAATTGAATATTATTTTGTTGACCTCCCAACCCCATAAAAAATTCACTAGGATTAGGGTCATAATAAAACTATGGATTATAGATTTGTTGATTAATTTATAGATTTATATATCCTTCTAAACAAGAGCAAGGGAAATAAGCTTTACATTGCTCTCTGAGATCTCTTCCCTTCACTCAAGGCCAGGGTGGAGAGGGAGCCAAGTGGATCCCCCGAGAGGACACTCTTCCCTACCTTCCTCCTACCTGCAACTTGCGAGGCAAAGCAACATGAACCCAGAAGGTTCTGGTTAGGAATAGCCTCCTAGGAACTCTCCCTTCCCTCCTGTCTGACCCCTGAGCGAGGCTCACTGTACCCCACCCAGAGCCCCCTCATTCTACCTCCTCTCCAAGTCAGTGCTGATTAGCTTTCAAACAAGACTCGGTGCTGGTGTTTAATCACTGGTGGCGGGGGTGGGGTGGGGGGGTGAGCAGACTCCTGCTTTGTATAGCATTTGCCAATTTCTGTGGTGTAAATACTCCCACCATGGCCTATTTCAAGCTCCCACCGTGATGCCACTGAACACAGAATTGGGAATGGTATGCAGGACACGCTCTTGTGAGCGGGTGTGAGCCAGCTAATACACCAGGCTGTCTCACCTCACATGGAGGGCCACACAGCTCCCCTTGGATGGTACGAGGACATCTCCGATTCATCATGTTCAGATTAAACTCACCTCCGCTCCTCCCTCCAGGAAGGGCGACCCATCCGCTCCGTCACACAAGTCAGAAATGTAATGTCATCTTGAACTCCTGTTTCTCCTTCCATCCCCATTTTTGTCATCGCTAAATTCCATCAATTCCACCTCCAAAGTATCTCACCAGCCCAGCCCTCTTACCAGCCCCACTGACTGTGCTCCAGTCCAGGCCTTGAGTATAGCAGGCGCCTTCCAGCCAGGCCCGACCTGCAGGCCCTTCTCAACATGCTCCGTGCTGGAGCAGGGAGGATCAGATCTTTTTAAACTGCAAATCTGATTATGTCCATTGTCAGCTGAACACAACCCCAGGGCTCTTCACTGCCCTCAGGAAAAAGCCCCAACTCCTGAGAACATTGCATCTGGCTCCTTCACAAGCCGGCCCTTGCTCACCTCACCAGCCTCACCCTTGCTTTGCTCTTCGTTCTGGAAAGAACTTCCCTGTTTCTTCGGTAGTTTATAGGAACCCCTCCTGCCTTGGGGGCTTGGTGCTCCTCCCCAGCCTAGTACCCAGGTCACCTCTGCTCATCCTTGATCACTGTTTAATTATCCCTTCCTCCGGGAAGCCTTCCCGGCCTGTCCCTACCCCAAGTCGGGTCCTCCTCTGTGTCCCCACAGCTTCCTAACCGCCCCTGGCTGAGCACTGACTGTCTGGATTGTAATCACTATGGGATTGCTGGTTTCTGTGCCAAGGGGCAAGCTGGCAGCAGTCAGGTTTTCATCGCCTACCCAGTACCTAGCATGCAGTAGGTGCTTAACAAACATTAATGGAATAAATAAGCCAAGAAACACTCATCAGGTGTATGGCTATGGAGGGGGGCATCTCCCTGTGAATGAGGCGGCAAGTTCCGGTAGCTCCTTCTGGCCCCCGTGGAGAATCTGGAGGGCTCAGGGAGGGAGGGAGCTCCCTTAGAGAAGGGGGACATTTCCTAGCCTGCAGGTGACCTTGCCAGTTCCTGCTGAGCCAGCCAGTGTGTCGATGTCCCAGCCTCCTCCTCAGTTTAATGGAGTAACTGTTCCAGCATCTTGCTTCACTGGAATGTGAACCACCCTGCTCCAAAGTGCCCGGTGGCGCCCCCTTGCTTAGATCACTTATGAAGTTCGAAGAGGATTCAGGTGGCCCCTGGGGCAGCACGTATGCTGGGCCCTTCCTAGCCAAGTGGAAAGCCACACGTTCCCCAACATCCCTGGCCACAGAGGACTTGCCCACTTGACCTCTACCTTTTAATGACAAATGGTCTCTTGTCTTCCCTGGATCCCTGCTCTCACTGGCTCCATGTGGCTTCTGTGGAGGAGCTGAGGTGGTGTCTAGTGAAGACTTGGCAGGGGTGGCCTCAGCCATTTGGGTGATGGCGACCCACAGGCCAAAGCTGGAGGACATCAGGCTTGGTCAAGCCTCTTGGTGCCATAAAACCTCTCTTAGCACCACATGGCACCCACAGGGAGAACAATTTTTCTCCTTAAGGTAAATATCCTTTTCAAATAGAGCTTAAAACATGGAAGCGGGTGTTTGGGAAAGAGTGCCGGCTTTGGAATGAAGCTGACTTGGCCCAACCCAAGCTCCCGCTGTGTAACCACAGGTAGTTATGAAACTCAGTTTCCTTCTCTGTGAAATGGGCTGGCGCGGCCTGCCTCACAGCTTTGAGAAAGGACTAAAAGAGACTGGTGCATACACAAGCTTTCAGCACTGGACGTAGGGTGCCCAGGAGACAGAAGTCATTGCTGTTACTTGAATAGAAGGTGCTTTCACCATTGGAATCAAATCCAACGAGGAAGGTATGTTGCTGATTAGACTTATGACGTGGGGCGGGAAGCCAGGGCAGTGGAGGCAGACCACTGCCCGAGCACGTTCTCCAGAAGGGAGGCCTTTTCAACAACTTTTAGGTAGCCTATTGACGTGATGCTGCTGAAAAATGTGGCTAGAAGGGTTAGAGGACCCGTATGATTGACACAATGGAACCTCTGTGGTCAGACCATGAGGCAGCGATGGTGGCCTAAGGGTAGGACCTGTGTTCTATGTTACTCCCTATCCTAACAGACCCACCCCAGGCTTGGTCCTTGCCATCAGAACCTGGGGGTCTGTCCTTCACATTTCCCAGTCACCCCTCTGGCTCGGTACCACCTTCCTCAGGAACAATTGGGCCCAGGGCATCCACACTGTGGCTCCCCCAATACACAAAGAGACCTCCCGTCCCACAGGGGCTGTGGCCACGTGAGCCCAGAACCACAGATGGTTACCACGTGGCCTGGTGCTCTGCGGTAGCCGTGGGCTTCGGAGGCAGACCTGAGCCACACAGCCGGGCTGAGTGATCAAATCCCAGAGTGACGGCACTCTAGCGTATGACCTGGGCAAGTCTCTCAACCTCTCTGTGCCTCACTTACCTCATCTATAAAACAGAGGTGCTAAAAGTACCTACCTGTGGGTGGGGCTCTTGGCAGGATTAGGTGAGTTACTACGCGTAAAAATGTCAGGCTACTGCCTGCCACAGAGTAAGTGCCACGGGTCAGCCCTTAGCGTTGTCGTTGTGGTCTGAGCCCGAGGAAACCTTGCCAAGGCTGTGTCTACGTAGCCCAGGACCCTTCAAACCCTGCCTCCAGCCCAGGCCCCTAACATGCTTGCCCTGCTCTCTAGCGCCATCCTTCAGCTCCCCTCTCTGACCTTCCTTAGTTTCCAAGCAGTGCGACTGGCTCTACTTTTCAGCTCCCAGCTCTCACCACAGCCTCCCAGGCTGCTTAGCTCATCACAGCTCCCTCCCGTGGACGCAATTTGCTCTCTGACCCCTCCCCTCTCCCGCCTCCACTGGCTGTCTCCCTTGAAAGCAGGGGATGGGCAGGCCAGGCTTCACCCATCCACTGTGCCAGCCTCAGACGCCCAGAGGCTAGCCCTCTGCTCCCGCACTCTCTCACCATGCATGGCAGGTCAGGGAAAGTGCACAGCGCAGCGTGGAAACGGTGCCCTGCTGCTGTCGTGGAAGCCGTAGGTGCCCGGGCTCCTGTGTTCTAATCCTGACCCAGCCTCAATATGGTGGACCCTGGCCAAGCCCCTTCCTCTCTGTGGGCCTCAGTTTCCCTTTCTTAGAGGGCTGTGCTGGGCCACAGCTGAGGTCCTTTGCACCATGCCATTTGGTGGTTTTATTCAAGTTTTGCAGTTCAGGCGCTATGAGAAAAACAGCCCGTCCTCCTTCCCATAGTCACAGTATCTTCCTGCATCATCACCCACGTCCCACTTTTGGTCCCCAAGGAAGCATATCTGAATGGAATTCTCTCTGATTTTCCCAAGCCCCCGGCCGCTGGGTGGAGGCACTAAGACGCAGGACCCAGGCTGAGCACAGAAAGAGCCTTTAAGGCGAGTAGTGGGTCAGGCCCCTGCCAGGACCAGGAGTGGGTGTCAGGTCAGGGAATCTGGACTCCGGGTTTCTGCTCCACAGGCTTCCGGAAACAAGGCCTGTTCCCCGGAAAGCTGGAGCACAACCTCTGAGCAGGAGCAAGCACTGATTTCTTCTGCCTGTAAACCGCAGAACCACCTGCTGCAGTCCCGTGGCTAGTGGCTAGGCCCTGCAAACCCTCCCAGGAGCCTGCAATTTCAGCATATTTAGTCAGACCAGTCTCATTAACATCACAGCATCCCCAAGGCCTGGCCCGGACCACATCACACGGATGTCCGCCACCCAGAGCCACAGCCCAGACGAGTGCTGCCTCCATCCCAAGCCCTTTTCATTAACTCATCCAACCTGCCCACCCCCAAGAAAAGTAAAAACACTTACAGGGGGGCCGCGGGGACCGATGATGGACATCCCGGCATCTCCTGGGGCCCCCTACGGCAGAGAGAGAGAAGAGAGGGAGAGGAGCGAGGGGCAGGGGCAGGTGGTGACAGGGGTGGGAAAAGACAGGGCTGGCCGGTGGGGAAGGAGGAGCAGGTGAGGGTGGGGTGCCAGCCAGAGGTGGAAGGACAGAGGGGACCAGAGGATGTGGAGGAAGAGGAGGGATCAGAGGAGAAGAGATGCAGAGGGAATGAACGGAGCATCGGGAGGGATCAATCAAGGAAGCAGGAGGGATGAAGCAGGAAGAGACACAGCCAAAGCATGAGATGCGTGGACCAGGGAAAGAGGGCAGTAGGACCCCAGGCCGGAAGCGGGGAGAAGAGGATGCAGTGCAGCGATGGGCAAGAGGGCAGCACAGGGAGGGAGGGAAGGAGGGAGGGGGAGGGAGGGAACACAGCTCAGCCATTGCTGCTCAGGCCCCAGAGGCCTCTCCCCACGGCCCTGCTCGGGACACTCTCCAACCTGCCCCAGCCCCACTCAAGTTTCAAACCCCCTCATCTTCTTCCTCACCCTCAGCCCCAAACACCCATGGGGCTGCACACCCTGCCACTGGGGAACAGAGGCTTGCACCTGGGTAGAGTTGCTGAAAATAGTGAGTGGGGACAAGGGACGCACTTGCTGTGTGCGCCCAGCAGCCCTGAGCCTGAAGGCTGGAGCTGCCTGCAACTTCCTAGTCCTGGTTTCAGGGTGACACACAGAGGGGTGAAGTCTGGGCCAGAGTCTGGTGGGGGGGGGGCAACAGAAGGAGAATGGAGGGTGCATGGAACACAGATGGGGGTGAGAGGTGATGCTCTGACAGAAGGACCCCTGCTGGGAGGAAGGCAGGACGCTGCATCCCACATAAAACAGGGACTGGCACTCTCCTTGCCTCTGGCAAAGGTGACAGCCTAAGGCGTGGAATCAGAGCTCCAGGCCTCAGCAGGCAGGGTAAGCCACTCAGCCTGGGAAGCTGGGGCCTTAGCCCAGGAATCCCACGTCTCCTGCCTGAAGCTGTTAGGAAACAGGGCCGTCTCCTGCCTGAAGCTGTTAGGAAACAGAGCCGTGAGAGGCTGCGAGGGCACAGCAGGCACAGCTGGCACCTCTGCGGTGGCTGCATGCCCCAGGAGGAGGGCTGAGCTGGGGCCTCGGAAAGCACCCCCAAGAGTCCACGAAGTGGAAGCAGAGGCTGGGACGGAAGGGCAGAGGGGAAAGTGTGGACTCACCTTCTCGCCTGGTTGGCCCTTTACTCCCTGGGGCAGCCACATGCAACACGGGGCACAGGCGAGAGAGGGAGGGAGAGAAAAAAGAAAGGATGAGAGAGAGGCACACACACAAGAACCCATGTTAATGGCACAACGTCCAAACAAAAGAGATCGCTGTGAAACGAGAAACAAAACAAAACAGATGCTGACACATGACAGGTCCCGTGTCCAACAAGCACAGCGTGTGGACAGCTATTGCCTCACCCCTTGGTCTGTCCCGGGCCAGCCAGCCGTTCCAGATAACTGAGGGAAACAGTGCCAGGGGCCTTCCTTAAGAGGCCCTTTCTGTGCATGAGTGTGTGTGTGCATGTGTGTGTGTGTGTGTGTGTGTGTGAGAGAGAGAGAGAGAGAGAGAGAGAGAGAGAGAGAGAGAGAGAGAGAGAAAGAGAGAGAGAGAGAGAGAGAGAGAGAGAGAGAGAGAGAGAGAAAGAGAGAGAGACCCACCCGAGTCAAAAACTCTGTCTGAGCAGCCACGGCCCCAGCGGGCTGGTCATCTGAGGTGGGCATGAGTAGGAAGAGACCTTCCCAAGGGCTGTGTTGTGAGGTAGTTGGTGGAGTCTAATTGGTCTGAAGGTCCAACTGAGCACCAAGACAAAGCTTTACCAAGCTAGACACGCCAAGAGTTGTTAGCGCTGGCCAGGCAAGACAGTGGGAGAGGGGTTGGAGGAACATAGGAGGACAGACAGTAGGACACACACATCTGGGAGGATGGAGGATGGGGCTGAGATGCAGAGGAAACTGGGTATCATCAAGGGTGCCTGTAATCAGAGTGGCTAGTGGGTAGAGAACCCCAATCCACCCCAATCCATAGAAGCCAGTGGCGCCACCTCTGGTGGACTGCGGGAACAACGCAGGCATTTCACCTTAGGCATTTCACATCAACAGCCATCCTTATCAGGTGGTTCACGCCAGAACTCCTCCTGGGCAGCCAAATGGGTCCACTGTCACGTTTAAAATGGCGCAAGATTCACAAAAGCTCCAAAGTGGCTCGAAAATAGCTTTGTATGGAAGGAAATGGGGAAACCTCCTGTGGATTTCCCTCCTGCCCCTACCACTATGGGTCAGAACTAGGCTCAGATGGACACTCCTTGGGAGGAGATGTCCCCAGGGCAGGAGGGGCAGGCCTGAAGGGCAGCAGGAGGGACAGGCCTACAGGGGTTGCTGTGTATTTTGCTATCTTCCCTGCATCCTTGTATCTGCACTTGGTCGTCTCCTAAAGCTTACCTGTTAGGAGCAAAAATTTTGGAGTCTGATAGTCAGCTTGGGTACAAAATCCAACTCCACCCCAATCCTGGGTAGACTGAGTCTCAACATGCTCATCCATAAAATGGGATCTTGGAGGGCTATGGTGGAGAATGTGCCTGGCTCAGGTCCACCCACGGCAAGTCTCTGACAAAGGCTGGCTGAATGTTGTTTCCCAGCCCTACACAGGGAAGGACCCCGTGACAGCTTGGGGGACTCAGTATTCGGAGTCAGAGAGCTGAAGCAGACAGACAGGGCCAGGTAGCAATTCCACAGTGTGTGGTTTGCTAAGTGGTGGGAGAGATTCACGTGGAATGGCCCAGGGCTTCCAGCCTCCATGTCTTGACAGACAGCCTTTGGGTGGGTCCTGGGAAGCTCAAAGTTCTGTGACATGGAACACATATCCCAAATCTCTGCAATGTCCCAGGGCCTAGGCCTAGGCACTGTGGCTTCACTCTAAGGATCAGCCCCTCCTTACAGCTGTGATGCCAGCGTCGGGGAGGGAGAGTAGCATTGTCAGGGTCCAGAGCACAGGTCTGGGGTTAGGCTGCGGACATTAAAGTCTCTGATCAGCCACTTCCTGGCCATGTGACCTTGGGAAAGACACTTAACAGCCGAGCTTGTTTTCCCAGCTGAAAAATGAGGGTGGAAACTGTGCCTACCTCCTGCAATGTGAGGACCGATGCGCTGATGCATGTAAGGCTCCCAGCACAACGCCGGCACGTGGTTGGTTAGCACTCGCGAGTGCTAGCTATGCTCTGCATGTCTTTTCTCTGAGCAGCGGGCTCACATCAGGCAGGAAAACTCACATAAGGATGCTGTACCCAGGCCTGAGGCCAATAGCCCAGGAGGTGAGGTTATGAGGCCGAGCACGTGAGTGGCGTGGAAGGACGGCACAGGGGTAGTCAGGGGGCACCCAGGGGTGGGTGGAGGTTGAGGCTGATGGCTGGTGGGGAGGTAGGGGTCAGACAGGGAGAGTGGCTCGGGCCATGTCCTGGACTAGGCTGGGTGGTGGTGAGGCTGGTGTGTGGCCATCACTGCCTCAGGCTGCCAGCACGTGCCTGACCTTCTCCTTCTAGCCCCTCAGAGGCTAGAAGCCACCAGGAAAAACCCTGGTGCTGGGACCTCAAGGCCTAATGTCAGGCTTCCCATCCTGAGATACACGGCCTCTCCTGCCACACTTTCTCATTTCCCTTTCGTCATCTTCATTTTTCAGCAGGAAACATTAAATGTTTGAACTCCCTGCCTCCTGGTGAGGATTTGGAGGCACTGCCAGGAGCGAGCCGTCTTCACCAAGTTCTAGTGTCTGTCTATGGAAGGTGCCTCCAGAGCTGGCTCCACCACAATTTCCACAGAGCATGTGGAGGCTTCCTTTCTCACCATCTTTCGCTGCTCTTGCTGGGGGACAGTTGCAGGAACCGTTATAAATCTGAGGGTGAGCTGCCAGCCTCGGGGGGTCAGGGATGGAGTGGGTGGCAGTCCTCTCAATGACAAGAAGAGGTCAGGTCTCACCCTACCGCCCAGTAGGTGATCAGAGAACAGCTTTATTCATACAAGTTCCTGGATTTTTCCTTTGCTGGCAGCTCTCTGGAGAGGAAAGCCAGATTTGAAGGGTTGGAATAAAACGTTCCTTTTCCTTGCCTGCCCCTTTCTGAAGCTGACTTGGGCAGAGGAAGGGAGAGGTCTGACCCCTGTCCTCAGGCTGGGCTAACCTTGCCGTGGTTTGGAGGACAGGCCAGCAGGGAGAAGCAAGCAACGGACACCCAAGCAGATAGACATGCACCAACTCACCACACGTCCAGGCATCCCAATGGCACCTTTGTCCCCCTAATGAAGAAGGCAGAGACAGTTAGATGTGGCTGGAGGTGGGCCAGCCTGTGAAGGGCCCCACAGGCTAGCTATGCACCCAAGATCTGGCTGCATGGGCAGCTGGGACAATACCCAGGCATCATGTGGGTGAACTTGCCCACGCAGCCCCTCCGGACTGGTTGGTAAGCAGCCACCCCTATCGCTCTCTACACTCAGGCATGGAGCTGTGGAAAGGGCACTGATGGATGAGTCTGCTCCCTGGCCTGGGCTTCAGTCTCCCTATGTGTTCCCTAAGGGGTCAAAGGCCCTTCCTCCCTTGGCCTTCTGTTGTCGCAATCCATCCCAGCCAGGCCGGATGTGCCACGTCCTTATCATGTGCAGCTTCAAGGCACAGAGCAGGGAGGGTGGTAGGTCCCATGTGACAGATGGGTGAATCACTTCCCTCGGTCTATGGCAGAGCTGGGGAGCAGTGCCTGTGCTCCCTGGTCCCGCCCCAGGCCCTCTGAGAAGGCTGAGGACAGTCCTGCTCCACACCCCCTTCCTCGCAGCCGCCCCCGGCACCAGCAGGAAGGCCCGTGAGCCGTGTGGATGCAGCCACATCACGAGTTTCGGCTGCTCCGAGGGAACCGCTTTGTTTTGCAGCCAGGGGTTACATCTTCTCACTCTGGAAATCTGCTTATTACGTTTTGTTCCTCCCTCTTTTGGTAGAAAATATTTTTTTGCAATTATACGTGTGCAGACATCATAAATTCTGGGGTGGGGCCTGGGGTTTGCTAGGAGCCTGGAAGGATGGAAAGCAACGGAGGCCAAAAATCAGATGGTGTTTGTTGGGCAGGCAAAAGCTGGGCCTGTGGGTTCCTCTGAAGGGTGTGGGCATTTCTAGGGTGATACTGTGTCTGATGACCCCACTGAGGCAAAATGCCTTGTGGGACAATTTGCAGCCCAAGATGTACATGGATGCACCAGAGAGCAGCAGTCAGCTCTGAAATTAGGCTCTTGTGACACATACCTTGTCAAGACCAACGCTGTCTTTTAGTAAAATGTTCAGCCTTTGCCGTGTGGCAGTGTAGCCGCGTTGGTTAAAAGTGTGGATCTGTTTCCTAAGCATCCATATATCTCTCACGGGGCTGCTGGGAGGCTGCCATGAGATGGTGTCTCTGGAAAGCTCACTTGAAGTGCCTGGCACCTGGTGAGTGTTGTGTAAATGGCGTCTACAGGTAGTAAGCCCAGTGGGCAAGTTAATTTTATAAGCATATTTGTACTTCCCACATTTTGCATTTCACAGCAAGGGGCCAGCATCAGCAAATCTTTTTGTGGGTCACTCCCAGGTCCCTTCATATGGAAACATGAACAGGACCATGACCTATGGATCAGTGGCCCTTTCTGCTGAGGACACAAGGCCCATTGAATATCGGCTGTGACATCCCCATGGCTCACTCACTCTCAGGCTTTTGAATGATATTGCAGCATGTGTGTTTTGGTTTCTTTTCATTTGTTTTTTAAAACTAATGTTCTTTGCAGTCCTGGCCATAAAACGCTCGGGTTTGGGACGGGCGTGGAATGGCCAGAGATTGGAAACTATGTGCAGCAGCCCCTGCTCTGTGAATTGCCCCCAAATGCTTTTTAAAGGTGGACGTTGTCAGAAAAAACAAAGTCTGCCCACGTTCCCCCACAGTCATCTGATTTTTTTCTCTCCTTGGATTTCATGGGACCAATTCACCCGTCCTCCTCTGCTCCAGGGCTCGGACTTACTGGGAGAGTTTCCATTTTCAAGGCTAAACATTCCCCCACATGCATTTCATTAAGAAAGTCACTGCTGGACATGAATTCTAGAAGCTGTTGGATTAGTCACGGGGTTACAATATAATTCATGTCAAAAGAGGAATAACGGGGGAAAGAGGGATGCACAGAGGGTCTGGAATTCAGAACATGGGGCCTCCGGTGCAGGGAGAGAGGGCAGCCTGGTGCCAGCCCTGGCTCACCATCCATGCCTCGCCTCGGCCCTCTAGATGGCCACAGTACTGGGCCTGAGTCCCTCCCCCACCTGAGGGACCATAGTGTCCAGTACTCAGTGCCCCAGGCTGCAACCCACAGAGCAATGTCTTTGAAGACTTTAAAGATGGTTTTCAGATGTGGGGCACAGACCACAGGAAATAGCAGAATAAAATGGGATGTGATAACACGGGCCTCCAAGAGATCTACAGCTGAAGCTGGGACAATCGGACAAGGGATTTTTACCTCTTCGAGTCTCATTTTCCTCATCTATAAAATGGGCATAATGATACCCAATTCACTGCGTTGCTGAACAAATCAAATATAGGAAGAGTGATTAGCATAGTGCCTCGCACACATTAAGGTCTCACAAGAGACGGCTATTAGTGTCAGTTCTACTTTTATTCCAGAGCCCCATGGTTGGCACGGCTCTCTAGCATTCAGAGATGGTAACTAGGGGGGGAATAAAGTGTTTGAGTCTACTCTTACCAGAGGGCATAGGACAAAGCAGGGACATGGTCTTAATCTAAGCTGCTATGCAGGAGGACACCCAGTAAGCCCATGGGACTGCCGCCCCTTCCAGCCCCCCCCATTATAGGGCCACTTGTCTGGAAGTCAGGTCCAGTGTTAGAGGGGCTTGCATGCTGCCATCTGCCTGCCTGGGGCCCCAGGAGTGTACCATGGAGGTTTACCCTCAGTTATGGGTTAGAGAAGCTGGAGAGAGCCTCTCACCCAGACAGATCTGGAGAAATGCGGCCACCCAAACTCACTAGGCCTTGGATTGAGAAAGACCATGTGAGAGAGAGGCAAAGGAAGGAAGCGGTAAAAGCTACTTACTGGGAGGCCAGGTCTTCCAATGGGACCCTGAAATAAAGGGAAAAAGAATGAAATTGACAAAGGTCAGGGTATTGTAATACCTGATGGCTCCATACTGCCCAACAAGCTATGTGACCTTACAGTCACGTGTGCTCTGTGAGCCTCTGTTATTTTATGAACAAAATGAAGGGAGGGCCTTGGTCAAATTCAAGGATTGCATTCAACCAGGGCTGGCAGCTGGATATCATATATTTCCCTGTATTCCTCCAAAGAGACATCCTTACTGCCCTTGGTCATCCGGTTTAGTCTCACAGTTCCCATAATTAAGAAATTCTCTCTTAAATCTAGTGCAGGCATGACCAACAGATGTCAGCTTGAGTGCAGACACTAGTGGATTGGTAGCAACTAAATCAAGCACTATGTTAAAAACCTCCTAATTGATTAGCAATGTCTACCATGGGCATGAGGGGTGGAGCAGTGGTGGCCACAAATTTCCTACCACTTAAATGATTCCTGCTGCTACTTAAAGCCATCCTTCATGGCTATGTTCTCTAGGGACTGGCCGTCCTCGTGCCCATAAGAACCTTGGTCTTCCAACTGGAGTACAGAGCCACCCCAGGAGGGGTCCCTGAGATACACCCAGAGGGTGGCAGACAGACCATTGCTTCCCAGTTGCCATCTCCCTAGCCCTCATCTCTGGCCAATGGCATCTTTCCTTTGCAGAAGCAGAGAGAACAGGGCTAGGAGGTGATTTGATTTCCACCCTGGCCAGCTTCCCATTTCCTTCTCATCGTGCCTTGAGGTTTCTGCCACAGTTGAAAAATTCAGGATTCTTCTGTGTCAGTCAGCCTGAGAAAGCGGGAGAGCTACCTGGGCTCCCCCGCCCCCTCACTCTATGCTGGTGGCCAGGCGGCCAGGGAGGGCAGGGGTTGTGAGGAGAGACTCAGAGCCAACCCCATCATTCGTTCCTGCACTGCAGAGGCCCCAGGAGTGGCAGCACCCTCTCTGTCTGGGAACAGCCCCCCCGGGGCGAGGCCATCAGAAGCCATCAGGGTGCTGCCTTCCTGGGGAGGGCAGACCCCCCCAGTCAGGCAGAGATCCAGAGCTGAGCTACTGGGTGAGCCCAGCAGCCAGGCTGTGGGGAGAGGCACATGGGGGACGTCCCAGGAGTGGGGGCTGAGGGGGAAGTGAGGACTCTTTTTGGTTTTGTCGAAAAAGGAGAAAAGCAGCCCTTTTCTCTGTTGAAACATCTGTCGAAGTTTCCTATTGCTGAGTTTATTTTGGAAGATTGATGACAGGAATTGAGATCTGACATCCAAAACATGCCATGATAAATCAGCCTTCCCTTGCAGGGAATGACATGGTTTCCTCCTCCTCTATAACTCAGCAGGCAGGGAGCAGGGCGGCATCGTCAGCATGTCAGCACGGATTCAATGTACCTCTCAGGACCCAGATGGAGGAGTAAATAATGTCTTATTACAAACTAGGCCAGCTGCTCTCGCAGGTACAGATCAAGAGGAAAAAACGATGGAAATGCCTTCTCTGAGGAAGAAACGAAATGGGGCTTCTTTTAGTAACCTTGAGAAAGATCTGATGCCGAGGGCTGGGCCCTTTCAACTCCAGTCCCCAGCTGCCCCTGCGACCTCTGGGTCTTTTGTTGGGATATCAAATGCTGTCCTCAAGAAGACACGCTCCTGTTCTCTGGATCCATTACTTCAGAGGCCAGTCTCCTTGGGCGCTTCTCAGGTTCGCTGTGCAAATGACTCAGCTCCCCGACCCGCCCCGGGCGTTCGGGTGATGCCAGGAGAGGAGGCCGAGGTGTAGCCTTTAATTTGTGTTGTCTCCCAATCTAACCCATTGACAATACTTTCTTAACAACAACAACAACAACAACAATAACAAAACCACAACCTGCCCAGAGACTTGGCCAGAGCGGAGCTGCCCACACAGTGATACGGGCATCACGTCCTCAGGAGCCGTCCACTTAGAGCGGCTCACTGACCTGTTCACTGAATGGGCAGGAGACCTTCCAAGGACCCAAACGGAGTAGAGATTATCTCTTTCTTCTTTCTAATACCTGCTGCTTCTTTGACTCCAGTTCTTTATGGGACAAAGGAGCTGGACTGACAATGGGGCATGCCAGCCTTTCAGATTGAAATGGGGACCTGCTTTGCGGGGGCAGCCATTGTCTGGCCCTGGAGGGGTGCAGAGGTGGGTGGAAAGCAAAATGGCAGTCCTCTTCCCCATGTCAACATTCTGGAGGGACCCTGCACACTTCTCTGGAGGGTGTAGGGCTCCCCTTAAAGACAGCGGAGCCAGCTGTGGGCCCCGCCCCCCACCCAGGGCCCGGTTACCAGCAGAGAGCAAGGCCTTTCAGATGTGCGAGACCAGGTTGTGGCTGGAGTTACTTACAGGAGGTCCTGAAAGAAAGAGAGAAAATGCCAGGGTCAGTGTCACTGATGCAAGCATGCCTTAGAAGCAGCGTCCAAGAATTCTTCGGCTGAGGGCTTTCCATCTGGTCTTCGAAGTTTGTATTTTCCTGGCCCACTTTCCCCAATATAATCTCTTCTGCCTTTATTTCATCTCCAAATTTTCATTATTGGATGAGAAATCCAGAGGTCTGGGCCCCAGGCGCAGCCCTGCTGGGGCCCTAACTTCCCGAATAGTCCCTTCCATGCCTCAGCTTCCCACCCCACAAAATGGGCCGCTTGGGGGTGCTCCCCAACTCGTGTACACAGTTGCTGTGCAGAACACAGGGCGCTGGGCACCAGAGCACACTGCAAAAGGTCACCGTGTAACAGAACCGAGAGAGAGTCCGATTATTAGTGCTCTCGTTGTCCTCTCTACGCTGTCATGAAACACGGTGGAAAACAAGCAGGAAGCAGCAGGGACGGAGGTTTCTCATTCGGTTCCCTGCCTGATGTCTATCGACCTGGTTTGGCTTCTGTTAAGCGGTGAGTCAGGCGGTTCTGCCCTCCTGGGTCTGCCACCCACGACCTCTTCCTCACCACCCACCTCTGCGAGCCAGCCCCACCCTCCCTCCACACCCCTCTCTCTTTTTTCTTTTCTTTTCTCTTGTCTTTTCTCTTTTCTTTTCTTTTTTTTCTTTTCCCTTCCTTTCCTCTCCTCTTCTTTTCTCCTAGTTGTGTCCACTTGTTTTCCTTCCTCCCATAGGTCTCAGCAATGGTTCTATCTCATTACTGATCATGGACAAGAATTACAAATTCAAATGCTCCCGCAAAAGGGGGCAGGAGGATGGGTGGGGAGGAAAGGTGGAGAAAAGCAGCTGCAGAAAGATAGTGAACCTGAAGGCATTTCTGCAAAACATGAGTCATGAAACCCCCAGGGCCTGTGGGATTCTCAGCTGAGCCTGGGGTGTTTGCCCAGCCCCTGGCGACCTGGCCACATTAACACAGCTGCTACTCCCGTTGCTTCTTTTATGCTTGGCCAATAAAGATTCCTTGTTTCTCCTTGCTCCCCACATTCCCAAAGCCGGCTTCCTTCTTTCCACCTTCATCTGCCAGCTTCTCTGTCCTGGTCTCCATCCAGGAGGAAACAGCCTCTTTTATGGTGGCCCCTGGTAAGCCACCACATTAAGGAGGAACAACGTGCTTTAAATTAAAAAAAAAAAAAAAAAAGTCAAATGGTGCAGTGACCGGGTAAGGTGGGCCCCAGGCAGCCCTTTGGGCCTGCACACAGGGTTTCAGAACAGCAGGAGGGAGGCTGAGGGAAGAGGGGAGCATCTGGGAGCTTTTAGGCTGAGAGGCAGGGGAATATCACTCAGAATCTGAAAATATCCCCAGAGTACAGCTTGCCAGACGGGCCAGTCCCGTTGGAAAGTCCATGCCTCCTGGCTGGGGGAAGTGTCCTCGCGAGAAGCAGGCTGGTGACAAAGTTCGGCCCACAGCAGTTTTGGATGGTTTAGTCACATGGTGGGCCCTATACCCGCTGGCCTGACAGGGCCCTCGCTGCCAGTTCTGCAGGCTCTGGGGGGAGTCCCTGGTGACTCAGCTGAGCTCCAATGCTGGCCCTGCCTGCTGTTAACAGTCTTGGCTGCAAGGGTATCATTAGATGTAGCCGGGCAGCCAACACAGGACTCGACACTTAGCCAGGTCCCAGGAAAGCCATCTGCTAGGTCCATCCCTAAGTGATAGAAATTTTACTGAAGGTTTCAAAAGTTTTTACGTCACCGTCACCACCATCATCACTACACACACGTTTGTGGTCCTTATTATGTGCCAGGCATGATTCTAAGTGTTTTCCTTTAGGAAAAAGGTCCTATTATCCCCACTTTGCAGAGGAAGAAACTGAGGCACAGAAAGGCTGAGTTACTTCTCCAGGGCTTTCCACGCTGCTCATTCAAAAAGCACCTCACCTCACCCCCAAATTGCCCACAGACCCATTCCGTCTCCACACGTCTCCCTGGCTCCTCGCTCTAGATCCAACCCTCCCACCTTTCTTTTCTGGGCTCCTTTTTCGGATGCAATGGAATTTGCTCTCTCAGGCTCTCCCAGGCTAGCATTCCCCCACCCATCCTTACACAGACTTCAGCAAAGGGAAAGCCCCTATTTGTCAGTTGGTTCTGTACCTTAGGAAGGGGAGGAGAGATAGGAGATTTATTTTTAAAAAGACTTTTTCTATCACATTACCCCCCCCCCCCCCGCCCCAGGATAATCCTCAAGAGTCTCCCTGGAAAATCTTAGGGCCCCTTGGAAAATTGCACTGATGCCCTGCCCCTGCTTTCATCAGACCTCCAGATGTCCAGGCAGATGCCTCACTTAACACTTGTTCAATGCCCAGCTGCACTAGGAGCTGGGGAGCCGAGGGCTTTGTAACATCCAGCTGTGCCGTGGTGTCACTAGTTGGTCTCCCATGAGGGCCACTTGGCTATGCTCAGTAACATAGCTGTTGACTGACCCATCGTCCTGGCCAGGCACCAAAGGATGTAACTGTCCCAAGCACTGCCAAATCTCCACTGTACAGATGGGGAAGCAGAGGCCCAGGGGAGGTAGTGACCATCCCGCCATGGGTCTTCCTAACAAACCAAACTGCCTGTGTGGTTGCTCCAGAGGTACAGCCCACACTGCCACATCCTGATGGAGGACCCCACCCTGTGCCTGCTGCAGCAGGGAGAACCATAAAGATTGCCCCAGTCCCCCAGGAGAGCAGAGCAGCCTGCAGCAGTCTCCCAGGGAAGCATCCACGGCAGCTGCCCAGGGCATGGCGGTTCTACCTGAGAACTTCCTCCCACGGCGTGAGAGCTCGGCCCTCCGCCTGATGTCGGTCACCCACCAGCTCTGTGAGGACACTGCTGTCCTCCCCAGGGTTTGGCTGCCCTCCTCCAAGTAAGCAGCAAGGGCCCTCCTAAATGGACAGGCAGGAATGGACTCCTAGGGAGAATCCTGGAGTAGTGTGCTGGGTCACGCATCCTTCAGTCATTTTTTGTATGTTCATTCATTCATTCATTCATTCATTCAACAAACACTTAATTATCATCTACCACGTCAGTCGCTGGGCTGGGCTGTGACCACACAGAAATGAATAAGGCACAGTCTTTGCCCTTTGAGGAAGGAAAACTTCATTTTTTAAGCACCTAATATCTCCCAGGCCTGATGCTAAGCTCTAGTGATACAGAGATGAATAACTCATTTCCCCCTGTTGAGACGTCAACAGGTTCCTATGTTAGAAAGCTGGAGACATTCCAGAGAGGAGAAGAAAAATGAACAAAAGGGTTTAAGGGACAAAGGTTTGCTGCAGAAGGGTGCATTCATTCAATCAATCAACATTTATTAAGTGCCTACTATGTGGCAGGCATAATGCTAAGTGCCTACTAAGTGCGGTCATTATAACAGCGCAGTTTAATCTTACAACAACAGGTGTGGATCGCGTTATCATCCTCGTATCACAGATAAGGAACCAGAGGCTTAGAGGATAAGCACCCTGCCTAAAGTGTCTCCCTGTCTTAACTGGCAACGTCTGGGGCTTTCTTTCCTTCCTTCCTTCCTTCCTTCCTTCCTTCCTTCCTTCCTTCCTTCCTCCCTCCCTTCTTCCCTTCCTCCCTTCCTCCTGTCCTTTCTTTTTTTTTTAGGTTTAATTGCCATATAGTAGAGCCGGGATTTGAACCATGTGTCTCTTACCCAGAAGTCTGTGCTCTCCAGCTAGAGGTCATGAATGTGATCAGGGCTGAGAGGGGCATCCTGGCTCTTCTAACGTGGGCAGGTAAGCCCCCACCCCCTTCCCTAAGGGCGTGGCCCTGCCCAGACCCTGGATCCAGTCCTGGTTCTGGATAGGAAAGGAAAGAGCAACAGGGTAGCCCAGGTTCAATGTCATATGATCTGTGATCTGTTACCCAGCTTGACGGCTGTGTTGCCAGCAGCTGGGGTCCTAGCCCTGACCCACGCCTCCTGGTGCCTGCTGCCAGGCTGCCTGCAGCTGACCACCTGCCAGTTGGCTCTGCCACGTGCCGACCCACCCATTCTGCCAGGACAGATGCTCTGTGTCCCAGGCTTTCGTCAGAGATGGGGTGACTAACAATGCCTGTCATGCTCTATCTGCTGAAGCAGGAGTTCTCAACTAGGGGTGATTTTGCCCCCTGGGGGATAGTTGGTAATATCTGGAGGCATTTCTGATAGTTACAATTGGGAGGCTTCTTTTGGTCTCTAGTGAGTAGAGGCCAGTGATACTGCTAAATATTCTACAATGCACAGGCAGCTTCCGACAGCAAAGCTTTGTCTGGCCCTACATATCAATCATGCCCCACACTGGACGAATGGGACCAGTCCTGCCTCCAGGCTCCCCGTGTGCCTGTGGCCCTTGGGTCCAGGCCCCAGCCCTCACTCAATCTTGTGGTTTGCAAACTTTTGGGATCCCATTCTTCTACAGGTTGGCCTTTTCTACCTCACTCAAGACCTTGTTAGGACAAATAATAATTCATTTATTGAGCATTTATTCTGTGCCTGGCACTATGCAAAGAACTTTATGTATCTTGTTTCACTCAGTCCGCCCAACAACCCAGTAGAGTAGCACTATTATTATTACTCCTATTCTGCAGGTGAAAAAACTGAGGCCCAGAGAGTTCCAGGCAAGTGTGCACAATCACAGAGTTCATGCATAATGGTACTGGAACCCAGACCTGCCTGACAGCGCTGCAGCGTGAACACAGCTTGGCACAGCCTCACATGACCATGGGGTCCCAAAACTTGAAGGAGGGACACATAGGAGAAATAAGGGAGCAGCCTCTGCCTTAAGGAGTGGTGAGGGAGGGAAACATGTGCAGCTTCAAAAACCCTCAGGAGAAATTCATCAATGACAGGCATGATGGCCACTTAAGGGAAACTGAAGGAGCTTGGAGGCACCCTCTGTCCTTTGAGGTTGACATCAAAGAGAACAAGCCCTTCTCCCGTACAGCCCAGCGGCAGGAACACTGACCTTAAAGGGAGGGTCAAGGCTGATTTCTGGGGTGGACCGTCTGGGTCTGGTCTGGTGCCCTTGGAGCATGTCTGACAACTCATGCTTCTGACTGACAGAGCACTTCCTCAAATCTTAGCTCATTAAGCTTCACTACAACTAACTCCCATTTTACAGATGAGAAAACTGAGGCTCAGAAGGGACAGAACTTGCCTATGGTTTATGGCTGGTGAGTGATCCAGTGCCCTTTCCAGAAATTTGCGGGGAGGCAGGAGGCCTTACGTGTCTTAGTAGAAATATACAACTACTCAGATGGTGGTGTGCTGGAGCCATCTCATTCTACAGTCGGTGTTCAGGGACTTCACATTGGCAGCTGCGAGCATTCACACCACAGAAATTGGCCAAAGCTACAAAGCAGCCGCACCCCCACCCCAAGAGCCAACGGTTAACCATTTCCCAGCATACTGCAGCTCAAATCTGTCCCATAACGATGTCTCTCATCCACAAGACATCCTCAGACATTTCAGCTTGGGCTGATTGAGAGTAACAAGTCCTGAGAGGAATGGACAGCAGTTAAAATCACACACACAACACCCTCTACGCCTGCACTCATGGCAGACATTGCTAATCAATCATCGCTAGTCTACCCTCAATGAGCCTTGACAAGGCTTCACAATCCTTTCCAACACAGCCACTATCAACCAGCAGGAACTGGCCTGTGAGATGGAACCTATTAGTCATCTAGGAACTAGAGCTATCTGGGGGGGTGAGACACAGGGAAGCAAGTAGGCAAAGCATGCAGCTCCTTTCACTGAGTCGTCAAGCAGGCCTGGATATAGCCATGGGGACAGCAGAGATGGAGGTGGAGAGGCTGGGTACTCAGGACTCCCCAGAAACACCTTATACCAGGAGTAAACATACTGGCATTAATTACAGCTCTGTCCCCTGTCCCCATGTAGCTGTCACGACTGTCAGAGGGACGGGGAGGTGTGAACGTGGAAGGGACAGGAGCCAGTGAGATCCCCTCTGGTTTAGTTCATTCCCTGGTCCCTTGTGGTCCCCAGATGACCTACCACTGCCACATCTGGAGCCAGCGAAGGTCCACTCCAGTGGCCACCTTCCTGCAGATACCATGGAAGTGGCCTTCCCGCCTGGAGGGGCCTCGGGCCTGCTGGCGTCTGGATCACTCTGCCCTTCAATCTGGAGGTTGCCCCTTCATATCCTTGCTTTCCATATTATCTGATGAGTGCTGGGGGCAGGCAGGGGTGGTGGGCTGGGGGCAGGCTCAAATGCCTTGCCAGTCACTTGTGGACATGGAGGGCAGGCCTGAGTAGCAGACTCCATCGCCTCCCTAGCAGCCAGTCTCCCTTTCTCCTTCCTGACAGAACCCTGATTTTATTCTGGTCTCTGTTCATTCCCATACAGCCCCATGTCTCCAGGAAAGCTGATCGACCCCCAGGCCTCAGTAGGAAGGGGTGAGAGTAAACGCCTGAGGCCTGGAACGCTTGTGAAGATGGCCCTGGGTGGGCTTGGTCTGAGCAGGCCCAGGGGGAACACCCACAGCTAAGGACACTGACGTATGGGAGATCCCATTCCAATTATTACAGTTCCCATCACCTCAGGTTCCCACATACCCTGCAATGGGGTGGGGGTGGGGGCGGGGAAGCAGCCCCGAGGCTCTGGGGAAGTGCCTGCAAGGGCAGCTGGTGGCAGGGGGTCACACAGACGGGGGAGGAGGAGCCCGGGCCTGGGGACCTGGCAGTACCGGGACCTGGCTGCAGGGGGCCCTGCCCAGGAGACAGAGGGCAACGCCTTTCCCCTGGCAAGATAAACAGCTCCGACCTAAGATGGTCACAGGCCATACTCTTCAATTACCACTACAGCTGTAATCCTGGGAGGACGAGAGAGAAGGGAATGGTGTCTGGAACTGACCGAGCAGTGGGCCTGAAGGGCCAAGTATTAAACAGGAAGTGGCTGAGTTACTTTGGGTTATTTTCCCTACCTTTCAGCAGAGGCAGGGGCTTAAAAGCAAAGCTGAGTGCAGTACTGGGAGGGTGAATAAGACTGTGTCTCCGCAAACGAGCGTGTCCCCTTCGTGCCCACTTCACAAGTGTTTATTATCATAACCATCTGCTCCACGCCAGCTCTGTGTGGGCTGCTGCTGGAGTCTGTCAAAGTCACACATGGCCCCTGTCCTTGGGGCTTCTTCTCTAGCGCAGGAGATGCCTCCACGCCAAGCGGCACCCCTGACACTCTATGCCTAGGCGTGGGCTTCTGGCCAGCTTCTCCCTCAAGCAGGGCTCAGCTGCCGGTCACCCCACTTACTGTCTCTCCCAGACCTCCAGACTGAGCCAAGAACCCCCGGAGTCAGACTGTGGCCCCCAGGCTGTCCCACCAGGGTTCAGGATCCCTGATCCTGACTGACTGCCATCCAGGTTAGAGCATGTCTGGGAGTGATGCAATCCTCTCTCCCTCAGGGCCTCCACCCACCTGGGACCCCACTCCTCCGTGAGATCCTGCCTGGGCTGCTAGGTGGCCGGATGGGCCCGTCCCGCTGCCATTCTGCCTCTCTGCCTTCTCAAGGCGCCTCTCAGGCACCACACTTCTGACCCCAGACCTTCTTCCTGACACCGGATCTCGTCACCATATCTGATGTCCCTGTGGAAGGCTTGCTTGGGGCAGCTCAAACATCACAGTTCTGTTGGCAGAGCCCCACCAGGCAACTGCTGGCGGGGGTGAGCGGCCAGGACGTTAGCCCTCAGAGGCCTTTGTAGGTCCTGTCTTTACAACCAGCCTCCCAAGGAGGGGATTTTCAAAAGTCATATGTCTTGACAACCCATTATGGGGCTGACATCCCAAGTCTTTCATCTCATCATTGTCAGAAACACTAATATTTATTGAGCACTCACTTATCTCTAACAAGAGCCCAGCATGTTACATTTACTCTTCACAGTAGTCCTATTAGGGAACACTACTATTATCCACACCTAGCAGATGAGGAAACCGAGGCAGAGAGGTCGTCACTGGCCCATGGTTGTACAGCCGGAACCAGGTATGCCTGTAGTTTCAAAGTTATGCATTATCTCACTGAATAGTCACAATCACCCCGACACAAAGGTCAGTGCTATTATTGCTCCATTTTACAGATGGGGTTCTTGAGGCACAGAGAAGTAATTTGTCCAAGGTCACGCAGCGGGTAAGTGGCAGAGATGGCATTTGGAATCAACCACACCCTAAAACTTTCCTTTTAACCTTTACAGTTATTGCTTCAACTGTGAAAGCAAATAAGAGTCAACAAGATTTAGGTGGTGGGGCGAGAGGGTTAGACTGTTGAGAGAAAATCTACAGTGAATCCTTTCTAGTTCCTTTGAGGACCATGTGGCCTCATCCCAGGGCTAACATCAGACCACTCCCATCTCTTTCTTAAAGCAGCTCCCTGAGCACCCCCCCCCCCCAGAGCTGACAACTAACTCCCCCCCCCCCGCCCCGCCCCCCAGACGCTTCCTGTCTGAGCAGGAACTACAACCTGTCACAGGCTCACACAGTCTCATTGTTCCTCGCTTTATTAACAGTAATGGAACAGAAACCTGGCTTGACAACTTGGATCTTTCGCTTATCAAACTGGGCTCCTGCTCAGAATCGTGGGCAAGAGCATGGGCTTTGGAGCCAAACAGCCATAGGTTCAAATCTCGACTTTGCTACTTACTAGTTGGATGTCATTGGGCATTGGGACTTAACCTCTCTGAGTTCCAGTGTCCTTTCCTGTAAAATGGGGGTAATGATAATATCTAACTCATTGGATTTTGAGGAGTAAATGAGAGAATTACAGATAAAGGGTTTAGCACTGTTCCTGCTTTAGAGTAAGCACTCAATAAATGATAGCTCGGGCAATCCTTATAGTTATGAAGTTGGAAATAATGACGTCCTATCCCAGAGGGTACCTTCCTCTGTGTTCTAAGCAGAAGAACAGCTAACACTTAGAGAACGTTTTCCATGTGCCAAGCACCATTCTTAATGGCTTATGGCCAAATTCAGCCTTTACAAGCCTTACAAGATGGATCCTTCTGCTACCCTCATTTCACAGATGAGAAAACGGAGGCACAGAGAGGTGGTGTCTCCTGCTTAGGGTCACAGGCTGGTGAAGGCCAGGTGAATCCAGGGCCCAGGCTGTTAGCTCCCCTGCTGTACTGCCTCAGATGAGCCCCTGAAGCCCTGGAAACCATGAAAAACAAACAGGCAGGGGTCAGGGTGAGCTGAGATAAACAGAGCAGGATGGATGGGGCTGGGTGACCACTGAATAAAACAGCACAGATGAAAGTCACCCAGCTTTGAACTGATGGTACAAATTACGCATGTTCTTGCTTCCTTGGGCCCCTGACACTTCCAGGTGAGGGTCAGAATCAGAAGTCCCGAGGGAGGAAATCTCACGGGTAGGTCTTGCTGGTGGAGATTACAGGCCCAATTCTGCAGATTCAGGCCAAGGGCAGGCATTGTTCTCTGGCCCCCGTTTCCTGGAACAGCCTCCAGCACAGAGCAGAGGGGCCAGGCTGCCAGAGCCCAGTTGGGGGCGAGGGCCCAAGGAATTTGAAGAGGTTCTCTGGAAATCAATCAAGGTTGGGGCACCCATCAGACTCTGCCTGCTCTGACCCCTCGAATCAATTCTGATAAGGATCTGGAGTCTCACTTGAACGTGTCACCTTTGAATCTTCAAGAAGCAGTGAGATGCTCCTACTGCCCTGGAGATATCTCCCAAGGAGAGTTACTTCCTGCCCCACCCCCAGCCCTGCTCTTGGTCTTTCCCAGGAAGTTAGCAGTTGAGCAAGTAGAGTTCCCTTGTTACAGCCAAAAAAGCACAAACAGTTCTCCAGCAAAGGTCATAGCATGTACTCTGCAGCTCCATTCTACCTCTTCCAGCCATTTGGCTGTGATATACCACAACCTCATGTGACCACGCTCAGTTCTCTCCCTTCAAATATTCAGTTAGCTTTGGTTCTCATTTGCAGGAGCAGATGACAGTCACATGTTTTTCTACCTGTCTTTTCTGCTGGATTGTGAAATTTCTGTTGGGTCATAATACAGAGTGTTTTATAATAGCATAATCAAGTGTGGTCATTTACTCTTTAGTCACTACTCCAAGAGCAGTTGAGGGAGATTAGATGCTGCAAACTCCAGTGCCTACAAGGAGCCACGCAAGTAACACAAACAAATGAAGCAGGCCAAGTGGAGTGCGATAGGGAGTGGTAGAGACTGTGGAAAAGTGCTAAGGTCTTGCTTGTGTGTCTCAAATGGAGTTACTATCCATCAGTTCCAACCAAGTACTGCCAAGTAAGGAGTGAAGACTCACTATTGTCAGATCTGGGAAATATTCAAGAAAAGCCCCAAACTGGATATTTTATGTAAAATCTTATTTTTAAATGTTGATGTTAATTTAAGAAAATTTAAAAACAAGCCAAACAAAGCTGCATTCGGTCCTCAAGCTGCTAATTCACAGTATACCATCTCTAGGGACCTTCCAGGCTGGGTCTGTTCCAATTCCACAACCCCAAACTGCTGGCCCAGTATGTATGCTCAGAATATCCTTGCTGAATATGTGAATGAGTATAGGGGTGGGTCCACTGGCAATCACTGAAATTAAGGATCTGTGAAGAACTAATGTCTTAACAGTGTTTGGAAACTGAACTTGTGTTTGAGAGTTAGCTGTAACTAGGTGTGGAATTGTTTGGTTATGGCATCTTCAAGCGTTCACACCCCTCCATTTTTGCCTCCTTCCTTCCACTGACCATGAAAGCCCAGAGGTAAAGACACACACGGAACAAGGCCCAAGCCTAAGGATATCAGGTGAGTTAGAAAGCTGAGTTTTACTCAGGCCTGGAGGTAAAGCAGGCTTATGTTGACCAGGATTGGGATTAATTGATAATTAGTGAGATTCTTAATTATCCCTGGGTATGTATTTTTCTTAAATCTTACTTAAATTGTACACAATGAGGAATATAGACCATGATTAGTAATTAATAAGTGCTAATGCTTGGTCATAATACAGAGTGTTTCATAATAGCTTAATCGAGTGGAAAATGTGCTTGTCTCTGTCCCTAAATTAATCATGTCTCAAGCAGCTAGGTTATTTGCCCATAAGGCCATGTTTAAGGCATTTGTATGTAACTGTGGGCCAGAGAGCCATAAAGAAATACACAGCCTCACGAACAGCAGCCCAGAGACTCCACATGGGCCTTCTTCCACGCCACCTGCCTGAACGGCACCACCAACCCCCCTAGACCTTACTGTGGCACGTATAACAGTTACCGCGTGCCCGGTAGTAGACGGGGCACTTTTTGTTCGTTATTCCTTATCTTCAAAACCCACCTTATCTGCAAGTATTCTGATTTACAGATGAAAACCCCAAGGCTCAATAAGGACAAATAGATTGTCCAAGATCAAATAGCTCATAAATGATGACACTGGGATTCTCACCTGGGTCCATCAGACGGCAAAGTCCACCCTGTTTTCAGAGCAGCACGCTGCCTAGAGGACTGGGTGCGTCCACCCTTCCTTATACAGGACAACGTTGTACAGTACCCAAGATTCTCCAGGAAAGCACTGGCAGGGTTGAGATGAAAGCCTAGATGTCAGAGCCCTACTTTATCCTAGACAACTCTGGGATAGCAAATACCTGGGACACATACCATTATCCAGGGCCCACGGCAGACATAACTAATCTATTTCAGAGCGGCTTCTTGTACTATTGGCAGCCACAACCAATCAATCAGAGCTGGCCCCTGTGAGGAATCATATTTGCCATCCTTAGGGTCTTAGCACAACTGCAAGTGAAAGAACTTTCATAACTGCGGATGTAGAAATTCTAACCAGAGTCTGGTGGCAAGCAGAGATCGATGGAAATGACTATCTTTTGAACGGAGAGGGCCTTAACTATGTGATAGAAGAAGGGAAAGAAGAAAAAGGAAAGGAGGACATTAGTCTCTGTAGTTTAAACACCAGCCCTGACAGTCTGAGGGTGGGGACAACTTACATGGCTAGTGTGTGACCTCATGTGTACGTGTTGGGGCTGTGGGGTCCTGGGGTGAACAAGGAGCCAAGGAACTGGATACATCTGAACTGAGAATAGTGAAAACACTTTGGATCTTATATTTGGCTTTGCTCTAAAAAGAGTTTGTTTTTCTGACATTTATTTATTGTTAAAACAGCTCTTTAAGAACATTAAAGGACATTTTGTGAAAGAAAAGCATCAGCCCTAATCCCTCAGCCCCCTGCTTTCACACAACTGTTTCCATTTCTTTTCTCTCCTCTGACCCTGGTCCACATGCATACCTATGTTTGCAGGGTTGAAATTAGCGTGCATTCGTGCAGCGTTCCAAATGACATTTTTAAAATGTCTGTGCAAGACACCCTGATATATTTATTTGTTGGTTACTAGATCTGGAAGTTTCCATGTTTTTTATATTTTATGCTACAATGAATTTTTTTTTTGCATTTTGCACTTTTGATAGATTATTTTCTTAGGCTAAAGAAGTGGGATTATTGAGTCAACATGAAACCTTTGATGAACAGTTATGACTTTTTGCACTTGCTTTTGACCTCACATGAATAAACTCTTGAGAGTTTTCGGAGCACTGTACTTCAGCTCCGAGGTTAAGAAGCTTGTTCCAGATCACCCAGCAGAGAAGAGGCCTCCTTGGAACTAGCATTTGTGTTTCAGGCTCCTTCACACCTATAAGCCTGAGGGTGCAGGGGTAAGGGTAGGGGTGGGGGTGGGGGGGCTGTGCACTGGTAAGGGATGGGATAAGGGGTCCACAGGAAATGCGGACTGCAGCATCAAGAGCAGGGTGAAGCCTCTGCCACGACCCTTCCTCGGGGAATGTCCCTTCCCCACAGGAGGTCCTGCCTGACTTTTTAATTAAGAGAAGGTGCTGTTTAGAGGTGGCTAGGTAAGAGAGGAGACCAGACTGTGTTATCAGGTGCTGATTCTCATGAAGGACCTTACAGCAGAGAAGTCTCTCACCACAGAGCCCCGCCACCCCATCCCCAGCAGCTGGACAGCCCCAGGCAGCATAGGGCAGTGTAAGAACTCTCCACAGAGGAAAAGGCTGGGTGGTCTCCAAAGCTCTGGTCCCTTTCTATGAAGCACCAGGAAAACACAATAAACACAGGCCTGGCAGCCCCTGCCCCTGCCTCAGCCCCAGGCCAGCTCCAGCCCCAGCTCCAGCCCCAGCCCCTGCCCCAGCCCAGCCCTGGCCCAGCTCCAGCCCAGCTCCAGTACAGCTCCAGCTCCAGCCCCAGTCCCAGCCCCATTCCCAGCTCCAGCCCTGGCCCAGCTCCAGCTCCGGCCCCTGTCCCAGCCTCAGCCCAAGCCCAGCTCCAGCCCAGCTCCTGCTCAGCCTCAGCCTTGGCGGTAGAGAGCCCACCTTCGCCTAGAACATCACTTCATGGCCCAGGAGAAAGGTTTGTCAGTTTAGCCTAGGCAGGCCCACTCCACGTCCCCTCTCAGCCCACCAGGACCTGGTGGGTGCGACTACAGACCACACTTAGCACCATCACTGGCCCTTGCCCCAAGCCCACCATTCTAGCTTGGGTTTCCACAGAGCTGCAAGACCAGTGCCACCCCCAGGGCTGGAGGCCTTGCTGGGCCCATAGCAGCCCAGCTTTCCCACCTAGCAGAATCCTAGATAGTCAACGGTCACTTATGAAGCCCTTGCTTTATGTGCCTGGCACTGTCCTAAGTTGGTGCTGGGATTACAGAGGTGAAAAAGACAGAGTGCGTGCTGGTGTGTGACCTTGGGCAAATCCACCTCTGAGCTTCCATGCCCTCATCTGTAAAATGGGGGAGGGGGGAAATCAGTATCTATCCCATAAGGTTGTTGTGAGAATTAATTGAGATAATATGTGTGAAGTACTTAAACTGGTACCTGACACATTGTTAAGTACCATGTAAATATTAGCTTTTACATTGTTATTATTCTTTCTAGTTGCAGACAATAGACAATAAACAGAGATGAATAAGAGAGAAAAACTCAGGCATTGATAACTGCTATGAAGTTCAAATATAAAAAGGTAAAGAAGGGGAGCTAGAATTTGGGAAAACGTAAAAATGCTTTGGTGGTAGAGGAAGGTCTTTCCGGGAAGAGGATGTTGGAGTCAAGACTTAAGTAATGAAAATGAGCCAGCATGAGAGGACCCAAAGGATCATTGTTTTATATAAGCAACAGCAAGTGCAAAGGCCCTGAGGTAGGAACAAGCTTGGGTGTCTGAGAAACAGGACAAAGGCCTAATGTGGCTGGTGCTGTGATGTCTAATGCAGTAGCCTGGTCAGGCCCAGCTACCTGCGGCCATTTAAATTTAAATTAAATAAGAAATTCAGTTCCTCAGTCTCACTAACCACATTTCAAGTGTTCCAGAGCTACGTGTGGTCAGTGGCTACTGTATTGGACGGCACAGGTATCAAATATTTTCATAACTGCAGAAAGTTCTCTTAAGCAGCTCTGGCCTAGAGCTTCGGGAAATAAGAGATTGACACAAGCTGAGACAGGAAAGGCAGACAGAGGCCAGAAATCAAAGGGTCTTGAAGGCCAGCAGCAAGGAGCTTGGCATTTGTCCTAAATGTACTGGAAAACCTTTGGGATGTCTAGACTTTGGCAAAATCATTTCGCTTAGGGGTGGAAGAGGAACTCCCTCTGATTCTCCTACTACTCTGAGCCTGAGGAATCCTCAGAAGTCAGATCTGAAGGGGAATCGAAATGTTTCCCGAATCTGACACACCTTCTGAAGAGTATACAGGAATGCCACAGAAACTTCCGGGGACCTGCCATTTTCCTGAGGGAGTCGTGGCTGCCCTCAGTGAAGGCAGACATGGAGCTCCTGGTCCTGAGGCCGCTGGCCCATGTGCTGGCACCTGTGGAAAGGCCCTGGTAGTGGATGCTGTGCTGTGCTCCCCAGATTCCCCTTCAGAGGATGAAGGACTTAATCCCCCAGACTCAGAAAGTGCTGCCAGCACACAGCCTTCTCTGTCAGTTCTCGTCAGGAACGGCCTTGAAGAGAGCCACACTGTTCAAGGGCCCCCTGAGTGCTCGGCCCCCGTGCCCAACTGGACGCAGCTCTGAAGGGCCATTCCACGTCCAGAGCCACCTGTAGGGCTGAGGCCTTTCTTCAAACCGCATCATAGCTCAGCTTCTCCCTTCGCCCACTCCCGCTTCCTTCCCTTCCCTTCCCTTCCCTTCCCACAGTTCAAAGTCATCTTCCCAGGGCATCCAATCTGCCTCAGCCTGCAATGTCACAGAACAGTCAGTCCTTCTGCCCATTGGCAGGAGATAGTGAAAGAGTCAAGATAAAGCAGTCGCCATAACGACGAGAGCGCTAAGTTAAACACCACCCTGACCAGAAAGCAGCTTCCCCCAAGTGGGGGTGGCCCAGAAGGTCCCCAAGGGCCCCGTCAGGTTAGGAAAACTTATTTACTGAGTATCTGCCTGTGCCACGCCATTTACGCATGTGGTCCCAGTTCCCGTCACCAGGCCTTTAAGAGGGGACAGTAATCCTTATTCTATTGGAAGCAAAGCCAGGGCTTTGAGAGAATCCGTAACAAGCCCAATTTCCCAGAGTTCCCAGATGCCAACACTGGGATTTGAACCCAGGTCTTGTTGATTCCAAAACCCACTCATTTGCCTGTTCTGCGTTGTGTAGCTAATCTCACGGAGTTCCCAACGCAAGGATTTCATGTGTTAATGCACAAATTCATTTTAAGGAATGTGGACATCTGTCTGTCGTCTTGCCTTTGCTACAGTCAAGAACAAAAGTGACATTCTCCTGCATCCACCCCACCCCTTCACCTAGTGGGGGCTTCACAGTGTAGCTGTCTAATCTACTGTCTGATGTCTGTCACTGTCACTACTTTTCCACGCTCTACTAATACTGCTTTGGTGTGCTGACAGCCCCTAATGGGGACAGTAGCTAATAAAACATTCAGTGGAGCCCAGGATGGTCAACCCAAGCTACTGTCCTGACCTGTGACCATCAGGCTGGGGGATCTCTGCATCCCCCAGGCACTGGGGTGGGACAGACAATTCAAGGAAGCTGAAGTCCCTGAGGCAGCTCACAGTTGGCAAGGCCTGAAAAAAGGCCAGGGACATTGTGACGTCAGCGGATGGGGAAAAATACCCATAAAAGAGTCACTTGGGGATGACAGTGGTGACGTGCCTTGAGGACAGGTTGAGGCAGCCTGGGAAGATGTCAGGGGACACCATCCTTGTTGTCAACCCCTGAATACTACATAAGACCACACAGCTGGCTGCTTCTGAAGAAATAGGTCCTGGAGGCTACCAGGTTATAAAGTCCTACAGATTTGGGGCCGGGAGAGGGCTGGGTGCAAGATCAAAAGGAGATGTGGAAAAAAAAGAGAAACAACATCCTCTCCTCTTATTAAAAATAAATAAGAATAGAAACCTGCCATCATACCAGACTAATCCTGCAACCCTTCCCAAAGACAGAGCAAAGGGCTGCCGAGCCGGTCCAACCATGGGCCTTCGTGGTGGCGTAGAGGGAAAGGAGTGAGACATTACTGCCCAAGGCCCCAGGAGCGAGGGCCTGGCTAGGCGACCAGGGTGTCCACACCGCTGGCCCCCGGCTGCCCTCCTGCAGAAGTGGGAAAGGGATTCGAGGACAGGGCGGTCCCATCTGGTCTCTGGTGGGACCAGAGATTGGGGCTGAGGCCTGGAAGTGACCTTCTGTCAATGTAAGGTCAGAAACCTGTTCTTTGTAAGCATTGTGATTTAAGAACTTTTCAAAATTCTAAAACATTTAAAAATGGTTTTAATACTTCTCTTTGTTCTTGGTAAAATTGTTCAGGTAATTCCTGTCCATCTGAACTGGAGGAGATTACGGAGCTGAACTGTCTGAATGGCTCGGGCAGAGGAGGGGCTCAAGGTACCTCGGGGGGCAGGGGACAGTGGACAGCAGGAAATCCCACGGGGACAGAATTTCAGGAGCCAATGCCCATTGGGTGTGGCAGCCCTTGGCTACCCACATGGCCCCACTGCCTACGACACAGACACAGAGGGGAGCAGGGCGACGGTGTCCCCTTGCTTGTCTGCAAGCCCCACCCAGTGCTGGACTCTTCCTTCTGTTCGCACAAGGAGAGGGGATCCCTTTCTGGCCCAATGAAAGATCTTTGTCCGTCTGTCTCCAGAAAGACACAACAGAATCTGGGGCAGGGAAGACCTGTGAATCAAGTGCAACCCAAGAGAGACAGAAAATCAGTGCACACCCAGCAGGCAGTTCTCTCTCTCACAGGTACCACTGTGCATGAGCTTTGCAGCCAAACAGACCTGGGTGCAAATCTCAGTGACTCTCAGTAGCTACAGAGTCTGCAGCAAGTTTCTTTTAATTTCCCTAAGCCTCAGTCTTCTTGTCTAATAGAACCAGCTTGCAAGATGGCTGTGACATAAGCGTAGGGCGCAAGGGTGTAAACGTCTTGCAGTGCAAAAGCACTCTGTAAATGGCAGCCTTGCTTCTTGTTACTAAGCCAGCACATGGATTTAGGATGTGAGCTGCAGGATGATGTTAATTCATTTCAGGCCACAGTTTGCTCACACTTTGTCAGCAACCTCAGCTGTCTGGCTTTGCGACACTCCTGTGGCCATCTGACCCATCTTCTTGGCAACCTCGGCTTTTGTCCTGCTCCCTCCCCCTGCGAGTCTCAGCTGGTCCCAGTGGCTTCCCCACCTCTACGACTTAGAAGACTTGAGTAAATGACCTGAACATTCATTGGACCCAGATATCCCCACTCTAGGAACCCAGACAAGCTGGGAAGGAGAGTGAACCAGGGGGCAAGAGAGCTGTGCTTCCAGCTCCTTCCAAGCTCCCTGGGTCTCAAGGCGCTTTCATTCCTTTAGGGCAGGATCCAGCCCTGTAGGGGGAAGGCGCCCTCTCTCCCTCCCGGTGGGCTAGTCCCACGCCCCTGAAGACCCTGATGGGAAGAACCTACTGAACTTTCTGTAAGTTTCTTGGCTGACTTTGTGGGGCCTGCTTTTTTGGGTCACAGATGGGGAGGGTGAAGGGAGAATGATTAAGAGCCCCTCCCACTGCTTTGTCAGGAGGCCCGGCCCCTCTCCCAGGGCTCTTAATCCCTCGCCTGCAAAGCAAACGCCTGTCCTCGAAGGCTGAGATGCTGCAGAGCCCGAGGTTTATACACAGACCAGTTATTTATTGGGAGGCTTAGGGCCAGGATGAGTCTGGGCCACATTCTCTTCTGTCCTGGCTCTTCTCACCTGGGATATAAGCAGGGAGGGAAGAAGAAAGGGGCGAGAGAGCAGGGGATGGACGGAGGAAGGGGCACTCCTGTGCTGAGCCTAACTCTGTGCCTCCTCCTGTACGAGGTCTTCACGGGGGTGACTTCACTGACCAGACTGCAGTCGGTCACTTGTACCTGAGGTGTGCGCATGTGTGAGCAATGTGGACAAGTGTGTTCCAGAGACAGGACGGTACAGCGTACAACAGCGTGGCTCTGGTCCAAACTCCAGCCCTGACTTTCATGAGGTGACCTTATATACACAGACACGCTCCTTCCCTTCTTGGAACCTCAGTTTCTCATCTGTAAAGTGGGGATAAGAATTTCTACTTCCTGGGGTTCTAGAGGAGCTGGAGTCAAGCCCCAAATATGGTGTCTGACACACTATAAAGCATGCAATAGGTGGTGGTTATCGCGAGGAGAAGGAGGACGAGGAGGGGGAGAATCTAGGAAAAGAGGGGACCATAGAGAAGATGAGAAAAGAGGAGAGGGGTAAGGAGGCGTGTTTGAGCAAGAAAACTCATCGGCTTGCCTCCACCGGGGGTTTGACCACCAGGTTTCTAGCAGCACCTGGGAGTGAGGCCCTAGTAGGACCTCGGCCCCCAATGGGAGGCCCCAGGGAGAATGATGGAGAGAAAACCAGAGGATGCCAACCAGCAGAGCTGCCCCTGCTGTCCCATCTCAAATGCCTGCGCACCGTCTTTCACCAGCAGCCACTGCACAGAGAAGGGACCTCCAGGGGGTGGGGATTTGGACCCTCCTGGGGCTCCTTGCTGAGAATCCAAAAAGCTCCCTGTGTCTTTAAGGAGGCGCCTATTGGGAGCCCAGGAGGGAGGAAGGTTAAGATGATTAGCTGGTGCTAACAAATTTAGGATGTGGAAGAAGTCTTTTCTTGGCTGTCCATCAAAGGAAGGATTGAATGTCCCTGAGCTTGGAGAGAGCAGAGGAGGGAGGAAAGGGCTGGGGGAGGGGAGCAGGACGGAGTTATGTATGCGCTTACCAGCTGAGCTTTCTCCTTGGACAGGCCTTCCCTGGGCACTGGGGGGTTGTATGGGAGTCAGGCAGGCTTGCAGGGCCCAGGGGCTGTCTGTCCAGACGCTGGCCTGCTTCCTCGTCAGCCTGTCTGTCGTCGCCCCTCCCCCACAACCCCAACCCCAGCTCAGGTTATGTCCAAGCAGCTGGGCTGAAAAGTGATCCTGGAGGAAGAAGGCCCTTCCTGTTGATTAGGAACCAGTACACTCTCCCCCGAATCTCCTCCAGCCCAATCAGACCCCCTCCTCATCCAGGCTCCCTGTCCTGGGGCCACCCCCTGCCCCTTGTCACCAATGGCCAGGCCAGTTCATCTAGGTTTGCCCTATAACCAAGGGAAATGTTCACAGCCTCCCAGAGAGATCACAAACTACTCACAAAAGCTTTCATAAAAGGTTATTTCCGGCACGCGCTGGAAGGAGGAGGGTATGGGAACCCTGCCATGTCCAGTAACGGTTCATTCAGAATAGCCTGGGCACCGGCTCTGAGCCAGGCCCTGTGCCTGGCACTGGGGAAACAGACAGCAGGCCACTGCTGCTGTCCCTGCCCCAGTACCTGCCCTCAGGAATGTGCCGTCCAATGAGGGAAAGAGAAAGAACAAAAAGGTGCTAAAATGAAACATGTATGTAACTGTCGCTTTCACAACTCCATAGGCCAAAGGCCACCTGGAAGACTTAACTGAATGCAGGTTTCCAGGCCACACCCTTGGAGATCCTGACGCTATGGGTCTGGCGTGGGGCCCGGGCATTTGCATTTTCAAGCAGAGAGTAGGATTATGATGGCGGTGGATGCTGGAATCGATTTGGAGGAAGACTGAAATGTAGGCAGGAGTAGTGCCAAGAAGGGGAATAGGGATGGAAGGGTCCAGGAGGTAAGAAGCTTTCGGAGGAGGTGACCTGAAGCTGATTCCTGCTGGGGGTGGGGGTTGGGGGAAGGGAAGCAGACTGAGGGAGAGGAAGGGGTGAAACGGGCTGGCGATTGGGGAATGCCTAGGTTAGTGTGGCTGGAAGGCAGAAAGACCAGGCTGAAATATGAAGGAAGGTACCGGAAGCATCTGGGGGAGTGTAATGTCTCCAGAAAGGGAGGTGTTTTGGGGTTTGCAGTTTCGAGAGATGGTTCTAGCTGCAAAGTGGAGAATGGGTGGAGGGGATCAGATTGGAGGAGAGGGCAGTTGTTAGGAGGCTGTGGCAAGAATATGGGATGAGGGCTGATGGTGGGAGTAAGACAGTGAGTGGCAGGAAGTGGGGAGAAGGGGACAGACGAGGGAATGGCAAGGAGGCTGAGTCCACAGGAGGACACGGTTCCTCGTGGACTGAGGGGTGAGGAAGACGGAGGAAGCGGTATGATCCCCAGGAGCCTGGTAGTCAGAGGAGAGGGCTGCTTCTCCCCGAGGCTGGGATACGAGAGAAAGGACCTGGTTCAAGGGGAGAATGGAGCATACAGTTTTGGATCCAGTCACTTCAAGCTCTCTGTGGGCCATCCTAGGAGAGCTGGGCAGTGGGCAAGTGAACTTACAGGTCTGGAGCACACAGGGAAGAAAAATGGGCAGAAGATATAAATTGGGGAGATGGCAGGACCCAAGTCTGTGGCTTTCAAATTTTTGACTGACCTAGTATAAGAAATCATAGCCAGGAACACACAGAAACAAAAAACTTCATGAAACCAATAGTTCCCTTGCTACGCACAATGCACTTGCTATTTTCTACTTCACCTTTCTTTGCTTGATGTCACTTAATTAAAAGGAAAAAAAGTGCTGGTTACAGCCTCCTACATTGATTTTGATGACCTGATAGGTTGTGGCGGGCAATTTGATAAACATTGATCTCCATGGAAATGGACGTCAATGGAGTGAATGAGATTCCCAGGGAGAGGGTTTAGGATGCAAATGTGTGTGGCCTAACACAGAAAGGATTGGTGGGAGATGAGAAGGCAGCCCAGAGGACTGGGAGGGGAGACACCAGAAACCCAGGAGACTGTCTTGGAAAAGAGGAGGTTAACAGAGAGATGCCACATAGCATGATGCTTGAAGAGCACCCAGGACCCAGCAGGGCATGGCCTGGTGGTCAAAGGACCACCCAGAGCCCTGACCCTGGATCAGACTCAGGGGGAGGACAGCACAAGAAGCGACCTCAGAGGTATTCTGGGACGTGCTGTAGGGAGGGAAACTGAGTCCCGCAGAGGATTGAACTCACCCAAGGAGACCTGGGCTCTCTCTCCTTCTCACCTCCGCCGCCTCGCCCTGTCCTGGGAGGGGCTGCCAGCCGACCCCGCTGTTACTCTATCTCCACAGTGCACTCGTGGCCTCTTGCGGTCTTAGGAGAGATGCGTTTCCTCATCCTCGCTCATGCTCGAGGCCTGCTTAGAGCTGAGTAGGATATTTGTGATGAGGACCATTATGCTGAGGGCCTACTATGTGCCAGGCACTACATTGGTCCTAGAACCTAAGGGTTCCTAACCTAGCGTGGGGTGGGGTTAGAGCCACTTCCCCAGGATGGGAGGTGTCCACTGAGACCTGAAGAGTGAGTAGGACAGAGCTCGGCCACGAGATAGGACAGGCTGTGTCAGCAGCCTGGGAAAGAGGTTTACCACCTACTTTCCACAGATCCTCTCGGACTGAGTGGGTCTGGCGTATGGAAATCAGAGGCATTGTCCTGGGCTCTGAATGTTGGGCAGGGTGGGGAGCTACAGCCTGGAGGTGCTCAGTGGCTCAGAGGCTGCCAGAGCCCCAAAGACTTGGGCAATGGCCCCTTCTGCACAGGTCACAGCCTTACCACCTACGGCCCTGAGTGCCCCTTCTGTGACTTCTCCATCCTCCCCAGATGCCCATACACCACTGGGCACAGAAGTCACGGGAGGCTGGGGAGAGCCTGTAGTCTGCCACAGGCTGGCACCTTCCAGGAGAGGCCCTCGGAGACGCCCGAAGCCTTCCATAGAACAAACCAGAGATGCTCCCTGGAAAGGGCCTGGCGCACCATCCAACCAAATGTCCCATTTTGCAAATAAGGAAACTGCAGGACACAGAATCATGTAACTGATTAGTCGTAATTATAACTAATGAGTGGTTTTCTTGGGAGCCTCTCCAGTAAACTCCTACTCAGCTCTCAAGACCCACAGGAAGTCACATCCTTTGGGATTCCCAAAATGGAGCCCAGGCCCTCCAGAGCCAAACCACTGCAGACAGTGAATCAACTCAGGAGCAGAGGCTCAACCCCGTCTGCCTCCCCAGCGCTGCTGTCACTGACCGTCTGGGCAGCTCTCTCTCCAGTTTGCATTCACCTGGCACCCGCACGTCATGGTTTCAAACATCCTCTAAGGTAGGTGAAGCTTGGTCGGCCATGACGTCCGCAGCCACCCGGGAAATCCTCTGACATTTTGTGCAGGGTGACTGATCTTTGTGAGATGCTGGCCCTCTGTGGGACCCCCTCTTGTGCTGTGGCAGTGGGCAGCGGAGGAGATGATCCCATGAGCCACGATTTTGCAGGAGGGCTTTGGTCACGGGCTCTGCAGCCAGAGAACATAAACAGTTTACTCTCACTGCCTTTCTGCAGCTCAGGCAACGGGAAAGATTTAACCTTGTTCGGACCGGGCACCAACTTCCACGTGTACAGTAAGGCACATAAGGGCCACGGCTCCAGTGCAAATACTGCTGCTCAACTATTGCTGGGCCCCTGTCTGAAACCCTCACACCGTAGGGCCCAGCGGGTTTGTCAAGGAGCCGGGGTCCCCACTCCCCAAAGGAGCAAACCCCAAGTGAAGCAGTCACTGGCCCCCTGGCAGCACACTGGGGTCAGCATCTGTGCACCTACAGCCTGTCCTGCGGCTGGAGACAAGGTGTAGAGAAGACTGGCCTCATAGAAAGCCAACATTCAGGGCAGGGATAACCTTACCACCCAAATTAGCCTCGGCATACGAGTGCTTGAATGGGGGCAGTGTGGACGGGGAAGGAGGTCCTTAGAGAGACCCATGAACCTGGGGGGGGGGGCAGCTACAGAATGTGGACATCATGTTGAGGGCTGGGTGTGAGGACACCTGGCTTCTGGCCCCTGCTCTGTGCAAAAGCCGATGAGTTTTTCATGACACCGTTCTGATCGAGATAAAAGACAAAAACCTTAACATGGTCCACAAAGCCCTACGTGTCCCAGCTCCTGCCAACCTTCTGAACCACGTCTCGTCCCACTCTCCCTGCAAGCTCCCTGCTCTGGCCGCACTGCACTTCCTTCCGTTTCTCATTCTTGCCACACTCCTTCCCAACTCTAGGTCCTTGCACAGGCTGTTCCCTTTGCCTGGAATGCTCTCCCTCCCACTTTGCCTGTTCAATTTCCACTCCTCAGGAATTCCCTGGCCCTCAGGATTTTGTCTAGTTCTTCGTTGAACCCTGTATTTCCCTTTGGTAGGGCTGGTCACCATTGCAATTTTACATTTGCTGGTGAGATCAATGGAAGTCCCCTCCCTCACTAAACTGTAAGTTCTGTGAGGGCGAGCATTGTGTTTTGCTCACCTTTGGGTTCCCATGACCTAACAAAGGACTGGCACAGAGTGGGTGCTCAGTAATATAACTTGAATGCAGGAATGAATGAATGAATGAATGAATGAATGAATGAATGAATGAAGGATGCTATTGTGATTTTGTGCAAGGCAATTCTGTCCTCCAGGGATGATACCTTAAATGATGACTTGTAGAGTATCTACTCAGTGCCAGGTGCTGGGGAGGGCACAGAATTGACTGTCTAGAGAGGAGACAGGTGTGTGAACAGGCCATGATAACACAGTGGGATGAGGTTATGATCAGAGGACAGGCAGGATAGAAAGAAGCTTTCAGCAGATGTGTTGGTTGGGGGTTGGGAGGACTTCCTTGAGATTATAACCAAGGTCCAATCTGAAGGGTGAGAGTTAACAGGCAAAGATGGAGATAGGGTTTCTGGTAGAGAGCAGAGCAGAGGCCAAGGCACAGCGGGGAGGGAGCCCCAGGAAGGCTGTGCTGCAGCAAGGCCAGGAGCATGCGTGGCGGGAGGAAGGGGGGAGTGGGGAGAAACAGGCCAGATGGGCCCAGTTGGTCTTGGTCGTGAAGGCTCTGGCGCCACTGGGGGGGTTCAGGCGGAGGGGCAGCAGAGGAATGTCCTGGGTAAAAGGAGATCCTGAGGCCCCTCCAGCTCTGGCGCCCAGGGGTATGAGAACCACAGGGCAGAGGAATGATGGGCTAGGTTAGGAAGGTTCCAGACTACGTTGCCAGCAGAAGTCTCAAGGGACTGCTTTCCTCCCTGACGTCAACTTAAAGGTCACACAGATCCCAGGTTTCCACTCAGGAGCCATTTAGGGCTGCACGTTTTATGCTTTTACCCAGATCCCTTTGGGAGGCCCTGATATTCCCAGCCTGGACCACCTTGTGGAGTAACCAGTCCCCTGAGCCCCTGAGGTGCTGTGAGAGGCAGGACTTCTTTTAATGTGTCCTAAACTCACCTCACTCAAGTTTCAAAGGGGGGCCCATCATCCTAGTATTTCAGGAGTGGAGAAGGAAATGCACCGGGAGCTGCCGCAGTGGGAAGGGGAACTCAGGACATCTCTGACTCCCGGGCCTCCGCAGCACATCAGCCCACAAGCTGTATTCCCACCACAACGGCAAAGACAGGCTGCCGTCTCCCTCCCCCCAAACCCAGGCCCCTCTCTGAGCCTGAACAGGCCAGGCATGAGCTGGTGAAGGAGAAGCGAAAGTAGGCCATCCAACTGACTGCTCACTCTGGGGGGCCACAGCTGGGGGGCATGTACATTACAGGACCCCTAAGTCACCAGGCTCCTTCAATGCTGCTGACTGTCCTTCCAGGCCTGTCCCCATCCCGCCAGGAAACCTGCATTAGCCAGCACCTTGGGCTGAAGCCATTCTCCTGCTCCAGCCCCTTCGGAACCCACGTCAGGTCATAGCTCTAGTTAAAAAGGTCTCAGTCCTGCTTGGCTCCTCTCAGTTTCTCACTCCCACAGGCAGCCCATCAGCAAGGCCTGCCGACGTCACTTCCAAAACGTATCTCAAGTCTGTCCATTCTCCCATCTCCTCTATCACCATCACCTCTCTCCTAGACACGCACTACAGGCTCTCTCTCCCCCTGCCTCTCCGCCCCCACCCACCCCTGCCCCCATACTCCATTCTCTATCAGCATTAAGAGGAGTATAAAATGTAACCTGAGCACGTGGCTCTCCCTCTTAAAACCTTCCAGTGGCTTCCTGGTTCACTGAGGGCAAAATTTACAAACCCCACAGGCCAGAGTCAGGCAAGGTGCCACAGGGTTGGTTCCAGGACTTCTCTGAGCTCTCTCTCGTCTCTCTCCTTTTCCCTCATTCCATCGGGCCACTCTGACCGTCTTTCTCTTCTTCAGATATACTAAGCTCATTTCTACCTCAGGGCCTTTGCACCCTCCTGCTGACGGGAATGCTCACTCCGCATCCTGTTTTATTTATTTAATAGACAGTTTGTCGTGCTTTATTTTATGCCAGGTTTAGTCTAAGCACCTTTCAAGCGCTGAATCATTTGTTAACTCTTTGTATGATTGGCTCCCTCTTGTCAATTCAAATGTTTCCTTCCCATGGAGGCCTTCCCTGGCCACCACCAAACAAGGCTACCACTGCTCCCCCACCAGACCCTATGGAAAACATGCCTTTGATTCAGTTTTGTCGTAACAGTCAATGGATATTTTATTATTTATTTCTTTATGGATTATTAGCTCTCTCTTCCACTAGACTGGAAGCTTCAGGAGGGCAAGACCTGTCTCTCAGTTTGATCCTCATGTCCCTAGAGCCTAGTACGGTGCCTGCCCATGAGAATGAATGAATGAAAGGGTCCCCTGCCTGGCGAGGCTTCTTTCTAAGACCACCATGCCCTCTAAACCCCACAGCTGGCATGCACAAATTGCAGGATATAAGTGGTGAAAGGCTTCCTGTGGATACTGCTCAGAGACCCAGTTGGGGATGGGCTTCTTCTACAAGGTAGGGGTCAGGTCTCGTCCATAAATACGAAAATAACAATGGGCATGTTTGTAGCAAACGGTAACCCACTTTAGAGCTTTCAAAGAGCTTCACACACATGCACTCACTGGCCTTTCCCAGCCACTCAGTGAGGCTGTCATAGCCCCATTTTACAGATGCAGGAGTTGAGGCCCAGAGAGTCAGGGCCACACAGTGTACACAAGAGCCAGGGCTCACCCCCATATTCCAGTACTGAAGCCTTTACAAAGACTGTATCCACCTGAGCGCCTGTGCTCTGTACAGTGAGTTCTCACTTACTATCACTGATGAGTTCTTGATACTGTGGCAAAACAACGTATTACAAAACCAGCTGAGCTCGGAGATGTTAACCCACTTGCCCATCATAACTATTGGATCCTGGAACACAGCCAGCAGACAATCCTGCCGCTTGTTAGAAGAGACGCTTCCAGAAATTGCTAGGGGACCCTGAAAGAGCTTCTTGCTGTCTTTGGGTCTCAGACTCTGTCTGTAAAGCCCGGCTTCTTGTTCGATCCTGTCTAGGCCTGTCTGGCTCTGATACGAGTAGTGGAGGGAAGAGAGCAGACGGGTGGCTGCTACGGTCTCCTGTGGCCCCTTGCAGCCTGGATGCCTCGGAGCAAGGGCAGACCCCACACTGCCCACGGTACCTTGGATGGAATGTCCAGGGGTAACCAATCCACAGGGCCCTGACCTCCGGTGCTGGCTGGGTGACCAAGACCAGGGGCGCTTGGGAATGCAGGTGAGCTGGGAGATTTGGGGTTCCCCAAGACCAAGAAAAAGACTCATCATATCCAAGGGGGGTTTTAAGGTAGGCAAATGCTATGAGTAACATCCAGTCCCACTGCAGGGCTGCTAAAATGAACAACAGAAATGGGCTTCCAGCCTGAGCTTCCTTTGCATAATAAAATCGGATTCCTTCTCTGTATGTCTATTTCTTTCCTTTTTTCTTTTTTTTGGCAGAGTCTTTGAGACTGTTGTTTTACAGAAACACGATCCTACTGCGTAGGTGTCCAACCCACAAGGGGGATGGGCACGAACGATGGAGTGAGAGTCCAGGCCAGTTCTCTCAAGGGAACCCCCACCCTCCACACACAGAAGCAAGGAGAGGGTGAGGGAGCGGGAGAAACGCAAAGGGGAGAGTAGAGAAGATCGGGTCTGACTTCATTCCTACATATAGCTGTGTGGTGGGCGGTGGCTTCAGGGGCCAATCGGTTTTAGGGATGTGGCAGCAGCTTTTGTTCTGTCAGAAGGACGGGCTGTCTCATGGACAGATGAATCTGGAACCAGACACCCAGCTTGGCTGGAGCTCTTGGCTCAGGAGGCACCAGGGCCAGGGCATTGGCCCACACTGGCCACTGGGCTGGGTCACATCCCTCTGCCTTGCCTCAGTTTCCATACCACTTCTGCCTCCCTGTGTCCCCAGTGGTGGCACTGGGGACAAGACATGGTGGAAAGAGCCCAGCCATTCCCTATCTAGCTGTGTAGCTTGGTGTGGGCAAGCTCCTGGTTTCCTCTTAGGGCCTCAGTTTCCCCAATTGCAAAATGAACAGGCTGAATGACACGAGAGGGTTTTATATCCTGCTCCTAGAGTTCCAAGGTGCCTGGACGAGGACAGCCATGGTACACAAAGTCCTCCCCCCCTCCCCCATCCCAACAGGGCTCTGCTCTTACACTTGCATGAGGTATATGGTGGATTACATGGAAGATTCCCTTCGGGATGGTGGATGGGGGGAGGGGGTTGACACAGTGTGAGGGATATAAATGATAAACGTCTAACTATTACATTGCTTTGTGCACCTGAAACTAATAAAAAAAAATATTTAGGAAAAAAAAAAAGATTCCCTTCGAAGAAAGGGCTTGCCGCTGCCCCATCCTGCCCAAGGTGACCTCTGACACCCCGTTGGTGTTGTGTTCTGAATCTGGCAGCTGTGAAGAGGAGGTATGTGCCCCTTCCATCCCTGTGGGACTTTGGGGAGGGGCAGAAACTCCCTCCTCATTCCCTGTCAGGACCCAGAATTACGCCAACATCGCCCCATGGCTCACAGGCATCTCACTCTCCCTGTCTTAATGCTTCGCTTCCTCCTGCTCCTTCCACGGCTACGTTGGGGAGCGCTTGGCAGATGCCAGTATTATAATTGTAAGGGATGGGAGCTGGATTCTTCTAGAGCTGAAGAGACTTTCCAAAGTCAACTTCTCTGATGGCTGGTGAAGAAGAAACAAAGTGCTGAGGTAGCAATGCAAAATGAGTCATCTATATACGCAGAAGATCCCGCACGGTGGGCACCGCAGACCTGTACAACCTCATTTAAACAGAAGGGAGACCTCAGTTTTCCGGAACACCACGTTTTCCGTTGAAAGGGGCACATGACTTCAAAACAGTCACGTAATAGAGATTTTTAAAAAATCTCTGTGAACTTCCAGCGGTGTCTCTCAGAAGCGGGGCACATTCAGTCCAATGACTTATCTACCCCTTTCTCATCCCCATTCTCTGAAGTGAAAACGGAACGCTGCACACCCCTCAATGCCTCTGAGGGCCAGTCAGCAAAGCACGATACGGCCAGGGGTGGTGTTGGCAAGGATTTGGAACTAGAACGACGCGGAGACCCACCACCAGACCCGCATCGGCCGTGACTAATGGGGAAGTCCACCGTGCGATGTCGATGCGGCTGCAATGTCCAGATTCGGGAGCACCATGAGGAAAAGGCAGTTCTTCATTCGAAAGGGACTGGCACTGGGTCTTAAGCCTAAAGGGCAACGAAGAGGACCTTCAGGCTGCCAAAGCCCTCGGGCTCTGGGCATCTGAGAGCCTGAAGGCACAGCCCAAAGAGCCCTCCATGCCAGCAGGCAGGCAAGGCCGGGAGCACACGGCACTCTGCGCTGTCCACGCTGCCCCCAGGCGGTCTGGGACCTCAGCCCCTCCTCGCTGGCCTGTCACGGTGAGGTGGGCCCCCTGCGACAGCTCACATAACTGTGTGGGGAGCTGGCGTCCACTTAAAACCCCGCCGCCTGCGAAGCATGTATGTACTACGGCTCCATGCCAGACTGGCTCATGGCACTTCCTCCCCACTGGGGCGGGTGGAAGTGGCAGGTGGCACTGCCCAAGCTCCACCCTCGTTCCAGCCTCTAGGAGCCTCCCCAGGTCTCCACTGGGTAGAGAAGCCAGCCGGCTGAGGGAGGTAGCTCCCCGTGTGCGAAGACCAGCCGTCTCTGTCCCCTTTGGCAGCACCCCTGCCCCACTGGAGACATCCCCCCAATGCCTAACCTGCCATGCCTGCCACACACAAACATGGCAAAGGCTGGATGGGGTGGGAGGAAGCATTAGGCTGAAAATGAGTTGTGAAGTGAGCTGGAAAGAATGACAGACAGGCCCTGAGCCACTCAGCGAGCGCAGGGCCTGACCCTTCTGTAATGCTCTCCTCCCTCCCTCCTGCCGTGCCCACAACCTCCGCCACGCACACCCCCACCCACATGCAGAGCCACTGCCTCTGTGCTGGGGACCTCTCCTGCTTTTCACTCACCAAGGAGCCCAGTGGAGCTGGGCCATCGGGTCCCTATGACCCCTGGGGCCGGTACCTTAGGTACAAACGCCAGCTGTGCACACCACTGGCAGTAGTGTGGTTCTCGACCACTGTCCTCACCTTGGTCCCACCTTGCTGTGGCCCACCTCCCAGGGGCTGGGATCCCATGTTCCCCGTCTTCCGTACGCGGATAACCATCACAGAATGCTTGATGGGAACAGACGCAACGCGGTATATAAAGCACACGCATGATGCCATCTCTTCACGTAAACACGCCGTGGTCATGATCGTTACCCGGGCTGACAAGCTCACCACTGCCTCGGCTCCTTCCCTGCCTGCACCTACCAGGCGGCCAACACTTGCCAGTCTTACCACTCCCCTCGGCCCCTTCTACATGCTGCTCCACGTCTCTTCTCTTAGCAGAACTGTTGCAGCCTCTTCCTGGCTCCTCTCCTGGACTCTAATTTGTCCTCCACACGGCGTATGCACAGCTGGATCCTGTCATACCCTTTCTGAGAAACCGTCCATGACATCTTCAGGGAGGTGTCCAAGACCCCCCATGGTCTGTTTCCCCACCCCCAGCTCTTCTTTGCAGACTTATCTCTGATTCCATCCCTCCATGTGCACTGGCTACAGGCATTCTAGATTATTCCTCCTTTCCCAGTGTGTGTATGTGGGGGGGGGGGGGGGGAAGGGAGGGAAGCACATTCCTTACATCTCTATATTTTTATTACACTGTTTCTTTTCCTTACAATCTCCTTATATATGTTTTCTTTTACTGACGTCTTCCTTGTCTTTCAAAACCTGTTTCAAATGCCACTTCTTCCATGAAGCCTTTCCTGATTCCCCGCTTCAAAAGTAACCACTCCTCTTGTGTTTTCCCAATGTGATGCTTATACTTAGGTCTAGCTCTTACCTAACCCTGGATAGGAGGAACTGTGTCCGATTCACCTTTTATCCCCATGGCTGAGCTCAGGCCTGGAGTAGCCGGTTAACCCTTGCTGGGCCCAGGTCACATGCTGATTTAGCCCATGGGCAGCCTGGAGCCCTGAAGAGCATGTAGCCAAGCCAGAGTTTGGCCACTGGTCCTTGGCCTGCCTTTGCTGGGTTGAGGTAAGGGGGTGGGAGGTTGGGGGTTCACTCTGGCCACAGTTTCCGCCCTCACAGGGCAGGTTCTAAGGAAAAAGCTCTCACAGGTAAGCATGTGATACAAATGTGTGGGATCATCACAGGAGTGGACGATCCGCTCGGAACCCGGGGCAGAACAGTCTCTCCGTTCCCCTGGTCTTCTCTGCTGGTTTCTCTGAGGCAGTGATCTGGACGGACAGAGAGAAACACCCAGCGGGTCCTGCCATCCCTACAAGTCAACCCAGCCAGACAGCTGTCCCTTGTTCTTTCAAGTTCCTGCAAAATTCCAGAGTCACTCCCACCCCCAACAACAGCTGCTGCAAACATGGCCCCTTCCCCTCTCAGGACAGAGTGAGGCCGACTGTCTGCCTCCATATGGATACAGGACATAAACATGACCTTTCTGAAAAGTCCCACTGCCCAGGGTTCCCACTGCAGGCCTTGGCGGGGGGGGGGGGGGGGGGGGGCAGGCAGTGGAGTGTAGGGAGGACGAGTCTTTCTTCATAAACCCGGGTTCCAAGGCCCTCTGACCCTAGGCATCAGCAGTGATCTCAAACATCCCCTCCAAGGAGCCAACCATCACCCCACTTGTAATTAACACCCCCCTGTGGCATGGTCCACGGCCCTTTGTTTATATCCCACAGCACTCAACACACTCCACCTTCTACTGTATAACTGGATTGTGGACAAGGCTAGTTTCTCTCCCTCTAATAATTTTCATTTGTACAGTACCCCATGGTTGACCAAGAACTTTTGCAGTAACCCTGTAAGATCATTATTTATAAGTAAGAGATGCTAATGGAAAGGAAACTCAGAGAGGTTAAGCGGCTTTTTCAATGCTGAAGAGCTAAACCTTGAGAGCTGGGACTCAAATCAAAGGCTCCCACCTCACAGAAAATGCGTTGAGGGCGGGCATGCATCTCAGCCATTTTGCATCTCTTGCAGGGCATAGTATAGTGTCCTGTAAACAGATGCATCTAGAGTTTTTTCATCAAGTTGGAGCCATTTATTCTCCAACAGGGCAGAGAGGGAAGTAGGAAGGAGCTGACACTTTCTGCAGCTTAAGCCACATTTCCCATTACATTTGGTGGCGTCACCTGGCATCTCTTCTAAGACCTCATGTGGCTGGATACAACTGGGTGACGGCTATAGCACCTCCTCATGACCCCATTTCACCAGAAGCCCCTTTCCCCTCAACATAATCGTCATCATTACGGCAACTAACAAATCGTTATGAGCCAAGCATGTGCCAGGCCCAAGGAGGTGGGTACTATCACTACCCTCCATTTCACATGAGGTCAAGAGGCTCATTCATCCACAGTCCCACGACTAACAAGGAGTAGAATGGGACTCCTGGGATTTGAACCCAGGATTGTTGGGAGTCAGACTTGTAACTGCTGGGTTACAAGCCAGCCTCTCCCTGGGAAGGTCAACTGGGTATCATCGCTCCTGAAGCTGCACAATCGCACGTCCCTGCACACAGCCCAGCCCTGCCCAGGACAACCTTCCAGGAGTGGGGGAGTCAGACACCTAAACGAAAATCCCGAAGAAGACAAGACAATGGACGACAGATACAGAACTTATTTCACCGACTCCTCACCCCTGGGCTATGGGCGGGCACCAGCGCCTCAGTACACAGTGGCAGACACACAGAGCAAGGCTGTCAGCCCTCAATGCCTGGCTGCTGCTCCCAGAGAAAGCCATCCGCTCTGCCTGGGAGAGCCCTGGGAGCTGTCTCAGAGGTGGCGACACTGAGTGAGGCAGAGGAGGGGAAAGGAGAAGCACAGCCTTAGGAGGGGACTGGGTGTTGGGAGTCCAGCCGAGCAGGGTTTGGACCCCTGGACATGGGTCTTGGCACTATTGTTGCCAGCCCAGAGGAGGCTGAAGGCCCCCCACACAGGATCTAAGCCCCAATCAATGATACATCCTTGTTGGTGGACAGTGGCAATTAGGTACTAGAGAGTCAGGCCCAAAGGGCTCCTTCAACATCCTCTAATCCAGGGGTGTCCAAACTTTTTTCAACGTTTTTCACCAAGGGCCATATGCGGTAAAATACACAAACAGCCGGCCACTCACTCGAGGTGAAGTACGTATTGCCTCACCTGGCTTATTTAAGTAAACTAAATATATTTTTGGAATTTGCTGCGGGCCAATTAACAATGGATTGCGGACCGCAGTTGGCCCACGGGCCGCAGTTTTGACACCCCTGCTCTAATCCAACAATGTCCTCTAATCAACGTCATGATTAAAAAGTGTTTAATCTTGAAATATATTAGACCATTCCAAGAGGTACACACAAAATATAGCGTATTATTCAGCAATAGAAAGGAACGGAGTACTGGTTGGTACATGCTACACCACGGATAACCTTGAAAACAGTACGTTACATCCATAGAAATAGAGAGTAGACTGGTGGTTGCCTGGGGCTGGAGGGGTTGAAGGGAAATGGAGGGTGACAACTAAAAGGTACGGGTTTCTTTTGGGGGTGATGCTAATGTTCTACAATTGATTGTGGATGGTTGCACGTCTGTGAATATACTAGAAACCATCGAGTTGTATAGTTTAAATGGATGCATTATGTATGTGAATTATATCGTAATCAAGTTGTTACAAAAAAACCAATAATGAACCTGGCGTACCTACCATCCCGCTTAGTAGTTAGCAATATGGCCAAACCCCCAGGGACCCCGGTCCCCACCCCGTCCCTCCTCCCCACTGAATTTGATGCTTATGCCTTCCATGCATTGCTTATTACACGTATATTCCCTGAACAATGGATCATGTTGTTTTACATGTTTCTAACTTCATATAAATGAATTATATTGTACATGTTCTTTGTAATTTGCTTTCCCCCCTCAATAAGATGAGATCCATCCATGGTACAGCTAGCTTGGTCTGGAGGTCAAGTTCATCCGTGCTCCACGTGTATGGTATTGCTTTGATGGACGTATCGCAATTTAATATCCTCAATGCGTCTCCACTCGTCTACTGACAAATATTTAGGTTTTCTTTTCCTTTTTTCAGTAGTACACACAGCTCTTACCCCTTCTGCGTGTCAAGTGACACCTGTGATGCCCTGGTGACACCTGTGGGCTGGTGGCAGCATTTGGAGCAGAGAGGCTGCCGGGGAAGGGAGCCATGGCCAAGGCAGAGCTGCAGTGAGCACCCTTTCCTGGCTTATGCATGTGAGGGTTTCTCTAGGATGTGCCCAGGAGAGGGGCAGCTTTGTTGGGGGCCATTCCACACTTTACCAGATATCAGCACATTGTTCTTCCAAGTCATTCACTTCTCTTGACAAGTAAGGAAACTGAGGCCCAGAAAGAGTACAGTGACCTACTCAGAGTCCCTCAGGGTCTGGGCCCGATTCCCAGTCCAGGGCCCTTGGGGCCCCAGCACACTGCCTTTCCGGAACTGTCCATTTCCTTATTTTTATTTCTCTACAAATCCCAGCGACCACCCGGGCAGTGTTATCAGAGCCGATCTAGGAGAAACACATTATCAGCATCGTCCAGGAGGGCTGGGGATCTGGAAGTGCTTTGGGGAGGAAATGGGGAAGAAATTAACTTTAGAGAATTCCCCAGGCAGCTCTAAAGTGCAGAACAGAGCAGAGAGCCTTGAGAGACGAGGCGCTTCCAGGGGCAGGTGGGGGCTGTTTGAGGGCAGCTGTGGGTCTCTGCAGCCCTCCCCACGCTGCCCCATGAGGGCTGGAGGCTTCCTTATGTCCAGGGCCCTCTCCGAGGTAACAGCCAGTGCTCCTTCTGGGGCAAGCCAGCTGCCCAAAATTGGGCCACAGAGGCCACCGCAAGTGCCTACATTTGGAGTCCAGGGTCTAAGATTTATTGACTGGCTGTCTGATTTCTAAAGCACAGAATTCCAGCTCTGGTTCGGCCATGGCTCCCTTCCCCTGCAGCCTCTCTGCTCCAAATGCAGTGGCCACTCCAAAGGTGTCACTGGGGCATCACAGGCGTCCCTTTGCAGAAGGGATAATAGCTGGCGGGAGAGGAGGGCTGAGGGGGCGGAAGGCCACATTAGGGATTCAGACCTTTATCCCGAGGGTGATGAAAAGTGCTAACGTGCTTTAACTAAGGTTATGTATTCATTTTTAAAAGATCATTCTGGCTCCTGGGTGAAGAAGGGATTGTAGGATGCCAGCTAGGGGCTACTGCAGTGAATAAGGTCAAGATGGCAGCAGCCTGAACAAGAGTGACAGTGGTGGAGCTGGAGGGAACCAGCGAAGCGAGAGCAGTGGGGCTCCGTGATGGATGGGATGTGAGGGGAAAGGCGGTGTCCAGGTGGACGCCCAGTTCTAGCACCAGCGCAAGACCTGCGTGGTGACGCCATCATCCCCCAGGTTGGAAATGCTGGCAAAGGGCCAGGTGTGGGAGAAAGACACTGGCTCCAATCATGTGCCCTTTGAGGACGGGTGGCCTGAGACACACCCAGGAGGAGACAACATCAAGGAGCCTGCCCAGGGTGGTGTGTAGGTGGGGAAGGTCCTCCCCGGCTGGGAACCCACAAAAGCTCCTCTCTGTGTAACAGTCTCACACTGAGTTTTGCTGTCAAGCGCCTCTAGAAGTGAAAGCAAATGGTTTATGATTGTGGCTAAGGAGAAACCTTCACAGATGTATACATTTTGGTCTGTTCTCACTGCTCATTTGAAGACAAATTACTTGTCCCAGCAGGTGGTGTTGCCTGGATTATACATTGAGCACCTCACACCAGGCATTAGCGTCGTAACCAAACAGCACCACTAATGGAAAAGGCTGTATTAGGAGAGAAAGATGAGAGGCGCTGCAGGATGTAGTAGCAGGCCTGGAGGGGTAAAGACTTCATCAGGTAGAAACAGTAAACAAAGTAAAGATATCAGAACAGGATGAGCAGATGTGCACAGCTGAGACACTTAGGGCAGGTGATTAGCCCAACTGTACTGAAAGCAAAGGAGTACGACACAGTGGGGCCAGGCTGGAGACAGAGGGGCTTACTATTCAGGTGGGGTGTATACGAGCACTAGGCAGCCAGGGATGGTTCCGAGCAGAGGAGTGGAATTGACAGGACCCAGCGAGTGATGGAGCGCATGGGTGAGAGAAGCAGGTGCTGACGCTGCCATGACAGGCTGAAGCCTGGTGTCGGGAAGGTCAGATGGGCCAGGAGGCAGGACTCCAAAGTCAGGAGGAGGAAGTGGGGGTGCAAGAGGGGGGCCTGAAGCTGATACAGCACATGAAAGCCCATCCCTCTGGCTGAAACAGAGCCAGGGAGAGTCTGAATTGAACAGGAGGGTCTCTTCCCAGGCTGGCCCTCAGGGACGTGCTTTAAAGAATAGCCAGGAATGACTCAGAATGAAACCAACACTTATTTGCGTGTAAAGCAGAATTTCTGAGGTACCCGAAAACAGCATTTCTTTTGTTGAAATGTTCTCCCTAGAACAGCCACCATCTCTGCAACCCTTTTCTTTATTAATGGCTCCAAGGGACACTGTGTTCTGCATTCTCCCTTTTCTGGGTTAGCTGAGTCTGAAATGAGGAGAACCACAAAGCAGGGGTGGCAGGCTGTGGGTCTGCTCTGCCGCAGCCCAGTTGGGGACAGAAGCTCTGGCCATAGGCCCTGCGCACGGAAATGCCATACAGCTGTTGGGGGTGAAATCTGGCGCCAGGGCTAGGCTAGACAAGAAAGGATTTCAGGACATGTGGACGCCAGTTCTCACCACCTATGGAAAGGGTTTCAGGACATGTGGACGCCAGTTCTCACCACCTATGGAAAGGGTTTCAGGACATGTGGACGCCAGTTCTCACCACCTATGGAGAGGGTTTCAGGACATGTGGACGCCAGTTCTCACCACCTATGGAAAGGGTTTCAGGACATGTGGGCGCCAGTTCTCACCACCTATGGAAAGGGTTTCAGGACATGTGGACGCCAGTTCTCACCACCTATGGAGAGGGTTTCAGGACATGTGGACGCCAGTTCTCACCACCTATGGAAAGGGTTTCAGGACATGTGGACGCCAGTTCTCACCACCTATGGAAAGGGTTTCAGGACATGTGGACGCCAGTTCTCACCACCTATGGAGAGGGTTTCAGGACATGTGGACGCCAGTTCTCACCACCTACGGAAAATAACCAGGCAGCTCCAACCTGAGCACAAAGGGCAACATGTGAGAAAATAGAACCTTGTTCATAGAATCACCGACTTTTGTTTCTAGAAGGGGCTTCTCTCCCCTCCAAGCCATCGTCCACATCACTGCTAGTTATTGCTCTAGAATACAAATCGGATCAGCTCCCATCCCTCCTCCCCAAACCTTCTCTGGTGCCACGGTATCTCTTGTGGGGTAACAAAGCCAGGGCCCGTACATTGCTGACGACTACTGAGGCACCTATGGCAGACATCATTAAGCGATTACCACATCTGCTGCCCTTGGATGCCGCCTCAGAATCTGATTCAGCATAGCCCTCCAGGCAGTCATTACTAATCAACCACCCTCAGGATGAAAACCCTTTGCCTTTCTTTGAAAGGAGAGAGCTGGAACTCCTCAGCCTGTCCCTTTGCTATCTTTTCCGCCCTTATTTCCCATCACTGCTTCTGCACTCCAGCTTCCTTCAAATGCTTGCCGTTCCCAAACAGGCCTGCCTTTTTCTCACTCTCAGAGCCTTTGTCCTTGCCAGTGCCTCAGCCTGGAATGCCCTCTATGCAGACGGCTAGTTGTTCCTTGGAATCTGTTCTCCCACTTCTCATAGTAATAAAGCTGTATCTAAGCATATGGCCACCCAGCAAAAAACACTGCCCGGCCTCCCTCGGACCTGGGGTTAACCACGTGACTAAGGGCTGGCCAATGGGATATGAGCAGAAGTGATACATGGCAGGTTGTTTTTCTTCAAGTTTTGCCCTTAAGGGTTTGGGCATATAATCCCCTGGGCACCTTCCCCTTTCATGCTGGCCAGGGGAGGTGAGAACGAAGCAGCTGCCAGGAGTCCAGAGATGGAAGCCACCTGATGACGATGGCAGGGCTACCCTGCCAGGCCTGGACCACTGTTCTCTGGCCTGCTAAGGAAAAGACCACCTCACCTTGTTGGAGTCCGGGGTCTATTGTTATGGAGGCAACTGGGTCTATACCCTAACTATATGCCCCCCCATCTGCTTCCTTGGTCCTTACCACCCACCTCAGTGAAGGCTCCTCTGGGCTCCTGAGCACGTCACACGCACCTCTCATTAGCATACCCAAGACCAGAGTATGACCACGGCCTCTCCCACTAGCCTGGCTGAAAGCCACTTGTGCCCCCTCATTCATCGCTCTACCAGAGCTGGCTACGGCACCAAGGCACGGATCTGACCATATCACCACCTTGTTTCCACTACTGCAGTCCAACTTCTTAGCTTAGTGGTCAGTGCATGACTCCCGCCTACTCCTCCCTTTAGAGATGAGGCCAGAGGGGAGTGACCTGCTGCCGCAGCTCGGCTGGGGCTCGCTCCGTGCACAGCCAGGCACCTAATGCCTCAGGCTACCAGCCCCACCCAGCCCCAGCATGGCGGGCCTGAAGGAGCTGTTTCCTTGCTGATGGAGCCTATATTGTCCTGCTCCTCATTTGTTTCTAAGAACAGGAACAGAGAATGGGAGAGTTGCCCTGATTTTTGTGTTCTTTCCAAGCGGCCTAAGAAGTCCCGTGGTCTGTATGTCTGTTCCCAGGGCCCTTCTCCTTTCCCACCAGGCCGTATGCTTTGTAAGAGGCCCACACCTATTCCTCTGAACTTCTGGTCGTCGTGACCCTCCTAAAGAAGGCTGACCTTTGGCCTTCCCTCCCAGGCCTGCAGGCCCATCACTCCTCTGGCAAACAGTGCACGCGGCCCAGAAGCAGGATGCTGCCAGATCTCAGCCAGTACTTGGTTATTTTGGGACAGGGAGGATCCTGGGAGGATGCTGGCGAGGTCAGAGTAGGAAGGGAAGGAGGTGGGTTTTCTGCCCACGATTATGTGTCCCAAGCCCTCTGGATGCCACCCAGGGCCCAAGGCTGCCACAAGGAAGAACACACCCACCACAGGACTCCCACCTCGGCCCAGCCAGCCACAGAGGCAAACTGAGGGCAGGCACGGGTTTGGGGCTCTAGGCTTCAATCTCACAGGCCACAGTGGGCAGGAAGAGCGTGTGTTTATTTGCTGTGTCCCAACAGCAGTGACTTCAGCATCAGGCCAGACTCAGAGCAGTCTTGGGAGCAGGGAGGTATCAGAAACCAACCGGAGGGGAGATGGAGAACACGAGAAAGAACGCAATCACTCAGGAATGATTCTTGATGATCAGTCACGGAACATTCATTGAGCATCTACTATGCGTGGGGCACAATACTAGGTACTGGCAAGACAACTGGGAATAATGCTTTTCCTTTGCATTGGCACTTAACCATTGTCTAATTCCTTCTGCGAGTATCAGGAGCTGAAAAGTGGTTCATAAACTCTGACCCTAAGGAAACGGTCGGAGATGCATGATTTAGGTGCGAGAAGGACAGTGGTGCTTTACCCATGAGTTTGAAGGTTGCAAACCTTTCCCAATGTCAGAGCTCCACTCTGCCTGTTGCCAGCGTCCTGGAGGAAAGCATCCATCAATGTGAAGTGCTCAGTACTGTGCTTGGCACATAGTAGGTGCTCAGTTAGGGGCAGTGGCAGTAACGGCGATGACTCATAAGAGCTGGGGAACTCCATGGGCAACAGACTTCCGTGTGGAGGAAGCAACCTTACGATGGCGTGAGAAGCCTCAGTGTGCGCAGAGGGGGCAGGTCCAGGCCCGGAGCAGGACCTACCTAGCCTATCCCAGCAGACGCCTTCACTCGTGCTTCCATTGTCTGAGATGCTTCTGGACAGCCCTTCTGTCAACTCCAAAAAGCTGGGGAAGCATCTTAGTCTCCTCCCTATGTTGCCTCAATTTGCGGTCTCCTCTTTAAAATGTCCTGGTGTTACCCATCTGGCTCCAATCAACACTTTGGGGGATTCTCTGACCTGGACACCCCCCCCCCCAGGGGCCCCTGCGCTGTCTCCTCCCATCTCCTGGTCAATTTAGTTCATGCTGGCATCCCTCACAGAGGACCTGTGTCAAGCCCTTCCCTCTCCCTGCTGCATCCCTCCTCCCCCCTGTGCTCCTCCCCCCACCCCCCCAGCTGCTCATTCTGCTTCACAGCTTTCTCCTCCCCCTCTGAGAGACCTGGGTCTCACACAGACTCCCCAGAAGGTGAGGAGAGATGAAGCCCTCTTCCAGATTTTTCCTCCCTCCTGCCACATCCTCCCAGCTCCCGGCCTCCCAAGACCCCCACAGCCAGACTCTCCCTAGCACAAAACTGATACCTATTGGTTAGGTACCCACTTTGATGGCAGGCAGGACAGGGGAAGCCCAATCTGGCAGGGAAGAGAGGAGGGCAACCCTCTGCCTTGCCGTAAGTGTGCAGCCCACACTGCCCCCGACACCGGGACATGGTGCTTGATGAGGATTTCTGTGCATCTTTAAAGTGCAAGAGGAATGGAGGGGAAAAATCATAATAATTGCACTTATTGGGAGTCAGGAAAGGTGACTCCACAACTATCTCACTGAATCGCTCCCCCATACCTGCCAGGTGAGTGTTATCACCATTTTTTCACACAAGGCAACTGAGGCAGAAAGAGGTTAAATAATTATCTGAAGGTCACACAGCTGGTAAGTGTCAGAGCTAGAATCCAAACCTTCATCTTTCTTGACTCCAAATCTCCTGCCCTTCACCAGCATTTTATACTTTAAGCAAAAAAACGATTGCAATTGACCAAAAGTCATGGGGACAACAGACACGATTCCTTGAAATGGGGGCTGCCCTAGAAACCTTGATGCTACGTCGCTCTGCCCAGACCCCGTCTCTCCACCCTTGCTTCATTTCATCTCATTAATCTTGGCATTCTTTTCCCAAAAGCTTGCTCAGATCCCAGGGCTCAATCTTCTGAGCCCTGAAAGAGGGAGAGAGCTTCCCAGGGCTTCTGGACACCCTTTTAATTAACCCAGGCGACCCTCTTCCCACCGGGAGCAGCTGAGTCTTGTCACGGTCTCAACCATCTTCCGTGGTAGCACCCCTGAACTGTGACTCCCACCTCAGCCTGCTCACGCTCCGGCGAGTGCAGTCCCTCCATTTCCCATATATTCAACATCTGGTGGCCTCTTTTCCCTGGCTGGAGCCTTTGGGTGAGGGTGACTGGGGCACCTCAGCCACTGTGTCCATGGAGGGCCTGCCAGAGAGCCCAGTTAGTATCCTGCCAATGCCACCTGCCCACAGCAGGTATCGAGGGACCACACTCTGAGCTGGCAGAGGCCCAGAGCAGGGCAAAGCCCTCTGCAGCTACTCGGAAGTATCACCTTGTCTCCTTCAACCCTGTTTTGGAGCTTCCTTCTTCACCCACCACCCCCCCCAAAAAAAAGTACAGCCCATTCCAGTTACCATGGGAACAGGGAAACTTGCTCATCTGTCATTCTCATGGTTTAATAATAATGGTCAACAAACTAGAAAAGTCCTCATGAACAATAACTTATCATTATCATTAACTATGGCCAATGCAGGTGAACCCAACACGCAGCACGGCACCCAACACGCAGCACGGCACCCAGCGCACAGCTCTGACTAGAGGAACAGACCCCGGCGAGAAGCAGGCTGAGTGAGGCAGAGGCGAGAGCCCTTGAAGAGGCATTCTTGGAGGTGATGTGCCCACACAGGGCTAGTCAATGACAGAAGCAGAATCTGAATCCAGAGGGGACTGTTAACTTTGTGGCACCACCTCACCTTGCGACCGCGAGCTTGTGAGCAAGTGTGTGTTTGTGGGGGTAGCCTGGATACTACACGTTGAACGTGCAGCACACTAGGCCACTTAGCGGGGGCAGGCAAGCGTTACAAGTATGGGGTAGTTCATTCATTCTGGTAACCACACTTCTGCATACCTACTGTGTGTCAGGAGCTAGAGGCACAATAATGGCCATGAGGAGCCTGGGCCCGGCCCTCCGGGGCTTATCGTCTCTTCAACTCTGCACAACACTTCAGAATTGGCAAAACATGGCCACACCCATGATCTTATCTAATTTCACCATGTGGTGCATACTGTGAAGACCCATGGTCGAATTTATGAATGAATGAATGCTTGAATGAATGAATGATGGATAGGGGTTGAGTGGGCCAATCAATGAGTAGATGGAAATGAAAGATTCCCATCTTTCAAATGAAAAGTGATGCTCTGAGCAGGGTGTGGCCAGAGCACACCCACTGAGAGGGCGTCTGGTGAGGTCCCGTGTCCTAATCACCCATTTGCAGGGCTCCTTACCTGGAGGGCAGTGACATCCTGGAGACGTCTTCGGGGCCTCCCGGCGCCTGCGAGAGTGGAGCTTCCATTTCTGCACAAGGAAACAGAGGAGAGGAGTCACTGGGGATTGTAAAGGCCAAGCCCTGGAAACCGCCTGCGGGCTGGGGGAGAGGGGCTGCTTGGGGGCTGGAGGGAGGACTGTTCCTGGATCAAAGACTGGCCACCAGACAGCTGGGTGATAAGAAGCAGACAGGGGTCCCATCTAGGTAATCTCAGTATCTGATGTCTTCAGGATGCTCTTAACCCCAAGCACAGGACCCTAAAAACCAGCTGTGGGCTTCCTGCACTGCACCCGCTTGGGTACAACGACCTGCTTTACTTGGCTCTCTGCTCTTTGTTTCCTGACTCTTTCTGGGCTCCAGTTGGATCCTGGGGTAGGAACAGTGACTTCCGTTCTGCTGTCCCCACAGAGCCAGACACGGGCAGGAGTGGGCGTAGGGAGCTAGGCAGGCCCTCTGCCCCTCTGCCAAACCTCTTCCTCACCAGCTTGCCCAACATGGAGCCCATCTGGAAGGCCCCAAAGAGGTGGCAACAAGCAGACTGGGACACCTCCTGCTCTGAAGGAGATGCCCTTCCGTGTGGTGAACGGACCAGGGCGCGCCTGTCAGCACCAGCCTGGCATGCTCACTCTGCCAAGGGCAGTGCCCCTCGTGCCTCAGTGCCCACAGGCAGCCTGGGGCGTGGGCTAACACGCACGCCTCTGGGCCAGCCTTCCTGGGTTCATACACACTTCGTGGACCCTAAGTTGATCACAGTCCCTGCCTCCCTGGGTTCCTGAGAGGATGGAAAAGGCTGATGCATAGAAAGGAAAATGCCTGACACCCAGGGGGAGCGCAAGACCTGTTAGCTATTGTTGCACTCAGGTCACAGGTGAGGAAGTACAGAGAGGAGACTCTATCCTGGCCAAGGTCAAGGGTGGAGTCAGGCTGGGATTTGAACCCACCTCTCTGAAGCTACTACAGCAGTTAGAAGCCACATTGGCCCTTAGACGTATTTTATTTTGTTCCCACAGTTACTTATTTGTTTTACATTGTATTTGTTGCCAATATTTTGTAGAGGCTGATTTCTCATGCAAATCTGCGTTTCTAATTTCTCTTGAAAAACTAGAAGGTCTGGCCCCGTGGGGCCTGTACTGTGGCTGGCAGTGATTGATGAACTCCAGCGTCCCTGACACGTACACCGGTTAGGATGCCAGCTGGCCCCCCATCAGCATTTCTCCAGCATTTGTCTACTGTGTGGTTCTGCCACTTAGGAAGGGCCACGAGGGAGGTAAAGAAAGCTGCGTGGGAGGTGTAGTAGGCTGGCGTGTCCTCTAGTTTGGTGGTGGGCTGGGCAGTTCAGGAAAGTTTCATGGGGATTCACATCAAACTAATAATGTCTGCTAAGCCCTACTGTGTACTGGCCCTGAGCTGGGTACTTTTATACAATCACATCTATTTTTCACAATCTAACTCATTTTTTCACGTAAGGAAATGGAGGCTCAGAGAGGCTGAGTAAGTTGTTGAAGGCCACACAGCCAATATGTGGTGGATGTGGGATGAGAACTCAGGCTTTTTAACGCAAAGGCCACTCCATCCTGCTGGAGAAAGGTGTGTATACATGCTCCTGGAAGAGGGAGCACAGCAGCAGACAGGATAGGAGGTCTGAGCGCAGAAGGTCACAGCAGACAGAAGGGGGAGGAAGGGAGGAATGTCCCAAAGGGGAGACCTTCACTCAGAAAGGGAAGCTGGCGCACAAATGTTAGGCGGACAGATGTTGAGGCTAGGTCACAGGTGAGCACAGAATGGTCACTGGGCAAACAACTGACCTCCTAGGACAAAGTCTGGGGAAAGTCCCCGTGATGCCCAGCTCGGAACCTAGCTCACCAATACCACTTTCCCGTGAGGGACTGTACCTCTGTCCTTCCTTTCCCACCAAGAACCTTGGGCTCTTAAGGCACTTATCTGTGGCTGTTCCTGGACCACAGTAGGTACGTAACACAAGGCTGCTCAGTGACAGAGCCAGTCACTGAGTGACAGCCAAGGCCAGCTGAGTTGGCAGCATTTGGCTATAGGTTGCAACCATTAGGGTTGTCACACATTCAACCACAGCAAGGTGCCAAGCAGAGGCTGGGCCCTGGAGATGAAGAATGCCCCCCAAGACGGACAGGGCCCCTGCCCTCATGAGGCTCACCTTCCAGTGGAGGAAACAGACAATTCATAGAGAAACAAATGAATGTATAATTCAGGCAGTGACGAGTGTTGTAGAGAAAAATAAAACAGGGTAAGGGATGGAAGAGAACATTTTAAACTTGGGGGTCAGGGAAGGTCTCACTGTAGAGGGGACATGTGCGCAAAGAGCTGATGCAGCAAGGAAATGAGTTGTGCACAGATCTGGGGGACGCGTGTTCCAGGCAGAGGGACCGGCAGAAGGGAAGGTGCTGAGACATACATGACTGTGCATGAAGCATTTGAGGAAGAGGAAAGAGGGCAGTGTGGTTGGAGCGACTTAGGCAGGAAGGACGGAACGGAACGTGGTACAAAGGCTGATCAGTAGGGCGCTGACAGACTGAATTTATAACAACACAGATCCCTGACATTTCCATGGCTACTGACAGCCATCAAACTCCAGAGCTGGTGAGGACGCTGTGCGGTGCCACCCAGCCTCCTGCTCAGGATCAGGTCATTCATCCTTAGCTACCTGTATGGGGCTGCTGAAGGCCGTAAGGGTCCAGGAACTGCCCTCAGCAGAAAGGAGTGGCCTCCCCCAGGGTCACGCCCACTCCGTCCCCAAAGCAACCCCTATCCAATGAAAGATACGGTTCAAAGACCCAACCCCTTCACCTCAATTCAGGAGGACACCGAGGGCCATCCCAGCTGCAGAGTTCCCATGGGACCTCCCTCTGCCCAACATGCTTCCCTCACCTCCTCCCATGTTAATCCCACCAAGCCTCCTGCTCACAAGCCTCCACCTCAGAGCTGTGTCCTTAGGAACCCAACCTAAGACAGACCTGGAAGTGACTTTCACATTTCCTAAGCCTTCACCTGACCCTCACGGCCGCAGGCCAGAAGTCAGCCCATTTTATAATCAGTGACAAACTCAGCGAGGGAACGAAGTTGCATTGAATAAGGAAGCCACACAGAGGCTTAAATTCCAGGTCCTCCACCTTCAAATTCAATACTTTCGTTCAGTCAACCCAGTGTATACGGAGCTGTTACTAATTGTGAGACTGTGCGAAGCAGAGAACAAGACAGCTGCTGTCAGCAAAGGAGTTGGAGCTTCATGTGGGAGACATGTGTTGAGATGTGTCCAGGGGACTGCAGACTCTGAATGCTGAGTGAGAGACGGAGGACTTTGTGGCAGGGAAAGGATCTAGCCTGGTGGAGCCATTCAGAGGTTTGAGGCAGAGGAGGCACGGGGTGAAATTTGGGTTGTATATGAGCCCTGAGTTGGCAGCGTTTTGGCTACAGGTTGCAAATGTGAGGGTTGTCACTCATTCAACAACAGCAAGATGCCAAGCACGGCTGGGACCCTGGAGACGGTGAGCAGGACAGAGAGAAGGCTGGAGGCTGAGCTTCCTCTCTGGAGGCTGTCATAGTCATCAATCCAACTGAGACACTGGTGGTCTGGGCGACGGCACGGCAGCATGATGGGGAGAAGCAGACAATGAGAGGGACATGCGGAAGGAAGAACGGACGGGGCGCGGGACGGACTTGGTAGGAGGGGGGTAGGGACCAGGCTCTGCCATGGGCAGCCACCATGCTCCCAGAGGGACAGGATGGCAGCGAAAGCAGGCTTGTGGGAAGATGACAGGTTTGGCTAGGGACAAGCTGAGTTTCAGGGTTGTCCTTGGGGGGGAGTCCAGGTGGGCAGGGGTCCTTGTGGCCCCGGAGCTCAGCAGAGAGGCCTGGGATAGAAAAACTGGCTAAATTCAGGGTGTGGGTGTGTGTTTTCTTAGCCCGCCCAGTGTTTATTTTGGAAAAGTATTAAATCCCAACATCCTGCATTAAATCACAACATCTCAACCCTTCCAGAGTCTGGGCTTCCACCCCACCCACTGACCCTGATTTCCAGCTCACTCCTTCTAACACCTCAACCCCAGGGATCCTTCCAGCCTGCAAGACCTTCAGTCCTGAGTCGTTCCACCTTTTCATTGTTGCTCGCCTGCCACATTTCAATTCCATCCTGGCCCAGCTCAAATTCTGTGGTCAATGATTTTAATCACTCTCCTGGCTACACCCTGGGCTGCCATGATGCCCTCCCCTTCAGCACATTCTCTTGACCAAGCCACAAACCTGGCAGATGGAACGTTTCCGCGTACCCCACATGGGCACCCCAGCAGAGGAGCGAAGCCCGAGAAAGCACCACCCTCATTTGAATACACGATCGTTATCTCAGATGAAAGCCCGGCAAGCGTACTGTGTTTCCCTGGCACCTTCATCTCCCTGTCCTAGGAGTTCTCACATCTTCTCTCCCCAACGCAACACCCTGCACCCAAGGTCACTGTCCCCAAGGTCACTGTCACCTGATCACCTTGAGAAAAACAGAAGCAGGAAGAAAAGGCCTTCCGGAGGCTTCCACCACCACACATACCTTCCTATCATCTGCATCTACGCAGGCACACTCTCCCTTCTCTCGCGTGCTCCATTTGTGCTCCCAGATCCAGCCAACCTCCCATCTGCACACCAGGTCTTCCCCCTCCGGCTTCTCGGGGACCCCCGGGCAGCACATGCCCCTCCCATCTGCATCATCCATTTCCTCCCCTGGACTGAATCACTTACACCAGGGGTCAGCAAATGTTTTCTGTAGCAGGACAGCTAGTAAATATTTTAGGCCCTGTGAGCCATACGATCTCTGTCACAACCACTCAAGTCTAGGCGAAAAGCAGCTATAGACAGCTTGGGAACAAAGCAAGCATGGCTGTGCTCTCATAAAAAGCATATTTACGAAAACAGGCTTCACGTGGGATTGAGTTGTCCTTTGCCCACTCCTGATATATAAGTCATCATGCAAACATGCTGTTGTCCCTCTCATCAGGAAAAAAGAAAAGAAAAATCCTCTTTGGACCAGGCTTTTTTCCTACATAAAGTCCCTGATGGAGGGTGTCTCCTCCCGCTCACCTGGACCTATCACCTCTTACCCTTCCTCCACCTAAGCGGTCACCGATGACCTCCGGCCGTGTGGCTAAGTCCAGGGGGTGGTCCTGCGCCGTTCTCAGCCTGTCACTCATTTGCTTGCTCCTCCTCCTCCTTGACACACTTTCTTTACTCCGCTCCCAGGAGGCCACTCTCCGGGCTGCCCGCTACCACGCTGCGCTCCTTCTCAGTCTCCTCTGCTGGTTCCTTCTTATTTATTTAACATCGCAGTGCTGGCCACAGAGCCCAGTCTTACCTCATTTCTCTTTGCACTGGCTCCTTGGGGATCTCACCCGTCTTATGGCTTCAACGCCATCTGTATGTGGTGATGGCCTGCTCTTTGCACCTTGAACCCGGACCTTCCTGCAGAACTCCAGACACATTTATCCAGCTGTCGAGTTGACATCTCCATTGATAGGCATCCCAAAATTAGCCTGCCAGAATAGCTCCTCATATTCTATCCCCTCTCCCCGGGCCTGCCCCCGCCACTGTCTACCTCAGCAGAATTAATGGCAACTCCATCTTGCCGGTTGCTCAAAACCAGCATGATCACTGAGGGCTCTTTCTTTCTCACTCCATAGCCATTCAGTCAGAAATTCTTGTTTTCTACCTTCAGACATATCCAGGATCTGACCCCTTCTCACCACTCCCATCACTACCCACTGGTCCCAAACTCATCATTTCTCGGCTAATGTCTGTGATAACCTTCGGATGGAACCCCTGCCTCTGCCCTTGCCCCACAGACCACTCAACACGGCAGTCAGGATGACCACACTGACCTCCTGGATGTGCCTGCGTATGCCAGGCTTGCTCCTACCCCAGGACCTTTGCACTTGCTGCCCTCTCTGTCTGGGCTGTTCTCTTTCTAGCTCAGCACTGGCTCATTCTCAGTGAGGTCTTCTTTGCCCCTGATGCTTTCCTTCCCTTAATATACTTACTATCCCTCCTCCGTGTTTTATTTTCTCCTTAGGATTTTGTTGTTGTTGTTTCCTTATTTATCTTGCTTACTGTCTCTCCCCACCCCTGGAAAGTAAGTTCCACAAAGACATGGATATTTTGGTCTGTTTTATTCACTGCCATGTCCGCAGCACCTAGAACGTGGCCTAGCATAGGGCAGGTGCTCGATAAATATTTGTTGCTTACCAAACAGGAGATTTCACCTGAAGGTCTGGATTTCCAGTCTCTCTTGTACCAGGGGAGGATCTGGCAACACTAGGCCATGGTAACAATCGGTGGAACTGAGTGGTGGCTGCCTGTTTTAGGTGGGTATGTACTGTCTAGGTGATCACCGTACCCTCCCACTGGCCAGCTTCACCTGCTCAGGCCACCAGCCTGGCCCCCGTGGGTATCTGAGTTTGAGACCCATGGTAAGAAGTCTCCAGGCTGAGGCTCAGGGGCGGGCAGCAGACTTTCTGAGGCCCTGGGGTGGACCCCCAGCCATCCTGGACAGAGCAGCCTTCCTGCTTTGCCCCTCCTGGCAGCCAGGGCCTCCTGGAATGCCCCACGTGGCCAGAGCTGAAACATCACCCGCCTGATCATTGCAGCTATTAAAATGCCCGTATCAGTATCAAAGGGAAAATGCCAAGCGGCTACTCACTCCCCCCAAAGAATGCAGCTCTGGCCAGGCCTTGGGTTTAGGGGCCACTCCCTCCCATGCTCAGCACCCAGGCTCTTAAAGGGCTCAGGCTCAACCTGGGCCTTTGTAACATGTGGGTGGGGCCAGGTCGTGGGGTGGGGGGAGGGAAGCCCAGAGGCAGAGCCCAGGTGAGCTCTGGACTCCATGGCCGTGACCTTGAGCCTGGCGTCTCCCCTCCAGGGAAAGCTGCAGAATGGGGCTATTACAGCTCCCAGACTGCCAGCCTCCTAAGTGCTGCTGTGGAAAGTGCCTGGAAACCATGAAGCACCAGGCAGAATTATTAAACGAGTTAACCTTAAAAATAATAGCCCTGCATATTGAGCAGTATATACCAGGCACTGTGCTAAGTGCTTTAGGTGGAAATGCCATTAATAATTCATTTTTTTATATTATTAGTGCATGACTCCCGTGAGAACCCACCTGCCCTTGGAGGCTGCAGTGGAAGTCTATTTTGGGGTAGCACAGACCCCAAACTCTGTGAGCAGCCACTGCATGCAGAGCTTGGCAATGTTGATATGGCTCGAGCTACACTGGGGGGTGCCAGGACCTCGAGGTCTAGCTCCGGCTGTCTTACTAACTAGTACGTATTAAGCAAGAGCTAGAACCTCTCTGGGTGTCAGCTTCATCATTCATACACTGGGGATAATATTACTTCTGTCGGATTACACCGGGCAGCTGGAGGGAAAAATGAGAGGAGATCAGAAAACGAATAAAGGTGTCTAGATGTGAAGAAGTGTGGGCACCTGCGGTGCCAGCTTGTTTTTCTTAGTGGCCAGGTGAAGGCCACTTCTCTCTTGAGCTGGTGCCAGGCCTGCCTCCTTCCACCTGCTCTGGTGAGGCTGGCCTGGCCTCACACACTGTGGTCAAGTTTCCTGCCATCCCGCCCTCCCCCTCTGGGGAAACTCGGACCTCCTCTTCCCGCAAGAGGGAGGGTGAGTGAGGGTCCTGCCTGCAGCCCTGCCTTTTGACCCTGAGAACCACAAGTTGAAAGAAGGAGTTTCCCATCGAAATGGCCACCCTGGGCAGAGCTATGGCCCTTGCGTCAGCATCTGATGACAAGGCCTGGCAGAGTGGTGCTTGATCCCATCTGCTAGAACCCTTTTCATCACCCCAAGCCGTAACTGCTACTGGACCAGTGCCCTGTTGGAGACTGAGCCCACCTTTGAGGGCAGGGCCCAGTCTGGTGTCTCTGACTCACACTTGAATTGAATTACTCGCTTTTAGGTCTGTCCTCTAAGACCCCTCCCTATGGACCCAGGAGGACACGGGCTGGGCTTCGGCAGAATTTGGGTGGAAGGAGAGGAGGGCAGGAGAGCATTCGGGTGAGGATCAAAGGCACAGAGGCAGGACCTGGGCCGCGCAGGGCTGGCTCCTGTGGGCCTACTCCCAGGGACTGCAGGAGAGGGCAGCCTCCAAACGGGGTTTGTGAAGGCAGCAGGCCCTTGTGTGGGTGCATGCCCCCGGGGCACAGGCAGCTCAGCAAGGGGAAATCAAAGCGGAGGAAATCTAGACAATCAACCCACACCCATCAGAACTGGACTTGCCCCGTCTGCTTGGCGGCCTGTGTGCTGGGAACCCGGAGGGGATGCGATGGGGCTGCCTGAAGAACTGCCGTCCCCCTCCCTCCACAGCTCTCTTTGTGCATTGGATCTGGCGCCTGATCACAGACTTCCAGGGCCAAGAAGCAGGGGCCTGAGGGGCCGCCGGATGCCACGGCTGCCACTGCTCCCTGTTTGCCCAGAACCACAGACAGATGTGGCCCCAGGCTCCGCAGATCAGAAAAAGTGAGGGGAAGGAGGTACATGCCCCTGTATGAGCTTTCCAGCCTTCATATGAGGAAGCCCTTCCTTGCAGCTAACCTGAGGCCCTGCCGCTCGCTGCCTCAGGGGAGTCAAGGAGCTGGGCCCTGGAATTATGTGGATGTGGGTGGGAGCTGGGTTAGCATGGCGCCTAGGACCTCAAGGGTTTTAGGGGCTCTGGGATCATGTACGGGATGAAGCAGGGGTCCCCTATACAGAACAGGAGGTGCTGGAAGTGAGCGCGGTGGAGTGGAAGTCGGGTGCCTCTTCCCTCCTCCCCTCCCTTCCACAAATGGCTATGGAGCATTTATAGGTGCCAGAGCCATACACAGTGTTGTGGATACATGTCTGAGCAAAGCGGATCCTCACGCTGCCCTCACGGAGCTTACTCTCTAGGGAGGGCACATAAGAGTCGACCAATGACACACATCAATGTGAAGCAACCCCTGTCACCAGAGCTATGGCTGGAAGGGGCGCGGTGCTGAGAGCCTGTTCCGTGGCATGGACGAGGCTGGCGCATCACGGGGAAGTGGCCGCTGGGCTGCGAGCTGAGCACGGGCAGCAACAACAGAGGAACGGGTAAGAGCTGACACACAGTGTGCTTCGTATGAACCCGGCAGGGGTCTTGCATATATTAGTTTATTCAGCTCTCATGGCAACCCAGTCATGAAGGAGGAAACGGAACGAGGGAAAAGGTGAATGAACTTGCATGGTGGCACACAGCCAAGGAGGACAGAGGCTGGATTTGAACCAGGAAGCCTGGCTCAGTGCCCATGTCCCGCTCTGTGTATGCCTGTGACGGCGGGGCCGGGGCTTGTCTCTTTCAGATGATCGCAATAATAATACCTATTACTGGCGTGCCAGGCACTGCTTGAAGCACTTACGTTAACTTGTTTAATCCAAAAAACAATACTCATAAGAAGGAGATCCTCCATCACCCCCATTTTACAGAGGTGCAACCCAAAGCCCTGAGAAGTTAAACTACTCGCCCAGCGTCACACAGCCAGGCTGACACAGCAACCTGGCTCCAGAGTCTGAGTTCTTAGCCATGACAGTGTATGGCCATGCAGCTGGATTCTGAAAGTACGGGGAGGTGAGACATGAGGCTGAAGAGGGTGGCAAGGGCCAGGCCCTGGTGGCCGCATGGACCATATTAAGAAATTTAGCCTCTGGCCTGAGAGCAACAAGACGTCACTGAAGATTACAATCAGGGGAATGTGGCGATCATATTGAGAGTTTTTAAAAGATCGTCCTGGCTGCCATGTAGATGATGAAACAGACAGGGTAGGATGTATAAGAGCAGATGAGTTAGGAGGCTCCCGCCATGCCCAGGAGACCCCAGGGTAGCATGAGTGGGGAAGGGCAGGCAGTGATGGACAGAAGGCAGATCCAGGGGAGACTGAGAAGGTGCGGTCAGTAGGGTGTGGAGGGGTGCAGCTGGGGGCCGGTGCAGTCACAGATGAAAGGGCTCTGGGGAGGGCTGCACTCCCGGCTCAGTTTAGACACATTGAGTTTGAGGTGCTTTTAAGACACACTGGAGGGGTGGGATGGCAGGTGTAGAGAGGGGTCTGGAGCTCTGACCAGATGAAGAACACACACTGTGTAATGTGTTATAGTCCAAACACGTCAGCCTCGTAAAGTAATGAGCTCCCTGTCACTGAGGGTGTGTAAGCCCGAGAACCAGGGAAGTTGTGCAGGATTCCTAGTACAGCGCCTGACTCCCTTCCTTCAGTGCTCTGATTCGATGGAGTGGAGAGAGGCTGCGGGGGCAGGACCACTGGCGGACCTACCCCCAGGAAGCCTCAAGTGCCAGCTCACGGGGAAGTGGACTCTGGCTGTTTCTGGAAGAGTCCCAGCTAATGCCCCTTTCACCAGCCCTCTTTCTTCATCCCTATTCCCAGAGGTCACCCTTTCTGTCCTGCCCCACAGGCCACCTTGTCAGAGCATGACCCGATGCAGAAAATCTCAAAGTGATGACCTAAGAGGCACCGTCACGGGACATCTGCAGCTTAACAGGGGACTGCAGGTGTCAAGTCCCAGGCCCTGTGACCGCCTTTTGGGGATTGGCAAAGATGTGTCCTCAAGGGGCAGCCAGGCCTCCCAGGTGCAACTTACAGAACAGGTAGGAGAGAAACGCGCCACGGGAGGGGGTGGGCAGGGAGAACCTGCAGCAGTGGGAAATGCCTGAGCTGAAAAAAGGCCAAGACTGGACTGCAGGCCTCGCAGAGGCTAGTGAGGCTGGGGGCAGCAGGGTGGAGAGGAGAGGAAAGGGTGCTGAAGAGAAGGCACAGACTGCAGCCATGGAGGGGTTTTCTGGAAAACCCACAATAGCCTCCAGGAGGGGAGACAGGACCAGGATCCCACTGGAAAGCTGTGCCCAGCCTCTCGGGCAGGCAGTTCCGCCCCTTTGTGCTGGGCTTGCCCTCGCCCTTTGAAGGCCCAGAGGAGACCCTGCTGCCAGCAACCCCAGCCCGCCCTTTCAGCCACAGAGAGTTTTCTTCTGGGAAGCTCCCACCCAGGGCATGTGGCATACGGATGGGACAGCATGAGTGTCATTGTGGAGCTGCTGGGGCCTGCTGGCAGCCCAGACTAAACCCAGAGGAACCCAGTCTGCCCCAGCCCTCCCAGTCCCTCCCAGCCCTTCCCTCAGTTTCCCCTGGTAGGAGTCTGCTGACTTCCTTTACTTACTGAGGACTCAGCAAGCTGCTTCTGGGAGGGGAAGAATCCAACCAAAAGAGGTGGGAGAAAGATTCTTGAGGCTTCTCCTAAAATTTCCTTTCTCCTGGATGGCCAACCCTCAGTTGACTTTATTTTTTGAAAACAACAACAGCAACCAAAAAATCAAAACCAACCCTCCCCCACCAAAAGCCACTGCTAACCCTTCTTTAAACCGCTCAGCCTTTCAAACTGCACAACGCATGGTAGGACTTTCACTGACATCTCACTGTGACCCCATTATTGTCACCATCAATCAGCCCCTCATGCACTACTTGCGATCCAGGGGAGGGGTCCAGGTTAAACTGCACAGCATATTCCAGGCACAGGGACACAGATGGGTTCTCTGCCTGTCTCAGGGACTGCCTGCTATGCAGCTTGTTAAATACCCCAAGCTCAGACCCTTCCCATAAGGATTCACACCGGGCTTTGGGGAGGGGTGTCAGCCTTGGTGTGCTTTAAAGCTGCCAGGTGACACTAATGTGGCCAGCCTGTCACCAGTCCAGAGCAGGCTTTTGTGGGTGTGCAGATATGAAGAGAAAGAGGGAAGAGTAACTTTAAAAAGTTTAGTTTCTGTAGAACTTTTAGCTCCATCTTGCTCCAGAAGGGGACAGTCAGGCAGCTGCACAGACAGACAGACAGACAGACAGACACACATTATACAGTAAAGCAGCAGGAAGTAAGACGGCAAAAGAAAAGGCAGGGAAGGGTGATAAAACATAATGGAAATGGGGCTTACACAAAAACTTCCGCCCAGAGGACTACACTATGCCATGCAGTGAACCCAGACTTGGTGCTAAGCTTCCTAGAGGACAAGTGTCTAAGAGGCAAGAACAAACCCATCCCTCCCAGGAAGCCCAGGCATTCTGGAAGCCAAGGCTGGACACAGCCTCCCCTGAGGGCCTGATGTAACAAATGTCATCCTTACAACAAAGATGGCATTGTGGGCCTGATGCTAAGTCAGTTCAGTAAATGCCACTTCTGTAGGAGCCAAACCGCACTACCCAGGTCCCCGATCCCTGCCCGTTGGAACCTGCTGCAGCTGACTTAGTGGGGTATGGTACCTGACACAGACGGTATATGCCAGTGGCTCAGAATGCCAGCTCTGCAGCCAGACTGCCTGGGTTTGAGGCCTGGCTCTGCTATTTATTAGCTGTGTGACCTTGAGAAAATTACTTAACTTCTCTGGGCCTCCATTTTCTCTTCTGTAAGAAGGGAATAGTAAAAATATAACCATTTCATAGGATTATTGTGAGAACTAAATGAATTAATAGAGGTACAGGTCTTTGGACAGTGCTCAGTAAATATTAGCTACTAATAAAACTTGTGGACATGGCACAGCCCCATCTTGTCTCCTCCAATGATGAGGGAGGTGGTAGTGATTACAGGTGCTATTCCCTGAATGATTACATCGAATCCTGCAACAAGCCTGGGCGGAGGATGTGCTCATCCCCATGTTGCAGATCAGGACACAGAGGCTCAGGTCACACAATTAGTGACTGGCAGAGGTCCATGGGACACCCAATGCTGTGGACTTGCCCAATTTACCAACACATGCCAGGCAGCCTGGGCAGGTGAGGTGGAGCTCCTGAGCCTTGGGAATGGGGGATGGGAGGGGATGGGTGCTCCCAGCCACTCTGGCCGGGTGGGAACACATCACACAGAGCCAGCCCCACTCTCCCAGCCAGGCCCACGGATGCAGCCCTGACTTAGTAGTTAATCCTTTTACCCTCTGCTGGTGGCTGAGAAACATCCACCTCCAGCACCCCCCCCACCCTCCCACCCCAGCAAATGCTGAGCATGCAGCTGGGTCTGGGGGTAGAGGCATGGGGAGGACGGCTGACTGAGACAGCTTTACTAACCTCCAGCAGGGGGACCTTAAACCAGCAACTAATTGGTGAGCGCTGCCTACGACGTGCCAAGTCCCGGGCTAGATCCAGTAAGGGACCCTGAGACCAGTGAGGCCTATTCCTGCCATGGGGTTGTGTGTGATCAGGTGGAGAGACGAGACATTTAAAGGCAATAGAGAGGAGGGCACAGCACACAGTGTGTTTGAAGCTGAGCCATGGATGGCCGTGGGATTTTATCTTGGGCATTGACTCTAACAGACTGGGAGTGGCAGCCTGGAGCCCTGTGTTGAGAAGGATTCTGAGGCCTATAGGCTCACTGGGGAATGTTAAGTAGTTAGTCACGGGTGCCGTGGTTCTGAGATAAGAGAAGTCAGCGCGGGCTGTATCTATTTTCCATCTCTGACTTAGGTGTTTGGCATGGCCAAGAAGTTCTACAGGATGTCAGAGCAGGGAGAGAACCCACTTTGGGTTGGGGTGGTTTGGGAATGCTTTCCAGATGGCACTGGGGAAGAATGATTAGGAATAAGGGAAAATAGCATCTTTCTGAGTGTCCAATTGTGATATATGCTTAGGACATATGGCATTTTGTTTCAGATGCTTTGACTTTCTCACCATCTTCCTTGGCTACTGAATGAGGTCCTCAGTCTGGTTTGGAGCTACCAGCTAGTTTAGGCCTTTGGAGAAGCTGTGAAACTTTAGAAATTCTCCCTGGCTTTATCTATAGTAAATATTGCTCTGTATTTTTTTTTTTTTTAATTTAATTAGAATCATAAAATGGCTCTTTATCTTGAACATCAACTATTACTAGTCAGGGGTAACTTCCTGGAACACTGTGTTGAAACGGTTTCTGAGGTTGTATGTAAGCTCAGGGGAAAGTGTGCTGCAATTGATTAGCAATGTCTGCTGAGGGCCAGGGAATGGGGCATTGAGCACACACATTGCCATGTCTTTGTCACCACTTGGCCGGACATTTAACTCTTGTCTGGAAAGAAGGTGCGCTGTGGAGGAGAGATGCTGGCTGGAGATGCTGGCAGGCATCCTACCCCTGGCTCCTCTGATACCTGCTTGGGCAGCCTTTGGACCTGTTTTCTCATCTGTAGATAAAGGCCCTGGACTTGAGGGGCCCTGAGGACCTTCCCTCTATTACCTCCCCACGAGACTAGTCCTTTTCTGACTGCATGAAACGAGGAGTAGTTTCAGGACTGACACAGTTGAATCTTGGCTGCATATGAGGGCACCTGGCTCTAAGGTCCATTCATTTACGAAGGTGCATACAGGCCACACCCTGCACCACACACATGCTTCCCTTTAAGATCCTGTCCAGTGGTCACCCCAGCATTTCAATCCTAGGGAAGCCTATCCAGAGCCCCCGTCTCTCAGCCATTGCTTTGATCTCTCCCCTAAACACTCCTCTGGAAAGGACCCAGTAAAAGTGCCCTCGTACACTCCCTATAAACGTGAGATAGTCCCTTACGATGGTTGTTATTATATTTACTGCTGAGGGAGTCTGCCTGGGGTCCCTCAACATTCACCTTGAACATGGCTGCTGACGCCCTTTGCTCCCTCTTGGCCTACAAACGGATTTTGCTATTTTAAATTCCACTCCCTCCTCTTTGACTGTACACCCTCTGCCCAGCCATAGGTGACATCTGATTTCCTCCATTTGGGACATTCCAGTTTCTTTCCAGCAAGCACATCAAGTAACGGCAGCTGGAGGGCTCATTAAGGGTCCCAGACCAGGAGAGAGGCGCTGATGGGGGAAGAGTTGGGGGCTGTGGTCTGGAAGCCACACTCCCCATGAACTGCCCACCCTCCCGCCCCCACCCCATCCTCCTCTCCCAGCTCTGACCCTCCCCTCCCAGTGGCTTGGCCCCTCCAGTCTGGGCCTTCTGTTCACATCTGCTCCTGGCTCGCCTCATTCATGCTCTTCTTCTACTGTATCCCCTCAGCCTCACTTCCCTGCCAGCTCCCTCTTCCTCTGGCCTCACAGATACAGTCTGTGCCCCAGCACTCTGCTTTCCCCACCGGCTGGGTGCATGCATGTGCCCTGGATTCCTGCCTCCAGGCCATTCCACAGGCTGTGTGCTTCACCAGGACGCCCTGCCCAATGCCCTCCTTCCAGCCTTCAGGGAGGGCCTAGGTCCACCTGCCCCAGGACGAACTGCCTGCCCCGCTCCCTGGGAGCCCCCTCGTAAGCACCTCTGTGATCCTGAGCATGGTCTCTGCTGGTGGCACCTTTTAGTGCATTCTTCCACCGGCCATCTCCTGAGAGTCTCACAGCATCCCCGAGAGGGAGGCAGGGCCTGGCTTTTACAGAGGAGGAACCTGAGGCCCGGGAGGGCGGTAGCAAAGCCCAGCTGGAGTCCTAGGTCTGGACCCCTGTGCTCCTATAGGGGTGCCGTGTGCCCCTCGAGAGCAGGGACCTGTTCACATCCATTTCATAGGATCGTTCTTTAACCAAACCATTTTTCTCTGCATTTTCTTTTCTCCCAGGAGTTTCCACGTGTCCCAGTTCTTCCTTCTCTGCCTCAGCTGTTCCTCACCTGTGTAATTAGCTCTGAACTGGGAGAATATACCCCGAAGAGCAAAGGCCTAGGGCGGAGGAAGGGCCTCAGGTTGCTCTGGGGACACTTTTGCTGGCCCAGCAGCATCTCGCTGCTGCCAGAGTGCTGTCCCATAGAACTTTCTGTGATGATGTGTACGATCTCTACCTGGCTGTCCAGCAGCCACTAGCTATAAGGTAGGTGTCTACTGAGCACATAGCTGAAATCTGGCCAGTGTGACTGAGGAACTAAATTTTAAATTTTACCTCATTTTGTTAGGTAAATATGAGTCACACGTGACCAGTGGTTACCGTACTAGACAGCACAGCCCTGAAAGTGCCCCCTTATGAGCCCCTGGCCTGTAGGCCCCACCCAGGAGCTGCCCCCTAGGGCCATCTGCACGCAGGCCAGCCAGCCCTGGAACTCACAGGACAGCTCTCTCCTTCTGGTTGCAATGCTCTTTGCAACTCACCTAAGGTCCCACCACTGCAGCCACCATTCCCATTCACCCCTCTCTGGCCCCACTTGCACCCCTAGCTGGGTCACGGTCCCCTCTGGCCGGCACTAGCCTGTTGTTCGGCCTCCCTGGTCTGCCTTAAGTTCCCATTCTAAGGACATAACTGCCCTCCTCAGACTCTTCAAGGGCAGCCCTGTGGCTCTCCAGCCATATCTTTCCCATTCCACCCTCCCAGCACTTCACGGTCTTGGATTCCCTTCAGTTCCCCACGGCACTTCCCGCCCTCTGGCTTCTAGCCTCCAGAAACTGTTCCCTTTGCCCTAAGAAAAAGGTCCCCACACTCATTCCCTTTTGCCTGGAAAACTCTTATTCACGCTTTAAGTCTTCACTTGAAAACCACTTTCCCAGGAAGCCACCACCATCAAGTATGTTGTATGTTAATAGTCCCCAGGCCTCCTCTGCTTCTATTATTGTGGCATTTTTCACACGACACAGTCACTGCCCATTTCTTCTTTGTGTCCTATTTGCCTGTTAGTTTAGGAGGCCAGAAATGTGTCCACGCTGCCTGACACATAGCTGGCTCTCAGGAAACATGCACTGAATGAATGAATAAATGAACGAATGAATGACAACAGACAAAGGAAGGAGGCAGGACGTAGTAGGCAGAGCGCCGGGAGTAGGGTCAGGAGGCTTAGGTTCTAGACCTGGATCCCACCATGAGATTCTGAGTAACCTACTGACCCTTTCTGGGCCTTAGTTTCCCCATCTGTGAAATGGGTCAGTTCAGATGCTGTGCAGATGAGAGATCTAGAAGTCAGTGGGGGTAAACGTGTGCTGCAGTTTGGAGAGGAAGAATCAGCACGTCACATAGTACTGTTAGCCTCAAGGTCCTGACATGACACTTGGCATGGCTAAGTCTTAAGCAGAGGAAGCAGGATCTGGGAAAGGGCTGGGGCACGCCCTGGCCAGCAGGAGGGGCCAGGAAGGGGAGAGGATGGTGAGAGGAACTGAGGGAAACTCCCAGGGTCCGAAGCTCATCCTTCTCAGCCAGGGGCCCAGAGATACCTGGGAGAGCCCTCACTGCCCTCATAGCCTCTCCACTGCATAGCCAGGTCCCTGCGCTCTTGCGTCCAGTCCACAAAAGCTGCCTGCCTGCATGGCTGAGCCTAAAGCCTCCCCCAACCCCACGCCCTGCCCCCAGGCCCAGGGGACTGTGGCAGCCTGACAGAAGCCTCTGGATTCTCTACGGCCTGGCCGAGCATGGGAATGAGCTGATGGCAAAAGGTATGGGTGCACCGCTAACACCAGTAAACTTGTCCTGTGACCACCCTCTGCTCTGGCTCTGTGACCTCCCTCTCCTTGACTAAACTGGAGAACCGCTTTGGCAGGTACCAGCTTTTGCCTGGTAGGGACACCTAAGAAGGGCCTGGCTGTAGGGAACTGGTGCGTTATTCCAGAATGGCTACAATACCACGACAGTCACAGCTGGGCTCGAATGCTTGCCATCATCACCACGATTTTGCAAGCTCAGAGGGGTCAGGGTATTTGCCCCAGGTTGCACAGCTTCTAAGTAGCAGAGTGGGAATAAAACCCAGGCCTGCCGGACTCTATTACCCTGCTCTGCTCCACACCACCTCTAACTAAGAGGCCCTCTCCCAGTTTTTCCCATGGAAAACTTCCATGGCCTGCTTCTTCCAGGACCTCTTCCCAGATTGCTGCAGCCTTCACCTGTGGGGTCTTCTCCGTCATCTGGGCCCTGGATCCCCTGTGCTGTCCAGATTCCCATAAGTCATCAGGCCTCATGCTCTCACTTTCCAGCCTTTTCTTTGGTGGCACCAATGAGACTGCCTGTCCCTCCTTCCTGGGGAGGATGGGTCTTTTTTTGTACACACAAGATTGCCGTGGCTAAGAGGCACTACTTCTGTCCAAGAACATCTTGGGAACGCAATAAAGCTCAAAGTCCTTTTCCCAGAAAAACACACAGACCCAAAAGGTTGGGGGACTCTCCCAGGGGGGCAGAGAATAAGAAACCCGGTTTAGGAAGAACAGGGTATGCACACCTGGGCGGCAGAGGTCTGGGGCAATGGGCAGGGACCAGGACACCACCTGCTGAAAGTACTGCCCCTCTGGCCTCCTCCCTCCGTCCCTTTCTCTCCTCAAAGGAACGTTGGCAATGAAAGTCAGGCACTACTGACCCTCCAGGGATAGATGGGGAGGGCCGCTGGGGCTCAGCCAGCCTCGGCCCGGGACGCAGGGCACACGTCCAGCTGCGTGGGCGCTGGGCGACTCACACCACCTCGGCGGGGGTGCAGGGAGGGAGAACTGGAGCTTGGCTGTCTCCGCGCGCCTCCAAGAGCCATGCCTTCCTCCACCTGCCCCGCGCGCCCAGAGCTCTCGCAGCGCGGGACGCGGTGAGTGCCTGCCGCCGGCGGGAGCTGAGGGGTCCCGCGCAAGCCGCTCGGGTCCTCTGGGTTCTTGCCAGGGCAGCATCCGTCCCCGAACCCAACACCTCCCGCTGACAACTCGCGCGAATCCCGGGGCGCGCTAGCAAGCTCCCGCGGGCACAGGCTGGTGGAGAGTTTGGAGGCTGCGCGAGGGGGCGCCGCGGGGAGGGATAAAAGCCAGCAACAAAGAGCACAGACCTCATCCAGCAGTTGGTTGACTCGTCCCAAAATAGCCGGCTCCATTTGCTGTTCCCCACGCTCCGCTTCCAGGCGCAGCACCCGGGCCTGTAGGTCCACAGTCCGACAGTGGGCGAGCAGGCTGAGCGCCAGCGAGCAGAGGGCCAGGGCCAGCAACCCGCAGGACCCGGGGCTCGGCAGCCGCGCGCAGCGCTCCGGCGGCGCCACAGCCAGCGCCACCGTCCCGGGTGTGCCCAGCTCGCCAGGGCCGCGGGCACCGGCGGCTGCCGCTTTGCGGGCGCGCTCTGTTACCATCCCCTCGCGTCTTGAGAACCAATAAATAAATAAATATAATAAATAAAGGCGATAGCCGCGGCCCAAAGGCGCAAGCCAAGCTGCGGGGCAGGGTGAAAGGGTTGTGTCGCTGGAAAATGTCCCTTTCCTTTGCTCCCGGCAAAGAGGATGGAAAAATTAGCAGCAGGAGTGGGGAAAGCCGAGAAAACACAACCAGCGGCAATCGGGGTACGCCCAGGTGAGACAAAGTTACTTCGAAGAACGTTCCAAGTCCGGGAAAGTTAGGAGAATCTGGCTGGCTCTCCTCCTCTCCGCCCCGTCTTTCCCTTCAAGTCTCTGCAGAGTCCTCGAGTTGGTTCTGCGCTGCCGGTGCCTCTTGGTGTCAAGCGCCTCCCGGGCGAGCCAGTTTCAGTCCCAGGGCGAAGGGGCGCACATGGAGGGCCCCATGGGCAAAGGTGGGTCGTGGCCACTGCTGAGGAGCGCTGGGGCCGATGCCGGCGCCTCTGTAACGTGACACACTAGCGGCGGCGCGCGGATCGGATGAGCAATCCGTGCTACTTCCCAAACTAATCTCTCCCGCCCCCTCCCTCCTCCTCGCCTCTCCTCCTCCACCTCCAGCGGGGCCGACGGCTTAGATTTGTTTATTTATGCAAACTCGCCCGGGGTGAGGGGCGTGGTGTGCAGGGCCCACTGCCTAACCCCACGGGCCCAGGAGCCCCTCTCCTGCGCTCCCTGTCCCCTTTGAAGTGACACTTGGGGTTATTTATAGGCAGGAAGGGGGTGAGCAGTGGTGCTGGGGCTTCACTTCTCTCCCTTTCTCCGGATTCAAACCGAGGGCCCTCTTTGCCTTCCGCCAAAGTCATGGAGCCAGGCGTCACTCCGCTTTCTGACAAGCTCGCAAAGCCAGCCTTTGGGATCCTCCAAGGAGCCCGGCTGAGTTATTGTCAGGCGAGGTGGATCTCCACGTCCAGAGCAGGACGATCTGAATCCCTTCGGCTGCCATTGAGCGCCCACCCCACCCCAGCGCTGTGTCATCCCTTCCCTGTTTCCCCAAACCGGCTCCACCTTGGGCTCTGCGCCTCGTCCGGAGTCCTGCAGCTTCCCCAGCTCCTTTGATGGGGTTCATTCGGACCACCACACCTTTACTCCCGGGTGACAAGCCAGCCCTCCAGGGGGCAGTAGAACTGGTGCCCTTTTCTCTCAGGACCTAGACACAGCAAGGTACAGGAGAATAAAAACGGAGCAGAAAGTTTCGTTGGAGGGTATCTGAGAGACAGGTCTGGCTGCCTGCCGGTCCTGGTCCCTCCGGTCTTGCCACCATTTATCTGAGACCCATTCCATCCCTCTGCTGTCACACCAGCCTGCCACAACCAATTGGCCATCAAAGGCGAGCAATTCTCTCACACACACTCCTGCTCCCTCCCTGTGAGAGGCCTTCTCACTCTGTGTCCTCCTGCTGTCATTTCCTAGGCCCCCGCAGAAGCTGCCTGAAGGGCATTTTGTAGTTTCCTCTCTTCTCTTGTCACCTCTCCCACTTCAAGTAACTTCTGTATCCCAAGAAATTTTAGCTCCTTGGGTTTCTTGACATTCTTGCAAATGAGGTGGTAGGGTTGAGTCTATAGAGGAAGCCTACTTCCTGGAAACAGTGGGCAGGGGATAAAAGGCTGGCCCTTGAAACGTGAAATGGGGGTGGGGGCGACAGGAGTGTTGTGATTCCATCTTATAAAAACAGGTGTGCCCCCTTCACGTTTTATATGTTGACCTGGTTGGCCTTTCTATATGACACAGTATTTGATAGGGTAACACAGTAACATAGTGCTTAGAAATAATACGCGTTAGAACATTGCTTGTTGGGTCAGTCAGCCACGATGGAGGACTACAGGGATAGAAAGTGACGCAGCGGAAAGGATTGGTGGCCAGCAGCTCTGGGTCAGGCCCAGTTCTAGCATTTCCTCGATGTGGACATTGAGGAAGTGTGCCTCTGTTTCCCTACCCTGTGGTGGGGTGTCCCAATTGGGCAGTACAGAGTAAGCCCCGAAAAACACAGTGGTGTTGAAGACCACCAGGGGGCACCAGAGAATTTCTGCGCTGAGAGGTACTGCCGGATACAGGGACTTTGACTCAGCTTCTGCCCCCACCCACCCTGCTCCAGCCTGCAAGGGTAGTGGGGGTGGAAGAACTGAACTGGGGGGTTAGTTTCATCCTTCCTTGTTCCACAAGCTGATCTTTTCCCTTTCGAGACTTTGGGGGCCCTCAGGAACACTAAGGCAGTGAAACCTAAAAGGTTTGGGGCTGGCACATCCTCTGAGATGGGAGCTGAAGGAGAAAGGTCCCTTGCTAGCCTGACCCCAGCATCAGAAAGGACATGTCTGAATCCTGGGAACTTCCCAGGGGCTCTGGAGTCAGAGAGACCGGGTATAAATCACAGTTCTGTCAATGTTGGAGTCACCCAACGTTTCTGAGCCTCTATTTTCTCATTGACAAAATGGGAGAACTTAAGCTTGGGAGAACTTATTGAGGTAACGCATATAAAACACTTCACACAGTGTCTGGCACATAGTAGGCACTCAATAAATGGTATCTGCTTCCTTCTTTAGGACTTCATGCCAGTTGTGACACAAGAAGGAATATCAATTGCAAGAGGAAGCAAATGAGTCACTGCCTCCTTTTTCCACAGCTGAGCGCTGGGGTAGTAGCTGGTGGGACGCAGACCTTAGCTTGAGTTGGGGGCCTTGTCCCCAGATGTCCCTTCCCTTCTTCATACACTGTCTGAAATTCTCACCCTGAGGACTTCTCCCTTCTGGTTAAGCCTTGCCCACCCCAGGCAAATGTCACCACATAAATAGGTTAATCTTGAAACCTCTTTCTGCAGAAGAGGAGCCTGGGACCTAGAGACCCGGGAGTGAAAAGACCCTGCTTTTCAGGAGCTTAAAGTCCAGTAGGGGAGATACTCATAAGATACATTCAGAAACAACTGCCACAAAAGGCAAAAGAGTGAAAATCTACAAAACAGAGTAAAGGTCATTATAAGGTGCTTTGGGGGTTTCCAGAAAGAAGGGCAGGTATCCTGTGGCTCAAGACGAGTCCCTAGGAAATAGGGTTTCTTGTCTGCAGCGAGAAGATAGAAGGCTTCCAATGCTAACTAACCCCAAGCATTTGACTTCCATCTGTGGTCATGGTTACGCTCCTAGATAAAAAAGCTATTCTGGGTATCAGAATGGAAAGCTAAGAAAAAAAAATGCCCCTATGCATCGAGGCTGTACTGTTCCTGAAGTCTTTTCTGTGTTATTCTGCTTCCACATACTTGTTCTGCTGGACCCTCTGTCAGCAGCGTCATCTTTCACTCACCTGTTCTCTGCACCTTCAAATCCTGTCAATCGCTCCAAGCCCAGTTTTATGGAGCGAACCCCACTTCTCTCCCTCTCACTGTGGCTTTGACAGCATCGACCTGCCTCTTCCCCAAACCGTCACTAACCCGGCTCCTGAGAATAGGCTAGAATGATGGGGAAGGGACAGCTATTTCTTTGCGAAGCGCTTTCTAAAAGAACATCAATTAGTGCCGGGGCACCTTCCCGCTGTTCTTAAAGGTCCGACCAGGGAACGGAGCCCACACAGCTCATCATGCCCGCACTTTTCAGTTACAGGAGTCATTTCAGCTCACGCCAGTTTGAGCTGGGTTTCTTCTCTCCCAAGTAAAAGAACCCAGTTACAGATAGGGCCTCTCCGTCTCTTACCGAAGCCAGAATCTTACCAAGTCAGAATCTCTTTGTGACAGGAATAGGGGTGCAGGGAAGCCCAGGTTCCCGTCCTGTTTACAGAAGCTTCCGGAGGGACTGGAATGTACATCCAAGATCAAAGGTCACGGCGCTGCACCCTCCCCCCTGGGAGAATCTGTCCTCCTGAGCTCCAGTTTCTAGCTCTCTAATGAGAACTCTCATGCAAACCCACAGCTCGCATCCCGGCATGTCTCCCCCGTGTCTCCAGCTGTTTCCTGGCTGCTCTGTTTGGAGCTCCCCACCCCCCACGCACCCCAGGCAGCCTCCCCTCACTCTGCCTCCCTTCCCTTCCCTTGGCATGTGGAATTGGGGTTATCCTGTGGCTCAAGCTGGAAGATTGCCTTCTCTTCTCCCTTACCTCCTTCATCCAGTTGGGACCAAGTCCTGTGGATTCCACCTCTTTAGTTTCTCTCAGACCTGTTCCTCCTTTTGGGTTTCTCTGCTCCTGCTGCCTGCCCCAAGCCTAGCCTTTCAACAGGCCCAACTCTCCCACAGAGAGCCCACAACTGGGAAACCGAATCCCAGGAGGCCTGGCCCCAGGACCTGCCAGAATGTCCCCCAGCCACTGCAGACTCCTGTCCCTTATTTCTCCCCGAGGCTTTATGAATACTCCATGGCAGGTTTTCCCCTCAGTTCTGCTTCTGACTCCCACATATAGTGAGGAACAAGGTAGAAGGGGCCCGGGCTCCTGGTGGTTCATGCCAAGCAAGCCTAGACTTTCATGTAAACGAGAAGTAACATATCTCATCTGAACCACTGTTACTCTGGCCTGTCTTGTGCAGGCTAACCCGTGTCCTCTGACCTGTGTCTGTCCCCCCCCCCCCCCCAAACTGTGCGTATCTAGAAACAAGGGATGACTGTGTTTATCTCTGTACCTTCAGCCCTCAGCACAGTGTGGATGTCCCAGAAATGGTGGTTTCAGTGAGTGAATGAATGAATGAGTGAGTGAATGAATGAATGGATAGATGGGTTCTAGTTCGGGCTCTTTCCCAATGATGTTACTTAACCTATGCGTCTGACTCTGCTTAGGTAAGATTTAGAGATTGATGGGCAATGAAGGGAAAGAAGAAGTGGAATATGGAAGGGCCTTCCTAGTTCAAAAACTCATCCATTCAGCAGATCTTTATGGAGCACTTTGGGGTGCCAGGCCCTGAGCTGGCAAGGCTAGTGGTGGAGGCCGACAGGATAAGTGCTACAGTGCACGGCATAGATGGTACTTGGGGAGCGCAGAGGAGGAGCCCCTGTAGGCCTGGGGGATGACACGTGAAGGATGAGCAGTTAGGCAGAGAAAGGGGTGCGCGGAGAAATGCCAAACAGAGGGCCCTGCTTGTGTAAACACCTGGGGGTGAGAATGAGCATGATGCCTGGGGAAGCTGTGCGTGGTTGGCGGAGGCTGAGACATGGAATGCGAACGGAGACGGGTGGGGCTCATGCGGAAGAGGTGGGCGGGCTGGGCAGGATAAGGGCTTTGGGCTTTGTCCTGGGGGCCACGGGGAGCCATTGAAGGGGCTGTTCACCTATACTGGGTGTTGGGAGCTATTGACGTGCCCCAGACTGAGTTCCCACACAGCGCGAAAGGAGGCCAGGCTCGGAGGAGAGGAAGATGATCGAGGCAGCCCGTCTCTTGGGCTGAAGCTCTCGATCTTGCCTTGCTACGGGCTCTCATACTAAATTTGTTTGCTACAGGTAGAGGACAGTAGCATGCAGTGTCTCTGGGAGAGTTCTTTGTGTGTTGGGGGCCAGCCCGAGGCTCCCGCTTGGAGCTGCAGATCAGACATTTGGAAATGCCTCTCCACTACTCCCCACTTCCTTCCCACTCAGCCACGCCAATCAGTTTGCTGGCTGTGATTCTGCAGAGCAGGAGATGGGGGTCCAGGGGCAGGGGCTGCAGATGTGAGGGGGAGGGCCAGCCTGCCCAGGAGGCCCCAGGAGCCTTATTAACTGAGGCCAAAACAAACTCTCTCATTAAGTAGACAGCCGAGCCAAGAGAGGCTGCGCTGATGAAAACACCGGGGACCATCTTCTACAGGCTGAAGGGCTGCAGGAATGTGGGTGCTTGTGGTTTCAGGCCATGAACGATTCTGTGAGCATGTGTGGGGATGTGATACCAGCTGCCATCTAGCCAGGGTCTCACCGCATGTACTTGCCTTTATCTGCACTTGTGTTTTGGTACACATGAGATCGTGCACATTTCTGCACACACATACAAGCAGGCACACGCATGGGAATGCAAATGCTGTGGGTGACCAAGGCTACCCCACAGTACAAGTGGGCTGGCTCCCGGCCACTACCAGTGTGTGTATGTGTGTGTGTGTGGTTGTGTGTGTGTGTGTGTGTGGCTGTGTGTGTGTGTGTGTGTCTGTGTGTGTGTGTGGCTGTGCACCTATTCATGTGCCCAGAAAGGGTGTATATGGCTCTATGTGTATAATCTGCTTTGGTCTCGCTGTGTGCAGAACATGTATATGCTTCTGAATGGTCAGGACCCCAACCATGTCTACGAGTGACAGTGGCGGTAAGTAGGGACACTATTTCAGTCATCTATAGCTGCATGACACAATGACCCAAAACTTAGTGACTGAAACAGGATGCTTTGTCATTTCTCACAATTCTGTGAGTTGAACGGTTACCGCAGAGTGGTTCTCCTGCTCCAACTAATGTGCCGAGGTCCCTCATGTGGCTGCATTGTGAGAACTTGGCTGAGAGCTTGGCTGAGTCTGGGACATTCAAGATGGCCTCTCATCCTTCAGGGGCCATTCTAGGTGGCCTCTCATTATCCCATAGCCTATTCTGAGCTTCTTTATAATATGGTGGCTGGCTTTCAAAGGGAGAGTTCCAAGAAGACAAGTCCCATTGGACAAATGCTGATGACACCTCTGCTTCTGTGACATTTGCTAATGTCCCATTGGCCCAAACAAATCACATGACAAAGCCCAGATTCAAGCCCAAGGAACTATCCCAGAACCTGATTCCAGGATGTGTGCTCCACTGGAAGCCACAGATGCAACTGTCTACCCCAGACTGGGAAGAATGCCTGGCAAGGTGGGCTAGTAGACCTGTCCACAGAATCACCTGACCCTGAAAAGTAGGATTTGGAGAATGGTATGGTTAGGAAAACCCATGCCCAACTCTCAACTCTAGTGCCCAGACCCTGCCCAGACCAGCTCTCTCCTGGTGACTTCTTGCAGGAGAAGCTGGAGGCCCCAAGCAGCCCACAGCCCTCTGTGGTTCAAGAATAATTCAGCAGAAATCTCAACCTTGGCTTCAGTCCAAGATCAGGCATGGACAGCTCTGGGACCCAGTTTATTAGAGGCTGTTCTGAGTGGTTTTAGGGGTGGCTCCACTATTTACTAGCTGTGTGACCTGGAACAAATTATGTAGCCTCTCTGAACCTGTTTGTAAAATCTGAAATATCCGAAGAACAAGCCCTACTTCCTAGGCCCCTGTGAGGACGGGATGCGATGATGAACGCTAAGTGCCGTGTCAGTACTCAACATGAGACTGCCATTGCCATCATAATAACGGCAGAGACTGAGGACAGACAACAAAGACCAAACAACAGCTCATGCTTCCTCTCAGGCCCTGTGTTCCTGCAGCGGAGAGGAGGAAAGGTAGGTCATTGATCCATCAATCAGTCCACACCTATTATTGAGCTCCTGGTGGGAGCAAAACCCAGCATCAGGGGCTCACAGAGCTTGCAATCCCAGGGGGCCTCCATGCATAGGAGAGGGAACAGCAGTGCCAGGCAGCATGAGCTGAGGGCCAAACAAACAGGCAGATGAGTACTGACTCAGGGCTAGGAGAAAGAGATATGGGTAGAGACTTAGAGTTGGGGGTGAAGTACAGGAAGGCTTCGTGGAAGAGGTGAGTCCTGAACAGGGTCTGGAGCACGGCAAAATCCAGACAGAGGAGAGGACGGAGAGAATAGAGCAGAAGTTATAAGCTTTTGTGGTCCATCCTTGCCAAGGATACATCATGTGACAGCTTGACCCCCAACAGCCCCAACCATCTGGTCCTTTCATTGCTCTCTGCTCAGGTGTCATGGTAAGGTCATGTTTGGCATACATACCAGTACCCCCATTCCCACACCACTGGCAGACATCATTACTCAATGACAGAACACCACTCCCAACACACACACACACACACACACACACACACTCCTTATGCTTCTTAAAACAGGAGGCTATTATCAATCTATTGAGGTTAGCACTTGGGGCGAAACCAGTTTGCTGACTCAGGGTGAGTTGAAATAAAGCACCATCTTTGAAACCGAAACTCTGAGTTCTGGCCTCTGCAAACTGTGTGCCTTTCGGTAGTATCTTATCCTCTCTGGATCGCAGCCTCCTGCCTGGGGCAGGAGAATATTAATTCCGACTCAGGGGAATGCGGAGCGACCCAAATGAGATCATGTGTGTGAGGCTCTAATAAAGTACACAATCCAGAAGAGATGACGGTGATGGTTCTGCCACAGCCAGACGTCAGAAAGCTCGAGCAAATGCATCCATTAGGGCCCCATTTGCAGCGTTTTGGAGGAAGAACAATCAGATCAGGAGTGAGAGTGAGACACAGACCCTTTGAGCTGTCAGCCTGTGGAAACAGGGCTTGGGATCTGGGCCTCGGCGCAGAGATGGTGGAAGGACGCCCCAAGAATGTGCTCGGAGAAGCAGCCCAGGTTTTGAGCTCTCCTGACAGGCGAGAAGAGCTGTCGGAAAGGGAGACAACTGTGGATTAAGACAGATGTTTTTGGTTGATGACAGATGGGTAATGAAGAGCACAATTCGTTTACTAAAGCAGATCCCTGTTTACCAGCAGCTGAGGACTACAAGTTATGGTGTGGTGTCTCTGTGTACTCTCCCGTCGCCAGGCCTCTGCCTACCCCCACCACTGGGGAACTCTTTGTCTTGAACATGGAACTCAGTCTTCCAGCCTCAACTCAGGAGCACCTCTCCTGGTTTGAAGTAGGGAGAATCCCTACCCGTTGTCCAGAAGAACGTTTATAAATTTCCCCAGTCTCCATTGGTATATACACCTACAGAAACTGAGCACAGAGAGGTCATAATGTGGTCCCAGGTCACACAGCATACTAGAGGCAGGGCGAGATCTGGGCCAGGTCTCTTCCCTAACAGGCACCCTACAGCCTCTAAGTTCAAGCTTAGCCCAATGTCTGGATTGTAGCCAACAGCCAGTAAATCCAGAGGAGGCTCTGTTCTCCCCACAGAGCTTTGCTCCCTCTTTTTCCTTCGCCAGCAGTAGCTGGGAAAGCAGAACTGCCTGGGACATGTATTCTGTAAACCTCATTACAAAGGCTTTTTTTTTGCTTTCTCTTTTTCCTAAAGGCTGTTGTTTTGTTAAGGTCATTTCTGAAGGCTGAGGGGGAAATGCCCAGTTTGTCTTTCCTATTCACCCCCTTTCCCCCTCCCCCTCGTCAGGAAATGAGGGGATCTTGCTTTCCTTGAATGATCAGTTCCTGACGTTAGCTTGCCACCAACAGTCGGGTCTGCTGTAGATATATTAACTTGAGTCTTCCCTCAGCTTTGGAAGGCTCTGGGACAACATCTGGAAACAGATGTTTGCTCAAAGATGGAGCAGGAGAAGGCGGCATGGGGCCAAAAACAAGCCCCAACCCCTGGGGAGAGGGGCAGATGTGCTGAGGGCTCTGGCAGGCTGCTGGCTACGGGCTGGTGCTGAAGCTTTGCATATTGGAAGGAATGGCTCCCCCTCTGGGCTGGGCACAGGCAAGTGTAGCACTGGGCCTGCCCAGGGATTACGGCCAGTGCTCAGATGCGCTGGATTCTACCCCCACAGACTCTCTCTTTGCTCCCATCCCATGGCCAGGGACTAGGAGTCTGGTTCCTTGAACATGTCAACTTTCTTGTTTCCCAGAGATGGAAAATTCCTGAAGGCTGGAATGTTCATCAAACTCAAAGTTGTTGAGGTCCCAAACACGAAGCTCAGGGCTGGGCACGTTAAAATTCTCAGGCAAAGAGTGATGATGGTGGTAATGGTGGCGGTGGAGATGGTAGTAGAGAAATTGGTTGCAGTAGAGATGGTTATGGTGGTGATAGCGGTGGCAAAGTTGGTGGTGATGGCCGCAGAGGAGATGGTGGTGGTGGTGGTGGTAGTACATGGGGTAGATAAATGTGGGTACAAACTAGGGTACCCACCTGCTCACCAAGTTTCTCCCCATTGCCATGTCTGTATGTGGCACCTGACCAAACTGGGCCAATTACAAGAAGACACATTTCTAGCCATTGTGATTGGCCCAAGGGCGACCAAGCTGAACCAATCAGGGACCTTCCTTGGGGTTTTTCAATCCTAACTTGGGAGGTAGAAATTCTTTTGCTCCTGGGTCACTATGCAGCCAGGATGTAAACCCCTGAAGCTCACATGGACAGGGATCTGTCTACAGAAAGAGAAGGAAATGAAAAGCAGAGAGAAGCAGAGACAGGAGATGAAGAGAAAGCAAGCGTCCTCTCGGTGTTTGGGTGTCTGAATCTCCCGGGCATAGGCGTCCCTAGGATGGTCTTGCCCTTTCCCATTTGGGTGTGTGAACTATAACCCCCCCTTTTCTCTCTTTTTTTCTTCATCTAGTTAACTTGAGTTTTTGTCACTTGCTACCAAAGGGTTCTGATTGACCCTGAGCGGAAGGTGATAGTGGCAGTGGAAAGATGACAATGTGAGAGGAAGTCTAACAGTGATGATCGGAGAGATAAAAATGAAAATGGCAAAGGCAGCATCAGTGATGCAGGTGGTTATGGTGATTCTGTGGTGCTGCCAAGAACTGAGGTGGTGGTGATCATGGTTTAGATTAATGGTGCCATTGATGGGAATGATATTGGTCACGTGATCGATTATAGAGCTCACAGTGAAGATGCTGACTTTACCAGCCTAATCTGGGCATATGTCTTAGAAACAGGCCCACAAGACCTAGGAAAGGACCATAAAAAAAAAAAAAAAAAAAAAAAGAAAAGAAAAGAAAAAGATGGAGGCAGAGAGAAAACAAATTCTTCCAGAATGTCAGATGCTGTCTTGTCTCTTAGCTGGATAAATACTAGCTGAACCTGGACCTGGAGAAGAGGGTTAGAGACGGTACCCCATGGAACTCCATAACTGTATTGGAACCTTCTGGAACAGAAAGAGCAAGCGTCCCCAACCCTATCAGGTCCTTTTGAGACTTCCAAGTGCTCCCAGGAGTTCAAACACCAGGCAAGATGAACTTGGAGTGGGACAGCAAACATAAAAAAAGCACTGCATCTCTTGTCTGACCATTTATACTTTGTGTATATCTGTGACTGTTTGTGCATCATGGTCTACTAGGTAAAAATGAGTTACTTCTGGAGAATAGCAACTAATTGTTGTCAAGCATTACCACGTGCCAGAGACTGTTCAAAGTCCTTTATAGCCACCATCTTGCATGATGAAATCCTGACAATTCTAGGTACTTCTAGTCCCCACTTATCAAATGGGGAAACTAAAGCAGAGCCACATTTTGTAACTCACCCAAGGTCAGACTGCTAGGAAGGCAGCACGGAAAACCAGGCAGTCGGGGCTCCGGGTCCCACCCCCTGACTCATTATACCCCACTGGGAAAAGTGCTCAAGGCAGAACTGCCTCTCCCCACCCCACCCCACCCCCAACCCCCAGCAATGCTTCTGATCCAGTCCCTTCTCCGGGTGCCTCCCCTCCCACACAAGAAACATTTTCCAGAAAAGAGGCCTGAGGCCAAAAGAGGAGGAAGTGAACTTCCATGGGTCCCACGGAAGGAGCCCCCTGCTTTAGGGAGCTGACTGGTGCTGCCATCACCTATGTGGAAAGGAGCTCTGATCAAGAAGGGCCAGATGATTGGGAAGGCCCTGCCTCTTCTGTGGGGTGCAGTTCCTTCTCCAGAGGGCCCTTGCCTGCAGTAGTGAGGATGGAGCCCTAGGGTTCTGACTCAGGCATAAGACTGTAGGTGTGGCACTGGGGTCAGACAAGCTTGTGTGTAATTCTCATGTCATTACTTTGGGCTGCTACATGTTTCCCCGAAAATAAGACCTAGACAGACCATCAGCTCTAACGCAGCTTTTGGAGCAAAAATTAATATAAGACCCAGTCTGATATGATATGATATGATATGATATGATGATATGATATGATATGATATGATATGAGACCCGGTCTTATATTGTAGTAAAATAAGATGCAGTATTATATTATTATATTATATTATATTATATTATATTATATTATATTATATAAAACCCGGTCTTGTAATGTAGTAAAATAAGACTGGGTCTTATATTAATTTTTGCTCCAAAAGACACATTAGAGCTGATGGTCTGGCTAGGTCTTATTTTCGGGGAAACAGGGCAACTACCTCTCTGAGACTTGATTTTTCTCCCCTGTAAAGTGCAGATAATAACTTGTATTTCCCAGGATTATCAGGGGGCATTCAGTGTGCAAAGCACCTAGCCCAATGCCAGGCACACAGCAAGCACTAAATAAATGTCAGCCATAGTTATTATAATGGTATTTTAATTCCCTAGATTTCAGTCCTCTTCTTTGTCATTATCCTCAACCATGAGCACGATTGCTGTTCTGCTCAAATGAGATTCTTCCCTTCTAGGAGGAAAGAATCAAGAGGCTAGAGAAACCTAGACCTGATACAGGAGGCTCAGTACTGGCCCCTGAACTGTCTCCTCCTCCAGAAGTTATAGATCCCTGTGGCTGGATTTTAAAAAATAAAAACATGCCATTTCCACAATGGAAAAATTTCTGAAAGAGAGAGAGAGAGAGAGAGAGAGAGAGAGAGAGAGAGAGAGAGAGAGAGAGAGAGAGAGAGAGAGAGAAAGAAAGAAAGAAAGAAAGAAAGAAAGAAAGAAAGAAAGAAAGAAAGAAAGAAAGAAAGAAAGAAAGAAAGAAAGAAAGAAAGAAAGAAAGAGAAAGAAAGAAAGGAAAACATTCTCCTGTTGTCTCCCTTGGCCAAAGAGAACTAAGAAAGATAAATGAAGCCTTTTACACAGATGCAGGAGGTTCCAGCTCTGGGCTCCACCCTGACATGGTTCTGGCTTCGTTGGAGTCTCCTGCAGCCTCAGGAGCGCCCGTCCCCAGTGCCCCTGAGGGGCCCACGGGGGCTCTACAGTGGGAATGTGGTCCCTAGGAGGGGGGTCGGTTCCACTACCCTCCTTTTCCTTCTCAGTGTTGCCCCCTGCAGGCAGCCAGTACCACTACGCTTGCTAATGCTGTTCATTTACAGTCTGCGACATGACATGCTGGGTACCTCACAGTAAGACCCTGACATGTGAAAAATCCATGTCCAAGGTCACTCAGCAAATAAATGACAGAGCCAGGATGAGCGGGAAGGGTTAGGTCTCCTGGTCTAGGAACTTTCGTCTATCCATGCCACTCTACCCCATCAAAACACACGTCACAGAAACTCTGACATCCATCTGTTGGTCTGGGATGTTGTGAGAAAGCCTCTGAACCTGGAGTCCGAGCCACAGACTTGATCCAGCCCTGCTCTTTGCCCTCTAGAACCCTGTAAGTCGGCATCACTTCCCTGTGGCCCCAAGACGGCTGCCCACAGCTCGCAGGGCGACATGCTTTCTCATTCCTATCCCGCCAAAGAAAAAGAGCATCTCACCTTAGCACTACCAGCCAAAGTTCTGAGGTTCATTCTAATTGGACTAGCTCAGGTCACATGCTCACCCCTGGACCAATCCTGGTGGGCAAAAGGCGGGAACGTGCTAACTGGCTTCACCCCTGGTGTGCAGTGAAGTGCAAGTTCACCTTCCTGAATCACTGTCCCCAGACAGAACACCGGGCTGCTGGGAGGAGTACCTGGGTCCTGGGTGGCAACTGACAAATGCCCACGTTTCATGGTGCTGGGATCCCTCAACCTCTTTATCAGTAAAAACACATCTAAATACGTTAATAGCATTTTTTTTTTTTTTTTTTTTTGGTAATTCTCCACAACTGCTGCAGAGATATGAATGTTCTGAGGACTTTGTTCACCCAAGTAGCATGAATTATGGGCTACCGGTAATATGGTGCTCTCTTTAATTGTGTGGTGAATGCTTGTTTTTATTGCAGCTCACCATCTCTTTAACCTTCTCATGGGACCAGCACCCAGATTTCCTTTGGAAAACAACCTGTCCCTCCAACTCTCTGTCCCGATGATTTGAATAGGACCACGTGACCTGGTAGGACCATGTGACCTAGGATTAGCCAATCAGTGCAGCTCCACCCTCTTGGCTTCAGTTATTGGCTCAGGAAGAGACACATGACCCAATATGGGCCAATGACAGCCAGGCCCAGGAGTTTGTTTCCTGTAAGTAGGGGAGGCAAAGCTCCTCTTTTCCGCTGGGTTTGAAACTGGGAAGCGTAGCTTGAAGCTGCTGACAGCCATCTTACCACAACTTAGAGCCTGAAAATGAAGACAACCAGAAGAAGTAAGACTGAGAAATGGACCAAGACTGCTTCCTAGTGACAATTTGAACCCCTGGAACAAGCTGCATCTGAAGTCAGAGCTCGCTTGGATTTTTCAGGCATATGTTTTCAAAATAATTTTTGCGCAAGCCTTTTGATTTGGGTTTTCTGTTGGTGGCACTGCAAGGCCCTTACTGGTAGAGTGCATGTTCGGGTGACCCCCACCCACACCCACCTTGGGCTAAAAGCTCCTGATTCATCTTGTACAGAGCCCAGGCTTTCAACAAAGAAATTATTTCCCTGCCAGATGCTTCTGCTTGGGGATGTCAAAACATGGGGCCTGTTGAGAAAAAACAGTTATCTATAATGGGTCCAAGTCACACTGTCAGGCCATCATTACTTTGATTATGACGGTGAAATGCTGGAGAAAGAGGTTCTCCAAAGGGAGCAGGAGAGAAAGGCAGCCAAGATCTCACCCTTACAGAGGCTTCCCGGGGGGGGGGGGGGGGGGAGCTCTGGGTCACTCTCTGGGGAAATTAAGTCTGGCTGTTGGGAATGTTTCCCAAGAGAACGTGCATCATTTTACTGCAAATTCCCACTCAGCCCTTCCTCAAATGGCTAAATAATCCGAAGAGCTTTGCTATGTATTTTTCATTCCACAAACTATTTGCTCTGCCTGCCTGTCCCAGCCAGCTAAGTTTAACTGACATTCTTCTTGTGGAATTCAAGTTAATGGCGTCCCATAACTCGTGGGACTACATGTCAGCTGTCCCACTGTGTAGCTTTGATTGTGTCCAATTCAGCAGATGTCACTGAGCATCTTCTCCTGCCAGGCCCAGGTTTGGCGAGGCCCTTGGTGAGCACGGTTGTGAATTAGATGCAACCCCTGCTCCTCAAAGATCTCGAGATCTCGGTGTTGGGGGAGGTAGGATGTGAAAAAGACAAGCTGTTACACAAGGCCAAAAGAAAACAGGGCAAGTGAGCTGAAGCCCTGTGTTTGGAGAATGGGGGGGGGGAGGGGCATGCGGGGAGCATGGCAGGAGTCAGAGGGCCTCTCTTGGCTCTTGCCCTTCAACTGTGGGAGACCCTCACTCCAGGGAGAGAGGGAAGGCTTTCTGGGCCAAGGGAACAGTGGAGCAGAAACGTGGAATGATACAAGGCCATGTGTTCTCAATTCCTCCCATCTCAGACTGTTTCTGCATCGAAAGCTCAAAAAGGGTCTTAGGAAAACATCACACTCAAGGGGTTAACTGTCGAAACTGAGACTTCATAGTCACATTCTGTCCCTTATCCTTAATTAGGGTCTTGCTTTTTTGGCCAGGACTCCTCTTTCTTTGAGCCAATCTGACAAGCTTAAACCAAAGCCAAGAACTGTACATCTTGTAGCATCATGGTGGTTTCTAAACCAGCCTACTCCAGGAGAAACCACTAGCAAATACTATAGCTACAAACTTTATCTGTCACAAATTGGTCACATTAGACCATGAGTGGGTGGTTGTTACCATTTCCACATTGCAGGGGTTGGTTTTGAGCACAAAGGATTTGAGAAGAAAGGAGGAATGAGTGTTTCCAAAAGAGGTGATGATGGGTTGGGGGTGAGCTAAATGAAGATGTGGCCCAGAAAGGAGAGGTAGGTGAGAGGGGTGGAGCAGATATAGGAGTTCTGTCTGGGAGCACAGACCCTGAATATGTATTAGAAGCTTAGCTGCTCTGCTGTGTGGCTTGGGACCACCATTCAGCCTCTCTGTGCTTCATTTAGGAGCGATAAGAAAAAAACAACGTTGGGACCTCTGATAGTGGGTGATGATGTATTAGTGATCAAATACTGCACAACAAATCATGCAAAACTTGATGGCTTAAAACAACAATAATTATTTATGATCTCCCGTGGTTTCTGTGGTTCAAGAATTCAAGAGTAGCTTGGCTAGGCAGGTCTAGCTTGGGGTCTCGCGTGAGGTGGCAGCCAGATGTCGGTTCGGTATGTGCTCAACTGAAGGCTTGAGGAGCCACTTCCAAATGGCTCAATGGATTTTGGTGGCAGGACTCAGTTCCTCTCCACATGGTCTCTCCACGGGCTGCTTGAGTGTCCACATGACAGGGCTACTGGCTTCCCCCAATGCAAGGATCCAAGAGACCAAGATGGAAGCTGCAATGCCTTTTATGATCTTTTCTGGGAAGTCACATATCACTTCTGCCGTGTTCCATTTGTCACAGTCCTGATTCCATGTGAGAGGGGACTAGCAAAGGCGTTAACATCGGGAGGCGAGAGACTAATTACCACAGGGCTCCCTCTGGCCCCCAATAATGCATGATGCTCCCACATGCAAAAACACACTCACCCATTCCCAAAGGCCCCAGAAGTCTCATTCCATTACAGCATCAGCTCAGAGTCCAGAATCTCACCAAAAGCAAGTCCAGGTGTGGCTAAGGCTCCTCGAGAGTTGTCCTGCAAGTACACTTCAGTGAACGACGGGCTTGAGCAGCCAGGAGGCATTGGAGCAGGGTGAGGTGGGGGGCAAAGGATGGGGAGCACACTCACGTCACGTGCGATGGGGCAGGGGAGCTCACTCTCTGTGCATGAGCCTGAGAGACGTGGCCAGGGACAGGGAAGCTGGAAGAACTGAGAAGAATAGAAAGAGGGCGACTCAGGCCTCCCAGAGCCTTCCATTCAGTCATCACCGAAATACAGAAGGACCGCATTTATGCCTCCAAATGGATCTTACAATTAGCTCATGTTTGTTTTAAGTCCTCTTCAGGAGAAAAGGAAGAAGAAAACAATAACTGGAAGTTGTTATTAGGAATGTATGGTACACTCATTAAATTGGATACATTGAATAGGACGTTGACACCCCAGGGCTAACTGAGGGTCTCAGAACCATTCTCCAGGGTCCAAACACAATTCATGGCGCTTTGCTTAGTAAGGCAGGAAAGTGGCTCAGACATGGGGAAGAAAAGCATTTCCCAGTACAGGTGGGAGCAGAAAGGCCCAGAACACTCAGGTGAGTACAGGGTCCCTTATCTAGATACAAGTGGTTGCTTAGGAGCCAAATAGCAGCAATTTGGGGACTAGTCCCCTGGGTCGTTTCCTATTGACAGAGATGAGGCAGGAAGTACAAAGGGCTTGGCGAGCACGTGGGTTCCCATTTCCTGGCTGTGTGTCACCTTGACACAGCTCTGGGCCTCAGTTTCCTCCTCATCAACATGGAGACAACAACATCCTCCCTGGCTGCCTGTGAAACGCAAATAAGACAATGTCTCTAGTCACGGCAGCCATGGATCGACGGGCAGGTCGTTCACTGAATAATGTGCCTGGCCCAAGGGGTGAGTAGAAGCTGAGTCAACTCATGCTCCACTTAACGAGTTGTGGGACCATGGGGCTGCTCAGCCCAGAGAGGCGTCTTTTTCAGACTCCCACCCCCCAAAGGGTCCACGCGAGCCAGTGGCTCTGTCTGCAAAGGCCAGATGGCAAGTTGTGTGAGGTATGAATGTGAAGGGCCACTGGCATCACTCGGGCTGGCTTTGTCCCTAGTCAGAGGTCCTGGGTTTGTCTCTCTGCAAGGCAAACGGAAGGAAAGGAGAAAGGGAGCTGGACTGGAACAGAAATCATTCTTCCCCCCACCCATAAGAGCATTCACCAGAAGCCTCCAGTGGGCTCACACGAGCAGATATTAGGTGGGCTCTTGCCCCCCTTGGGCCACAGCCCCGCTGTGCAGGCTGCAGGAGAGGAGGGCAGGGTGAAGCCAGACTGGTCAGTCAGGCTAGAAGGTCCTGTAAAAGGAGGGAGTGGGCGGGGCCTTCCTGTCCTGTGGGAAAGACGGGGACCCTCACTGGAAGCAGCCTCCATGAACACATCCCAGGTTCCCCTGGCCTCAGCTGCTCCTGGGAGAAATGATCCAGGGTGGGGGAAGTGGCTGCAGGAGAAGCAGAAGTCAGAAGATAGAGGACCCCCTCCCCCACACATCCCTTTCCCTCCATCCCAGCAGCCCTGACCTCTGAGCTTTCTCTCCTCCTCACTCAGTGGCCTTACCCTGAGCCCCTTATCCTCAGCTCCTGGGGAGGGAGGGGCAGAACCTCCACCACTCGGGAAGGCTGGGGCTCTCGCCAGCCCTTTCCCAGCCTGCTCTGCCATGCTGCCCCGACTTCTGCTTCTCGGCTATGATCACACGTCTCATAGCTAAGGGAGGTCCCCACCTGGGTCCTCACTCTCTCCTGCCCCCTCTTGCTGAAGGTCCTGCCAGCTGACTTGCCCATTTGTGCAGAGGTGCTGGGGGAGTGGGATGATGGAATAGCGTGAGGCAGTAAGTATGAATTCCAGTGCACCAGCTCAGGTACGACAGACAGCTGTCTCTGTTCTCTGCCCCCCCCCCCCCCCAAGTTCCACGTCAGGCCTATTCTGCCACAGTAGTAGACGTGTCATCAGAGCCAATTTGGAGTCCTCTCCTTTTCCAGGGTGGCATCTAGTTTTCCAGAAGCTTACGTGGTGTTCAGGCATCTGGTCTTCAATGTCATTTGTGACATTGTCCATCCCTATGCCTGTCCTTATTCACTGGTCCCTGCAGGTTACCATGGGGATGGTTTTTGTCCCCTTGCATGGGGGGGACATGATCTCTTTCCTCATTAGTCCCTTGCCACTCTTGGGAGTAGCAGGTGAGTCTTGTTCTTCAGGGCCAGCCTGGTGTGTGGGAAATCTCTGCAAGGCTGGTTAAGACCTTGCTGCTGGAACATTCCACAAAGCCATTTCCCTTCCCTGGGGTCTTGCCACTTGCCAGGGCTTTCTGTAATAGAACCCAGGTCCCCTCCAAAGGTCTCTGGTTTCAACCACCACTGTCTATGCTCTTGTGGCCCCTGACTCTCTCCTGCTTCCGTCTTCACCTCCAAGATGGAGGAGCCTCCTTTTCAAATCTGAAGGATGGAATCATTGCTCAGGCTTATGCTGTCTTCTAAACTTTATTGATATGAGCCCTTTCTTCTGCCCTATTGCCCAAGAGTTTTCAACTCAAAGCCAGACTCTGTCCCCTGCTTTCTGAGATCACACCTCACCCATGAGATAATAACACAGGACAGAATTTCAGTGGGGCTGAGAAGGAAAGGAGCAAATATGGAAGAGGAAACACTGGGGGGGGGGGGCAGGGGAACACTGGTTAATAGTTCAAAACACTAACCTGAGGTGTAGTCAAGTCTCCCCTGAAATTCAGAGGCTTAAATGACCTATAAAGTTAGTGCCACTAGTCACAGACAGCCCCCAAATGAGAACCTGGAACCGCTTTCTGCACGTCAAAATTAAAGATGATGAGGAAATCCGTAAGACTGCCAGTTTGATTGAACAATTCTAGGAGAGGAAGAACTGAAGACGTTGCCAGCAATTACCCACAAGCATTGGGTGGCTGTGAGTTGCCCGGCACTCTTCTAAGCACTTGGGGCACCCAGAAGAAAGCCACTAGGCCAGGTCACAGCTGAATCCTGAGAACCATTGTTTTCTTGGGGGAAATCTGGAGAAGGCAGTTCTAGTGAGGGGCCAGAAAACCCTGTCCTGTGAGGGAGGGTGAAGAAGTAGGGAAGATTTACTCTAGCGGAAGACAACGCTGACAGGCTATCCAGTGGGTGGACTTGTTCTGGGACTCCCCGGAGGACACAGGAAATCAGACTTGAGCCCTGCTGAAGGAGAGGCCTAAGGATTTGCCTGAAAATGGAAAGACTCTCCTCAGAGATAGTGAGTTCCTCGTTGGTGGGATAATGGAGCAGAGGATGAATGAACCCTGGATGGTGAGATAAACCCTTGGATGGAACGTCCGATGAGAACTCAGAGGTTCCCGTCCTGCTGAGTTGTCATGGTTCTTCATGCCCACTGAGTTCTGGTGTCTCCCACCCTCCTTCATTCCAATCTCACTAATCTATACCTTGTTGAAACTCAGACAGGTGTTGTCGGAAGGTATCACCAACCACGAAAAATGAGTTTGCTGAGAGATAGAAAGTGAAATTAGATCACAAGGGCAGGCCTTACCCTGCCCATGAGAACAAACTGTCTCCAAGCCTTCCCTCATATGCTAGCAATCACCATGGCAATTGACATCATCGTTCGCTCTCCACTCACTGGGACTCCTACTCTTTCTGAGAAAATTGAGGCCATCAGGTACGAGTTCTCGATTCAGGCATCCTTGCCCTCAGTTCTCATGCCAGGCACTCATCCTGCTTCTCTCACTGCAGCCTCAGAGGATGAGGTGTCTCTGTTCAAAGCCAACCACCCACCTGTGTCTTTGACCTCCAATTCTCCTGCCTCTTCCAAGAGGCTACCCCATCAGTCATCTTTCCCTCTCTTGGCTCTTCATCTCTCCCAGTCCACTGGCTGCTCCTCTCCAGCCTAAAGTATAGTCAGGCCTAACACATCCAAAACCAGAATCTTCTCGTGTACTTATCTGGCTTCTGTCCAAATCCCCCTTCTCCTCTTCTCATCTAACCTTCTCGAAAAATCTAACCTGTTGTTCTCCAATTGCTCACCACCCATTCAAACTTCAGTTCCCTATAAACTGGCCCACTAAAGTTGCTCTTAATTGCTCTTAATGGTTTTAATTACCCTGATTGACAAATCCAGTAGAAATTCTCAATCCTTAGCTACTGGTTCCTACTGTTATATTGAAAACTATTGAACACTTCTGGAACGGCCCTCCCTTGGCCTCTGTGATAAAACCTCTTATCTCTTGCCATCTTCTTCTCTATCTCCTTCAAGAGCTCTGTGGTAGTCAGTCTCCAAGATGGCCCTCAAAGGTTCCCACCCCCTGGAGTTCTCCTTGCATAGTTACCTCCCACATTGTACCAGGGATGGACAGCGTGACCACTAGAATGTGGCTGAAGCGATGGTATGTCACTTGAGATTAGATTACAAGAAACAGTGTGGCTTCTGCTTTGGTCTTTCTGTCATTGTCTCTCTTGGATCGCTTAATCTGGGAGAAGCCATCTGCCATATATTGAGGCCCCTCAGGCAGTCCATGGAGAGGCCCATTGGCAAGGAACGGAGGCTTCCAGCCAATAGGCAGTGGGGAACTGAGGACTCCAACCAATGGGCATGTGAGTGAGTCTTGTTGGAAATGGATTCACCATCGCAAATCAAGGCTTTAGATAATGCAGCCCCAGTTCACAGCTTCACTGCAACCTCATGAGACATCCTAAGCCAGAACCATCCAGCTAAGCTGTTCCCAGATTCCTGACCCTCAGAAATTGTGAGAAAATAAATGTTTGTTATTGAAATTACTAAGTGTTGGGGAACTTGTTACACAGATACTAATGAGACTCTTTTTTTGTTTAACCTCTATATGGAGCTCCATGACATGTTGGTGACCCCAGGGTTCTACTCTGGGTCACCTCATTTCTCACTCCCAGCACTTCTGGGATGGGGCAAATACTATGTGTTGCCTATCCAATTGTCATCACACACCCCTATTTATTTTCTGCTGGAAGAATTCACCTCCCATAATTGAGGCTGAAAACACCAGATACCGACTTACCAGCTTCCCTTGCAGCTAGGGTATGGGGATAAGATCCAACCCTGGCCCATTGGCCCTGAGGATTAGACTGCTGGGTGCTCTGAAAAAGGTTTTCCTCCTTGACAAGAGGGACATTACTGAGAGACTCTCCCTTTGGTTTCCAGTTTATGTCATGTGAAGCATGATGCTTGGAGCAATGGCATCTGCTGTTCTGGGAAGTGCATTTCTCCCCATTATCCTCCTGGGCCACATCTACAGTGAGCACTAGATGATACACCCTTCTTAGGGCTGAACAGTTTTCTCAAGCTGTTTCTTGCCTGTAAAATTTTGTAAGCCCAAGAATTAAGCCTTGAACAGTCATAGGCCTTTTAAGTGCAGGCTTGTGACTGTTTGGCAGTAGAACTCAATTAAAGATGTAGCAGGCTTCATATCTATTTGGTTCTGGACAACTCCATGTACCAATAGATAACTACAGTCACAGTTTTTATTTTAGACATACATTTTAAATTTGCTCAATTTCTTCCTTCTCTTGTCCCCGACTTCTTTCAAGCAACTAAGATTTGCGGTAATCAATCACGAGTATGTCGGGCCTGTTAGACTCAGATGGGAGAGCACTCCTGCAAGTCTCTGTTCCATGAGTCAGTTTGTCCAGTTGAAAAGATTCACCTTTTAGCCCATTCAGTGTTTTCAACAATGGATATGACAGCCATACCATCAATTTGGTCCTTGCCATGGGCTAAGATTTTTTCTCTGGCTGCATTTGAGGGCTTTTGTTTTTGTGTTTTTGCTTCATCATTGGTTTTTAGCAATTTGATTGTGACATGCCTCAGTGTTGTTTTCTTATGTTATCCTGATTGAAATTCTTGAGTTTCTTGGATCTATGGGTTTGTATTTTTCATCATATTTGGAAAATGTTTGGTGACTATTTTTTTTTCAAATACCCACATGCCCCCAAAAAGGGTACAGTCCTTTTTCTGGGACTCTACTTACAGGTATGTAAGACCATTTGTTTAACAGGTCACCGAAGTTCTGTCAGTGTTTTTCTCAGATTTATTTTCTCTCTGTGCTTCACTTTATCCTGTCTTTAATTTCACTTATCTTTTTCTGTCATGTCTAACTTGCTATTTCGCCTATCACATAATATACTGTATGTATTCGAGTTCTCCAGAGAAACAGAACCACTAGAATATTTATCTATCTATCTATCTATCTATCTATCTATCTATCTATCTATCTATCTATCTATCTATCTAGAATAAAATTTATTACAAGTAACTGGCTCATGAAAATATGAAGACTGAGAAGTCCCATGAACTGCCATTTGTAAGCAGGGAAAACTAACGGTCTGAGACCCAGACGCACTGATGGTTTAAGTTCCCAGTCCAAGGGCAGGAAAAGACTGATATTTCAATTCAGTCAGGTGGAGAGAGAAAATTCAACTTTGTGTGTGTGTGTGCATGCTATTTGGGCTCTTAATGGGTTGGATGAGGTCCATATACATTGGTGAGGGCAATCTTCTTCACTGAGTCCACCAATTCAAATACTAACCTCTTCTGGAAACATCCTTACAGACATGTCCAGAAATAATGTTTAATCAGATATCTATACATACTATGGCCTAGTCAAGCTGACACATAAATTTAACCATCACACTGTATTTTTGAGTTCTAAAGTTCTATTTAATGCTTTTTAAAATATGTACCACCTCTTTCCTCATTATATTCATGTTCTCCTTTAAATACCTGAATCTACTTACAATCGCTATTTAAAATTCTTGTCTGCTGATTCCATCACATCTGTCATGTGTGAGTCGGTTTCCACTGACTGATATTTTTCTGCTGGTTACGAGTGTCATTTCTTTGCCTCTCATATCTCGTGTTTTTTTATTAAAAGATGGGCATTTTGCATATCACATTATTGAGTGCATTAGATTCTTTAAAGAGTGCTGAGTTTTGTTCTGGCAATTTACTCAGAGACCAGCTTGTTCCTTTCAAGGCTTGTCTTTAAGCTTTATTAGGATGGGTCTATAATAGCCTTCATTCTAGAGCTTGCTAGTTTAGCTTTTCTCCAAAGGTGGGGTCTTTCTGAAGTGTCCACTAAATACTCTGGGTGTTTAATGAGGTCTCTCCACCTAATGAGGTCCTCCTCCATCTTACAGCACCCCGGTAAATATTCTTTCTACAGTATTTGTTCTGTGTCTAACCTCATGGCGACTCACCGTCCACATGCATAGCTTAGGATTTAGCCAGAGTCAAAAGGACTCCTATGCAATTTTCTGAAACTCTTTATCTGCATCGCTCCCTCCCCTCCAGTATTCTGTTCTGCAATTTCCAGCTGCATGAGTTCTCTGACTTACGATCTCTGTCTCTCCAAAACAGTGATACCTCTGTGTTCGGATGGGGTTGCCCCTTCCAAGGCCATGGTCTGTAAGTGTCTCTGGGCAGAAAGTCAGATTGATCATAGAATTCGTCTTATTTATTTTCCTTCCCTCGGGGACTACAGTCTTGTTCTGCTCATTATCCAATGTCTGAAAACAGATGTTTCATATATTTTATCCAGTTTTCTGCTTGTTTCTGGTGGGTGGGGGCGAGTCCAGTATCTGTTACACGATCATAGCCCAAAGCAGAAGTCCACACAGGATAAGTTTTCATTAGTATTCCTGACTGAAAGCATTGCTCAATTTTACCTTTTACGATTTAGGGCTAAGAAGCAGTTGCCTCTTCCAAGCCCACAAATACTAATAGTGGACCTTTAATTCCCTCTTATCCCTACTTGCCAACCAGTCTGTTCTTTCCCAAGCCTATCTCTTTTTTGTTTCTTGCCAAACACAGCAAAAGGCAGACATCACGTCTACTAACCAATTGTTTTCTGATCTCTTTCCCCAGGGTGATAAGTCCTTTAGGTACCTTGTTTGTCTTCACGTTATTATACAGCATACACTTATGGATGACCAGATGTAGCAGAGCTAAAATATTTAAAGATCTGGGTCCTTGATGACATAGTGAGAGGATGAGAAGTACAGGGCCCACCTCCAAACTTGCTCCCCTAAGCATTTCTCATACACATGCCCTCCTCTTCATTCCTCCTACTGCTACTGAGGATAGGCCCCTGCCATCTCTCTCCCCATCTACTCCCAGCTGAGCTCCCTACTTCTACTGCACCCTCTGCACTGCTCTGTCTTTCTGAAACACAGATTTATCTGTATTACTCCCCTGTTTAACACCTTCTAGTGCCCCCACCCCCCAACTTGTTTACATGACGAAGTCCAAACCCTTACCAAGGATTATAGACTCTGGGGTCTGGCCTACTCCAGCCCTAACTCTTGCCAATCTTCAACTCACATCCCAGCAACACCATCCTGGGGCTGGGTTTTCTAGTCACCTTGCTTCTTCTCCCCTGTGTGCATACTGTGCCCTACCTGAGCTGACTCCTGCTGACTCCATCCCATCTCCCAGTTTTTCTCCTGCAAGCATCTATGCAGCCTACCCAAGGAGTGGGTCCCCTTTCCTCTCTCTAGAAATCTTTCCTGGTGACCCCAACCTCCAATCTTGTACGGTTACCCTTTTCTGTGCCCCGGTAATCTTCGTACACATCACTCTTACCACACCTACCACTTTGCTTTGTAAACACGTTTGTGTGTATCTGCCCCTCCAGACTGTGTTCCTTGAGGGCAGACACTGGGACTTACTTGGCTTTGCATCCACAGCCTCTACCCCAAAGTGTCTGTGCAGTAAATGTTTAATGACTGAACGAATCACCCAATAAACCCCTTACGGCAGGTCCCCTACTGTACTATGGAATGCTTAGTGGTTAGCTCACTCAAGTAAGTGGATTAACTTAAAAATAATAAAACTGAGTTTCTTTAAAATGATTTTTCCACCAGTGCTTTCCTTTAATTAGTACAATCAGGGATGGGAGTGTATTTGTGGTGAGGTTTCCATAGCACTTCTCTCGGAAGGCATATTACGTTTCCAGAAGCAAAGAATTATGGCTTAGGAAGAGAAAATGTGAAAAGAGCATGGCATGGATCTGAGAAGCTGCTGGAAAATTTTCTAGGCCATGAAAATCAGGATGGGCCTTGAGCATCCATGAGGGGAATGACTATGGATATGGGTGACTTGGGGGGTGTCTAACAGTCCCTTCCCCCCCGTTGCCACACTTATCAAAATTCCACCATTAGTCACTCCTATTGACTATCCGTCACTCTCCTGAGGTGCTCTTACAAGCCAAATTTCCTGTGGAAGGAAGTTCCTCTCTCTTCCCAGGGATTGCTTTCTTCTGCCTGGAAAATATCCACCTCCTCTTCTGTCTACCCCAATTTTCCTGTTCCTTAAAATGTAGATGAAATCCCCTCCCTCCCATGAAGCCTCCCCAAATGTGTCTTTTAAGATTATGAGAGCCTTGGAGATCCAAGATGGCGGAGTAGATAAATGCTATGCTTGCCTCATCCCATGATCACATCAAAACTACAACTAAATTATAGAACAATCAACCTGGAAAACCATCTGAAGTCTAGCTGAACAGAAGTTTTATAATTAAGGATATAAAGACGAAGCCACGTTGAGACTGGTAGGAGGAGTGGAGACGCAAAATGGGCTGGTCTCACACGGACGTGTGGTGGTTAAAAATCGGGTGATATCTCAGCCACAGAGGTTCCCCACGAAGGAGAGAGGGACCCCAGCCCCTCACACCAGGCTCCCCGGCCTGGAGTACTGGTGCCAGAAAGAGGAGCTCCCACAACTTCTGCCCGTGAAAAACTTCTGCCTGTGAAATCCAACTGTCAGCGTGGGACGGAAGGCCGTAGGGAAACCCAGATGTCCTTTTACAGGGCCTGCACAGGCACTCACCCTGGCTCCAGTGGAGGGACGGAGACTCTGGGGGTATCGGAGACATATGGGGAGAGACTGAGTTGTATAACTTCAGGGCAAGGATGAGAGGGACAGTCCCTATTGTCCCTGTGGGGCCCTTCTGTGCAGCCGGCAGGCAGGCACCATTTTTCCTTTGTTGAGCCCGCTCCCACAGGCCAAATCTGAATCTGATTGGCCTGGTGAGCTATGCTCGCTGCACCCTGCTGACTCCTTGAGACCCTGCCTCACCCAACTTGTTCCCCCACCAGGCTTTTATCAGCAGCTGAACCATATAGGAGCCAGCTGGTGGCAGCAGGCCTTGGAGTGTCCTGGCTTTTTGCGGAGCTACCCCAGACCCGGGACTGGTGGTAGCCATCTTTGGTTCATACCATGGCCTCTCTCACATGCCTCCAGGTACAGCACAGGAAGCAACCAACAATGGATTGCTTTGTAGCTCCCACCACATAGACCCCAGCCAGTCACAGGCAATGGGTGACTTGGGCCTGCACCAAAGCCCCTTCCAGGAGGCCCCAGAAACAACATATTTGGAGGTTGCCTTCAGACCACAGCAGAGCACTGGCCAATTAGCCCCACAAGTGGCACATACACAGGGCTGTCTCAACAGGCACCAGAGCCCACTAAGGTGAATCCCACTCAGTGGGGTAAGCTCCCTGCTCAATAGCCCATAAGCTGTGGACATGCCAAACCCCACAGCCAATCAGCCTGAGGGGCAATCCCACCCACTGACATGCCAACAGCAATCAAGTCTCAACTACAACAGGAGGGCACACACAATCCACACAAGGGACACTCCTGGAGCACCAGAGGAGGTGACCAGGGAGACTCTCCCACTGAGCCCCACAGGACACCTACTACATAAGGCCACCTGGCAAGACTGGGAGACAGAGCAGCCCTGCCTAATACATAGAAACAAACAAAGAAAGGCAGCCAAAATGAGGAAACAAAGAAATGTGTCCCAAATGAAAGAACAGGAGAAAACTCCAGAAAAAGAACTAAGCGAAATGGAGATAAGCAGACTACCAGAGACAGCATTCCAAACAATGGTTTGGATGCTCAAGGAACTTAGTGAGAACTTCAACAGAGAGATAGCAAGCATAAAAAAAGACATAGAAACCATGAAAATAACCCCGTCAGAAGCGAAGAATACAATAACTGAAATGAAGAATGCACTAGAAGGAATCAGCAGCAGACTAGATGAAGCAGAGGGCTAAATCGGCAATTTAGAAGACAAGGTAGCAGAAATCACCCAATCGAAACAGCAAAAAGAAAAAAGAATCCCTCCCCCCAAAGTGAGGATAATTTAAGAGACCTCTGGGACAAAATAAAGCATAACAACATTTGCATCATAGGGGTACCAGAAGGAGAAGAGAGAAAGCAAGGGATTGAGAGAAACAATGACTGGAAACTTTCCTAACCTGGCAAAGGACATAGACATACAAGTTCAGGAAGAACAGAGAGTCCCAAACAGGATGAACCTAAACAGGCCCATACCTAGACACATTAGAATTAAGATGGCAAAGTTTAAAGACAAAGAAAATCCTAAAAGGGGTAAGAGAAAGACCACTAGTAACTTATAAAGGAGCTCCCATAAAACTGTCAGCTGATTTCTCAACAGAAACTTTGCAGGCCAGAAGGGATTGGCACAAAATATTCAAAGTGATGGAAACTAAGGACCTACAACCAAGAGTACTCTATCCAGCAAAGCTATCATTTAAAATCGAAGGACAGATAAAGAGCTTCTCAGACAAGAAAAAGCTAAAAGAGTTCATCACCACGAAACCAGTGTTACAAGAAATGTTAGAGGGACTTGTTTAAGATGGAAAAAAAAAATCAAAATTATGAATAATAAAATGGCAATAGGTGCATATCTATCAACAGTTACTTTCAATGTAAATGGATTAAATGTACCAATTAGAAGACATAGCGTGACTAAATATATAAGAAAACAAAACGCTTATACATGCTGCCTACAAGAGACTCATTTCAGATTGAAAGATACACAGACAGAAAGTAAAGGAATGGAAAAAGATATTTCATGAAAATGGAAAACAAAAACCAAAAAAAGCTGGGGTAGCAATACTTATACCAGACAAAACAGACTTTAAAACAAAGGCTATAACAAGAGACAAAGAAGGACCCAGTAATCCCACTTCAGGGTATTTACCTGACGAAACCCAAAACGCTACTTGGAGGGGACGTGTGCATCCATATGTTCATTGCAGCATTGTTTACAGAGGCCAAGATGTGGAGGCAGCCTGGGTGTTCATTGATGAATGAATGGATAAAGAGGAGGTGGTGCATATATACAAGGGAATATTGCTTGGCCATGGAAGGGAACGGGTTCTTGCCTGCTGCAGTGGTATGGATGGGTCTGGAGGGTATTGTGCTGAGTGGAGTATGTCATACCGAGAAAGACAGATGCAATGTGATTTCGCTTATATGTGGAATCTAAAGAACAAAATGAACAAACAAAACAGAAACCAATTCATAGATACAGAAAACATTTTGATGGTTGCCAGATGGGAGGGGGTCGGGGTGTGGGTGAAAAAAAGGGAAGGGATTAAAAAGTACAAATTGGTAGTTACAAATTGGTAGTCATGGGGATGTAAAGTAAAGCATAGGGAATGTAGTCAATAATATGGTAATAACTATGTATAGTGCTAGGCGGGTACTAGATTAGTCAGGGGGATCACTTCTTGAAGTATATAATCTAACCACTATGCTGCACACCTGAAATTAATATAAAATAATATTAAATATCAAAAAAAAGGAGGAAATAAAACCATCAGTTGGCTGAGTGATTCGAAGTTCCTTCAGGCATCAAGGTACAAATGAGAGTTATTTGGTGGGTCGCAAAGCACTTCCTGTTCTTTGAGACCCACCTTTGAGCACATGAGCTGGCTCCAGGTGACCGCAGCCCTCCCCTCTGGCCTCTCTTGGACCTCCTCCTGATAGCATATCTGGACCAGAAGAAGCAGCAGTTTCAAAGACTCCCAAGGAACCCATAGACCAGCCTTGCCTCCAAGCCCGGCCGGCGCCCCATCTCTGAGCCACTGGCCCCCACTGGCCTTGCAGCTCCCTGTGTCCCTTTGCTCGGATCGCAGCTTCTGGGGAAACATGTTCTTTCTGGAGTTTGGGAACAAGAGGGCCTGATTCACGCTAGGAGCTTTGTTGTTTACATTCCCTGGGTCTTTCTACTCTTAGAAGAAAAAAAAGGAAACAAAAAGAAAGGAGGACAGAGGAAGGAAGAAACGGAGGGAGGGGGGAAGGAGGAAGGGAGGACATTTGTACTTTGTCCAAAGAGTTTAAAATGGAATTTTCCCTCTTGCTTTCTTCTCCTTCCCTTTTCACCCGGCAGCAAACTACCAGACTCTGAAATGAAATGGCAGGCCCCCCTCTGGCCCCGCCTGGGGGAGCCAGGGCCCAGGGCTGCCAGGACCAAGGCCTCTGCCTCCTGCCCTCCATCCAGTGGACATCTGGTTTGAAGGCACTGACACGGCCCAGGACAGGCCAGCATACGGGTCTTCACACAGCCGTCACCTATCGCCCCCAAATGTTTTCATAATCTCCTTGCTCCCATACCTCACGTTTCATTCCTGCTTCCCTCAAACATCAGACGGAGAGAGAAAAGGACAGCGTACTCACCGCTCCCCACCACAGCCCCCATGTTACCATTTTATTGTCTGCCCATCGCGCATTGTTCTCTGAGATCATTTTGTTGCTTTACTCGTGTGTTGCTGTCACCAGAACATGAGTTCCACGAGAGAAAAGATGAGGGCTCTGCCGCAGCACCCAGGACAGTGCCTGGCTCTGGGGCGAAGGAGAGGAAAGGAGCGAGGAGGACACCATCTCCCCCCATGACCCTCGGCTTGCTGCTGCCGCTACCAACCCTCTGAAGTTCCAGTCTCCAGACCCCTCCCCACGCGTGCACACACACACACACACACACACTCACACACACACACTCAGACGAGCACACACACGTGCATACACAGTCACACGTGCACACACACCCACCTCCGAGAGGGGCTCTCCAGAGCTTCTGATTTCAGGTGGTGAGGGGCGGGGGGTGCAGAGCAGCAGCTTTCAGGTCTGAAAAGAGGAGGGTGATTCAATTCTGCCTCCCTCGGGGTCCCTTAGCTGAAGGACAAAGGTGCAGAGCCACCTGAACTGCTGCGTCCCTCTCCTGAGAGCCTGAGCAGCCAGAGGCCCAGGAAGTGGGGGGATGCAGAACTCTATCCCACCTTCACAGATGGCAGAACCTTTGGCAGCCAGACTGAGGGACCTTCCCAAACACGGCGGGCCGGGCAGGCCGGGTGGGAGCCAGGAAGTCTCCCCGGCGCCGTCAGCTCCCTGGCCCACCTCTTGCTGCCCTTGGCTGGGAGACGGACACTGTTTCTGAGGAGAAAGCGAGGTCTCTGCCAGAGCCCATCTGGCCTGAGCTAGGCTGGGCCCGGGGCCTCAGGAACCCCTGGCCAAGAGGTGTCTGAACAGCTGCCAGTTCCTACCATGGGGTGCTGGGGAGACTAGAGAAGTCCTGCTACCTGCCTCCTCTTCCCGGCTGTCCTCTGCACGGATCAAGGTTCCCTTGCCAGACTGAGCCAACCATCATCCACACTGTTGTTGAGCACGGGTTGTTCTACAAATAGGGGAACCGAGGCTTAGAGATACTGTCACGTGTCCAGGGTCACACAGCTAGGGAATGAAGGAGCCAGAAGTCAAAGCTGAGTTGGTGACATCCCTTGGTCCATTCTCCTGCCCCTGTGTAAATGCCTCCTCCCATGGGAGATGTCACACATGGCACTAACGAGACTTCGCCATCCTGCTCCATGCTGCCCCCACAAGCTGAGAAGGGACCCGGGGAGAAGGAGCCGCCCCGTCCTGCCTGCATCGCCATCACACTGCCCAGCAGCTGGACATGCCCCTCGGGCCCACCGAACATCACCAACCTTGTCTTTCATCCAGTGGACACCAAGGTCCTGAAAGATCATCTTTTCCTTCTATGTCTGCAAAACACAGATGTTTCTCTTACGTTTCCTGGGCCCAGAAAAAAAACCTGCCTTTTAAGCAAACAGACTGGCACACTAGGCCCACCTTTCCAGTCTCTCTCCTGCTGGATGCCACTAACACCCAGCTCGTAAGGACTAATGGACCCGCCAGGCTAGGGTCTGGCACCAAATACTCCCCAGTCAGTGCATCCGTCATCATCATCCAATGGCAGGTGGCACAACGGAAAGGCCAGCTTGCAGCCCCAGCTTTCTCTGGCTGGGCCCCCGTGTCCCTTCTTTTAAAATGAGCGGGTTCACTGGATGCTCCTGAAGGCTTGTTAAGGTCTATGCCTCAGTGTACTCTGAGCTGCCCAAGGCCTGACCACCCCGCCTTTGCCCCCCCACCCAGATAACATGTGTTCCAACCCCTGCAAGTGTCTGTTCCCCATGTCAATGTTTCCAGACATGTTTTCCTCATCTCCACAAGGTAGCAGGGAAGGAAGGGACCAGGAGTTCCTGCTGATAAACAAAACAGAGAGATGCCCAGAGAGGTTATGTGACCTACCCAAAGTCACACAGGGAACTCAAAACTAGAACCAAGCTTTTCTTTCATTGCCTTCCAAGGGCCGCGGTGGCTCATTTCAAATGGAGTAGTGGGAGACAGGGAACCATGGGAGAAGAGTGGAACCAATGTGGGGAATGGAAGCAATGTTGGGGGGCTGAGCAATGTTCCTGTGCCCTCTCCCCATAGGCTTGCCAGCTATTTGGGGGAATGGGAGAAAGGCAGGCAGCTGCAACCCAGCTTTCACCATGAGTAGTGAACAGAGTGTCTAATGACTCCAAGCTGTCCTGGAATATTCTCTCGGCCCCCAGGGAGCTGCTGGGGAGTCTGGCTGCCGTGTACAGCAGCTGCGTGAACTGCCTGCCGGCAGCTAGCCCAGCCACAAGGGACCACCAGCAACCATAGCCACAAGGACACTGGCAGGTGGAGCCAAGGGGTGGGAAGCCCCCTCTTTCCTCAGGATGAACCTACAGAGTCAGCCTGGTTAGCAAGGAGCAGGGCTGTGCAGCCAAGAGGAGTCAGGCCCCAGGTCCCCGTCGCTTTCTGCCAGCTGGTAGAATGGACCGGACCTCAGGTCCGAAGGGCACTGAGGGCGCTTCTCCCATCCCCACTAGACAGATCTCAGGAACCACGCCATAATGAACCAAAGGCTCCCGTCTGTAAACGTTCCTTCCTTCCAGCAGCAGCTATGTGGTGAGGCCTTGGTGCTGACCCCAGTGGCCATTTATGAGCTGTGTGACTTCAGGCAAGTTGCTTAACTGCTCTGGTCAAGTACCTTAACCTCTGAGGCAAATACCTGTCTCATAGGGTTATGGTGAGGACTAAATGAGTAACGGCTTAACCGAGTCCTAGGCACAGGGCACTGGATAAACGGTGGCTCCTGTTGGTATCACTTCCATCAGTGGCCCACCTCCCTGCTTCCCTCTGCTTCAGCCCACCCTCCCAGCTCTCGTCAGCCCATTCTCTCCTGGTGTTACAGAACAAGTAAAGCCATGGCCTGACTGATTCGTCCAACAAAGAGACAACAGGCCGCTTTTTTAATCAGACAGGTGATGACTACCGCAGACAACAGAAGGAAGAGGAGGAAAGGTGACAGCTCCCTGGGTTGCTGTCCCACACAGCAAAAAGGACAACACCAAAACGAAAGGCGCCGGATGAGTGGAATGCAAGTTGTAAGAGAGCCCATCGCTTAGAAGGCAGTGCTGGACTGCAGCTAAGCAGTTCTGTGGTCTGTAGTTACACCCTAAGGGGGGTGTGATGGGGGCGGTGGACGCCCAAGCCTCATCACAACCTGGAGGCTGTGAGGCATGGTCTCAGGACAGCCTCCCAGGGGAGACAGGGAGGTGAGTGAGAGATGAGATGCTCACAGCCTCTCAGTCTCAAGGGTTCTGGGGGGATCAGCCGGTGCTCCGCCAAGACTCCAGGAACCGCAGTTCCTGCCTTCACTGGGTGCCTCTGTGGATATGTGCAAGGCCACCGGGCTGCTGTGGCAGAGCCCTTTCCCTGCACTGCCTCGCCAGCCTCCCTTTGCTCTGTGGCAGTGGGTCCCCAGGCTGGCCATGCCCCTCTTTCTAGTCTAATGGCATTAGTGATGATGATGACAGCAGCTGTCGTTCACTGAGCGCACTGAATGCCAAGCCTTGTGCTGAGTGCTGTGTGCGTATTCACTGCTGTGAACTCCCAACAACTCCAAGATGTTGCTACTTTTACAATTCCCATTTTATGGATGAGAAAACTGAGCCCCAGAGAGACTCAGTAACTTGCTCAAAACTAGTGGAAGACTTGGGATTCCCGCCCTGACCATCTGACTCCAGAGCCATGAACTTTTCCTTCAGCTCATTTATACAGATACCTGTTCTGTCGTATTTCACAAACACTTGTCTCAGCGAGAGCTTATGAGTTCCTGTTCTATGCGGACCTGGTGTCCTCCTTCACTGCTGTGTCACCACGAGTCTGGTCCATGCAGGCATGTGTAGCAGATGCCTTTGGTTCCCTGCCAGTGGCTCCCCATGCCTTCCAGCACCTGTGTCTCTTTGTTGAGGGTTCTCTCTGGCCACTGGAGCCAGCTCTGCCTAGAAGCAGACCTCAACCAATAACTTCTGGGAGTTGGTAGATAAACACCCTGATCCTTCACCTTTTGGGGAGACGAGTCTGCATCTCCCCAGGAAATGGGTTCTTAGAGTTCTCTGGCAAGGCAGAGCCACAGTTGCCCAGAGGGGTCACCTGCTGGAAACACACCCTTTCCCGACCGTCTTCCATGATCCATCTTATTTTCCCATTCAACTGCCAATAAACTATTCCCAAACCAACCTCACAAATGAATTGCTTGTCCTCACGTCCTTATCTCTGAGTCAGCTACTAGGGAAACTAAGACAGTGCTTCATATTTGTGGGAGGTTTAGTCCTACCGTACATTGTGGGGTTATAGAAAGGAAAACCACTAGCCTAATACTTCTCTACACTTTTCATTGTCATAACAAACATGTATTTATTTTACCATTACATCAGAATATATTTATTTAGAAAAAGGTAAACCCTTCACTGGAAAGATAAGCTCCAGCCACAGAGGAAGAGAATCTCCTCCCTCTCCCATGGAAAGTAACAAAGATCAGCAGGAAGACCCAGACAAAAGGCCATGAGTGTGTGCAGGGGAAAGAGAATAGCCCAAATACCTGGGAGTGGCAGGAATAGTCAGGGAGGGCTTCCTGGAGGAGGTAGCAAGGGAGCTGGGCCTTGAGGTTGGCTTGGAATGAAATAGATGGTGAGTGATACTCTCAGGTGTCAGTGGGGGTGTGAGCCCCTCTCTAGGCAGGAACAAAAGGGGGGAGGGATTTGCTTATGGTCTTGGGAAGCCCAACTCTGCTGTTTACCAGCTGGGTGCTCCTGAGCAACAACTCAACCTCTCTGAGCCTGTCCTCGTCATCGGTACAGTGGTGATCACAACCACATCAACCTCAGAGGGTTGCGGTGAGGATTAGACAAAGTGACGTGGGCAAACAGCCTGAGCGGAGGGTGTGAGCAGGGCCCGACGGCTACTGTTGATTGTGTGTGTGTGGGGAGACACAAAGTGGCCCAGGACAGCTCAGGCATTGTTGGGGTGGCATCTGAACAGGTGAGGTGCCAGCTCTACTCGGTTCTGGCCGCCATATCTCATCTCTCCTCAGATCCCCCAGTCCCTCATGTAACCTCACGCAAAATGAGATTTGAATTTCAGCTCCACCTGCATCCAAAGCTACAGAGCAGAACTGGAGGAAGAAACAGAGGTGAACATAGTTTGCAAACTGTTAAGTGCCAGCACTTTGGAGAGATCAGAGTGGTGGCTACGGTGACTCAAATTCAAGATGCGATTGCGCATAGCAGAGCTTTTATTATGGGACAGGAAGTCCTAGAAATTTCAAGCCGGAAATGAGTCTAGAGTAATCTGGTTCAACAACCCCGGCCCCCACCATGTCCCATTTGAATGCTCAAATCAAGGCCCAGAAAAGGAGAATGATTTACCCAAGGCCACAAGCCTGGCAAGAGGCAGGTGGGGAATTGCACCAAGGACTCCAGTGGCCAGCTATTCCCAGCACCTTCCTCTCCACAGTGGCTGCCAGGAGCAAAGCCGCCTTCTAAGCAACCCCCCTCGGCCCCACTTCCGTCCCCCACGTCACCTTTCCAGGCCGCGCCATCTGTTTGGCTTCACTCTCTCCTGCCATCTCCTACACTCACCTTCAACCCACCCACACTCTGCACCCGCCCCACCCCCTCTGCTCCCACCTGGTGACTTGGCTCCCACGTGTTTATCTCAGCGTAACTGCATTGGCACGGGTCTGAGTTTGTAAGACTCCCCACCTCTGTTTACTGGTGTTTATCTGGTTGTGTCCTGTCTACCCTTCCAGCCTGGAAGCCAGCACGGCTCCTGCTGCCTCCTGGTCCCATCACCCATTCCCTGTGGGCTCTGACCTCTGCACATAGCCGGTGCCATGTGATGGCCACCAGCCGGCTGGCATGGTGCCCGGGCCTGGGCAGGGTGCAGGCACAGGTACGTATGTATGTGAAGACACCCCCTGCCCCGCCCATGAAAAAGTGGGCTGTGTTTCCGGAAACAGAGGGCAGATATTCACAATCACAATCATAATTTAAAAATTCTAGTCTCGGTTTATTGCCATGTAGTCTATGCAAGGACTGTGCTAGGAGATTTTTCTTATGTATCATCTCGCTTAAGCCTTACGCCACCTCTCTGCCTGATGGAGTTATTGTTACTCCTACTTTTCAGATGAGAAGGTTCAGAGAAGTTATATTTGGTGGAGATCACACAGCTCATGAGTAGTGGAGCCAGAGTTCAAACCCAAGTCTTTTCGGCTCCAAATCCCCTGCTTACAATCACTGTATTATACAGGTTACCCTTTATATGATTCATGCATAACTCGTGTCCACCTTCCCACACTGCTAAAAAGGAGGCAGTTCCCACAGTGGCAGCTGCCTTCTCCAGAGGGGAAATGGGTCGCAGGCATCTCAGAGCCACCTGCCAGGAAACCCTGGTCGTAGTCAGCTGGCAGAACTGCTGCCTCAGACGCTGATAGGTGATGAGCAAGAGTCTAAATGGATTCGGCCGTTTAGAGGGCAATTTGGCAGAAGCTGGCAGAAATAAAAAAATATCACACTCTTTGATGCAGCGATTACTCATCTAGAAAGTAGTCACCCATGGGCACAACAGTCCCAACACACAGATATTCCCTGCAGAGGGCCTATGGGCATAAGGGGATGCAGTCACAGATGTCCACTGCCGATGACCTGTGCGTCGGCAGGGCAGGCTGATTATGCAACGTCCTGCATCCATGGGTGGCTAGGAGGCAGCAGTTAAAATGGATGAGGCAGACTTATGTGAACTGACGTGGGAAGATTTCCAAGACATATGGCCAGCAGAGAAAAGCAAGCCACAGAACACTATGTGAGGTGTGTATATAAAGTGCCCAGAACAAATCCAAGCGATGTATATGTGTACATAAACGCCAAGAAGATGGACTACGATGATACACACTGAACTGTAAACAGTAGTTACTCCAGGGAGAGCATAGGTTTGGGAGGGCAGAGGTAACGTGGGACTGTGACTGTTTACTCTGTACAGTTGTGTATTTTGTTTTCTAGTGAGAAAGTGTTGGTGATCCACTTGTACAATTGAAAAACAAAGCCAAACCCCGGACCCAGGTGGCTCTTGGAGGGGTCTACAGAGGGAGGAGGCAGAGAGGGTGGATTTCCCGGGCCACTGGGGTGGCAGGGGAGATGGCTCAGAGATCAGCCTGACCCTGTAGGAGACCCCTGCCTGTTGCCCCCCAGGGCAGCTTCCTAATAGGCCTGCAGTGGTCCTGAGTGCCTTATGCCTAATGGGCCACTGACTCTGTGGCCTTGTTTGGCCTGTCTAACCACTCCAAGGATGGACAAAGGGACTCAGAACCCCAGCCAACAGGGCAAGACTAGAGGAATGTGGGAGCACATAATCCCAGAGTGGGGAAAAGGATGTAGGTCTTGGGGACCATTGGGGTGGTGGGCCCCCCGGAGGAGTGAAAAGTTCTGGGTTTTCAAGGTGACCCTCAGCTGGAGAGGAGGAATCTGGGCGGGTTGGGGGCAAGCCACAGACAGGCCTTCATGGTGCTGTGGGACTAAGTGTCCTCACACTGCCCAGGCCCCCATCACTGCAGGCCCCCCCAAGAGAGCCCCTTCCTGGCTCCATGATTACAGGGCACCTTGACTCTCGAGTTGGTCAGACCAGGTTTGAATCTGCCTCTAACCAGCCTCACCGGCATAAGCAAGTCACTGACTTTCCTGAGCCCTCATCCAGAAGATGAGAAAATCGTAGAAACGTCTCACAGACCTTGGGAGGTTACAATAGATAACATTTATAAAGAATCTTTACATATGCTTAATAAGTGCTTGATAAATGTGCCGATTAATTATTCCTGGGTCACAGATAATATCTGGGCAGCATAGGGAGCTTTTTAAAAAGGCCTTAGATTTCTTAGCACTATGCACAATAGCCAAGATATGGAAACAACCAAAGTGCCCATCGGTAAATGGCTGAATTAAGAAACTGTGGTACATTTATACAATGGAGTCTTACTCGGCCATAAAGAAGAAGGAAATCTTACCATTTGCAACAATATGGATGGACCTAGAGAACATTATGTTAAAGGAAATAAGCCAGACAGAGAAAGACAAATACCATATGATCTCACTTATATGTGGAATCTAAAGAAAAGAATAAATGAATGAGGAAAAACTCATAGAGGAAAAACTGAGAGTTGCTAGATGGGAGGGGGTGGGGATAAGGGAGAAGGTGAGGGGATTAGAAAGCACAGTCGGTAACCACAAGATTGCCACGGGGATATGAAAGTCAGTTTGGGGAATATAATCAATAATGTTGTAAAGATTTTGTAGGGTGTCAGATGGACACGTGTCTCATTAGGGAGACCACCTCAGGGATGATGTAGATGCCTGATCACTGCACTGTACACCTGAAGCTGAAGCTGAACAATAATGAATGTCAACTATAATTATATATATATATATATATATATATATATATATATATATATATATATTTACAAGAAGCGGAGTACAGCATTAGGAATAGAGACAGTGGAAATGTAATGAGTATGTGCGATGGCAGAGGGGTAGTGGATGCGGGGGAGGGGGGTTGACACAGTGTGAGGGATATAAATGATAAATGTCTAACTAGTACAGTATTTTGTGCACCTGAAACTAATAAAACAAAATGTGAAAAGAAATCACAACAAAACACAAATGTGAATAAACTGCCAAGGACCACAAACATCCTCCAATCCAGAAAGATGGCACAATATGTTTACTAAACAACTGCCTAACACATCTCTACAGCACTTTTCATCTTCCTACTTTTTTGGCTTTATACTCTTTGGTCGTCTCTCCATATAACTGTCATTTTGTTATATTTCCTATACAAAGAGTTAAAAAGTTGTTATTGCTTCCTGTAACAGAGTTGATCAAAATTTATGTTTTATTCTTGATATTTGGGATGTATAAACTATATGACTCCAAGAAATAAATAAATGAATAAACAAATAAATAAAATAACAAGGCCTCAGATCCAGCACAACTTCAGACAGACTACTTTTTTTTTGAAATCTCCTAAAACAGCAAATTAATGTCCCCTTCATTTCCAGAAACAGGTTCATAGGCTCCTATCTAAAACCCTTGTGGCTGGATGTGTTTCCGAATTCAGAAAATCTGGGTTGGAGAGGTATCTATAAGCGCACCAAATCCCCTAGCAGGGCCTGGTCAAACACAGGAATATTTTTGCTGCAAAATATATCACCATGCACACCCAAGGGGGTAAGTAAATTCAATAGCCTCATATCAGTTCAGCTCAAGTTTTGCTGCCACATGAGTTATGAAAAGCTTCGGTTCTCGGAGCTTCTGGAGGGATGGACTTGTGGGTTAGGGATTGAGAGTCTGCTTGATAAATCCGCTGTACTCGCAGACTACTTTTCCACTCCCCCAAGTATCCTTGCAGAGTACTGCAATAACTCTGAAAAGAAGGCATTTTCCCTAGCACTTCACAGCTGAGAAAATGGAGGCTCAGAGAGGTGTCATCCTGAGAGCCCTCCCCAGGCGTCCCCTCCTGCTGAGTGTCACACAGCCAGTGTCAGCTCAGACTAGGGTCTGCATCCTAAGTTTCTTGGGAAGGCGGCGAGAAACAGGGCTCAGAGGCAGTGGGGCCGAGGGCCTTCTGTGCTTCCCTTGCACCCATTCACGTCCCCAGGGCCATCAGCTTGAGTTCCTCCTCTGACCCAGCCGCCAACAGGACACGTGCTGAGGACCTGCTGGTCCCGCCGTCCTCCCGCACGCGGCCAGCCAGGCACTGGCCTCAGACGTCTCCCTCTTCACGTGCGAGTTTCTGGGGATGCTAGTAATGAAACTAATGGAGAAGCGTTTTCACCCTACCCATGTGTTTTCACTTCAGCCATACAACCAAGATATTTCCTGGCATCTGGGTCCAATTGTAAGCGGACGGGGTTCTGGTGGCAATGGAGGAAGAGGAGAAGGGGGTGGGGGGAGAGGACGCCAGTCTCTCTGCGGATGTGCCTGGAGCTACGGCATGCCCTCTCCCTGTCGGCCAGTGCAGCCAGAAACAGCCAGATGATGTGGATAAGTGGGGTGGCGGGGGTGTAAATAAATAATTGAGCACAGGGAGACAGGCGGTGTGCAGTGGCCTGCAGACCCCAGCGGTCTGTGTGGGATGGTGTCTCACGGGGCCGTTTGATTTTTCAGCAGAGGAAGCTGGATCCTGACCTGGAGTCTCCTGTGTAGACGGAGCCCTCTCTGGGTTGTACCCTCCCCCGTGAGTCTTGGAGCCGCAGGAGAATGTGTTTAGGTTTTTCTCTGGGTCTGGCTGGGCAGTGAGGTGCTGCCAGATCTACACCCCTCCACCCCACCCACTTGGAAGCTCCAGGAGGCTCGGACACCAAGTTTGGATTAAAAGCACTGGTCTGCCCCAAGGGCCCTGTGCCCTGGACCTGCCCCTTCCCAGCACAGGGAGTAGCAGTGACCCCGGCTGTTCTCTCACGCTACAGGTTCTCGGGGGTAAGCCCAGCTTCTTCTGGGAGGACATGAGCGGGAGACCCTGTGCCAAGGTCTTCCCTAACCCAAGGACAACCTGCCCTCCACGTCCTGGTGGGCACCCTCCCACGTCCCCTGAAATGTGCTCAGGCAGTCACAGGAGATGGTGTGGCATGGTGGCTAAACACACGGGCTCTGAAGTCCTGATGTGTCACGCACTGCTGTGTTACCCAACTGCTCGGCGCCTGAGTTTCCTTGTCTATATAATGGGAGACAAATAGAGCCCCCTTACCGGCTTGTAGGAGTTAATGAACTGATCAAGGCTAAGTTTTCTGTAACTAACACTATTATCAGAAAAGCCCAAAGAGCTTCTGGAAATCAACTGGACATTTCCTTCACCCTGCAGATAAGTCTCCTTGAGAACCAGACAGGAAAAGCCGATCTCGTTCGTGACAGATCAGGGACGAGGCCAGGCCTTCTACCCAGGCTTCCCGACTCCTTCCGGCTCACCCTGTGGCGGGGTCTGTCTCCACGCCGCCTGGCAGGCCTGTGCTTCACCAACCCACAGAGCAGCGCTTATCTGCCATTAAGTGAAAACGAACAGGCCACCTCTATGAAAAAGTGGGACCATCTTTGAAAAAAACATACAGATGTGTAGATATTATATATAGCTCCACATGCTGAGTGAAAAGTCTAGAAGGAATTAAACCCAATACAACAGGGGTTGAGTACTCATGTCTCTTCTTCCGTCATGGTGACTCTTTCCCCCTGCTTGTGCCAGCTGTGTGGGATGGATAGATGATGATAGATGATAGATGGATGGATGGATGGATGGATGGATGGATGGATGGATGGATGGATGGATGGACGGACGGATGGACGGACGGATGGACAGGAAGAAGGAATGCCATCCTTTAGAAAGCCTTCAGGTTCGTGGTCACAGATGTCCATGTCACCAGCATGGCCCAGGGGCCACAAGCTGGTGTGGGCTTTGGCTTCAGACGGGCCTGCCTCCGGAATAACTGGGATCAGACAGGCAGGGAAGAGGGACATAGGCTGTCAGGGATGAGCCCACGACAGGGACAGGGATGCCTTTTGCCTCCCTTGCCCGTCTGGGGGAAGAACACCCATCGTTACTCTCCCGAGGGGGGCAGGGCGCGGCCTGAGCTGGTGCCATGGTCACTGGCTGCCAGGCTGCTGGATGTATTTGTAGGACTGACTTAAGCAGAAAGAGCCTGAAAGCTGCCCACTTTGGGGCACAGGTGTCATATGTGCCCACCACAGGTTTGGAGGACATAGCTCGATCTGCAGGAATTGGTGAGGGGGTCACTGTCCCTTGCCATCCTGCTTTCGACTTCCAAGCCCAACACGTGGCTCAGCTCTACCTTATCTCTGAGGCTGGACAGTGTGTGTGTATGTGTATGTGGGTAGGCTGTTGGGAGCAGAGAACTAAATCATTTCAGTGTCAGCAAGACACATCTCCGAAGAACATGTAATTGTATCCCTAGGACCCAAGCTCAGAGGAAGGAATGAGGAAGCAGCTAGTGCAACTCCAAGAAGCCACTGATGTCACTCAGCCCATGTTTGAAACCCGCCTTTGGCTGGAATCTCACTTCTACCTGAAATGGTCCATTCTGTGCTGATTTGACCAAGGTCTTCCATTCCCCTAGAAAGGATTCTCCTTAGCTAAGAAAGGACAAGTGAGTCCAAAGTCCTGGACATCCAGGAACCCTTGACTTTTCAACATGGCACAACTTGCCAATGGCCCAAGAGGAAAGGGTCAGGCCTTGGTACCACGCAATGGTGAGCTTTAGAAGTCCTCTGAAGCCCTCTGTTCAAAGGTGCATTCTCACTGGACTGTCATGGGGTCTCATGTTCCCCCCAACTAGAAAGTGTCCCCTAGTCTATGATTTGTCTTCTTATTTGCTTTAGTTGTCTTTTTCTAAATAACAGCTTTATCGAGTTATAATTTGCATACCATACAATTCACTCACCTAAAGTGTTGTTTAGTATATTCACAGAGTTGTGGAACCATCACCACAATCAGTTTTAGAATGTTTTCATCACACCACAAAAAAGTCATACTCCGATTAGCAGTCACTTTCCAATGCCTCACTCTACCCCCTCGCCGTACCCTCCAGCCCTAGGAAACCACAAATCAATCTACTTCCCGTATCTATAGATTTGCTGATTCTGGACCTTTTATATAAAAGGAATCATACAGTATGTGCTTTTGTGACTGGCTTCTTTCACATAGCATAATTTCTTCAGAGTTCATCCATGTTACAGGATGCATCAGTATGAGAGGGTTCCAAGCTCTCCGCATCTTGGTAATACTTGTTATTACCAGTCTTTCTGATTATAGCCGTCCTAGTGGGTATGAAGTAGTACCTTATTGTGATTTTGATTTGCATTTCCTTGATGGCTAATGATACGAGCCTCTTTCCATGGGCTTGTTGGCTATTTATATAGCTTTTTTAGAGAAACGTCTACTCATATCCTTTAACGGGGTTATTTCGTTTTTTATTAGAGTTATAATAGCTTTTATAAATTCTAGACAAGTTCCTTATCAGATATGGGATTTGCAAATCATTGCTCCTATTTTATGGATTGTCTTTTCACTTTCTTAATGGTGTCCTTTGAAGTATAAAAGTTTTTAATTTTGATGAAGTCCAATTTATCTGTTTTGTTTCTTTTGTTGCTTATGTTTTTGATGTCATATCAAACTACATCAAATTTTTGCCTAATCCAAGGTCACCTATGGCAAACGAAGCCACAAGATTTACACCTAATGTTTTCTTATAAAAGTTTTACAATTTTCAGTTCTTTAGGTCTTTGATCCATTTTGAATTAATTTTTGTAAATGGAATGAGGTGGGGGTCTAACTTTATTTATTTACACGTGGATATCCAGTTGTCTCATCCTTTAATGATCAGATATTCTTAGATTTAATGTGTTTGACCTAATCTTTTATTTTAAAATTAGTACTTTTGGGGTCTTTGTTAGAAAATATTTCCAAGATCAGAAAGCTGTTCACTTATATTTTCGTTATAAAAATATCAAGTTTTATTTTTGACAATTAAGTTTTTAAATCATTTGGAGTTGATTTTTGTTTATGGTGTGAAGTAGGAATTACCTTTTTTCCCCTTTCCCACCCATCTATGCCCAATTATTCTGCACCTTTACGAAGAACCGCATTATTTCCCCTTCTGTTCTGCCTCACCACCTGTATCATGTATCAGAAGGAGTCTGGATGTGAGGTCAAAAGATTCAGGTACAAACTCTGACTTTCTCACTCTAGCAGTACAGCTCCTGGCAAGTTTTACACCTCTCTGAGCCTTGGTTTTTCCCACCTGTAGATGGGAACAATGATCTCTGCTTGTCTGTTTCACTGGGTTGTTTGAAACTAATATTGTGAGGAAGTTGCAATGTAAAAGCGAAACATATGATGACGATGATGATGATGATGATGATGAGATAGTGACAAAGGTGATTAAGGGTGAGTGGTCAGATGTGAAGGCTTCATCCATTCTCAACATTCAGGGGAATGACGGCTTCAGATTAGCTTAGTCTAGTGAACCAGGAAGAACCCCAGGAGCTACATGAAGTGAGGGAGGAGGTCTGAGAGTACAAACAGCACTGTGAGCAAAACCTAGGATGGGGTGAGGAGTCCCGGGGAGTCAGGGGAAAAGAGTGCCTAGAACAGGGCAGAGAACTGGAGTGAGCGAGAAGACCCACCTTGAACGTTTGGGTGGGCCAGAGAGGGGGACAGTCAAGGCCAGCTCACTTGAGCTGGGAGGAGCCCAGAGACTGACTGGGTGGCCCCCCACCCTCCAAAGCCCTCCCACAAAGCTGACAGATGCAGACACCTACCCGGTTCTCTCACCAGTCCCTGAACTATGTATGACTGGTGCATCTAGACCAGGGGTGTCCAAACTTTTTCCAACGTTTTTCACCAAGGGCCACATGCGATAAATTACACAAACAGCCGGGCCACTCACTCGAGGTGAAGTACGTCTTGCCTCACCTGGTTTATTTAAGTAAACTAAATATATTTTTGGAATTTGCTGCGGACCAATTAACAACGGATCGCGGGCCGCAGTTGACCCACGGGCCGCAGTTTGGACACCCCTGATCTAGACTATACTGCTCTGCATGTTTTTTACAGAAAGTGGGCTGTCCCACCAGCCCGGGAACTTCCAGAGGGCAGGAAGCTTAAAGCCCAGCACACAGTAGGTGGTCAACAAATATCTGATGAGTGAAAGAAAAAATGAATAACGGGGAGAAGAAAGCCTACAAACCTCTAGATTCCCACCCAAACTCTGTTCTTGCATTACAGAGACCCCAGAGCTCTGCACAGTACACTGTGTCTGGAAAAATCGGACCAGCCCCCACACGAGGCGAGCGTTCCAATCTGGGAAAAAGAATTTCCATCCTGATGAGCCACAAACCACCCCCAGTGCACTCACCACACACGGAACACAAAGGCCAGAGCCAAGGGCACAGCCCAGCCCAGGATACGCTCCCGCCTCGGCCTGGTGGAAAGAGAAGAGGGCGAAATGGAGCAGATGGGGAAATTGGGGGTGACAGAGCCAGGTAGGGTGGAGCAAGAGAGAAACAGAGAAACACAACGTGGGCCAAACTTGCAAATATCAAAAACCACAGCCAAAACTGCCTGTCTTCACTCCCTCTGCCTCCCACTCTCACTCTTCTACTAGACTTCCCCACATTATAATAAGTCCTAGAGAAGTTCCGTTTTTCTCCAGGAACCGGGTCATGCAACATACGGCTGCTAGGTGCCGCAGAGTTATTTTCCAGGGTGTCTCCGATGGGCCACGGCTTCCTGCTCTGGGCTTCCTGTTTATAGATGTACCCCAAAATGTAGAAACACAATGAACAGAAACATGCTTTTGTTTTATTGTTACTCTAGAGATTAGATCTAAATACAAAAGCTAGAGACATACCTTCTAGAATATTCCATAGGGCCCTTCTCCCTGATTCCGCCCGGCAATCACTCATTCCATTAATTTCATTGTTTGCATTTGCCCCCCCCCCCCCACCTGTTCACCTGTGGCACCTTTGGAACCACTGCTTGACTTTAAGTTGGCACCTCCACTGCCTTTGCTTAGAGGAACCTGGATGACACCTATTAATTCAGCAGCTACCAGTGTGCCCTGAAATGCAGGCCATGCAGCCAAGAAATGCAGCAATGTCTGTTGCTGTAGGATACTGAGGAAAGAGGTTTATGAGCCTTGTGTTCTGCTCAATTAAGCTGTCGCTGGGTGTTTTGCAACTATGGGCCAAACACAAAAGAACACTTGTAATCACTTTGTGTTTATGCTTGGCAACTTACTTTCAGTATTACCATTATTATGCTGGAAAATATTTTCCCTTTAAATATGCAATTTAACTTTTTTTTAAAATGTCATTTCATTACATCTTGGAGACAAAATTTTCCCTCCAGAGGGATCCATCTCCAATTTAACAATAAAAGTCAATGAAAAAATAGGACTCAATATGCAGAAACTAATTTTGAAGTTGATTTCCCTCCCTGCTAACATCTGTTGCGAACTTCGCTCCTCCCCACTCATTCTCCAGGCCCTTTGGCATTAAGGCCACTTGCAGTTGCTTTTTGTAGCTCGAACAGACAACCATGAAATCCTGAGCTTAACTCTTGAGAGAAAAATGGTCTGGGGAGGAGATCAGAGTTCACGGTACCTTAAACCCAGCCAGATCCCCGAAACACAGACTCCTGAGAGCTTGCAGTTATCAACTCAGAGCTGGGACAGAACTGGAAGCTCATCAACCGCCAAATAAACAGTGATCTGTTTTCCAGAACTACCATTTCTTTATACTCTTTTGGAAGTTCTCCAGAGATAGAAACTCCACAGCCACCTGTTCTAGGGTTTTGTGGCAGAGAAGCCCTCCTTCTAGAACCTACTGCAATTTCACCCGTTTTAACCCCAGGACTAGGGTTGCCAGATTTAGTCAAAACAAAAACAAAATAAAGCACACCTAGTTAAATTTTAATTTCAGATAAACAATGAATAATTTTTAATATCAGTATTTCTCATGCAATATTTGGGATATACTTATACTATTAGTAATTCATTTATTTGAAATTCAAATTGAACTGGGTGTCCTCCGTTTTGTCTGGTAACCTTTGGCATGACCATATCTCTGGCATATGGTGCCCATAGCCTGCAAGTGCATCCCTCATGCCCAGCATGGGGCTGTCTTGGAAACACAGATGGACTTCCACTGCAACTTGAGAGCACCGGCCCTGTCCTCTGGGCGAGGAGTTGCTTCAGATACCGCACCTTCGGCTGGATAGGAGTCCATGTTGGGGTCAGTGGGTTGAATTCAGTGTGAAGTGCGTGATGTCTGATGACTGACTGCCATCACCGGTCAGGAGGGATGGGAGCATGTACCCCCACCAACCGCGCAGGCCTCCGCAGCCGGAGTGGGACATGGGGTATGGCCCTTCTTCCTGCACTGGTGAGGAAATAGCACACAGAATGCACTAACTGCAAAAGCCAGGATGGCGGCTGCCAAGAGGGGGCCAGGCGGGACACAGTAGTCAAGGGAACGATCCCAACTAGGGAGGAGGGAGAAGACACATAGAGGAAGGAGGATTGGTGGGGAGGAGGGGGCAGAACTAGAGCAGAGCACAGACATGGGCAGCTTGGGGAGTGGAGGAATTTCCCAGGCAGAGTAGAGATGTTGCAAAGACGAAAAGGTCCACGTGTACTGCAAACCTGGAGGGCTTCCCAGAGGAGGAGTCAGGTCAGCTGCGGCAGGATGGGGCTGAGCTGGGAGGGTTGGAGCCCTACACTCTGGAAACCAATGTCCAAACCAAATATGGCCAGTTAATGGTCCTCTTCCCTTCCAGTTTGTCTAGGATGGTTCACAGGAGAGGTGAAGCTGGCCCTTCCACAGCCAGTGAGTACAGAGGGTTTCCGGAGGCACTGAGTGTGTGGGGTGTTGCCAGGAAAGGCAGAGAGGCTGCTAGCAGAAGCAGGAGGGGGCCTCCTGAGGCCCCCAAGAGAGAAAATGTGTGTGTGTGTGTGTACGCGCACGTGTGTGTGTGTGTGTGTGTGTGTTTAAACACTTTATATGTTTTGGCCACTGAATTAGTCAGCATTCTCAGTTGCCAATGAAAGAAAGTCAAATCAAGCTGGCTTAAGCCATAAGGAGAATTCATTGGCTTTCAGAGGCTTGGAGCAGAGTTGGCTTTATGTCTATCTGGACTGAGAGGCCCCCAAATGTCAGCAAGCTGTCTCTCACTCTCATCTCCTGCATCTCGTTTTCAGTGTGCTGGCTCACCCAGAGATGGTTCCCGTGGCTCTGGGCTCTTGTATCAGCTCCCAGCCCTAGCAGTGGTGCTGGCGATGACCCCTGGGCTCAGTCCCCTTGGTCTGGCTTGGTTCACGTGCTCACTTCTGAAGCATCACTAGGCCAGGAGGAGACAACATGCAGATTCGCCAGGCCTGGGTCAAGGGTGTGAGTCCGGGGCTGCAGTGGAGGCTCAGCCACGCCCACCTCAGGGACTGAGACTGAGAGACAGTCCCTTAAAAGAACATCGGATACAGTTAGCAGGAAGGTGAGGGGTAAGGAATGGATGCTGGTTAGGTAAAAATCGTTGATGTCCAAGACAGTGAGCTTTTGCATCGAAACTGATGTGATCCGATGGTGAGGTGAGGGGTCTGGGTGGGGATGATTAGCTTATTTTCCAGAGAAGGAAACTGAGGCTCAAAGACCATGTGACGTCCAATACAATGGAGCAAAGTAGAGATGCAAGAAGATTCACACTCAGGTTTCACGGTCCTGATGGCCACATCAAGAGAGACGGCCTAGCAGATGCCCTCCCAGTGGACACACGGGGCCTGGGCCCTGCCCTCCAAGGGCTCAGCAGCCAGTACCAGACCATACCCAGCCACTGTGGGCAGACTGCGCCCCAATTCCATGTGTTTACAACAGCAGGAACGTTCTCCAGGGGCAGCAAATGGGTCTGGGGCCCCAAGAAACAGGGTTGGGTAAACAGGCAGCCCAAATGTGGGAAGGGCAGGAAAAGCTTCCTGAAACCCTTGCAGCCCTAGGAGAGCCCACGAGACCCGGAGCTCCATCACCCTAGGCAGCTTGCGCTGCAGCTCCAGGCAGAGACCCGAGGCTCCGTCACCCCCAGCCCACTGTATGGCCCTGAGCAAGTCACACCTCCGGGGCCGCAGGCTGCTCATCAGTGGCCTCCCTTCTCTTTGAGCTGCAATCCGGACTAAGAAACACCTTTGCCACTGACGCAATAAAAACATCCACACATTTCACAACACAATATTGACGCTACTGTAAGCAATATAATCTGATACTTTCATTTTTTAAAAGCTGGTTTTTATCTACCCACTTTTGAAAAGCTACACCGGACTAGATGATCTCCAAGGAACTTCTTAGAGGCGAGTCTTTCTGGCAGAGCTTTTGGCTTGGAACATCTGTGAGGCATTGCAGGGCATGGGCTAGGGGTGCAGGGCTGAGCGTTGGAGCAGCTGATGCTTAGGAAACCTCCCTCACCCATTCCCCCTAGTTCTCTCATGTGCTTTCCCAGCTTTCCTGGGAGCTGCTTCACTGTGGGTCAGAGGCGAGTCTGAGACTTTGTACTATGTGACCTTGGGCAGGTCCTTTCCCTGGAGGACCATGTCCTGACCTGTAAAATGGGTAACAGAAAGTATAAGCCTGGATCGTGGCCATGAGCACAGACTGCTCTGCGTTCCCCTGACACAGACCTGTGACATTCTGGGTGGGCAGACACAGCGACTCCACGTCCCCCAACAACCCCCCTCAACCCCCCCACCCCCGTCACTCCGCTCAGCATCCGTGCATCCCACCTCCTGTGCTCCAGAGCGGCTTGTAAGTGGTTTTGAGGACACCGGCTGCATCTGTCGGTATTTGACAGGCGGTTTAATCGGAGACTGCAGTTTCTGTTTGAACAACAAGGAAGGACTCCAGAGGGAGGCCCTGAACTTGCAAGGAAATACCGCGGCTTGACTTTCTGTCTGTCAAGGACAGCTCTGCTGAAAGGGCTGCGGAACCTTCAGTGATCAGCTCTCAACTTTTTTCTAGAAGCCAAGAGTCACTCAGGCAATTTCTTCCCTCTTCTCCTAGGGGCCCAAGTTGAACTTTTGGAGTATTAGGCCAGCTGACCAGCCGCCTTTGCTTCTGCAATGCTGGGCTCGGTGGCAATTTGGCCAAATTTGGGGGTTTCAAAGCTGGCCACTGATAGGATTTTTAAAAACTGACTTGAATTACACAAGCAATACAGGAATGGAAAAAATACAGGAAAAAAAAGAGTTTTTTTTTCCAGCCTTCCTTTTGAAAATTAAAGAATTCAGGTAAAATCAAAGGCCCCCTTGAGTGCCACACTCAAGTCCATTCCGTACTCCCACATGCGTCCTCCATAAACCTTGTATGTGTTTGGTACAAAATAAATGATGCTGTAAACATGCTATGTTTTCTTTTCTATATAAGTTGTATCTGTGGCAGACGCTGTCCACTACCCACCCAGCAGCCGATGGTACCCCTTTCTTCTCTGCTAACAGAACCTGATATATTCAAGTATTGGGCAGAAATCTCTAGATCCCTTCCCTAACCCTTAGACAACACACCATGATGGCTCTAAATGATTTTTAATAATCTCATCCCTTTAACCAGAAAGGTTTGATAATGAGGTATAAGGGAAATTCTACTGGGGAGAATTCCCTTACCAATGAAAAAGCCAAAACATTGTGAAGAGGAAACCCTTTCATGGCTCCCTTCTTTCTCCCTTGAATACTGATGTGATGTCTCGAGTTACAGCAGCCATTTCATGACCATGAGGTAATGAGCAAAAGGTAAAAGCCAAGAGAATCCCTGCGATATATTGTTGCTCAGCTGACCCAGCTACAGCCCAACTGTCCAGCAATTGTCACTTCTGGACCCCTTGTTATTTGCGAAAAAATAAACTCTTCCTTTAAGCTATAGTAGGGTGGATGCTCGGTGACTTAAAGCAAAAAGGAATCCTGACTCAGGATAACACTGTGTATGTCAATACGATTGGATTTTCCCCCACTCCACGATGATTCTGAGGTCGATTTATGTAAGTAGATAGGGATCATCTTTTCACCAGTAAATTGTGTTCCACTGTGGAACAAACCATATTTCAGTTAGCTAGTCCCCACTGGGAACACGTGTCTTTTGTTTACTTCACATTTTTATTTCACTATCAGTACCGGAATGAACATCCTGTACCTGTGCTAGTGCTTCTTCAGGCCGATTCCTAGAACTATACTTGCTGGGTCACAGTGATGAGCATTTTTCAGGTTTCATGTATTACAGCTGAACTGCTGTAGACAGTGGTCGTACCAGGTTACACTTCCACTCTGGTGTGGATGGGTCCCCGGGCCCCAAACCGCTGTCTGCTTTTCTTCGACCATAACAAAGTTTGAGGTTTTGCCAATCTGATGATAAAACGGTTACTGTGTTTTACTTTCCCTGATGACTAATGAGGGTGCTATGCTTGTGTGTATATACTGGTCACTTGTGTTTCTTTTGCAAAGTGTTCAAAGTATTTGCTCACTTTTCCACTGTCCTTTGTAAACATTCTGTTTGTAACATGTTATAACAAGCACTTGTTTGTAAATAAAACATTACTGATTTGATAAAGCCATTCCTGATATGTTATGGAATGTGATTCCTTCTGGGTTGTGTCTTTGAGACGTTTCTCCCAATAGGTTGCTTGTCCTAACCCAGCCCCGCAGCAGCCAGCCCCGCACCCTCCCACCGTGTGGCCAGGAACACAGAGCGTGTCCTGGTGGAGCAAGGACTTGAAGCCCGATCATCTAACACGAAGGAGACTTTCATTCTCTTCCCCTTATGCCCTGCTGCCCCCCGGGGGGTCCATACTGACGAGCCGCTGCTCTTCCTCCCCACCGCCCCCACCTCTCCGAGGTCCTCTCCTCTTTTGGCTCAAGGTTCTACCATTTGGGTCACTGCTCTGGGTTAGGCATCAAAGGAATGGCATCATTTCCAGAGATGATCTTACGTCCCCCTCATATTGGGGTGGGGGTGGGGATGGGGGTCATCTCTCTCTCTAGGGTCCCAAGGACCTGGGGTGGCCTCGTACTCCACCTCCCATGGTTCAGTGAAGGTGGCTGCTCCATTTGTTCCCAGCGTCCTTGGCGCAGCTCCCAGGGCCACAGTCCCTAATATTCACTCCTTCCGCCGCCCCAGCCTCCCCATCGAAGACCCCGAGGAGTCTCTCAGGGGCCCTACATGGGGCTACGCTCTGGTCTCCACAGCCTCAGGTCCCGCAGACATCTTTCTATTCTCAGCCTGGGGGATCGCTCCAGACCTCTGTCTCAAAACGTGCTCCCACCTTTCCCTGAATGATGCATCCTCTTTGTTTCCCCGTCACACCCACACAGGAAAATCAGCACAAGGACCCTTTACAAGCCGGGGCTTTGTAAACAACAGCCTCCAAACTAGCTGCTACCCCACGCTGCCCATTAGGCCCCCTCAGCGGCTCTTCCTCCTCGGCCCTGCTCTCGGTCCTCCCCCAAGGATTAGGGCCACGGCGCCAGCATTCCCAGCTCTGGAAACCCTTCCTCCAGTCGTTCTGTGGTCCCAGATCTGCTGTGTATCCTTGCGTGGGCTGGATCGCTTCTCTGAGTTTCTAGGTTTCCGCCCTGGAGCCTCCTTCCCTGGGGTGACCAGATGCCTCGGAATGGAGGCCGTGGAACATGAGCATACAGGCGGGCTGTCCCCCTGCTGCTGTCACGCTTCTCCTGTGCATGTGAGTTTCACAAGGTCAGCCTGAGACTCAGGGGCATCGGTGCCCTGGGGGGGGGGGTCTGCCCCAGTTCTTGTCTCTTCCTCTGCCCCCTCCCCTCCTTGCTGCCCCAAGAATGCTGTAATCTCAGTCCCGGAAGCAGCAGCCCAGGCCACACACCCATGCCCTGCAGGAAACCCTCCCATAGTTCCCAGTCTATTGTGGGGCCCAGTTGGCTGCAAATCTCCTGACACTCCGGCCCAACAAGGCCTTCAGGCTCATCTCTGTGGTGAAGCACATGCCCCAGTCACACCAAACAATTTCATGGTTCACACGTATGACACGGTTCACACCTCCGTGTCTTTGCACGACTGTTTCCTCTCCTCCAAATACCCTTCCAATTCATGATCTACATGGCAAGCGCCCACTCATCCTTCAATACGTTGCTTCCAAATCTCCCGCACCCTAACGACTGGTCTCTCCTTCCTCAGCATCATCACAGCAGCGTACACAACCACAGCCTTCCCCACACTGTGGGTTATTATTTGCTGACCGATATGTGGACTTTAAGCTCAAGGGCAGAGGTGGCAACTTGTCCATCTTTGTGCCTTGGTGCTTCCAACGTATGGGACAGAATAAATCTCAACACGTTTGGAGAGAGAAAGAGAGAGGGGGACAGAGAGAAACATACTATTCTTTAAAACCCTCATGAGGTGAGTAAAACTTCCTCCAGTTCTCAAATGAAGAAGTGAGTCTTAGGAAGGTTAAGTCATGTCCCCAAGGTCCCACAGCTTGAGGGTGGTGGGAGCAAGCTTTGGGTCCAGAGAGCCTGGCCCGAGGCCAGAACCCAGGCACTCACCCAGAGTACTCTACTGCTCCTATGGCACAGCCTTTTGTGGACGCTGCACCCATGGCATCTCCAGGCTCCACTGGGGGTGGCAGAAATGATGATGGGAATCAGTTATGTAAGCTGTGTGTCCTGGAGTGAGTTGCTTAACCTCTCTGGTCCTGCTTCCCCACAGACAGAGGAGTAGTAACAATCCTCCTGGGCATTTTGCTCAGGACCTTATTCATTTCATATCAGATACAGGATGGGAGGGGGCTTGAAAACGTCTTCAGGGCCAGACTCCTGTAGGAGATTGCCATTCGTAAACAAGAGCCAGCCAAGCCCAGACTCCATCTCCCCTCAGGGGACTCCACCTCTCCACTCCTCACCTGCCTGCTTTGGAAAGAGCTGGCCCTCGAGCCCTGGCCAGGCCAGCAGGGGCTGGCAAGCAGCCTCCTTCCCAGCTTCCTCTCCCTCTATTAATGTATAAGTGTTGTCACATTCTGGGAGCAGCCTCAGGCCCCAGACACCCCAGAGGTTTCCATGGTCAGCCTGAATACCGGGCTGTGTAGCTGGTGAGTAGGCAGGGAGAAGGCGCCAAATAGACACGACCCACCTTGCAAAGGCCAACTTGACCCCAGGATGCTCTGGCCAAGAAAAAAAGGAAGACACCTGGACAAAGTCTGGGCGGAGCGTTTGACTGCAGTTCCCCACACCAGGGGCCTCGAGTCTGCCTTCTGCGGAGCTTCCTGTCCCTACTCCAGCCTCCCTGGCGCCCTCAGGCCTGGGCTGACTTATTCCAGAAAGGAGGAAGCGTGGTAGGTGACTGCATGCTGGGCAGAAATGGGAGGATGCATTAATTTATGCAGCAAACATTTACGGAACAGGGAGTGTATGGTAAGCTACGTGTTTGGTGCTGGGCGACAGGCAGAGTCCCTGCACACGAACTGTTCCCCGTTCTTTGGTTTCATTCTCAAGGATATTTAGAAAAGGAGCCCAACCAGCAGCTCCTGCCCTAGCAGCAGCTCATCATGCTCGCATGACTTAGAAACAGACTCTGCCCTGGGACTTGATTTTGGAGCATTTTCCCTTCATTCACCTACAATCTGGTTTTATTCTCTGGGCGATGCTATGAGGAAGGCAGGGCGGGGGACAGTCCCTACCTGGTACTAGTTGACTGGAAATACTGGAGTGCTCTGTTCAAAGAGATCCTCAGGTTATGTCTGCTCGGTGTTACAGAGTCCTGTGATTGATTAGTGATGTCTGCAGTGGATGCAAGAAAGGGCAGCGGTAGTACAGGTGCAATGGAGAAGTCACCCTGTAACTAAGTGTGTCGTCCTCAAGGGTGTAGGTCCAGTCCTGTCCACTAATGTTCTGGTGGGGCCTGGCACACGTAGATGCTCAAAAACTACGCCCTGTATATAAAGTAATGAAGAACAATGAAAATTCTGAGACACCGCGTGAGGAGGGGGACGGGTCTAAGGACATACAGTGAGCCGTGTCTCCTGACTGCCCATCCTCTGCTCTCCCATCAAACTCCATCCCACCCCTCCCCCAAGGTTATACCTGCATTTCCATCTCAGGGCAATGATTCAAAGCCTCCATTTCCCAGGCTTTGAAAGCCAAAGCTGCAGGTATCCCAGGCGAGGGGAGAACTTGGCTGGGAGAGGAGGTCACTGTGCCCTACACTTTCAGGGGGGACACTGGGATAACACATCGGGTCTGCTCTGAGCCAGAGAGAGAGCAGAACCACAGAGGGGCTGTCTCCATCCAGAACACCTGGAGAACAGTGGGCCGTTCTCCCGGGTGTGTGCACTGGGGGGATCTGTCTCAGGACACACCATCTACCTCTGGGCAGGAAACGGACAGACTTTATCTTCTTTGCACAGATCACCAACAAATAGTTCAAGGAGCACGCAGGCCCAGATCTGGCCAAGACCGTCCTAAAACAGATCGGGCAAGAATTTTGTAAAGAATCCTCCCCTGGCAGCCAAGGAGTGGAGCTCTCCCCACCCCCCACCATTGCGTTAATGAGCATCTCTTGATGGGGTTCTTGACTCTTCTCATAACCACTCTCAGAGAGAGAAGGGAATCACAGAATGTTAATACCTTAAGGATTCTTGGAGAGCCTCAAAAATTGAGATCCAGAGAGGGAAAGTGACTTGCCCAAGGTCACACAGAGAGGTAGGCAGAGCTGGGCCAGTTCCTGACAGGGGCTCCCTGGCTTTCTTCATGGCTGTGACTGGGTGACAGTTCTGCAGGACTCAGGGCTCTCTGGGAAGGTGGGAAGAACTGGGAGTTGTCAAAAGAAGGGAAGGCAGCTGGAGGGAGCCTTGGGGTCCGGCCCCGACCCCACTCAAGCATTCAATCCCCAGAGTAATGCCCAGCAGCTGCCCCATGGTCCCCCAGGTCCTATCTGTGACACCCACAAATGAGTTCTCATTCATTCATTTATTTTTAAACATTTTTTTGTGTTTGTTTTCCATTCTTTGTGTTTACAAGAAAAACTATATAAACAATCCCAGAAATAGGCCACCAGCTCCGACCAGCTGCTTGGGTTCAGGGTCAAAGTCAATATTTTTGGGAAATGGGTCTTTCCTCCCCTTCCTACCTCCCCCATCTGGAGTGGAGACCTGTTGTTTAGCATAACTCTAGGGCAGGCACGAATGCTGAGTTCTGCGCTCCACACACACCGTGCCCCACTGTCCCCAGAATCACCCAATACCCCATTTTGTAGGTGAGGAAACTAACATGCCCCAGGTATGTGATCGGATCGGCCAGTAAATCATAGAGCCAGGACTCAAACCCAGGCAGTACAGAGTTTAAGTTCTTACCCCTATGCTAAACAGCCTCCTAACAGGGGCTACTGGGAGGGGGAGGAAGATGGGGGACGTGGGGCGAGGTATGGGGAGAGCAGGGCTGCTGCGTCTTTCTAAGGAGGGGCCCACAGGATGCAAACCGACCCCCATCATGTTCCTGGGGAATACTGTACAGTCTGTACGCACATTCATACAAACACACACATGCACACGTGTAACATATGCTCAAGCCCCTCGTAAGGACCTGCACATGCTCATTCAGGTGGGCCCCATGGCAGCAGCGCGGAGCAGCCCCCCCAGGCCAAATCCGCAGGCACGTTCCTCACCCAGACCTGAAGCAGGACCAGCTCTCCCACAGCTCCCACATGCTGCCCCACTTCCCTGCAGCTCGGCCTCACTTCCTTTGCCCCTTTCTTGGGTCCGGGCAGGAAGCAGGACTCACATTCTCAGGGCCAGAAACGTCTCCCTTGCTCTTCACTTTGGCAGTTCCTCCCTTTTCCTTGTGCCACTGCCCACTGGCCATTGCAGGTGAGGATACTGAGGCCACAGGGGGAAGTGACTCACCTGAGGCGACCCAGTGGGCGCTTCCTAGTCAGAGCTCAAAACTTGACGAGACTGAGATCCTCCCTGGCCTAGGGGAGGAGGACTGACAGATTCCCTGGCAGCGGGGTGAGTCGGAGCCCCTGGGAATGTTTGCTGGATGGATGGATGGATGGATGGGTGGATGGAGCGAGTCAGTGAATGTGGAGTGAATGAAGGAAGGATGGAAAAGAGAATGATCGATGAGTAGCACGTGCGGGCCCTGGAGGGCTTACAACTCATTCAACTGGAAACAGCAGACATGAGACCACACTCTCCCCTCACAGAGCTTGCATTTTCTTGAGGAAATCTGATAATTTTTTTTAATGTGAAAAAAGGAAAAAGGTCCCATGACAGGCCACCTTTTGGGGAAGATTTCCAGGTAATCACCCCACCACCATGATGCTAACCTCAGGGGAATGCAATCTCCCATTTGGCCTCTGACCCGGTAGACTCACCATTCTCCTTTGATTTCCTGTAGCACAACTGAGAGAAAGCTCATTTAAAAAAGACTTTGCTATGGGAAGACTTTAACAATAAAAACAGACTTTAACAAATAAACCCAGAAGCCGGCATGTTCCTTCCTTAGGACTTTCAAATTCTGGCATCAGGTCCCCTTTTCCTATTCTGATACCTACGCAGACATCACTAGTTGATCTTGGCACTTCTTCCCTGAGCACAGAATCCTTCTCTGAATGGCCCTAGCAGTCAGTGGATACTGACATGTGAAATAACACCTATCTGTCTTCCCTGGGCTAGAGCATTTGGCCTTTGGGACACTGCTGACATGTCTTCAGCTCAGGGAGTACGTAGAGAGGCCTCTCTGCCTGCTTTTCCTCCTGCCCAACACAGGGCATGATAAGGGAACCACACGTCAGGTGGGGCGTGGTCAAGAGATGAAGTGGGAGCCCCAGTGTTGGAACTGGAGTGACAAGGGCAGAGGACCAGGAGCCGGCCCAGCTCCTGGCAAGGACTCTGCAGTCCGAGGACAGCAGTGGGACCAGAGCCAGGGGAGGTGAGAGGTCATCTCATTCAGGCCTGATGAGCCCTGAAGGGGCCAGCTGACTTGCACAAGGCCACACGCTGAGTGACAGCTGGGTCGGAATCCAGAATCCCCAACTCCTACCGTCCAGGGTACCGGCCCACGAGTGGTGGGGCCAGAAGAGGAACCCAGGTCCCGCTCCTCATCCGGGCCCTTTTATTACTCCCGTCCTCCTGCCTTCCTCTGGCTTTTAGGGAGACAGAAGGTCATGTCCACCTCGCTGAGGCCTCCTGCACTTCCTGTGCTGGTGATCCCTTCACACGGCCTCCTAACCTTTGAATCTTGCTGTCCTTCCAACGAGATTGTGCGAAAGAAGGGGTGAAGAGGTGTGGAAAGCCACCTCACGTTCTCCCAGCAGGGCAGTACTTGAAGCACGAAGCGGAAAGAAGCAATTCTTTCAAGTACCCCAGTCCCTCCTGCCCTGCTCCTTTGAGACCTGAGTAGAAAATATCTCTGACGCCTCTAAAATGACTCTTGGACAAGCCTGGAAGGGTTGGCAAGTGCACACTTCTCAGAGCCTAGATGGAGGTGGACATGGACACAGTGGCTCTGGTGTATGAAACAGGGTATGGGTGGGCGGGGAATGAGGGCAGCAGGCTGTTGGTCGGTCAGTGTTGGGGTGGGTAGCTGGGGCCACGTGGGTTGGCTGAAGTTGCGGTGGGAGGTGACAGGTGCTGAGTGGACTGGCCGGCAATCTGGTGTTAGAAATGAATAAACCTGGTGACTGGGGTGTGGACAGAGCCAGAGATGACCTAGGTGGGGTGTAGGCTTGGGGTAGGCCAGGTGGGAGGCAGATACCCAGGATGTGGGTGATGAAGGGAGGCACTGTGCATCCGTCCGGACCGGAGCGGGGATGCACTCAGTGCTGGGTGCACTCGTATTGCCTGGGTGGCTCGTGGCCCAGGAGGTAAAGGGCGCGCTGGGTAGGTGGGTGGGTGGGTAGGCCAGCTGTTGGAGCGGGTTGGATGTATACACAGGGCCTGAGGAGGCGGTTTCAGGCTGAAGCTCTGGGCACTGCACTCCATCTTCTCTTTGGCATTTGATATTTGGCAGCTGCTGAGTCAAATGTCTGGCTCCCCTGCTGCCTCCTTCAGCTGCAAACCAGCTTCCAGGCCTCCACAACTCCCACCCACCAATTAGCCTCCTCTGGTCCTGAGGGAGCGGACCCAGGGTGGGATGATGGCTATTCAGAGCAGTGGTCAGGGCCTAACTGCTTGAGCCAACCGGAGTGACCTCTGGATGCTTTCCAGAAACCTCTGGCAAATACCCTCCCTCTCACATTGCACCAGCTCAGCTCTTTGGGGAGGATGAAGCCACTGGCTTTCCTGCAGGGCTGGGGGCATAGAAAGAGGGGTGCCAGAGAGAGGTGGGACTAGGGGCAGCCGCGGGGGAGACCAACACGAGCCTAAAGAGACCCACTCATGTAGCTCCTTTACAAGAGTTCGGATGTGAATCTGGGCCGACATGGGTTTTTGTGCCATCCAGGAAGAGTTTGTGCAGCCAAACTAGAACTAAACAGGATGACAGGACCACTGAACCACCCGTGAGTCCAGGGGCAGTTTGCACAATGCTTAAGACCAGGGGCTGTGCAGTCAGCCTGCTGATATCCAAAGCCCACCTCTGCTACTTCCTGGCTGTGTGACATCTGGCCAGGCACTTACTTTCTCTGTTCCTCATCACGAAATGGGGATAATACAATAATACCTATCTCATAGGGTTTGAAGATTAAATGATTTAACATGTGAGAGGTGCTAAAAAGAGAATCTGTTAAATGGTAAGTGGTATATGAATTAGCTGTTATTGTTACGTTATTGTTAATATTATGAAGACAGACCTGCCAACCACTTCTCATTACCCAGCTGCCCATCTGGGCTTGTCTCCAGAGTCTCTCATCTTTTCATTAAAGAGGAGGTCGGGGACAGTCACAGGTAGCTTTGTAGGTATCAAGTCATGCCACCACAGATCTTTGAAAGGCAATAAAAACGCATGCATAAATTTGGATACTCCAGCAGAGGGAATTTCATCCAGCCTTCTGCCACATCAGGAATGACCGCTTCATTCTCAGTATCTACCCCAAATCAAGGAGCATTGGGAGAGGGGACAGGAAGAGAATGAATGGTGCTCACTGGACAGGACCCTCCTGGTTATGGGGAGGCTGAGAGAGGAGGCGCCTGCCAGGCCCCTGCCCCCAGCTGTGCCAGGGGACAGGCCGCTCTGGATTGACCACAGGGGATGAGAGGGCAGTGGATGGCCTCGTGGCCGGGCCTCTCACCCTGCAAACGCCTGACATCAGCTGTCCAGCTGACTGTCTTCTGTGATGGGACTGGCCGCTGGAGAGGAGACAGAGCGTGCCAGCCTCTATGAGGTCTAGGTCACAGGCCAGGCCCTGCTCTCGGGCCACAGCTGCTCCACTGGCTCACCCCCCAGGAACTGTCAACTGCACCGTCAGCCCAGCTAGGGGCCAGTTGCTCACTCTGGAGTCCCGCTGTGCTTCCAGCCACTTCCTGTTCCTGGAATCGGCCTCTTTTCTGTCCCCATCTGGGTCTCAGACATAGGACAGACCCTGGGTCCTAGTGAGCTGACTCCAGAACTTCTCAAAGGCTTGGGGAATGAATGGGAGCGGGTTGTGTGTGTGTGTGTGTGTGTGTGTGTGTGTGTGTGTGTGTGTGTGGCGGATGAGTAAGGAGGGGGCAGTGGAGAGGACTGTCCCCTCATGAGAACGAACTGTGGGACCCCGGAGAAGTGAATTCACCTCTCCACACCTTCCTGCCCTTAGATCTAAAGTTATAGATGAGCTTCTTTTTGGGAGGGGTGGCCTGGAAGGAGATATTAGTAGTGATTGAAAAAACTGAAATTAGGACTTAAAAATGAGCTGGTTACTGGAGCCACGAAAACACAAGTTCTACTCTCTCCATCACTATCACACCCCCAGCCACCTCCGCGGCCTCGGCACAGGTCCGCCCCCCTCTGTGACGTAGCAGGGGACCTGGGGCCTCTTCTTGGGTCTTGGGTATCGAAAAGTGGAACTGAATTGGCTAACCTGGAGGAGTCAAGGGGAGGCAGACTGGTGAGTGTGTGCATGCATACGTGCACGTGTGTGGTTGTGCGTGTGCGCGCATGTGTGTTTGGTCTCAAAGATAGATGAGAGGGCTTTGCATTTATCCGTCTGTCCTGCACCAGCAGCAGCACCAACGTTACATAACAGAGGTGACTGTAACTGCCATCATTTCTCCTGCTCTTCGAAGTGGGACGATGAAAAGGGAAAAAACAAGAATTTGTCTTGCACTCTTCCCAAGAAGAAACTCAGGCCCAGAGAAGTGAAGTGACGTGTCTAGTGACCCCGTGAATCAGAACTACATCCAGGCCTGGAAGCCACATGCCTGAGCCCCTTGCTGAGCAGTTCCCAACAGGAGGAGCATTCAAAGGCCACGGCTGCCCTGCCTCCCTGTGGTTCTTCCTGCCTGGGCACCTACAGGGTGTCCTATGCTGCTCCTCAGGGGGCCCCAGCAGGAGGGGCACTGGCCAACAGGCTCTGAGCAGCTCCACGTCCTGTGCAATGGGCCTGCCTGTGGCCTTCACAGAACAGGGACACTCCACAGGCCTTGGCCTTGCTGAGTAGGTCGGAAACAAGCGAGACCTACCCAGTCGCTGCCCTCCTGGAGCTCACCACCCGTTTCTAACTCGAAGACTCTTGCCTATAGTGGCAGGAGGGAGGAAGGCAGGAGGCAGTGACGTAGCTAGTCTCGGCTGCTCTGTGGCTGTGGCTATGGCAGGCAGCCGAGCTGTGGGTTGGAGCAGTGTGGGGGACAGTGTGCCCCCTCTGGTCACCCTTGGCTAAACATCTACCTCCCAGAGACCACAATCGTCTCTCATGGGCAGCTGGGGCCCACTACAAGCCCGAGCCTCCAGTCATGGGTTTTACCAGCTGCACAACCAAGAGCTGCTTGAGGCGGTGTCACGCAAACTTCAATCACCATTCAGAGAAGGAAATGGGGCCCAGAGATCCTGGGAAGAGGTCTTCCTCAGGTCGCCCAGTGGGTTATGGGACAGCCAGGCTTCCCGAATCCCACACCAGTACTCTTTCTACAGCAGCTCCCACCTAGGGTCTGACTGGTGGTCTGGTCAGTTGAGGGGACAGCAGGAATCCCTGGAAGCCAGGGCACAGCCCCAGGGAGATCCTTCCTGCCAGAACAGATGAGACCCCCACGGTCCAGTATGCTTCAGAGGACAGAGTCTGGGCCCTGTGGGTCTGCCCGTTTTGTGGTCCAGAAAAGCAGCCTGAGAGGTGACACATGCACTGGTCGACCGTCTTCCTTGGTTGGGACAGCCAAGGCCCAGTATTTCTCCAAGACGACGGTCAGGGAGTGCCAGAGAGGGAGGGAGGCTTGCTTTCCCCCCGCACTGCCATGCAGAGGAGAGCGATTTTAAAGCCGAACAGACCCCAGGTCCCAGCTCTTTCGTCCCTTTGCTGATCTGTACATCCTGGCCAGGGGCGAGGGTGAGCCAGGGCGAAGCCACAGCACAGGCCAAGGAGGCCATGTGGGGAGCCTCACAGGAGGCCCCCAGGGCAGGAAGGCTGTCAGCGCCTGCATCAGTCAACAGAGCCGAGCAGGGGCTCAGAGAGGTAGCACAAGTCCCCAAACCCAGGCCTCCTGCTCCCCAGTCCCTTTTGCCATCTAGTTCCTCCTCTGAGAAGCAGTGCCCAGAAGGAGGGAAGAACCCCAGGCACGAGGCGAGACAGACTCAGAGTCTGGAGCTCACCTTCTCTCAACCCACTTCTGCACCTTCGTCCCTCTCTGGAAACAGAGCCACTTTTTGTTGACATTGCCCTGGCCGAGAGGCTGTGCGTTCTGGAAACGACTCATTACAGGGCCCGGGCTAACAGCACCCAGCCACGCTGTCTTTGCTCAGTCCCTGCCACCTGCCAGCTTCTGCCCACCTCAGGGCCTTTGTCCACGCTGCACCCCCTGCCTGCCATGCTCCTGTCCCCTCCCAGGAGTCCCTGAAGGATGAGTGCAGAGGACACAGGCCGGATGAGTCCTGGGCTCCAGCATTAGATGGAGAGCTAGGGAGAAGCAGCAAAGGAGAGCAGGAAGGCAGAGAAGCAGGGAGGGCAGGTCCCGGGAGCCAGGGCTCGCCCGTAGCCCAGTGAGGCTTGAACCCAGACGCCCTGGTTTAAGTCCAACATCCCATGCTCCACGCCCACCAGCCCAGGCGGAAGACCGTGCTGCTGAAGGGTCTGGAGAAGAAACAAGGACGTGGATTCTCGCTGTGCCCATCTCCTTCGAGCCTTTGTTCAGCAGTTTCTCCCTGGAAACCCTCCCCACCTGTCTCTACTTGTCAATCCAGCCGATTATCGATTATCGGGGTCAAACCTGAGCGCCCCTCCCTGGCAACGAAGCCATCCCTGCTCACCCACCTCTGATCTCTCCCTCCGCTGATCCATCGCCCCCTGCCCCCCACAGGGCCTCTGTCCCTCTCCTGTGCAGGACCCAGAGAAAGGAGGCCCCTGAAGCTCTATCTCCTGGGCCTCCATCCACGCTCCCTGCACAGTCCCTTCTGGAATGAGATAAATATGGCCAGGAATGCGTCCCAGTTGGCGCCCTCCCCACACCTCTCCCCGGGGTCTGGCTGCCTTATCACGCTGCAGGCCTGCTGGGGGTCTCCCTGCCTGTCATCTCGCCGCCCCTCTGCATTTCTTTCTTAATCAGCACTGTGATTCTGTACCTCCTTTGTTCCAAAGGCTCAGTGACTCCCCATTGCCCATAATGCCTTGGGAACACTCCAGGCTCACTCTGATCTAGTCCTGGCCCACGTTTATGGCAGTGGGTACCCCGAATGTCCTGTCTGCTCTTCCTCATGTTTCCTGAATGTTGGGGTCTCTTTACTTTTGTTTACACCGGTGTTCCCGATCTCCAGCTGAGGAAACCACTCATTCTCCAAGAGCCCCTCCAAATGTCACCTCTTCTGTGAAGCCTCCCTCCAGGGCTTCCAGTCGTTTCTATCCCCCAGTCAGGCAGACCCCTGTGAGAGGACGTCCATGGAGTGCTCTGCGTGCTTCCAGCTCCCCTGCTCCCAGGGCCGGAGGCCTCGTCTCCTCCTTGGTGTGTGCCTGCCCCAGAGCATGGCTGCCCTACATCCCCAGACATGTTTATGGAAAGAATGAATCACAGCAGCCTTGAGAAGCACAGCCTGCCTCTTTGAGGGCCTCAGAGCCTGGGAAAGGTCCCCCCACCCCATTCCTGGCCTGTCACCCCTATATCACCTTCCCCTGATGATCTCTTAGGAGAGGACACAACCTTTTGTGCCAGAGGGAGAAGGAAGGCAGGACATTCTCACCAGGGTGTAAATGGCTGATATCCGGCTGCTCTTAAGAACCTGTTAGGATGCTGGGATGCGGAAGAGGGAGACCTCAGAGCTGGATGCCTGGGAGGAAAGCACCATGTGGAGGGGGTGGGTGAAGAGGTACAGAAAGCACGGCTACAGACTGCTATGGGGTTCCTGGCTGGGACCGCCCCATTTTCAGGTCTAGCAAGACTTCCCCGGGGCAGGAGGAAGGGAAGAGGCCGTGACCCAGGGCTGGTCCGCATCTCGGCCAGAGCCCTGTCCCCCAGTGGCCCTGTTGTTCTGGCTCCAGAGCCCCGACCACTGCTGGCTCTCAGGGGGTCCCTGGCTCAGCCCTCAAGGCTCAGCTTGTGGGGGAGGAAGGGCGCTGGGCAGGGATGTGAGCCCAGCTCCTTTCCTCACTGTGTAAACAGATGACTTAAGGGCTTAGGGACAGAAAAATAAATAGCCCTGCCGGTCACAGTTGGACTCTGCAGCAGGAGCTCACTTTTCCTTTGGGAAGCAGCCTCTGCCTCAGAAGCCCTGGACACTTGGCACCCCCTCCCCCAGCCACCCAACAGCCGGGAGGAGGGCTTGGCTTGGCTTCCTACCACCTCTCCCTCCTCAAGCTCCAACAACAAGGAAAAGGGGCATATCCCAGATTCCCATCCTCTCTATGAAAATGCCCTCATCTGCCAGTGATGCTGGGAGAAAGAAAGGCACTCTGGGACTGACCCCTAGAAAGCACTGGGAGTGTTCATGGGACAGGGCATGGGGTGCAGTGGTGACCTGCACGGGCTTCTGTGTGAGCCCAGCACTGTGGCTGGCTTGCTGGGTGAGCCTGGGCCAGTGACATGACCTCCCTATATTTCAGCAGCCTAGATAATGAAAACAGTAACAGTATCTGCCCCACAGGGTTGTTGTCAGGGTTAAATGAAATAATACATGCAAAGTACAGAACAGCACCTGGCATATAATGAGTGTTCAACGTATGGTAACTATTACTGTTAATGCCACCTGGCTGCTGCCCTCAGGGTCTGAATCCTGCCCAAAGAAGCCCATTGCCCCACTTCACACATCAAGGTGGGGGACACCCCCACCCCCAGCTTTGTGCCAACACTTCCTTGAATCTCTGAATGAAATACACCCTCTCACCTCTGACATAAGCATTAATCTCCACCCAGATGTCTGCTCTCTGCCGACACCCAGCATTGAGATTTGAAAACATCTGGACGACGCATCTTGGCTCTCGCTGTGAAGTCCAGATGTTTGGGCAGTGTAAGGACGCCCCTTTCCGGCCTCCCCCAGGAGTGGGGTGAGGGGCTCAGCATGTTGTGTCGGACATCTGTGATTACAGGGGGCCCAGCCCTAACCTTCCCTAAGCTGCGTCTCTGACCCAGGGCCCTCACGTGGGAAAGGGGAGATGGAGACAGTCCCCTGCTCCAGGGCATTGCCAGCTATGGGCCGGCCCAGGCCTCCCTGGCCCAGCAGAATGTGAGAACCAGCTGGCCCCCCAGACAGAAGGCAGGCCAGGAGGGACACTCGGGGCTGATGGGGGACAGGAAATGGCACAGGGTCTCTGCTCAGCTGAAGTCTGGAGACTGCAAGTGAAGAAACCTGAGGTCTAGTCCTGGCTCTCCTCTGCAGCTGCTGTGTGATCTTGGGCAAGTCACTCTCCCTCTCCAGGCTTTGGCTACTGCATTTGAACAGTAACGGGGCTGGGCTAGATCAGTGGTTACCAAATCTGTCCAGCAGCAGAACCCCAGAAAACCCTCTTAGATCCCAGTCCTCTTCCCCCAGGTCACCACCGCCACCATCACCATCTCCACCAGGATTCTGATTCACCAAGTCTCAGGTGGAAACCAGGTCTGGGAATAATGAACAAAGGCCCCTAAGGAGGGCCTCCAGGTATGTGAGCCACTGGCCCAGATGGTGTGTGAGACCCTTCTGACCTCCTGGTGGCCTCTGTGCACTGTCCCATGGGCCTGGTTCTCACAGTCACTCCAGAAGGCTGACTGATGGCAGCCTGCTCTGGCCTCGGACAAGCACAGGAGTAGAGCTAACAGCGTCAGACCCAGGCAGGTCGGGCAGTGTCAGCAGGATGTGTGTGCATGTGTGAGAGGACGTGCGTGGGTCTGAGTGGGTCTGGGTGTGTGACGGCAAATGGGTGTGTGCTTCTCTGTGGGAGTGGGGGTGGGAGTGTGTCTGTCTAGGAGTGTGTGCCTGGGCTGCATGTCATCTGTGTGTGTGTGTGTGTGTGTGTGTGTGTGTGAGAGAGAGAGAGAAAGAGAGAGAGAGAGAGAGAGAGAGAGAGAGAGAGAGAGAGAGAGGGCCCTCGACGCCCAAGGCTGGGTTCTCTATAGCCCGCTGCTCTCCTGTTACCTCTGTGACACTGGGAGAAACAGGTGCTGACACGGCCCAGGAAGGCCCTCCTGCCCCCACCCTGTTCTCTGTGTGACAGAGTAGGTGCTTATCCCCGGGGGGAGCTGCAGGGCTGGGCTCCAGCCTGGAAACCACTGCAATGAATGGCTGAGGAGGGGACTGGGGCTAAGCCAAGTGAGGGCAGACTGGACAGCCAGGCCCAGCTCCTCAGCTTACCCCGCACTGACGCTTGGACGAAGCTGGAGCCTTGGGGATGAAGCAGGTCTGCAGAGATTGCCCCTCCCACAAGACTTCTAAAACTTCGGGTGGTCTTACGCCTGGGCAGTAGTCCGGTGGACCCTTCAGCTTTGCCTATTTTCATTCATCCCACTCTTCAGGATAAGAGGTTGAATGAATTGGGCAAAAGGGAGGTGGCTGGAGTGGAGAATCTGACGGTCCTTCCCTGAGGCACCCCCTGTCACCCCATTATCCAGGTTGCATCACTATCTTGCCCTCTTCTTCATCCTGCACTGGACCCGTTTACTCTTTCTTTTCCCCAAAATGAGTCAGTCTCATCCTCTCATCCAGTTACACACACACACACACACACACACACACACACACACACACACACACACCCTGTGCAGGTGGAGGCCAACCCCTGGATCTCCTGTTTCCAAACCCCATCTCAGCCCCTGGCTGGCGAGAACTTCTGCTGCCTCCCACTGGGGTATCGTGAAGCCCCAGCCTGACAGGACATGAGCCTCTGAGTCAGGAGGCCAGGTCTCTGCTTCCAGCACAGCGTTGGTGCTGCTGGGGGACCCAGGGCCAGGCCCAGTTGTAAGCAGATCCCAGCGTCCTCCGTAGAGATTAAGAATAACATTTCAGCTCTTAGTGAGCACTTTCCATGAGCCAAGCACCCTTGGAAGCACTTTACATGGGAGTGACTAATTTGACTACCGTGTCACAAGGATGCTAAGAGGTACATACTATTGTAAGTCCCATTTGGCAAGAAGCTCCTGAAGCCAGAGAGGTGAAGTAACTGCCCAAAGTCACACAGGGAGGAAGTAATACGACAGGATATAGAGCCATTGCACATGTCCTTAACGACTGAATCGGGTCACTGAATGGCACCTTCTCCATCCCTGAGCACTAACACGTGCCAGGTACCAGGCAGCATGCTGAGTGCTTCCCATGTATCTGCTGCTTTTGGGAGGGTTCTGCTTCTTTCAGAACAAGAGCTGGAGGAAGAGGACGCAGGAGAGGACATGATCAGTGGTGTGGGAAGAGAGCCGTGGAAAGCTGAGGAAGGCAGCTCAGGGTATGGCAGCAGTTGGTAAACGTTTTCTCTAAAGGGCTGCATAGTAAATATTTTGGGTGGGATCTGTCACAATTCTCAACTCTGCCATTGCCGCGCAAAAGCAGCCATGACAACATGTAAACAAATGAGCGAGGCTCTGAGCCAATAAACATTATTTACAGACGATGAAATTTGAATGATACAATTTTCACATGTCACAAAATATTCTTCATTTGATTTTTTTTCCAGCCATTTAAAAATGTAAAATGTATTCTTAGCTTGTGAGCCATGCAAAAACAGGGTGTGGACTGGATTTGGCCTGTGGGCTGTAATTTGCCAACTCCCGTGTGGGTTTGGTTCACAAGTGCTGTGCTGTGTGGCTGTCCTGGTTCCTGCAATTCTTCCTCCAGGTGGGAGCTCCTGTCCCAAATGCTGCATCCCGACACCACGCTGATCCAGAGTTCAGAATGGGAGGTGCACAAGGGCTAGTCCTGATCCTGAGCTGGGATCCAGATCTAAGCCAGGAACTCCTTTAAGGATTTGAGTTTTCAGCACCACTATTTCCTGGCTGAGTGATGTTGGGAAAGTTTCTTAACTTCTAAATTAGACGGAATTCCCTTCAGATGGAAAGGAAAGAACTTCAACTCAATTGCTTAAGCTAAGAAATAGATTTATTGGCTCCTGTAATTGAAAAGTCCAGGGGTAGCTCTAACAGCTTCAGGAACAGTTAGATCCAGGTGCTCAAATGACATTGTCTGACATCTGCCTCTTTCCACTTTTTGACTCTGTGTTTCCAGGCTGACTTCATTCTCCATTATGGTCATCCTAAGAGGTGGCAGAAGTGGCCACCGATGGCTGAAGGCTCACATCTTATCCACTTAGTAAACCCAGTTGAAAGCAAAGTCCACTTCCCCAAACACTTAGCAAATTTCCTGAAGCTCACAGGCTCTTGCTGGCCAGGTTTGGGCCCTGAAACTCCTGATGAAATAATCACCATGTCCAGGAGAAATCGAATGTCTGGTTTGCCCTGGATTAGCACTCACTGAGAGTGGGAAAGGGGTGGCTCCCTGATGGAAAAACCAGAAGGAAGTGAATGGAGGCTGGGCAGGCAAGAGCAACAGCTGCCCGCCATAGAACCTGAGGCATGGGGGCCTTTTCTGTAAAAGGGACAAAAGACCCCTCATCACAGCCAGGGTGGAAATGGGCAACGAGCATCATGACAACCCTACGCCGCTACAATGAGGAAGGAAGGAAGGAAGGAAGGGCCCTTCATCTAGGGGACCTCTGACAGCACCCCACAAACTCCTGTTGAAAGAAAGACCTCCAGAATGTAAAATGGTACAATGACTATGGAAAACCATATAGCAGTTCCTCAAAAAACTGAAACTGGGTATCTACCCAAAAGAATTGAAAGCAGGGACTCAAATAGACGTTCGCACACGATGTTCACAACAGCATTAATCACCGTGGCCAGAGGGGGAAGGAACCCGAGTGTTCACTGATGGATGAGCAAACAAACTGTGGTCCACACATAAAACAGAATATGATTTAGCTTTAGGAAGGAAGGCAATTCTGACACATACTCTAACATGAAGAACCTTGAGGAAACAAAAAGGGCAAATACTACTTGTATGAGCTAACTAGCGCGGTCAGACTCATAGACAGAAAGTAGAAGGCGATAGCTAGGGGGCAGGGTGAGCGGGGAATACGAGTTACTGGTCAATAGGTTCCGAGATAACTACCTCTTAGGGTCCTTGTGAGTCAAATTAGTCGTTACATAGGTGGGTGGGTAGACGGTAGATGGACGAGTGGATGGGTGGACGAGTGGGTAGATGCACGAGTGGAATAAAGGCTTCACTAATAGAATGTAGTAAGACACTTCCTCTTAGTTGGAGATGCAAAGTTAGACACCCACGTATTGAACCCCAGGAAACACTGCCCCACCTGTGCCGCCCCCATTCCCCTCCCATGGACTAAAGACATACTCAGACACTCCTCCTGACCCATGGTTAGCTCTGTCACTTCTAGATCAAGCCTCTTATGCGTGAACCAAGATTGAATTTGTAGAGTTGGAAAAGAGGCCCCTGACGCCTGGAGGAAAACCTGCCAGGGATAGATAATCCTCTTGAAAGATGAGATCAGGGCGAACACGTGTGCTCTTACATACCAAGCGCTGCTGTACGGACTGTGTGTATAAGCTCAGCGGGTCCTTGCAGCACCCCCTGAGGTAGGTATTATTACTTCTTGTCCCTTATAACAAATGAGGTAACTGAGACACAGAGAGGTTAAGTACCTTCCCTAAGTCACCCAGCCAGCAAGAGGCTGAGACAGAGTTTGAACCCAGGGCTGTCCAGCTCAAGCAGCTGTGCTCCCACGCACGGCTCCTGTACAGAGTAGAGACAATTCTATTCTTCCTCTTCACAATCCTGGCTTAGTGATCCCGGTTTTCCCATCATCCCAGCCAGGGCTGCCTTTCCCTTTTAATTGCGCTCCCTCTCATTTGACAAATAAGGAAAATGAGACCCTGAAATGTGAAATGACTTTACCTAAGCACAGTAACTTTACAAAGCCAGCCAGAGTTCCACAAAGTGCCAGTAACATTGATATCGTGTCTCTGATTATATATTTCATCACCTTGTAGTGGATAAAGGAGAACTTTGACCCCCATGGACAGAAAGCAGAGCCGTAGTCCGAAGCTGCGGTTGAAAATGGAAAGTTCTCAAGCTCTTGAGAACTATTCAACCAGGTCTCCAATTGAAGAAGCTGCGTACAGAAGGTCAGAGACCATGTGTGTCTAGCTCACCACTGCAGCCCTGCCTCAGTCCAAGCTCAAGGCTGGTATGCAGTGGTCGTTCAGATAATAACAGCTAACTTTTTCTGAGCCCTTACTACCTGCCAGGCGCTATTTTAACCACTTTTCATATGTGAAGTCATTGAATCCTCTGAACACGCTTATGAAGCAGGCTCTATTATCCCCATTTTCCAAGTGGTGAAACGGAGGCACAGAACGGTTAGGTAACTCACCCACAGCACACAGCTAGTAATGAGTAAATGAGTGAACAAATGAACCTGACGTGTCATCATTGAGTCCTCCTAAAATATTCCACCCGGGGCCTCAGAGAACGCGGAGTCGACCCCTCACATGGCTGATGAGCTGTTCAGCCCTGTGAGAGCAACACAACCATCCAAGGGAGGAAAGCGCTCCTCTGCCTGCAGGAATCAGTATACGCAGTGGTCTGGGGGAGTGTCCGACGATGAGACAGGAGTGGAAGGGTTGGTGGTCAGCGGGGCCAAGAACAGAGCAGACCTGTGGAGGAAGGGTATTTTGTTTGCTATTCAGAGGTGCTAAGTGGGAAGGTGGCAGGGGCCCTCGTACACACACTAACACACACACACACAAACACACACACCGTGTCTCAGCTGACAGGAAGAGGAAATGCCTCGCATTTTCCAGCCGCTTGTCCCCAGGCCAAGCCTAAATGCCAGCCCTAAAAATACAGCCTGGAAGCAGAGCTATGCTAACAGCTCCCTCCTGTCTCTGTCACCCTCCTCCCCTCATCCCCTCAGGTTTATTTTTGAATGAGAACGCTGTGTGAAAGAAGTAATTCTATGCTGGTGAAACCTGAGCCCTTTTCTTTCATGTCTCCTTCCATTCAGGTTCCTGGAGGGGGTGGGGGGGGGAGAAGGAAAGGAGGGAAGTATGACCGTCTTTGGTTTAGGAGGAAAGCAAAGGCGATGGCAGGCCCCTTCTGCATGATTTAGTGACCTGGCTGGCAGTGGGAATCTGTCAAGCTGAGCACCAGGCCAGGCACAGTATAGGAACCAGAGTCAAATATACCATTTCCACCTTCGAGGCACCTGCAGCAGTCGCCATGAGGCATGGACCAAAACAAGAAAGAAGAGCACACTGCCCAAGGCTACCTACAGGGTTCTCCAACCAGTCCTAAAAGCTCACCCTTTTGAACTTGTCTAGAACTTACCAGGGCAAATAAAAGCCAAGGATGGATGAGAATGAGTACCTCCCTGCTATGTATGACTGGAACCGAGGCAAGGAAGTGAATGCACTCTTGCCATTCCTACTTAACACTGTACTGGGATTGAAGCCAGTGCAATAAGGCAAGAAAAAGAAATAAAAAGCATTACTAGATTGAAAAGGAAGAAGCAAAACTGAAAACTGTCTTTATTTGCAGACAACATGATTATCTACATAGAAAATCATATAGAACCTATAAAAAGCTAGTAGAACTAATGAGTTAGAAGATTGTAGAATTCAAGATCAATATACAAAATTCAATTGTATTTCCATATACTACAATGAGTAATCAGAAATTGAAATGTAAAACACTGCCACTTACAATAGCATGAAAAAAGTATGAAATACTTAGGGCTAAATCTGACAAAAGATCTGTAAGACCTGTACACTGAAAAATACAAAGTATTGCTGAGAGCAATTAACCAAAATAACTAAATAAATTGAGATATATGCCACGTTCATGGATTGTAAGATTCAATATTGTAAAAATGTTCATTTTCTACTAAAGTCATCTACAGATTCCATGGAATTCCAATCAAAATCCTAGCAGGCTTTTTGGTAGAAATTGACAAATTGATTCTAAATTTTTGTGGAAACACGAAAAAACTAGAAAAGTCAAAATACCTTTGAAAAAGAACAAAATTGAAAGATTTACTCTATCTGATTTTATGACTTATTATAAAGCTGTAGTAATCAAGACAGTATGCTATTGGTGTAAAGATCAATAAAAATAATAGTGCAAAAGTAGACCCCATATATATGGTCAACTGATTTTTGACAGAATTGCCAGGCAATGAGTAAAAGATAACCTTTTCAACACGTAGTGCTGGAGCAATTAGATACCCATATACAACAAGAAAAAAAGAAGGGAGGAGGAGGAGAAGAAGAACTGGGGTTCATAACTCATACCATATACAAAAATTAACTCACAGGACCATAAACCTAAATGCAAGAGCTAAACATAAAACTTCCAGAAGAAAACACAGGAAAAATCTTAGTGACTTGGGTTTGTCAAAGATTTCACAGATAGTACGAAAAAAGCACAAACTATAAAGGAAAAAATAAATAAATTGGAGCTTCCTCCAAAAGTTTAAAGTTTGCTCTTCAAAAGAAATTGTTATAAAAATGAAAAGGTAGGCCACGGACTTGGAAAACTATTTGCAACACATTTATCCAATAAAGGTCTTGTATCTGGACTATATAAAGAAGTTCTTGGAGCTCAATAAGAAGCCAACAAACAATCCAATTTTTTAATTAGGCAAAAAACTTGAAAAGACACTTCACCAGATTTGGACGACAAGGATATGAAAAAATGCTCAACATCATTAGTCATTAGGGAAATGCAAATTAAAAGCACAATGAGATATCACCCCTCACCTACTCATATGGCTAAAAATGACTCTTTAAGACTAAATCATCCCAAGGGTTGTCCAGGAAGCGGAGCAACTGGACCTCTCATACACTGCTGGTGGGAATGCAAAATGCTGCAACCATTTTGGAAAACAGTCTGGCAGTTTCTTTCCACTCCTAGGTATTTACCCAAGAGACATGAAAACATATGTCCACTAAATATGTATTCATAGCAGCTTTATTTGTAATAGCCCCAAACTGGAAACTACTTAAATGTCCATCAACAGATGGATGAATATACAAATGGTGGTACATCCACACGATGGAATACTACTCAGCAATAAAAATAAATAATGAACTATTGGTATACACAATAGCATGGATGAATATCAAAATAATTAGGTCGAGTGAAAGAAATTGGAGGCCCCCCAAAAAATACATAGTGTATGGTTCCAATAATATAAATTTCTAGAAAATGAAAACTAATCTATAGTGACAGAAAGCAGATCAATTTCGGGGGTGATGGATATGTTTAATACTTGATTGTGGTGACCATTTCACGGTGTATACATATGTTAAAATTTATCACATTGGACACTATAAATATATAATGTGTAGTTCATTGTCTGTCAGTTATATATCAATAAAGCTATAAAAAATAAACCACAACGCTTTGTTTAAAGCTGAACAGGAGGCCAGGCAAGGATTCTTAACTATTTTTTGGTTATTGACCTCCAAGAATCCGATGAAAACCACAGACAGTCCCACACACACAGATCCCACACACAGTGAACCTCCAAAGACCTGTGAGGCCCACCCTCAGACCCCAGCTTTCACATCCCTACCCTAAAGCAGCATCAATTATCTCACATGTTAATGTGCTGATTCTCCACCCAAAAATAATGCTGGATGGACCCCCTTCCCCTCAGTATTGCCCACCATGACCTAGTCTTTCTCTGGACCAAGAATATGTGCTTATGACTAAGCCAGTAGAGATTCCAATGAGGCACTGAACCCTGCGACACAGCCAAGGGGCTCGGCCTTCCATGGATAATGCCCTGGGAGCTGGCCTCTGATGCACTGATGCCTGAATGTTTGGCCCCTAAGCTTGGTGGAGACACGGAGGAGCCATCCCGGGGGAGGAGCCATCCCGGGGGAGGAGCCATCCCGGGGGAGGAGCCATCCCGGGGGAGGAGCCATCCCGGGGGAGGAGCCATCCCGGGGGAGGAGCCATCCCGGGGGAGGAGCCATCCCGGGGGAGGAGCCATCCCGGGGGAGGAGCCATCCCGGGGGAGGAGCCATCCCGGGGGAGGAGCCATCCCGGGGGAGGAGCCATCCCGGGGGAGGAGCCATCCCGGGGGAGGAGCCATCCCGGGGGAGGAGCCATCCCGGGGGAGGAGCCATCCCGGGGGAGGAGCCATCCCGGGGGAGGAGCCATCCCGGGGGAGGAGCCATCCCGGGGGAGGAGCCATCCCGGGGGAGGAGCCATCCCGGGAAGCTGGAGGAAACCTGTTTTTCTCTCCTGCCTGGGTCTCCCAGACACAGGCCTCTCTCACCCTGGGCAGACGCGTGTGGCCAAAGCCTACAATAAGATGGACCTGGTCTCTGGTGCTACCCTGGTTACTGAGCCTCCACCCTGGACACGGGCTCACCCCTGACTCTGCAAGAATGACACCAGACCCAGCCTCATCCCTGGCCCAGGCCCCCAGACTGAATTCTAACTCCCACCGCAGCTAATCCTGACACCAACCCCACACGGAAACCACAGGGGAGTTCAGATGAGGGAGTATGGGTACTCAGAGCAGAGCTGCTCTTGGGGACACAGAGCAAAAGTCATGTTTTTGTCCTGTTGCCTCTAAACATGAGCCACTGTATGTCACCTGCTGATGATTATAAAGAAAAGGTGGAGGAGGCAGGAAGAGCCTCAGTGTGACTTGGCTATGTGAGCAAATATTTGCCACCCTGGAATCAGGAGACTGAGAAGAGACACAGATCAGCCTGCCCTCCCCTGATCTTCCCCCTTTCTGACGAGCTTCTGCTACACCCAGGGGTCCCTAGGGAGAAATATATCAAAGCTCCCAGCAGAGGGCGCCCCGAGCCTTCTAACTCTGCCTGGTGGCCTATTTCCTGGGTGCCAGGGCAGAAGTCCTCTGCACACACGGACCCAGCTGGGCTACTGGGCGGGGAGAAGCTCCCGGAAAATGCCTCCTAGCAGCGTCCTTTCTCCACTGGGCTGTGTCTGTGCCTTGGGTAGGAGATGTCGGTAGGTTCAGAGATGCCTTTTACTGGGGCTGTCGGGCATGGGTGCTCCCCCTTATACCCTCAAAGTGCAGCGGCAGTTAGTGGGCACCCACCTCAACAAGCAGTGGTACTCCCTATCCTGCCCTTTGCCTTTGGAATCGGGTTCCTGCCCTCCACGAGCTTCTAATCTAAGCACCCTGCACAGGGGCTGGCCCGGTGGCTCTCAGCCCTGACTGCCCGCCAGGTCACCTGAAGAGCGTGTGAAAAATATCGGTGCCTGGCCCCACCCCCAGCCGATCAAAAGGGATTCTGGGGGCCAGCCCGGTGGCTCAGGCGTTAGAGCTCCATGCTCCTAACTCCAAAGGCTGCCGGTTCGATTCCCACATGGGTCAGTGGGCTCTCAACCACAAGGTTGCCAGTTCGATTCCCGCAAGGGATGGTGGGCTGTGCCCCCTGCAACTAGCAACAGCAACTGGACCTGGAGCTGAGCTGCACCCTCCACAACTAAGACTGAAAGGACAACAACTTGACTTGGAAAAAAGTCCTGGAAGTACACACTGTTCCCCAATAAAGTCCTGTTAAAAAAAAGAGAGAGAGAGATTCTGGGGGTGGGGACAGGCATAGTGTTTGGTTAAAGGATGGCAAGCAGAGAAGCAAGGGGCTAGAGGCTCTGACAGACGCCCTGGCCCTCATTCCTCGGACTGTGGTCTGAGGACCAGCAGTATCTGCAACTGGTCAGAAAGGCAGAGTCCCAGGTCCCGCCCTGGCCTCCGGAATCCGGATCTCCCTCTTTACAAGGTGCCCCCGGGAGTCATGGGCAATTAACATCCGGGAGATGCTGACTTGGAAGCAAAGGCATGGTTTCTGGCATCAAGAGGTTCATTCTGTGATCAGACTGCTGGGAGACAGAGCAAACACAGAGGGCACAGCCTGCCGGAGGACCTCCTTAGAGGAAGGAGGGAAATCCACCTGTTCAGGGAGGGAGCTTGGAGCTGAGATGGCAGAGGAGGTGGAGCATTTCCTACAGGTAAAGGGGGAGCCCTTGAAGATTCTTAAGCAACTATTAGGTTGGTGCAAAAGTAATTGCAGTTTAAAAGGTTAAAAATAATTGCAAAAACCGCAATTACTGTTGTACCAACCTAATAACTAACCTGTAAATAAGAGCTTAAAAAATCTGGAAAAGAATGTGTGGTGAAATAGAACAGAAGGGCTTGATTTCCCCACTGTCCCAGGCAGACCGATTGATGATGAAAATAACAAGGGAAGGAACAGCTGGACATTTCCGTGCCGACTGTCTTCCCAGCACGATTCCGGGTACTGTTTTGGTTCCAAGTGGAGTGGACATTCAGCTGGTGCACCGTGGGCAGGGCCCTTGGCAGCATCTTCACTGATGCGTCAGAGTCCCCAAAGCCCCTGTTGACAAACATGTTGAATGTCATCCCTGGTTACATCTGGACCCTACGCATAGCATAGCCATGTGGACTCCATTTCTTCCGTGTTAAATGCAGTTAACAGCACCTCACGGAGCTGTGGTGGAGATTAAATGAGATTGGTCACGCAGAGTGCTTAGCCAAATATCCGGCACACAGTAGGGTCGATAAATGGAGCTATAGTTACTCAGCATGGAGACCCAGGTGCAGGGTGACACTTGAGGAGTTCAGACCCCAGTTCAGATTCATGGACTGCCCGCCTCCCCCAGTGACAGTGGGTAAGGGCTCCTGGTCCAGCCCCCACCCGAGCCCCTTTGCTCCAGCAGAGCAGACCCAACTCCTCAGAGACAGAGTTTTAAGGATGCAGCCTCCTCAGTGCTATTCCTTCAGCCTGGACCCCTCTTTCTTTGGTCCCTCTTCACCCTAATTCAGTGAACAAAAGACAAACTGAGTCTTGGGGCATGGTCCCTGAGTGCGGAGGCTGGGTTAGAAGCCTGGGCTGCTCTCTGGGATCCCCAGCACCCTACGGCTGTCGCCCCCAGGGCTGTGGCCACTGTCATCTCTGGTGTCCTGTTTACCTCCCCCATCAGGCTGTGCAAGGGCTCCCTGGGAACTCCCAGGCTCAGCACTGTGGCCTGAGAACTTGGGCCAGCAACTGGTGTGAGGAGGGCAGGCAATAATGTTTAGTGATCGAATGAATAAATAAATGAATGAACATTCCTTCCCAGAGTCATTTCTCCATGCCTGGCATGATCCACCAGAGTCCCTGCCTTTGGCGGAAGGTAGTGTGACATCATTCAAAGCAGTCAGACAATGCTGCTCTCCCATTTATTAGCTTTGTGACTTGGAGTAAGCAACGCAACTTCTCTGTGCCTTCATGTCCTCATCTGTAAAATGGGCTAATAGGGTTGTGAGTAATAAATTGATTAACATGCACAAAGTACTCAGCACAGGGTCTGACTCTCAGTAATCTCTCAATAAATGGTAGCTGGAATCATTATTATAAGCATTACTAACCCTCAGCTTCCTGAGCTACCAAACAAGCCTGGTTCTCCAGAGTGGTGACACTGAGGGTGCCAGAGTCCCTAGCACCCCATCTTTGGCATCTGTAAGAAGATTTCAGGGTAGGCGGCAGGCTTGATTGGCAGACTAGAAAGATGCTGGGAGAAGGATGCTTCCAGCAACTCCCTCTGACCCATCAACACAAACCCCGTCTGAGAGCAGAGCCAGCTGAGAGGGATCTAAGTCTCTGGGTCCCATGACTCTGCTACCCCCCCACCCCCATTCCAGGAAAGGTCAGATCAGGCATGCCTCCGTATTCCCTGGGCATGCACACACATGCACACACACACACACACACACACACACACACACACACACACACCCCTCCTTCCCTCACGTTTCCCACCAAGTGACAGATCAGCATTCTCAACGTGCTCTGCAAGACACACGGCCTGAGGGATGTCCCAGTCACATGCTTCATGTTACCTTTTCTCCCTGCACCCCAAGCACTTCCTAATGCACAGCAGCTGCTAAAAGTCCTGACAAGTCCTGCAATAAAGAAACTCGTTTCCCTCTTGTAGTGTATTAGTTTCCTGGATCTGCCATAACAAAGTATCACAAACTTCATGGCTTAAAACAATTTAAATGTATTCTCTCACAGTTGTTGAAGCCAGAAACCCAAAATCAAGGTGTTGGCAAGTCCATGCCCCTCTGCCTCTTTCAGCTCTGGGGGCTGCAGGCATTCCTTGGCTAGAGACTGCAAGTCTTGGCCTCCATCTTTATATGGTCTTCTCCCTTGGGTGTCTGAGTCTCAAATCTCCCTCTGCCTTTCACATGTCCCTGGACTCAGGGCCCACCATATGTCCAGGATGATCTCATCTCGAGACCCTTGACTTAATTAAATCTGCAAAGACCCTTTTTCCATCCCATTCGCAGGTTGTGGGTGCTAAGACTTGGACCTGCCTTTCTGAGGCTACTGTTCCACTCTCTACACCTCCATTCGAGCCAGAACTTCCCAAACAGGTTATGGGACTGTCCCTGCCCCACTCCCTCCCTTTTCATAAACCTTTGATAATTTATAAAACACAGTTTGGGAAGCACTGTCACACATCCAGGAGTTCTGGAATCTGGCTGCCCTGTCCAGCCCGCACCCCATGTTACAGAGGAAGACACTCAAGCTTGGGGTGTTCCTGCTCCTTGTGTAAAGTCACCCAGGGAGCCAGCAGGCCAAGTCTAGGCTGGGACTCGGAAGTCCTGACAGCCAGCCCACTGCATCCGACCACAATGCTGATTCATACAAGGTCACCACACTCCTGGGCCCCAGACAATGGCCTGTGGCCCATCTGACCTGACGGTCCCCAGGCCCCTCACAATGGTTCTCTCTGAGGAGAGCGCCAGCAGGGCAGCTGCTGCTGGGCCTCAGGAGACCCGAAAAATAAATGACGACGATGGGCTGGGGGAGCTCAGCTCCCCAGGACCAGAGATTGATGTGGCCATATCCAAAGTGACATAATGGGACTTGTGGGTCGGCCAGGCAGAAGATAAAAGGCGAGGGACATAAATAACGCAGGAAATAAAAGGTGGAAAGCTGGCCCGAAGGAATAAATCCCTGCGCCGACAGGCTCACTGTGGTGGGAGTCAGGGCAGCGTGGTGGGCAGGGGAGGGGGTAGGAGGGAGGGCAGCGTGGGGGGCTGCCAGCTGCCCCCGGGACCCCCTGGTCACACTCACCCCCCCAACACACACACACACACACATACACACACACCCCACACTCCCAGAGGCGGGGGGGGGGGGGGGGGGAAGGGCGCGTCCTGCCCGAATCACCAGGTCGCACAGTGGGTGAAGTCACCTTTCTGCCTGTTTCCTCCTCAGTGATGAGGGGTCCGAGGTCCTCCTGCATCAGCATCACCTGAGAAGCCTGTGTCACATGCAGATTCTTGGGCCCCCGCGGGCCTATGAAGTAGACCACATGGCTAACATGCTCCCCGCGTGTGAGCCCTTCTGGGCCCTTCCAGCATCCAGGTGAGACAGATAGATGGGTGGGTGGCTGGACGGATATATGGATCACTGGAAGGAAGGGAGGAAGGAAGGAAGGAAGGAAGGGAGGGAGGGAGGGAGGGAGGGAGGGAGGGAGGGAGGAAGGAAGGAAGGAAGGAAGGAAGGAAAGATGGAAGGAAGGAAGGAAGGAAGGAAGGAAGGAAGGAAGGAAGGAAGGAAGGAAGGAAGAAAGGAAGGAAGGAAAGGATAGATGGAAGGAAGGAAGGAAGGAAGGAAGGAAGGAAGGGAAGGAAAGATGGATAGAAGGAAGGAAGGAAGGATGGAGGGATAGATGGATAATAGGTGTTTCAACATTTATTAACTGTCTGCCAAATACTAGGCTGGATGCTTTGCTTGTATTTACCTGATTTGATTTTTACTTTATTCCCCCCACTTTGCAGAAGAAGAATCCGGCCCACAGAGGTTCCATGACCCATGCCAGGTGAGTGCAGGCCCCGGATTCAGCCCCGGTCTGTGAGCTCCCAGAGCCTGCGCTCCTGCCCACTACAGTGTACAGCCCCTGTGACACAGGAACAGGGTGTGTGTGTGTGTCTATGTGTTGATCCTCCAGTCAGTGAGCATGACAAGTTTCTTGTCTTTATGACCCTGACATCTTTTAAAATGGAATCTGATCCTAAGAGCCCCCCACCCCCACCCATAAGGCCCCTGCTCTCTCCCTGAGCCTGAGGGTCTGGCTGAAAGACGGCCCTGGAGACGTGGCGGGGTTCCCCTGTCACCAGCCTGGCAGTGACAGTGAGGACGAGGATGGGGCTCCAGATGACCTCGTGGGCAGTGCTCGCAACTCAAGTGAGACAGACGCTCATTTTCCCTCTGCTCAAGGGCCTCCCTTTTCTTTTTAAATGGCCGCAAATCGACTCACTTGCCTAATTCTCCAAGGAACCAGGACGGCTGCCAACTTCACCCTTTCGCCCTCTCCAGTGGCACAGCTCCACTGCCTCCCAGAGGAAGAGAAGGCCAAGGGTCTCTGAGGAAGGCTCCCAGGGGATTGAGGACAGAGGGTGGCCTGAACCTGGCCTTTGGACCTGACTTTCCCAGAGATACAAATAGAAAGGCTTTGTCCAGTCAGGCCTGCAGCAGAGGGAAATGGGAACCAGATGGATGGGCCTTGGGGGAAATCTACTGAAGACTGGGGCATTAGCACCTCATCCCCACTGTCCTGGCCATGGCTGGCGTCACTGCAGGGAGTGCAGCCATTGGCAGGGAGGGGCCTCCCAGCTGCCTCCTTCACTCAGAAGAGAAGAGGGGGGCAGAGGACCCTTCTGAAACATGGAGAGTTGCAGGAACTTTGGGAATTCTGGCTGAACAGACGGACCAAAACAGGAGTTTGCTGGTCAGGGCCAAGTCGTGGAGGCCCGAAGCATGAAATTGCTGGAACAAGATCACATAGCATCGCCATTTGGGGAAGGTATGACCCAGTCATTTATTCTTCCCCTGGAGTTCTACCACAGTCATTCCTTTGTGGCAAAACAGCCCTTCTCCCACCCCCGTGAAAAGGAAGACGCTCTTGGGAAGAGCACGACGTTAAATCATTTCCAGCCATTCCTCCGTGAGTGCAAGTTGGCCGGTCAAGCCTGGAATTTTAAGGTGGGGGATAATTTTCCATAATCTAAGCTAGTGGTTCTAATCCTGGCTGTACCTTCAAACCTGGGGGAGCATTAAAAAAGGAAGAAAGGAAAGAAGGAAAGAAGGAAAGAAGGAAGGAAGGAAGGAAGGAAGGAAGGAAGGAAGGAAGAAAGGAAGGAAGAAAGAGAAAGAAAGAAAGAAAGAAAGAAAGAAAGAAAGAAAGAAAGAAAGAAAGAAAGAAAGAAAGAAAGAAAGAAAGAAAGAAAGAAAGACAGGTTCCCCATCCCTACACAGAGATTCTAATTCAATGACTGGGGTGGGCCCAGGTAGATTTCTACCTCTCCAGGTGATTCCAAGGTGATTGTAGGTGCAGCTCCACCCAGCTTCCAATACAGTGACCCTTTCAGATGAGCAGAACCCTTCAGCCTCACGCCTCATGACCTCTGGACCTGCAGAATGGGCAACATCTGGGAACTTACTAGAAATGCAGCCCCTCAGGCTGCACCCCAGCCCCACTGAATCAGAGTCTGAACGTGCGCAAGGCCTCAGGTGACTCGCAAACACTTACAGGAAATGCAGACCTTTGCACCCACCTGAATCCTGAGGTCACTGGGCAGAGCAGGCTCCGTATTATCGCTCTTGCCTTCACCACCCCCAGCAGTGCCCCACCACCTCACCTCCCCCCAAATCCTTTCCAGCCACAGCAGCTGCTTATCAGCAGTGGGAAGGGGCATGGGGTGTTTGTGTGGGGAGCCATCTTTCTGCCCAGCCCCAGGATGTCCCGAGACTTCCTCCCCCTCAGAGAGAGCGTGTGGGTGATTTAGTGCTTCAGGCGCTGGGATGAAGGGGTGGGGGCCTCAGGAGACGGAGCCCGGCTGGCAGCCGGCCTGACCGAATGCACTAACGTCAGCAGCTGCCTGGGCCCTCAAGGAGCCACAAGCTTCAAAAACGCATTAACTCCACACAGAGAAAGATGGGCTGTTTTGTTTCTCTCTTTGAACAAGTCAGACTTGTTCCAAGGACCGTGAGCATATGTTGCCAGGCTGGTTCTGGCCCAGGCTGCACCTGCTGATTCTGTTCCCAAGATCCAAAGACCCCCAGCCCCAACGTGGCCCCACGCTCATGCTACCCACCCCTGCATCTGCCCCCCTTGCCCCATCACCCATCAGCTTCTGGAGTTTCAGGAAGGGAAGCCTGGGCTGCAGGTAGATGTGTGACCATGCAGAGGAGCAGCGGTGGGCCAGACGCCCCAGGTCCACAGTGGCCCTGGGCCCGCTAAGGTCCAGGTCATGGGGGGAAGCCAGCAGGGAGCTACTCCCTCACTAGGAGCCACTCAAACCTGGTCCTGCAATGCCAGGGGAAAGCATGGCCACACAGGAAGGGAGGACTGGCAGGTGAGTGAAAAAAATTGTTTTTAATTTTTTCAATTACAGTTGACATTAAATATTATATTAGCTTTAGCTGTACAGCATAGTGCTTAGACATTTATATAACTTACAAGATGATCCCCCTGATAAGTCTAGTACCCACCTGACATCATACATAGTTATTATAATATTATTGATTGTATTCCCTGTGCTGTACTTTATGTCCCCGTGACTATTTTCTAATTGCCAATTTGTACTTCTTAATTGAAGGGGTACTTTTAAGGAGGGTCAGTATGTTAGAGAAGTTTTCTCATCTACGTCACTCCTGAAAGGAAAGGACTTTCTCTGGTTTTCTCTGAAGCATCTGGCAGAGGCCTGGGAACAGCATGGTGGTCAGCAGAGAATGAGTCAGGAATAAAAGAAAGGGTCAGTGGATGGATAGATGAAAGGATGGATGGACAGTGAATGACTAGGACTTTGGTTCCAATATTATGGCAACCTAGAAACCTAGACAGTCCCTCTTACTAAAAACCTAGATCCTGGATAAATTATAGCACATATTTCTAAACGCATGTCTGAGCTTGCAGAATGTTAGGGAAGTATTCAAAGGAGGGAAAAAATCACAAGGAGCTGAAACCCAAAGGGGACACTGACTTGAGGCGATGCGCATTGATGGGCAACACCAAGGGAGCCACCTGCAGGTTAGAGGACCTGAAATTAAGTCTGGGACCCTTGCAAAGGTTCGCGGGGCTTCCCGGCCAGCAGTACCTCTCAGCTTCCGGCCAAACTCAAGTCCTCTCTGGAAGAAGGCACTCCCAGTGGAGACCACCATGATACCCAAAGATTACGTTGAACAAAATGTGAACTCACAATCAAAAATTACCAAATGCACAAGGATACAAGTCACCACAAATTTAGATTCCTAAGGACTACAAATGCAATTAGCAAATACAGACCACTAAACAACTGTTTTCAGACATTGGACAATAGGCAATTGGACTGAGAGAAGAGAAACAAATGAGATCAAACCTTACCCCAGATTTCTGCATGGAGGGAATTTCTGGAACATAGAACGGGGTGGGAGAATCCAAACAGAATCCAGCAGACTCACTGAGTTGAAGAGATAGCTATTGACAAGCATTTGGGGAGGTCAAGGTGCCTGAATTTGCAGGACAGAATACCAGAGAGAAGGGAGTTGTGCAGAGAAAGGGCTTCTAAACTCTTCATGGAGCCCCTTGAATCTTTGGCTGAATTCCAATCTGCAGCATAAAGTAAGTACCCAAGGCTGAGCAAAGAACAACATCTGAGAAAAGAGCAATTACCAACAGTCTGTAAGCTGAAAATTTCCCAGAGCCCACACAGGGCTAAGAATCATTAGAATTATTTGTGTGTGTGTTTTTTTTTCATAAAGTTGTCCAATTATTTCAACAGTTTTTATTGAAAAAGATATCTCCAATCACAATTTTGCTGGCGTGCTAGCCACTGCAATAAGTTGAGAAGATACAAAAGCATCCAAATTGGGGGAAAAAAGAAGTACAACTATCTTTATTTTTAGGCAATGCAACTATATACATGGAAAATCTGAAATCTATAAAGAAGTTTCTAGAATGATAAATGAGGTGAGCAAGGTTGCAGGATATAAGGTTAATATATAAAAATAAAGTATATTCCCATATGCTAACAATGAACAACTAGAAATTGAAAGGGAAAAATAGCATTTACAATAGTATCCCAAAATACTAAGAAATAAATTTAACGAAATATGTGCAACACCTGTACACTGAGAACTACTAAACGAAGTGAATATCTCATAGATCAGAAGACTCAGTGTTATAAATACGAGTATGTCCGTTATCCTCAATTCATCTATAGATTTAATATAAATCTAAAAAAAATCCCCAAAGCTTTTTTGGTAGAAATTAAAATCTGATTCTAAAATTTATAAGGAAAAGCAAAGAACCTAGAATAGGTTCAAAATAATATTAAAAAGAAGATCAGAGTTAGAAACTCATACTACCTGATTTCAAGACTTATTATTAAGCTATAGTAATCAAACCATATAATATTGGCATAAGGATAGCCATATTTATAGATCAATGGAACAGAAAAGAAAGTCCGTAAGTAAATCCACACATATACGGTAGCAAATTGATGTGACAAAAATACCAAGATATTTTAATGTAGAAAGACTAGTCTAGAACAATTGGATAGCCATATGGAAAAAATCTCAACCTCTACCTCACACCATATACAAACATACTCAAAATGGGCAAGGACTTAAACATAAAAACTAAAACTTCTAGAAGAACATACAGGAGGACAGTCTTTGTGACTTTGAGGTAGGACACAAAAAGCATGAACCATAAAAGAAAAAATTCATAAATTGGACTTAATTGAAATTGAAATTTTCTACTCTTAAAAAGATACCATGAAGAAAATGAAAAGGCAAGCCACAGCCTGGGGAAAAAAATATTCCCAATACATATATCTGACAAAGGATTTGCATCCAGAATAGATCAAGAAGTATCACAACTCATAAGATGACAAGCAACCCAATAAAATATGTATAAAAGAGTTGAGTACACGTTTCACCAAAGAAAATATGCAATGGCCAATAGGCACATGAAAAGCTACTTCACTGCATTAGTCATCAGAGAAATGTAAATTAAAACCACAACAAGCTGAGTTACCACTGCAGATGTACCCAGATGGTTAGAACAAACAGTTTGACAATATCCAGCACTGATGAGGGTGTGAAGGAACTGGGCTTCCCCTGCCCTGCAAATAAATGTCAGGGACCACTTTATTCGGAATAGGCCCACACGGGACACAGTGCACGTCCACAGCAAGAGAACGGATAAACAACTTGTGCTATATCCACACTGGGATACTATTCATCCATAAAAAGGAGCAAAATACTTGTACACATAGCAGCATGAATGAACTTCGTGAATGAAGTTCATGAATGAACTTCGTACGCTGAGAGTTGGGGGTTGAATTGTTCCTCCAAAAAGATATGTTAGAGTCCTAACCGATGGTACCTGTGAATGTGACTTTATTTGGAAATAGCGTCTTTGTAGATGTGATCCAGTTAACGTGAGGTCATACTGGATTGGGGTGGCCCCCTAATCCAATATGACTGGTGTCCTGATAAGAGAAGAGACACAGAAAGACACAGATACGCAAGGAAGAATGCCAGATGCAGACGAACGCAGTGATTTGAGTGACGCTGCCATAAACCAAGAAACCGCAAGGACTGCCAGCAATCACCAGAGGCCTGGGACAGCTTCTCCCTCAGAGTCCAGAAGGAGCCAACCCTGCCAAGACCTTCATTTCAGGCTTCTGGCCTCCTGGACTGTGAGAGAATAAATTTCTGCTGTTTTAAGGCACCCAGTTTGTAGTACTGTTATGGCAGCCCTAGGGAACTAATACAGTAAGCAAAAGAGCCAGATACAAAAGAATATACACTGTATTATTCCTATTTTTATGAAACTCTAGAAAAGACAAAGCTAATCTGTAGTGACAGAAGGCAGAGCAGTGGTCATCTGGGGCTGGGATGGGGGTTATTGGGAGAAGCCATAAAGGAACCTTTTGGGGTGATGGAAATGTTCTCTATCTTGATTGTGGTGGTGGTTACACAGGTGTATATGTATTTGTAGAAACTCAATAAATGGTACTCTTAGAATGGGTGACAGATTTGCAAATGAACCAGATTGAACTTCTGGGAACAAAAAAATATGTATAATTGTCCAAATTCAAAACTCAGTGAATGGACTGTGTTGTATTGGGTCTAAGATATTGGTATGAACATTTATTTATTTTAAGATTGATGATAGATAATAGATAGAGAGATGATAGCTGGATGATAGACAGACAGACAGACAGACAGATAGATAGACAGCTGTGTGTATACATGGCTTAGTATACACACATACATTTCTTAGCTCTGTCCACCGACAGGATCTAGAAATGGTGACACCCAGTAGCAATAAGCACACCTGTGTGCCCAGATCTTGGTTTCTAAATACCACTGTCCAATAAAAAGAACCAGGCTCCTTGAAGAAATGCCTGATTCTCTCTGGGGAGGAAAAAGACAAGCGGAGGCTAAGGCACCGGGTAGAGCCAGGAAGTAAGAAAGTACTTGTGTAAACAGTCAAAAGGCAGAGAAGCCAAACTGAAAGAACTTCCAATGACCAAAGTTACAACAATTCGACCAAAAAAACAAATCCCCTTGAAGCCATAGTGATAAAAAATAAATGATTTAATAATAAATAAATGATGGAAAAGAGAGAATTCTTTAATATAGATGAATTCTAACTAATAAATGAGGGAGGACTAAGGGAAATAAAAAAGAAGCCACTACTAGAATATCACAGTAATAATTGCTACAGGCAAGATCCACTGACGGAAGCTAAAATTCGTGAGAAAACCATAGGGAGACACAGGATATTTGCATAGCCTCAAAGTATCTTCCCCTAAAATACCTATTAACTACTGTGGTGTTTTTAACACATGTCCACAAATTCTTTGATACTCCGAAGTTAACTTTTGAATTAAGTAAGGTTAACTTAATTCCCCTCTCAGTGAGTGTGGGCTGGATTTATGTCTCACAATAAATAGCTAGGGAAAGGGAAACACAGTCGCATTTGTAGTGGAGAAACCTGGCAGATACCACCTTAACCAAGTTTATCAAAATTAACATGATTAGAAATAAGACAAGGGTATCACACAGTGTCTGACATGATGCTATGAGAAGGGTACATTACTTCTGTGATACGCTTCCTCCATAAGCCCAGTCTAATCATGAGGAAACATCAGACAGATCCAAACTGAGGGACATTTTACAAACTACCTGGCCGGTAGTTTTGATCCTCAAAAGTATCAAGACCATGGCAGACAAGGAACAGTCACTGTTTGGGGGTCCAAGAAAACGTGATAATTAAATGCCAGGTGTTGTCAGTGACTGAATCCTGAACATTAGTGGAAAAACCGAGAAGATACAAATCGTCTATGGCTTCGTGACCAGTATTGTACGCACGGTGATGTCTTAGTTTCGGTAAGTGTACCGTGGCTATGGAAGATGTTAACAGTAGCAGAAGCTGGAGGAAAGGTCTGGGGAACTCGGCACTCTTTGTAACTCTTCCTACGTCTAAAAATTATTTCAAAATCGAAGTGTGTATACATTAGGGTTAGCTCTTTAAATGCACACAGAAATGAGGCATCAGCATGAGATTGTGCAGCGGGTAGTTAGTCCACACCCCGGACGCCAACGTACGCCTGGCATTCTCTGTCAGCTCCCACTGTAACAGGAGAGAGAATAGCTGGAGAGTTATGAAGTGTTGATAGTTTATATGTGCAACTTAATGGTGTTAAGAAAGGGATTATACTTCACCCTAAGCTAGAATACCCTGTGGCGTTTATTCTCCACATAGCTCAAATTGTCCTTTATTCTTTCACTTGTCAAACTTTCATACTTTTATATTGTTTTCCCAGATAGATTTTAAATGAGTGGTGCCTGGAGATTAGTTTTCATTTCAGGGCCTTCTTTAATGTGGCCCTGTACCACTTATGGACTGAATTATGCCCACCCACCCACCCCCATTCATATGTTGAAGCCCTAACCCGGGCTTGTATATGGCTTTTAGAGGGTAATTAAGGGGAAATGAGGTCATAAGGATGGGACCCTAAGCTGACAGAACTGATGACCTTAAAAGAAGAGGAAGAGAGAGATGGAAGGATGGAGGGGACCTGTGCCAGACGACAAGGAAGCTGAGGCACGGGGAGCCTGGTGCTAAGGCTTTCTCTGCATCTGTTTTACGGAGCCTCCACATGGGCTTCCAGCACTGGCCATTTGGTCCACGAGCTGGACCACCTCTGAGCATTCCCAGATGCCCTCTTAGCTGCCATTGCCTCATGGGTAAAATGAGCTAGCAAAGACACTACCCTTGGAACTCCAGCAAAGGAAGGCGTGACTCGGTCGCCTGGTGTTCTCAGAGGGGCGGGTGTACACACATGACCACACACAGAAGCACAGTCTTTCTTTCTGTACATTTACTTGGGCAGCTGGAGCTGCAGGCAACTCAATCCGTTGGCTGAAAGGACAGGTATAGCTCAATAGAAGAGACATCATGTTGGAGAGTCACTGGATCCCTGGGAAGCAGGAGATTTAAAACCAACCCCTGATCTCCTGCCACCTCTGCTGGCCCAAGTTTGGCCCCCAGGAAGATTTCCTGAGCGTTCTCTTCCGGGGGCATTCCCGGAGCCTGCTTTCCCATCTCCACCAACAAGGAAGCCAGCCAGTGGAATGGTGCCTGGTCTTCCTCCAGGGAAAGGTGGAATGAGAGAGCGGTGGGAACTGTGTGGTACAGGGGCGTTTCCCTGGGAAGCCGGCAGCAGGTTGGGGGGTGGAGGGAGAGCGGTTAGGAGCCGTGGCTGCTAGGATGCTGACAGCGTCCCAGCTTCCTGCGTCTTCTCTTCCGTCATTTCATCCAACTTCCCTGCGGGTCTGGGGATTTTAAAATATATAAATCTTATTTTTTTCCTCTGACGTCTCTCTTTTTTTTTTTTTTAGGAATTTTTTCTGGTGGTGAAATGCATATGACATAATATTTGCCATTAGCAACATTTAGTACATTCACAATGTTGTGTAACCATCACCTCTCTCTGTCTGATCTCTTTGAAGTGGTATAAGCTCATTATTAAGGCGATGTGGGAAACGCATGAAGAAAAAAGAAAAGAATCTCCCAAATTCTACTCCCTGGCGAGAACCACGATACTACTCGGTACTAGGTCCTGAACAGGGCACCGAGGCATCAGGGCCCAGAGGGCTCACAAAGACCCTGGAGGGATATTTGTAGTTTTGGGGGAAGCACAGTGCACCATCTGTCAGGTGCTCTGCCCACTACCAGCTCTCAGTCCACAGCTTCAACATTAGATCAGGTGATATTCCTTTCAACGACGTCCCATCTTAGAGAAGCTCATTGTTTTCAGTGGTTGCTGTGATGAAAAGCAAATCGCATGTGCAAATCATTGCGGTACAAGACCGAGGTGATGGTGTCCGACCTGACGCCAAGACCTGAGAAGTCACACAAGGCCCAGCGACATACCCCCGAGCAAATAACTGCGGTTATTTAAGAATGAAAACTACAAATGGTTTTTTTTCTTTCAATTTATGTGTATTTCTTTAGATGGCTACAAACTATACTTTGCATTATTTAGACCTAACTACTTAACTGAAGGACCTCTTTGGTATTTCTGTTGGCCTAAGGAGTGCCGTAAAAAACTACTGCCACTAAGGGTGCCACGAACAGAGAAAGTCTGGAAACCTCTGTTCCAGGGCATTTGCTTCTAGCTTTTAGGTATCTACAAACACATGTGAATATCTTTTTCATAATTGAGGTCATACGCATGTGCACTGTTACAATGGGTATTACGATCCATCATTTCATAGTTGAAGAAGCTCGGCTCCAAAGGAAAGTCGTCACACAGCTAACCAGGCCCCTCTCTGCCACACTCTGCCGCCTTCCTCGCAGAGACCCCCAAGATGGGGGCCTCTATGCTTCTGACAAATACCAGCCCCCTCTCCCCCCAACGATTGCAGTGCCTAAGGATTGCTCTACCTTACTCTAGGCTGCGGCACGGTATGGTCCCAAATTCATGGATAAATGTTACCTCATTACGCACTTTGCTGATTCCTAAAAATTCATCTACTTTTCAACGTAAGACATAAATAGCAAATGACTCTTGGAAAGGAAATCCATTGAGCTATTATTAACGTTTGCTACCTCCATGGGAATGAGCTTATCAGAGCCTTTCCTGACAGAAGTTTTGATACGAAAAAAAAGAAAAAGAGGTCTGAGAGAAGCGGGTAAGGTGGGTATCTCAAATGGGTGTTGCTGGAAATGCACTGATTTCAGAGAGCTGTGTGCAGAAAATATGTAAAGGAGTGCTTGCGGGAGCTATAGTAGTACCCCCTTATCTGCAGGGGATGTGTTCCAAGACCCCCAGTGGATGCCTGAAACCAAAGAGAGTCTCAAACCCTATGTATACTATGTTTTCCTATACACACATACCTATGATAAAGTCTAATTCATAGGTTAGGCTCAGTAAGAGATTAACCACAACAATAAAATAGAATAATAATTATAACACTATACTGTAATAAAAGTTATGTGAATGTATCGCTCCCTCTTTCTCCCTCTCTCCCCCTCTCTCTCTTCCTCTGATAACTAGTCTGATAACCAAGATGGCTACTAAGTGACTAATGGGCAAATACAGTACCCAGTGTGGATACGATGGACAAAGCAGTGACTCACGTTCTGGGTGGGATGAAACGGGATTGCAAGAGATTTCGTCACGCTACTCAGAACAGCGCACAATTTAAAACGTAAAATTGTTTGTTTCTGGACTTTTCCATTTACTATTCTCAGACCACGGTTGATTGTGGGTAACTGAAACCATGGAAAGTGAAATGGTGGATAAGGGGGACGACTGTACAGGAAACTGAGGAAGGCAGGACGGAGCTGGCAAGGAAGGAGCTGGCCTGCAATGTGGTTGTAATCCAGTCCTCGGCCACACTACAGGGCACTCTAGAGCTGAGATGGCCCTTCAGAGTTGCCTCAAATTGAGGCCCAGGGGCCAGGTCTCTGCATCCCAGCATTAGCCAGTCACTGTGTGTGGGTCACCCATGGAAGAACGTGTTCCCTGCAGTGAGCCAGCTCCCTGCGGACCATGCTGGCATCAGTGAGGGATGCAGCCATGAGCCATCAGCAACTGAGTCCCACTAGGTGGGCCCTGGAGAAACAGTTAGTCACAACTGTGCTGAGTGCCCTGACGGAGAAATCTAACGAGCTTGAGTGTTGTAATAAGGGGAAGAGCAAACAGCCTGACCTAATCTGGAAGGGTACTGGGGGGGCGGGGTGCACAGTCAAGGAAGACTCCCCTGAAAGAAAGACATTCAGACTGAGGCTTTTAGCTTGAGGAGGGGTTGCACAGCTGGGGAAAAACACTAATGGGTAGCGTGTGCCGAGGTCCTGAGGCAGACGGAGCAACCTGTAGCTGAGCTTGGGGCATAAGGCACCATCACAAATTGAGGTTGGCATGCAGCCTGCGGCAACCACGACATGGGCACAGGGAGAGCTGGGGACCTTATCCTCCATGGGACCCACCGACCAGGGAGCTAAGTAACACGATCGGGATCCTGACTTCCTGTCTGGGATCCTTTGATGATCGGCGGAACCAACTTCAGCTAGACGTACATGTGATTTGCCCTCTGTTCCTATTGGGCCTCCGGAGAGCTGTCCTGGCTGTAGACAACCCCAGGTCTCCATAGCAGCCAGCGCCTCTCTCCTGGAACCACGGGAGGCCCAGGAAGTCCCACACACTGAGGATGCTCAGAGAGGACAGCAGGGCCTGGAAAGAAATGGCTGTCCTTGTGGTCTTCCCAACGCCCCTTCCTGCCCCGAGCAGACAGAGCTGCCCCCTCTAAAAAGGTCCTTGTGGGGAAGGGGTGGGGGTAGTGAACAATCCCTTTGTTGAACGGCCCCAGAGGAAACAGGGCGGAACAAATTAGCAGAGCTCAAAGGTCTCATCTGGGAAACTACTCAAGGTTTCCAGGATCTGACCCGATGGCAACTCTGAGGGCACCTGAGCAATCAGGGAAACACTGGCGGCAAGACGTCCTAATGTCCGTCTGTCTGCTTCCGTGGGAACTTCTCCCGGAAGCCTGGGCAGGGTGGGGTTTGGGGGGCCTGAGGATATCTGCTCACCCCCCACCCTACCCATGTCTACAGAGACGGCTGGTCACCCCTTACAAAACAATAGCATCCACCGCAGTCTGATCGGTAATTTTTAAAACACTCCAAACAGTTCAATTAAATCTACCAATTGCTTTGACTGCCTTTCTTTGTGACTTATTAGGTTGATGCCCGTTAAACATTCCTTTAACTAAGGCAACCGTTTAAATCAGCTAATGCATGGTACAGCCCTCAAACACAGAGCTGAGTTTCCTTAATCAATGCAGAACAAAAAATAAAATGCTAATTTGCACACACACACAAAGATCCGCCAGGACACGGTGATCCAATGAACGACGGTTCTTTATTTAGCTATTTTTATGTGTCAGGCATTATTCTCTGTGCTTAACAGATTTTCACCCATTTGATCCTCACAACAATTCTGTGAAGCAGAAAACATTCTTGTCCCCATTGTACAGATGAGGAAACTGAGGCCCAGGGCAGTTAAGTAACATTCTGGGGCCACAGTTGATAAGTGCCAGGCCTGGGTTTTAAATGAGAGTGTGGTTCCTGGTTTATACCCAGGCCTAGAGGCACCCCTGGGGCCCTGTGGGAGCCCCTCACAGCAGCAGGTGGCGGCCTCCAACCCTTTCAATCAGATTAGAAGTTCTGTTTCATTGGTTTTCTCTCCAGAATAAAGATTTTTGGAACAAAAGGTTTTAAGGCTTCAAATAAATCTGCAAATCACTGGCAAGAGAGCTTTGCCTGACAAGGCAGGAGACTTGTCCATCTCTGAAATTCTGAAGCAAAGGTCTGAATTAGAACCCAGGAATCAGTAGTATTTCATAAACACATCAGGTGATTCTCATCTTCAGACAAATTTGGGTGGGGAAAGGGACTGCCTTTGGTTCCAGCTCCTCACCGTCTTCAGTGTGACCTACGTCAAGCCCTGAGCCTCAGTTCTTCGCCTGTATAATGGGCACAAACCCCACCCACCGCCGTCCTAGAGCTACAGTGAGGCGCAATGAAATCAGCACTGAGCTACAGCAGGTAAGGGGCTGTGGCGACATCAGCCATGACGTGCTCCTTCCAAGCCACGACTGTGGGTGAGCCTGCTCCTAAGCTTGTGACAAGGGCGAAACAAAAAGGCAGATGGGGAGGGATCCCCCGGGATCAGTTTTCTGGAGGGTGTATACATTGACATTATGAGGAAAACACAGACTGGAGCAGAATTTTTTGACAAAGCAAACACAGACCCCTGTCTAAATACTCACTCCACAGCTAAGATGTTTCAATACACCTCTGTCCCCCGAGGTGGGGCGATCCAGGTAGGGGAAGGGCATCTGCTAAGAGGGGAGGGTGGTGTGTAGCGTGGCATGGGAGTCAGACAGGCACGGGTTTGCATCTGGACCCCGGCCACACACCAACCCTGCACCTGTGACCAAGCTGCCTCAGGCCTCTGTGGCTCAGTTTCCCCATCTTTAAAGTAGAAGGAATAGCGTGTGCCCCAAGGAGCCAATCGTGAGGATCAAAGACCCTGCCCGGGACGTGTGGGTGAGTCAGCGCAGCAGGTACCACGCTCAGGCTGCCGCGGAACGGCAAGCAAAAGAATCCACCTTTCCATAGCAGTTTAATGCGGGGCTAGAGCTCCCCACTCAGCTGTGGTGATGGACACAGTTTCAGTGAGTTTGGGGCAACCCTCCGTTTTCCCCCAGAAGGAGTCTGAGTTATGGGAGCTTATGTAGCCCCAGGTGCTGGTGAGGGGCGAGCGGGAGTTAGCATGTCCCTGAAGCGTTTGCCTCCCAGGGTCCTCTGACATATCTCTCTGGAGCCAGCACAGGCATCGATCCACAAAGCTCTTCACCAAGACGACCCTCGTGCCTGCCTCTTGCTTGCAAGGCGCCAGGGTCCAAGGGCCGTGTCTCAGGGCTGGGCCTCACCTGGGCATGGAAGCCAGGCAGTCCCAGGACTTGCCACCAGCCTCTCCCTCCTGCGGTCTCCTGCTGTCTCCCAGAGCTCCCCAGGGAAGCCCCTCCTCAGTGGCCACTACCTGCTCTCACTGCAGACCTTGCCCCCACATTTCCCCCAGGCCCCTAAATCCTCTCACTTCTTCTGAGGCCTGGGCTTGTGTGTCCAAAGCCAGGCCGGCTCCTTGGTTTCCACTCGCCATCTGTCCCATCGCTCTTCCTAATCACACAGGCTCGGCGTTTGGAATGCAGAGCACAGAGAGAACTCCCAGAAGAAAACTAACTGCTAACACCTCAAACAAGTGCACCCCACCTCATTCGCTCGGACTGTAAGGATCACACACTGGCAGAGGAACGCAATGCTGTGGGGAACTGGTGTGAAGGTCAGTGAAGGTCAGAGGGAGGACAGAAGCCCCCAGCAGAGTTCGAGCAGGGCTGGATGGAGGGGGTGTCCCTGGAAAGACGTCTTAGGAGAAGAGACAGGTGAGCAGGGTCCAGATGCAAGAAGGCGGAATGAGAGCTGGGGGGCATTCAGAGTCTCCCACTGTGACCATACCTAGGACATCTGGGTACGGTCTGTTGGAAAAAGGCTTCCAGATGTTTCGTAAGAGAAATTGGGCTGGACAGAGGCAGGCAGTGGGAAGCTGGACTAGGTGCACACCCCCCCTATACACACACACACACACACACACACACACGCACACGCAAGGGGCTCCAGCCTCGGGGGCTGGCTGGAGCCCTGAGTGGTCCTTCCGCAGCCCCTGACTTCCAAACAGCGCCCCAAAAGGAGACACAAAATAAGTTCACATTCTCTCCCTGCGCAGAGCAGCAGCATTAACGGCTAAAGAGAGGGTGGGGGGAGGGGTAAAAGGACAAGAAAGTAGGACTGAGGACACTGGCCTCTTCGAGCCCAGCGCTCGTGTTCCAACATGCTTCGCAGATCACGCTCCCATTACACCCTTGCAACTGCCCTGTGACCTCTTGTGGGTCTCCCCGAGACAGCATGATGTCCCGGCACCCCACATGGATTCGGAGAAGTGACAGAAGGTGTGCGTGACAGCAGAACCACAAGGCCATTAGCCATCCATCTGCAAGGAGGGCTGTCCCTCCCTCTGACCTCGCTCGCCCTGGAGGAGCAGGGAGGCTCTGGCGTGGCTCAGTTTCCTTGTCCGCTCTGTCCCTTTGCCCATGAGGACATTGCTGGGGAAACTCCAGGGGCCATGGAGCCCTGAGTTTCAGTCCCAGCTCTGCCACCAGCTCGGTGCCCCTTCCCCTCTCTGAGTCTCCATGTGAAAAATGAGACAGCCAGGATGGAGCGCTGAGGCCCTTCCAGGGCGGAGATTCTAAATCACCACCTGCTGCAGCCAGATGTCATCACTGCAAGCAGACAGGGAGCCTGCTTTGATCTTTCCAGGGGGTAAAATGGGCTCCCAGAGCAAGGCCAAGAGTGTGGCCGGTTGGGGCTGGAGGACAGGCTGGTGATGAGACCATTCAAATGGGAGCTTTCCAAATGCTCAACACCCCAGACATTCAGCCCAGCTCCTGGGCATGGGGCTGTGACAGGAGGGAGGGGGGATAAGAGTTCAGAAGCCCCAGGACATGCTTCAGCCAGGGGCTCAGACGTGGATCAGCTGTGCCTGTGTCCGGACAAACCTCTGGGCGGGACTTGGTGGGGCTGGGCAGGGTGCAAGGGTGGGCCATGCTGCGGACGTCCTGGCACCTACAAGTGCTGGGTGTCCAGAGAGGTGCACACACACGTGTGTGTGTGTGTGTGTGTGTGTGTGTGTGTGTGTGTGTTCAGGTTTCACAGTCAACAGAAGCCTTTCCAAGGAGGAAGGCAGAGCCAGAGTTGAGATGGGCTCCAACCCAAGGCAAAGATTCAGCTGGGACCGCTGGAACTGCAGGGCTGGCTGTTAAATTATTAAAATACTTCAATCCCAAGGTAAATAACTGCAGTCCCAAGCTCCTAAAGTGGTCCCCACGCCCACCCACCCTAATGCTCCAGTGCCCGGACCCCAAGGCTTTCCCACAGGCCTGCCACCAAAGGACAAGTACCCGGCTCAGCAGGGATGGATGCCAGGACCACTCCAGTACCACCCCACACCCCCGCGGACTGAGGGGCCCGTGTGCCACCGGTAGTTACACACGTGCACTAGTTCCCCACTCCCAGCCCTGCTCCCCTCCATCTCAGCTGTTCCTTTCTTGGCCTTCAGTATATCCCTCTTCACTGTAGAAGGAATTCCGGGTCCAGAACAGAATCCGAGTGACCCAGATGGATGCCCTTTCCCACCTTGAGTCCTGGGCTCTCAGTCCAAGGCCAGACACTCAGGAACTGCTCCAGAGGCGGCAGCTGGCCTGAGGGGGCAGACAGAGCTCTTTCTCTCGCTTGAGCCATGTGCCCCCCAATCCACGCCCCCTCACCCAACCGCGCAGGAACTCGCCCCCTCCAGCCAGCCTGCTGATGACTATTCCACACCAGCTCAGTCCCCAGAAGCTGCGAGGCCGTCCCTCCCTGCGGCCTTGCTGACAACCAGGAGAAGGTTTTAATCTCAGAAACAGTAGAGGTGGGGAAGGGGAATGAGGGTTGGCCGGGAGGGCCATATGGAGCCTGTCTGAGGAGCTGGGTCAGAGCCCAGCTGCACCTCCATGCACGAGGGGCACCCAGCCAGCCCTTGGCGTTGCTGGCTCAGCTCTGGCCAGAGAGGGGAAGGAGCGTGGGAGAACAGACAGGCAGTCTGCATGGGGACAAGGTGTGCAACGTGTGCTCATTGGGGCCGCTGTCCTTTAGGTGAGGACACCCTGGCTGGCTGCCCAGTGGCTGGATGGGGGCGCTGACCTGACAGCTGGGCAGGCGATAGGCTAGATTCACAGGGGTCCACAGAGTGGCATTTCGGGTCTCCTCGAGGTAGTTGCAGGGATTTGTCCTGCTCAGCCCCACCATTTCCTCGTCCTGACTCCCGGTGGAGATGGTTCTAGAAACGCCCGGACAGTACCATTTCACCTCCACTTTGGCTCCCCTGCCTGCGCATGTAGCCAATCCTCTCTGTCTCTCTCTGTTTACCCATCACAAACCCCGCCCCACACGCGGATGGCGGGCCTATGGGACGTCAGCTGGTCGGGTTGACGTTATGACGCTTTGACTACACTGCTTGGGTTTGGCCTCACCACACGGAACGTGGGACAAATGCGGAGTTTAGATCGACTTTGCTGAATGTTGGCCCTACCCCACCGAGTTTGCAGCTCACCACCCCAGTACATGTGAGGCCTGCCTGAACTTCTGTCTAGACTCCCAGGACTTCGAGATGAACTGACCAAGTTTCTGATTGATTTTGCAGAAATGTCGACGAAACTTGACTGAACATAGCGTGGCCTGAGTTTCCCCAATTTTCAACCCACCTGACTGGATTTCTGAATGGTTTCACTGAATGACTTTACTGATTATTATTTCAAAAACTAAACTTCTGGAGTGTTTGAGCCCTCCGGATTTTTTTTACTAAATAACAGGAAATCATGTGGAGGCCTTGACTGCCCGGCCCCAGCACAGGGCTGAGCCGTCAGCAGCACGCCCCCACTTCATGCTCAAGACTCACCCACACCCAGGCCAGGTCACCTGAAGAAGGGATAGGCCAAGAGGCGTCCGTGGTTCTTTATCACCCTTCTGGGATCTTCTAACATTCTAGTGTCTGTTTCTTTATTGACACTTCCATCCACCGTTCTCTGTCTTCTTTCTCCTGTTTCCAGCCTTGCCCCAGCTCTTGGAACGGGTGTCAGCAGTTATAGGAAACAACACTCCTGAGTCAGCTTGATGGGAGCCCCCGTTTCCTGCTGGGAAGTCATATAAAACAGACGGGAGCGCTGGGTCAGCCTGCCTGGCCTCCAGGCTCAGCTCTGTCAGGGCTCGCTGTGTGACCTCGGGACATGTCAATGAACTTTGGTTTATTCCTCTCCCAAAGTGAGCGTGAGACTCCTGCTTCTCTCTGGGTTTGTTCTGAGGTTTTGAGCAAGAGCACTAACGAGAGCTACGTCCTGTGCATATGCTCTAAGCCAGGCTGTCCCAGGGCTGCTTGCGGCCCTAGCATCATCCCCACGGAATCCTCGCCAATGCTCACAAGTCTGGCAAGCGGCAGAGCCACAGAGTCCACTAGCAGAGGCCGTGCCCTCCAGCACTGCCATCCTGCCCCTGGGGCTTGGCTGACACTGACAGAGTCCTGGGGACGTAGTAGTATTATCTTCCTCATGCCCCTAATTAGAATACTATTAGCAGCGGCCTGTTTCGCATTGGGAGAGCTGGGCTGCGATTTGGGTCCCATTTTAGTGGGGCACTTGTAATTTATAATTCGATGGTGTGGCTTTATATTCTTTTGGGAACACTGAAGAGCAAGGGTCCTCCCCGCTACCCCACCCCCACACCAACTGAGCCCTGGATATTTTCAAACCCTCCAGGCATGTCCAAACCAGGCTGCTCGTTCCTGTTGTTTGGGACCTTTGTAAATCTACTCACGTCCGGCCTGACTCTACCACGTGAACCTCCTCAGTTTCTTTACTGGCACCTCAATAAGAGCCAGGTTTGCAAAGGGCTTCCCCGTCCGTGGCGTGTGCCGGTGTTTGCCAGGCTGTAGCCTGTGAACCGTGGACAGTGACAGCGGAGAAACTGGGCCCTGCTCCTGACCCGGAGCCATTACTTCCCGTGCCGACCCTGGACTTCTGGTTCTCCCCAGGGTGGGAGAGGAGGCGGGCGTTTGGGAGGATGTGTGAACAACTTCATTCCCCACTCGAAGAGAAGCTCGTTCATAGGGGGAGTTGGTGGCAGGTGCCGTGGGTGCTTGTCTTACGTCCCTGCGTGCCTCTTTCTGTGTCCTGTCCAGACAGATGCCTCAGCTCCCCTTCATTTCTCCTCTTCCCCGCCCTTGCATCTGCTGTCCTCTGCCCCGTATGTCTTCCCCTCTTTTATGTTCTTATTCAGCTCTTACTGAAAATCTTCTACGTGTTAGACATGACATAGGACCTAGAGGTACAAAGACACAATCCCGGCCTTCGGTGGCTCAGGGGGCAGAAACATGTGCAGTATGGAGGGATCCTAAGCCTGGGGCATCTCGGCCAAGCAGGGCAGGATGGGAGAAAGAAGCAGGAAGCGTGGGGGAGGTAGCATCTCACTCAAGTTCCGTCTTGCCCACCTGGAGAACTCTTACTCATCCTTCAACACCCAGCTCAAGTGGCACCTCCTCCCTTAAGCACTCCCAGATGCCCACAAGTGGAGCAAATGTCTCTCTCTCTCCAGAACCCTCTTGGCTTTGCACAAAGAAGTGAGAGCACTGACTACCACATGTTGAAGCCAATTCTCCGATCTGCCCTGCACTGCAAACTCCCTGAGGACAAAACCGGACACAGTGGTGCACGGCCAGGGCCGCGTAGGAATTTCCTAAATCTTTGTCCCAATTAAACCTGTGTATCTACAAGGATTGTATCCACAGTGTGTGCATGTGTGTACCTGTGAGCAGGGGCGTGGTCGTCATGGGGGAGGGCGTAGTTCTTGGGACTCATTCCTTAACATAGTTGCCTCATGAATGTCTCAGCTCCTCCTCCTAACTCTGTCCTCGCTGTGAATAAGCGTGACAGTGGGCTCCCTGGTGTTCGGAAGTTGAAAGATTGTTCTGGGGGACGAGGGAGGGGGCGGGGCTGGGAGACACGGATGCATCAACCTCTGTCAGTGTCTCCCTCGCAGCAGCTCGGCCTGGCAGCCCAGGCTTGGGGAGCACACCAGGAGACAACCAGCCCACCTTAGCCAAAGGGACCCTCCTCCTGACTCCCTACACTTCTGCTCTCAGAAAACTCCCTGCACCCTTGCAAAGGTCCTCTGCTGCTCCAACCTACAGCTAGAGCTTGGTGGAAGGGGTACCAAGGAGACCTAGTGTCCTGCCCGGCGAACATTCTGGACAGAGACCTAGGGTGGGATCACAGCTTAATTCCTGTGTAGAAACTCATATCTGGGTTTGACTCCTGGGGGAAGTCAGCTGCACGGGTTGTCTAATCCAAGCTGGGCCCCAAGCTGAGACGCTAAGAAGGCAAGGAGAAGGTCCCCCAGGTGCAGAGACCACTACCTGCTGCCCGAAGGGGCCCACAGCCTGGGTATGATGATAACGGCTCTTGCTTCTACGCGGACCTTTCCAAGGAACCTTCCACACATTGTCCATTCGATAAACATTCATTGAGCCCTACTGTGGCCTTGCATTGTGCCTTGCTAATGACAACACAAATAGGCGCTGTGCTGTCCTTCACACGCTCACTGTCTGGTCCTCAGAGTGACCCTCGTGAAGAGGAAGACAATGAGACTCAGTTTACCTGTTTCTCAATAACATCCAGGGCGAAGGGGTAGAAGCAGGACCTGAGTCCATCTCTCCAGTGACTACAGTCTTCCACTCCCTGTCGCTAGCCTTGTCACCTTCCCCCAATAAGGCTGAAAAAGTTGGGGCAGGTATTAATGTCCCCTCTTAAAGATGAGGGAAACTGACCCTTGTTAAGTATAGGAGACTTTCCAGAGAGCTCACAGAGGCCAGGCGAGAGTGTCAGCCAGGCGCCAGCACCCATGCTACCCAAAAGAGAAAGCTTACCCCCGTGCTGCCCCCAGATCCAAGCTCACCACCGTGCCAACTCTGCCTGGCTTTGCCCTGCACTGCCAGTCTCCCTCCCAGACCCTGCCATGCAGGGTCCACGACAGGTGGAGAAGGTGGAGACAGGCTCTGAGGAATGAGAGGGTCACCCACCATGACTGGTTTGTGAGGCACAGCGCTGGAGCCCAGATGGGCTTCAGAGCAGACCCCAGCCAACACCAGCCCCACGGGGGCCTTCTCCCCTCCCCCACTTCCTCTGCAGGGCAGGAATGACCCAGCATTTGGGCTCCACGACAAGGTCAACAGTTGCCCGAATGCTGTAAGATCCACTCTATTTTCGGTTTTCAGACGGGCCAACACCAACCAGGCCTGTTCCTCTTCCATTCATTTCTACTAACGTGATGTCCGACCGTCTCTAAAATGCTCAGAGCTAAGGACTCTCCCAGTGTCTTGAGACCTACTCAGAGGGTAAAGTGCTCCCCAGAGCAGGATGTGAAGTTCTCCAGACCCTTGAATTCCACCCCCAAATTATAAGAAGGTCCAGTGAGTCCCACGGGACCCCTAAGGTCATGGGTCCTTGCCCCTTGTCCACTGGGGGTTCCCATTCTCCAGGCTAGTCCCACAGGGGTCACCTTCTCTTAGGGCTTAGAAGTTTGGAAACTCTAATGATTCAGAAATTTGACAAGCATAGAAGAAAAACAGTTGTACTAAGAAAACCTGAGCTCAAGCCCCAGCTCTGACCGCTCGTTGAGTGGCCTTGGACAAGTCACCCAGCAGTTCCGGGCATCAGGTCGCCCATTGTTCTCATGAGAGGCCTGGACTTTGTCTCTGAATATGATTCTGGCTTTGGAAATGGTCGGTCTTTAACATGACCAATCTAGAAAAATTATTCTGATGAGGAAGAGTTTGTTTTCCAGGCTCCATGCAGTCATCCGACCCACTCGCGCATTCTCTCTGACGGCACATGGAATTAATCATCCACCCTGGTGCTACTTACAGCTGCAAGAAGAGGAAGACAAGAGCTGACATTTACAGAGCACTTACTATGTGCCAGACCCCCTCTCAGTGTGCTCTCTGTGCACGAACTCGTGCACTCATCCCAAAAGCCGATATGACAGGTGTCATGCCGCCCCTGCCCCCACCCTCCAGTTCACAGATGAGCAACGTGAAGCTCGGAGAAGTAACAGAATGTGCCAAGTGCCTGTGGCTAAAAAGCAGCAGAGCCAGGCTTTGAAGGCGGGTGGCTGTCCCCAGAGCACACACGCTTAATGACCATGCCACATAGTCACAGCAAGACAAACGAGACCCAGGACAGAAGGGAAGATGGGGCTTGTACATAAATTATTCTAATACAAGTTGAAAACGTGTTAAGTGACCAAGAGAGAAACAGATCGCATCCCCAGGGATTTGAGATGAGGGAAGACTGCTTCCAGCTGGAATGAGAGGGAAGTTTTATGGAGGTGACATTTCAGCTGAGCTTTGAAGGCCATGGAGGATTTGGAGCTGTGAAGATTTGGGGAGAGGGAGCAGCTGGCTTCTGGGGACGACAGGCAACAGAGGAAAGAGGCAGATCAGAGGAGAGAACATCAGCCAACTTGTAGAGGGTTGTAATGCCCCTCTACACTGAATGAAGATGCTGGAGAGGCAAGGGTGCTTGGGATGGGAGACGCAGTCAGGACTCAGCTTTGGGAATCCGCAGTCACGTGCAGTCAACAGAAGCAGGAAAGGGGAGAGCCTGGAAGCAGGAACAGAATCTACGCTCGGGGTTCTGGCAGGAGACAGTGCAACTCAAAGAGCTCAGTCAATGAGTGAATAAACCCATTGGTCCTAGAGGGGAGGGTGGGACCAGTGAGGGATAAAAAGGCCCCAGAGATGGGCAGCAGCTTTGTCATCATTAGATGTGCCAGGGCAGGAAATCACATCACTGGACCCTGTGAGAGCAGGACACACAGACCTTTGGGGATCACCAACAGGACATGGCCCAGAACAGGGACGGAGCAAGAAGAAGCCCCATCACATCTTCTCAGGCTTTCTGTGGGCAGTGGGCAGAGCTGTGGGCAAGAAAGTCCCCATGGAGGAGACTGCAGGTGTCAGTTTCTGGGGACACAGAGCAGGGAAGAAGATGAGGGCGGGCAAGGATGATGGGGAGACAAAGAGAGAAGACTCACTAGCCCAGACCAGACTTAGAGCTGTTGTAATGGTTTGGGAGACAGGAAGAGACTGAACCAGGGCAGAAGCAATGGAAAAGGAGGTGTTGGGCACAAATGTGGGGGATCTTCAGGAAGTAGGTGGGCAGCATCTGGCAAGCAGTTATCGTAAGGGCAAAGAAGAGCCTGCGTACCTGCTGCGTGCCAGGTGTACATATAGCAGACTTTCTATGTTAATTTAAACACACACACACACACACACACACACACACACAAGGAAAACCTTGAAATCCACCCATCATGACAAATGATACGCTAGACGGGTTATCACGGAAGGACCTGGGCAGCAGAATCTTCTCCACATTGCAGTCACCAATCACCTGGCACGTAACCCGGGGCATGGATGGGTGTCTCAGGTGAATGACCTTTCCCGGTCTGCAGAGAAGGGGACTGAGGCCCAGGAATTCTAGTGGTTTGGGAAAGGTCATGAAGCAAGACGGCAGCAGAGCCACAAGCAGAAGCTGCCACCGCCTCCCCCCCACACTGGCCCAGCTGCTATGTTATGAAAGATAACAGTCCAGCCAGTTCAGCTGGGGAAATGAGGGGACCCACTTCCGCCATCCTCTGCGTGGGAGGGGCCTCATCCCCTCACACCCACCCTGCTCTATCCAGCGCCTCTGCTGCCAGGGCTCAATGTGAACATATCTTTGGCTTGGAAAAGACACAGGAACTAATCAAGGATGGTGCCTAGCCAGGCGTCCTCCCCAGTGAACCCCAGCTCTGGGTTTCCACAACGCGGTCTCCATTCAGCAGGTTACCGGGGCAGTCGATTACAGTGATGGATCGTGAAAGAAATGATACCACTCAAGGCCTTGTAAAGCAGCTTCATTATCCTGCCACACATTTTTGGCAATTCCTCAAGTCTGGCTTATTTTATGTCTAGTTACGTATCGCCGTGCATATCCCCCATATGTTATGTTTCACATAATAAATACATGGAAAATCTTTCTCTTTTTCCATGAGCTCCTGCCCAGAAACGAACAGATTTCTGGTGTGTGCTTACGCAATAAAGAAGCTGTTGTTTCAGACACTGTGACACTTCATAAGTGAACTTTACGGGCCTCCGTTGCTCTGATGCCGAGGGCTTGAAAGAGGGACCTAGGTTTTTCCGCGTGTTGTTCCTGCTCTGGAAGCAAAGGGCGCTTGTCAGGAGCAATGTCCTGGGATGGCTACAAACCCAGCCAGGGCCTCAGTCTGGGAGACAAAGGGGCTGTCAGACTACTGGAGGGTGACAGGCTGACTCCTGGGGACGAGGCCTGGCTGCACAGTGTTTCCGGGAGCTGTTGTGCTAACAGAAATGCCAGGGTCTTGTGAGCACTGATGGGTCATGGGTGCTTCATCTAACAATCCATATGCACGCATATCATAAGCACCTTCTAGGTGCCCTGGTCTGTTCTAGATGTGAGTCAGAGAGGAAAGAGGTAGCGGGTGGGGAGGAAAACGTCAAAGAGCAGAGATGCGGAGATAGTCGTGATGTGGTTAAGACAGCCAGATTAGGAACCGGATGGCCTGGGTTCAAGGCCAGGCTCCACTACTTACCAGGTGTGGGGTGTTCGACTGGTCACCAAAAACCTCTCTGAACCTACTTACACATCCATGAAGCGAGTGTGCCATGCGACAGCCTCATGGGCTTATTGTGAAAATCACATGAGGTAATCTAAGTCGAGGCTCTGTGTGTCTCTGCGTGTGTGTTCAGAGATTGCCCACTGTGACTAGTATCATTATTCTCACACCATCTACCATGGGGCTGGGCAGTGGCAGGTTGGGAACACAAAGGATATATAAGACAGGGAACAAACGGGAGACAAGTTGGTACTGGACTGTCCTCAGCACAGAAGGGCTGGGCTACTGTGGACTGGACACCATGACAGTTTCCTGGGGGACATGGGACTTGGGCAAAAGGCACAGAAAGATACGGGGAAAGAAAAAAGGGGCAGCATGATCAAAAGTAGGAGGAAAGAGCACAGTGTATTGTGCGAGCATGAAACCAGTTCTCATCCCTTCCTCAAATGCCTATCAAGCCTCTCCTGTGACAAGTTCTTTCCAAGTGCCAGTCAGCCTTGGAGGCGTGGCCACCCCGAGCTCCTTGCTCTCGGCCTCCTGGGTCACGACCCACTCCCCGCTAACTGCAGTCCAGCCACGCTCCGCATCACGACATTTCAGTCAGTACAGCAGGGGTCTGATTAGACGATGATGGAGCTGAACAATTCCTATTGCCTCCTGGTATTGTAGCCCTCGTAACATTGTAGCACAACGCATTACACACAGCTATGAATATAGAATAAGGATATAAAGAAAGAAATATTTTCGTACAGCTGTACAAAGTGTTTGCGTTTTGAAGCTAAGTATTAGCTTAAAAAGTTTTTAAAAGGTCAAAACGTTCAATTTCAAAGTTTATAAAGTAAAAATGCTACAGTAAACGAAGGTTAATTTATTATGGAAGGAAGAAAAAGATTTAAATAAATTCAGCGTAGCCTAAGTGGACAGTGTTTACAAAGTCCACAGCCGTGGACGTCGTGGACTCGGCCTCACGGTCACTCACTCGCTCACTCACTGACTCACCCGGAGCGACTTCCAGCCCTGCAGCCTCCATGCATGGCAAGGGCTGCACGGAGGCCGGCCATGTCTCATTTTTTATACCATAGTTTTCCTGCATCTTTCCTATGTTAGATACTCAGACACTTACCCCGTGTTACAACTGCCCACAGTAGTTTGTAGCCCAGGAACAAGAGGCTACACCACACAGCGAGGTGTGGAGTGGGCGGTGGCACCGAGGTTTATTAAGTTCACGCGGATGTTCGCACGACGCCGAAATCACCGAACGATGCATTTCTCAGCACGTATCGCTGTCTTTAGCGACGCGTGACGTGTACAGTGACCTCTATACTCAAGGAGAGCTTCGCCATGCAGAGGAGCAGGAAGCATCCTGGTCAGGGAAAAGGTCACAGGTGTGGCAGCGACCTGTTCACCTGCCCACGCGATCACGTGAGGGCAGAGGGAGGCCGGGCTGGGCAGATATTCCAAATTAACTGGCCATTCCTACTGTGGGCCCGTAGCCCTGCGGCCACACCCGACACCATAACCCACTGAACGTCAGCTCCATGAGGACAAACACCTCGTCTGCCACGTTCACACATGAGCTGGCACGTCATAGATGCTCAGAGGATATGTGCTGAGTGGAGGAATTACTGGTCCCTGAATCATGCCCTGGCCATTGTCTTCTGTTTGCCCCTCCACGTCCACTCTGGTCCCGTCTCCATCTTACTCTTACCCAGGAGTCTAGTCGGCATGAACCACCTCAGGGGCTCCTCTGCCCTCTGACTGTGCTTGGGTTTTGTAAAAATAATAATAATAATATTTAATAATGATAATAATAATAATATAAGTGGAGCCACTTTAAAATGGAGTCAGAACTTCCATCCCAGGGAACCTGCCTTGCATAGCATATGCCTTAAACCTTCGGAATGTCCGAACAGCAAAATTTTGGTCATCACCATATTCAAAATCTAGATTTCCTCTTATGGCATCTTCGAAGAGTTTTATACTTTATGGTTTAACATTTATATCTATGATCCACGTTGAGTTAGTCATATTAATTTTTTCAACAATTTACCATCAAATTGTCTTTAAAAGACACAACTGGTATTAAAACTACAAAGGCTTATATTTTGGTTATATGTTACCAAACTCTGGTGAGCTTTTGAATAAAAGTCACAGGCGGTACATTCTTCTATTTATGTTCCAATTTCCAAACCTAAGATTTATTTTCCTTAAATTCATTTGTCTGCTTGATTGCAGGGGTTAGTTTGTGAAAAAAAATAAAATGTTCTGCCTTGGGTTGAAGTGTGAGCCGTAAAATCCACCTGCGAGTTTCCCATCAAGAATGGTGTGGCCCTCACAGAGTCTGTTTCCCAGGCTGGCGCTGGTCTCCCTGAGAATGCTCCCCGGTCGTGGAGTCTGGGCTGAGCCAGCCATCAGGCCACAGGCTCCGGGGCCTCCGCAGAGAACTCACTCCAAGGCTTGGGGAGAGCAGGAAAGAAGCTCATGGTAAGCAGCTCATGGTAAGCGGGGGCAGTGCTGTCATATGCGGAGAGAGTGGGGAGTAGCAGGAGTTGAGGGGCCCTCAGATACACTCCCAGGAGACACCGCTGCCCACTCGAGTGCACTCAGCCGGGAAGGTGACCGAGACCTGACAGCCCGGCCTGGGCTCGGCATCCACCCGCCTCTGGGACTAACACCCTGAGCCCAATGTACCCACACTGGGTGCGGCAGCCAAAGCTGCCGTGTGCCAGGCGCTGTGCCAATCCCTGTGCGTATGTTTGTAATGTACAAATATGTCACAGTCTGTGATTCAAGTGTTTAAGAAAGAGGACTTGCTTTGCTTTCTATGACTCGGCCTTATTTGCTCCCCACGCCCGTGGTGAGCAAATCTTAATCTCAGACAACTCGAAGTGGCATGCCATTTCCCCAGAGGATATCTGAGTTCCCCTGGGTGGGAGTGAGGTTGTCATTACAGACAGGGGTTCAAGTGAGACCCCAATGTCATTAGTCCACTTGGTCACCACCGAAGTGCCCTGTGGTCCTGTCTGCATGATCCCTCCGATTTGGGAGGGGGTTGGGGGGTCTCTCCACTCCTTCTGGGCTACTGTTATACCAGGGACCTGCCCCCCTGCTGCTTCCACAGCCTGACGAGGCACAACTCACAATGGGGTTGTTAGGCTGTGACCTTGTCACGCTGTGTGCCCTTTTGCTTCTCTGGGCCTTGCTGCCTCCGCCAAGTTCTGCCCAGAAGGAGAGGCACAGGTGCCCTCTGCTCCCAGACCCCGGACTTCAAGTGGAATATGGCCCTTCCCAGGACCCAGCCATGACACCGTGCTCTCCGCCTGCCTCAGCTCTCCAGCCACCCTCTTCCTTCCTCCAGGGGGACTTTTCTAGTGGGGGTGAGGGTGTTCTTACCAGGATGTTTTTGCCCTAACAGTGTTGCCTTTGCAGTTTCCCCTACAGCCAAGACTTTGCACACAACAGTCAGAAAGAGACTCCTTCTATTTCCCTTTGCCCCTTTCTGTCACATCCTTTCCCTGAGGCAATGAGCCCAGCAGAGCCTGAGTGCAGGAAGGGGAAAAGGGTGGGGAAGGAAGGAAATACAGTGGGGAAAAAATACCAGTTGGTTTTTTTTTAAGTATTCTGTGGCAGATGGTATCTCCCTGAACCACACCACAATGCTGTGACATAAATACTGCCATTATGCTCACTTTATAGATGAGGAAACCACGGTTTAGAAAGAGTAAGCAACGTGCGCAAGGTCTGAGAAGGGGCAGTGCTGTCATCTGAACCCTGGCGCCTGACCTCGCCTGTGCCCCTAACCCTCACACCACACTTCCTGCCATCACTCGTCTGCCTCGGCCGGGCTTCCTGGGCAGTGTGTGGGCAGCTGGTGCGGGGGGGATCATGGGACAGCTGGGTCTCCCCAACTCCTGATGACTCCTGCAGGTCTTGAGGAGGCCCCAGGGTCATGCCAGGTTCAGAGCCCATCCTACTGGTACTAATGCACCAGTTTTCTTAAAGAGCAGATGTTTGATCTGACTGGGACTTCCTGACTTGTTCACGGCCAGTAATCAATACAACAAATATTGGCCGTCATTATTTGTAATCTCCTTTGAGCCTCACGACAACCTAGTGAGAAAGCTATTCTGGGGTTCTCTTCAACAGAGGTGAAATCCCTGGCCCAGGTGGCACTCACACCCCCTGGCTCCCTGCAGGAGCTCTGCCGTGACCCCAGTACAGGGCCCTCAGGACATCCGTCCCTGGCCTGCTCAGTACAGAGAGGCCACCCTTAGGCTGGGGAGTGACATGATGAGTCACGGCCCAGAAGGGGGGTTAGAATCCAGCCCGGCCCCTGTGACACACAGAATGCTGTCCATCCCGGGGAATTCGGTGGCCTGCCCTGCCACAGCCCCACGCTCCCTGTAAGTGCCCCGGCCTGCACTCTGGCTGGAGGCAGATGAGGACGTCAGAAGGGCCAACTACCATCGGCTGGCCCAGCTCACCTGAGGCCCCAGGAGGGCCCCATGCAGGACCACTGGTGTCCTGCCCATGTCCTGGCTGCCTGGTAGCTCAGGTGTGATGTGAGAACACACGGCAGGGCCCTGAATTTCCTTATATAAACCGAAACTCTGCAGACTGGGAGCTGGAGCGCTCAGCGAGAGCAGCACTGAAGGTTGTCTCTGATAAGCAAATGCTTTCTGCTCAGCTTCCCGAGCCTTACAAACAGTCTCAAAGGAGGACACTTCCAGATACTAAGGAGAACAAACAGATTTTAAGTACTCTGACCCAGTTAAAAATGTTCAGTTTGCTTCTGCTGCGATTTTTAAGATGCTAATGACAGCCATTCTTATTCCTTATGGCAGGTCTTTCAGAAGCTTCTCAAGTCTGGTTTGAATATGACATCCAATGCATTTTCTTTCCAAGGACATTCTCTAATGCAGACTAGCCTTCCTTTCAGCAAATATTTATGGAGCTCCTCCAAATTGCCACGCAGGCTAGTGGACTTGGCAGAGGTTTGTTGACCTACCCCTAGGGCTCCAAGGCCCACTATTCATCTGCTGAGAAGACACATGTGGTTCCTGCAGCCCACCGCCTCCAGCCTCTACAGGTCCCATAAAGCTCCAGAATCCCAACCCTCCAGCCAAGAGAGGCAGCAGGGAGGGCTGCCTACTGGTTCTCGAGAACCTGCTGTGGGTGGGGCTGTCATCCAGGTGGCAGCGCACTCGGTCCTGGGCACGGCCCCTGGGGAGGGCCAGGGGTGCCACCTCCTCCAGGTCTTTGAACAATCTTCCACCCATTCCTGTCCCTGGACCAGCAAACCCCTGCCTAACCCCTGCTTTGGTCCCTCTCATATCCTCATGTCCATAGAGCTTTCTTCCCATTTGAAACCCACTAAAGAGCCCTCCATCCATCGCAGGGCGGAGCTCCGACGCTGATTTGGCAAAGCCAGAGGCCAGCTGGAGTCTGGCCTCTCTTACGGGCCTGCCTCCACTCCCCAAGGCTTTACTATGGGCCTCAAGACCCGACTTCACACATCTGGAAGAGGTGCCTCCAGAGTGGTTAGTGGGGCCACATCCAATTGAGGAATCACGGGGATCAACAGGAAGGGACCTAGGGACCTTGGTCAGGGAAGGGGCCATGTGGTACCCAAGGCCCTGAGGCTAAGCCTGGCTGGGCTGGAGCCAGAGGGAATAGCTACTGCCCAAAGCATCTCAGGGCCTCTCTGAGCCTCAGCGTCCTCATCTGTAAATGGGATAAAGTCCGGAACAGTGGGTCAGCCCTAGGGGGTGGAGTCAGATAGGCCTGGATTCAAACCCCAGCTCTGAGTGGTGATCTTGGGTGAGTTCCTTAACCTACTGGAACTGCAGATATATTATCTGTGGAGGGAAAAAGATAACAGTCCTCACCCTCCGTGGCTGTTGACAGCGCTGCAGGAAATGTACATAAAGTACCTGGCATGGAGCAGGGCTTAGCAAGCAGGCTTCATCATCATTACTTCATGGGCCTGTTCTGCGGCCGACGTCCAATGAGATAATGTGACTGTGTGTGCAATGGCTTCGTGAAATACGGTGCACAAATGGTAGCAATTACCACTTACCAGTGTGTCCCCTCTCCCTGGGCCTCCTCCCCCTCCAACTCTCGGTCTAGTTTATTTTTTCTTCTCTGCCTTAACCTCCACTTGGCCTCGCCTCCTCTAGTCTCTTCCCTCTTCTCCCCTTCCCACAGCCTTCAGAGCCGACATCCAACCCCAGTTCCATCTTCCCTCACTCCGGAACCCACAGTGGTTCCCTGCTGTCCCTCATGTAACACCACCTCTTCTTACCAACTGTACCTCATGTCTCTCCCCAAAGCAGAGTGTCCCCCGATGAGCAGCTCTCCTCTCTACTGACCCCTCACCTTCTCGTGGCCTTCTCCCCTTCACTCACTCTGTCCCCCCAGGCTGAAGAGCTCCTCTCAACAGATAGGACCCTACCCACCTTTCAAGACCCAATTAAATTCAATTTCTGAGTCAACAAATATGTTGCCCCGTAGCTGCTCTGGAAGGGTTCTCTCCTTGGGAGAACCAACCTTAAAAATGCAGCCATAATTTTCTAGCTGTGTGACCTTAGGAAACTTGCCTACCTTCTCTGAGCCTACCTCATGAGGTGGTAGGGAGGGTTAAATTAAAGTCGTGGCTTACAGGTTTATAAAATTTCTAGCATAGTGCCTAACGCATAGAAAATGGTTAGTGAATAGTCGCAACTTGTTCTCCCGGTACTTGGGCATATAAAATATAAAATGAAGCCGCACAGACCAGCCGGGAGTGTTAGGCTTTGCCTATGCACTGCATGATCCTTTGGATAAAAATCAATATCCTTTCGCTCATCAAGTGCCTGACCAGGCTTCCAAAGGTCCATGTCTCAGTATCCTCAGAGGCCTAGTCATTCAACACTCATTTATCATCACCCCACCTGGGCAGGGAATTGTGCTAAGCGTGGGGACAGGGTGATGTGTGAGGTTGGCACAGCCAGGACAGGTTCACAGGAGGAGTGAAAAGCAGGTAATAAGGCCCCATGCCAGCCCAGAATAGCAGGGGCACGTCCTGTAGACCGGGACAGCACCCCAGCTTTAGCCACAGGGCCTGCCTAGCCAGGCCTGGGCCTGTTCCTTCTCCAGGCCTCAGATCAGTCCCCCTCCCTGGCTCCCCGCTCAGCCACCCTGGCCTCCCTTCTGTCTGGTCAACAGGGAAAGCTCAGATTCTTCGCACACGCTCTTGTGCACTTCTTCCTTCTGCCCAGGACACACTCGCCAGCCCACACGCCTCCAAAGGTGTAAGAATTCCTCCTAGAGCCAACCTCTGTCCATTTCTGTTGGATGCGCTGCTTTCTGTTAGAAGCCCAGGCTGGGTTTGAATCCAGCTCTCTCATCTGTCAGCCCCTCTGGGACCGCACAAGGAGCAGCATGATGGCATAGGTGAGGGCAGGCAGCACGTGCCAGGAGCCTCAAAACAATCACGGACAGAGGCAGGAACACAGCCCCTTACAGAGGCTGGAAAGGTAGGTGCAAGTCAAATGGCTTTGGGCACCTGGCACAGGCTTTCCGGCATCTCTGACTCTCCTGCCCAGCTCCCTGCTCCCTGCAACCGCACCCCTCTGTTCCCCTCAATTAGATTATGTTAGGAAAGCCCCTTAGAGCTGAGTGCTCTATAATACAAGGCGTTTCTATTAGATCCAGGTTGGGGAAGCTGCAAGGAGACAGACGGGGAGAGGGGCTCGGGGGGTCTGCACCAGCTGAACTGAACAAGGTTTCTCGTGGCCCAGATGCTATTAGTCAAAACTGATGGCTGCTGCCGGCTCCTTGGAGTTACGAGTAACCAGGGAGGGCAGAACTGGCAGAGTTTCGAGTTTGTCGAGTGCTTTGGACTATTTGTCTGGTATTTGTGGTTGGACTAAGCCCAGGGCACGTTCAACGGAGTCACTTCTAAAATTTATTTTTCGGCTCATGTGAATTTCAGGCTGGGGGGGGGGGGCGTCTCCTGGTTCTCACCTATTTATCCTTGTTTGTGATCTGTTCTCGGAGCCCTTTGTGTTGACCCTGAGAAGGAACTGAGCTGTGTCGGCCTCTGTCAGCTAAGGGCTCCACAAGCTGGAAGCAGACCCCAACACCAGGCACCTTGGGGTCTCTGAATGAACGCTCTGTGACCCTCTTCCCAGCTCCCTCCTGTGATGGCCCCTCCCTGGGACATGATGGGGGGGCCCCACGGCCTCATCGTTCTTCTCTCCCTTGACTAGCCTGTGAACATCACTGTGGCTTTTTCGTCACGCTGGTCTGGTTCCCCACTATGGTGCACAGCACGTGGGAGCAGGACGGGGCACATGCATTCAGGTAAACACAGCCACTGATGACGAGCCACTGTAGAGCTTAGTCTGACCTTGGGTCGCTCAGACAGTCAGTCCCTCCTCCAGCGGATCACCACCAAAGCAGGGACAGCCCTGCCAACCTCCCATCCCCCACAAAACCCCCTCGTCACTCCCTCTACCACCCCCCACCCTCCCCTCACCACCACCCCCTCCAAACTCCCACCCTCGAGAAACACTGAAGATACTGATGCGATCAAAAGGAGACCTCTGCCAGGAAAACTTCAAGGAAGAGCAACAGAAACCAGGGATTACAACCTACGAGCAGAGAATCCCTGGGAGATTTTGAGTTCAAATCAGGTCTGCACGGGATGCTCAGGTGTAGCAGCCTCGCCTGTACATGGGATAAGTGCTGTGTCTCATGTTCCACATCCCCCGCAGCCCAAAGGTTGGCAAGCCTGGCCTTATACATCAAGGATCACCCATTCTAAATGTGTCTGGATTTCTAGTAGCCTTTTGTCATCCAAGAAGATCTGTGGAAGTATTCGTGGTGACCCAGAAGGACATTTCCTGTCCACAAGAAGCTCATAGCATCCTGGAAGATACAGAGTAAAAAGTAATGACCACGGGAATAAGCATAAAGGTGAATGAAGGAAAGGTCAGGGGTGCTGTGGGAGGTAGGAAGGAGGGGGTCTGACCTCACCGGGTGTCTGAAAGGGCTTCTCTGAGGAAGTGGCACAGCTGCTGGCCCGAGGCCTCCCCTCTCCTGTCCCCACTGCCCTTGTCTGAATGCACTGCGCCATGTCCTTCCTACAGCCACTGCCTGCTACGAAGACACCCACAACTAAAGAGGGCCTGCGTGCCAGCATCTGGACATCACACTCATCAGACCTCCTGGGATTAACCCACTTAACTTCTGTAAGCCTCAATTTGTTCATCTGTAAAATGGGCCTGCCTCAAACGATTATTATGAGGTTTAAGCAAGACAAGGGCCGTAAAGGGAACATCGGGGATGAAGGGTTTCTGTGGTCTGAGGGCAGTAGATAAAGGCCGGGATGCTTTTCTGTCAGACAGCTCCACTCCCGGACACACTGGCCCCACTCAGGGATATCTCAGACTCAGGAATGACTGAAGTCAAGGGGTGAAGGGATGCTTGGAGGAGCTGGGGAAGGAAGAGAGGAAGGGGTGTGTTCCCGTCCTGGGAGAGGCTTGTCCAGCTTTCCTTCAGCGTGCGGATGACTGGAGACAGCAAGATGGGCGTGACTGGGAGACCGAGGGAACCCAGGCCGACGGACAGGAAGGTGAGAGCTAAGACAGGAGGGAGAGGAGCCAGCCAGGTGGTGGGGCATGCGGGGCCCCTGAGCTTGGCCCTGAGTTAAATATAACCCCAGTCCATTGTTTCCTCAGTAATTGTATTTCGCAGTTTTCCCTCTGGAGAGGCGGCCTAAATGAGGAACTGGCAAAGGCAGGGGCCGCCTGGAAGTTCTAAGAACACAATTGTTTTCATGATGAAAATTAAAATTGTATATTTTCTAAGTTTAAAAAAAGCAAACACTCCAAGGTCATACATTGGCCCCGCGCCTCCTGGAATCCAGGCTTGTTTGCTATTCTTCCTCAAGGTGCCTGAGTCTGGGGGCCCAGAAGTAAGGGTCAGCAGGGGGCCACTGGCTGAGGAAAACACCCAGTGGGACGTTCAAATCCTAAGAAACAGCTCGTCCTGGCCGGCCCAGCCCCTGACAGCTCCCAGGCCCAAGGGAGCCTCCGAGGGCAAACTCAGTGGATGTGTCCAGCTCAGAACTCCCACGCAGGGAGACCCACTCACTACCCCGCTTCAAGGGGAGCCAACCAGCCGAGGAACAAGGCTTGCTGGCCTGAGGTGACCTGGTCGGGGGTGGAAAGGGAGGGGCCTGCACTCGAGGTTCAGGGTCCAGAGCCCCTTCTTCTGAAGCAAGAGTGCTGTGAGGGGGAGCAAAAACCCCTCTAAGTGCACACACAGCTGTGCACTGGCTCCTCGCGCTTCTGTTCTCTCTCTCTCTCTCTCTGCTCCCCCTGACTCTCTGCTTCTGTCTCTTTGTCTCTCTAATTCTCTTGCTCTCCCTCTTACTCTGTTTCTATCTCTGTCTCATTCTCTCTCTTTCCCTCCCTCTCTCTCTGACACACACACACACACACACACACACACACACACACACACACACTTCCTCTTGCTCTCTCTCATATTTTTGCCCCTCAGAGAATCTCTGTGGAATTAAGGTCTTAATCCCATTTGACAGCGAGGTATCACTGAGAGACCAGCTTGGGGTCAGCCAGGCCAAGAATCCAGGGCGTGGGGGTCCCACATGAATGGGGCACTCTACCTCCCCATCAAAGTGGGGCCTGGAGGGGGCTCCTGAGCCCACCTGGTGGGTCCCCATCTCCATGTCTCCCCCTCCCTCAGCTCTCCGTGGCATCGCCCCTTCCCACCAGCCTGTGCTGGCGGGCGGAGTGGGGAGAGTAGCCTCCTTCCCCTCCACTCCCAGCCCCTCTCATCCGTCCGTCCGTCCGTCTGTCCGTCCGTCCGCAGCTGAGGCAGTGCTGGCCTGTGTGCGTACCCTCTCTCTGACACTTTGACAACCTTCCCCACCTCAGCGCCCCAGGGACGATGGCGTAGTGGTCGAACCGGCAGGTGTACGAGGCTGAGTTCCCAGCAACCACAGCTCAGTGTTCCTGCAGGAGTGGCTCCACCAGCCCCTGCTAACCCTGGCCTCCTTTTGGGGGGAGAGAAGGTGAGAGGACACTGGGTGGGATGGGTCCCAGGAACCCCTCCTGGCTCCTAAACATGAACGTTCTCTTCTTTGTGTCAACTGAGCAGCCAGAACATGGAAGGGGTGGTCGGGGAGGCTCTGATGTGAGCCAAGCAGTTGGAGACAAATTTTCAATGTAGAAGAGTATGCATGTAAATAACAATAGCAAACCCTTTTGTAACCTGTTCTACGCAATTTACACACTAACTCATTCAATCCCCGCAATGGCCCTATTATTGCTCCCATTTTACAGATGAGGGAACTAAAGTCTAGAGAGGTTAAATGACTTGCCAAGATCCCAGGATTCAACCTCGGCTGGCTCCAGAGACCGTGTTCCTAGGTACTTGCCCATGCTAGCTCAAGAACAGTATCGTAAATAAACCAAGTACTTTCTAACACTGGGATGGCACAGACAGGGCCAAGTTCACAGGTGTGAAACTGCAGTCCCATCAGGCCCCACGCTGGGCTTCATGTTTTGCACTTGCAGTCTCGAAACTCTGAATAATTGTTTTTAAAGGGCCCTGGCATTTTCATGTTGCACTGGGCTCCGTAAATCAAGTAGCCAGTCCTGGGAATGGAAGCCATGCTAGTCGAGGTCATTCCCAGAAGGGAAAACAGGCTGCTTAGCTCTGCCTGCCCCTCCACTGCTTCCTGGTCACCAAGCCTTGCTTGGTCTTTCTCTAGCTCCCGCTGGCTGTCTCCTGGGGGCCACTTGAACCAAGTCTGCGTCTTTCTTGGAAAAGTGTCAACTTGAGAAACCCCAAATCCTCCACCCCGCTGCCCAGCCCAGAAGCCTATCCTTGAAGGAGTCACTGTGGGCAGAGGGAAGAAATGCTCTGTTTGACCAGGCCTGGTCCCACCTGAACGGCCCAGAGTGAGAGTCGGCAGTCGGGAGGAACAGCTCTGTAAGGAAAGGCAGGGGGAGGGGCATCACAGCTGGTCAGGCCATCATGACGACGGGCATTCGCGCCACATTCGCTCCATGCAGCCTCCATGACCCCTGCAAAGGGGCTGCCCCTCCTCTGGGGCACAGAGCCCTGTACTGCAGCATGACAGACGCACCCATCTGCATCCCCTGCACGGCGTGAGCTTTGCCAGGGGCACCACATCTCATTCATCCGAGTGTCAGTGCACTGCTGAGGCCCTGGCACACAGTTGCCACTCAGCACATATTTGACGGATGAGGCCTTAAATCAAAGGGCTCTGGAGAAGAATGCTTCGGATCATTCTGGAGCACATGCTTCAAGATCCCTCTCAAATGCCAGCTGCTTCAGGGAATGAGAGCCCACATCATTTAGGGCTCTGTGCTGGCAGTAACAACAGCAGCAAAAGCCATCTCCAATGGATTAAATGGAAAAGGATGCATTATCCACATACGGTGGTAAGTTCAGAAGTGGAACACATCGCAGGATTGGTTTGACCCAGTGGCTCAAAAATGTCACCAAGGACCTAGTTTCTTGCTTGCACCTCTCTGCCTTTCACGATAACTTTATCCTAAGGCTGACTTCCTTTGCGGTCTCCACGTAACTTCCAGAATCTCTCCCTACGACATACGTATCTCGTATATCCAGAAAGAGAGCAAGCAAGCATCTGTGTCTCTACAATCCTGAGACACACTCAGGTGGACCACATATCCACCCACCAACAAACAGCTGTGGCCGGGGAATGGAACATGCTCATCGGCTTAAGCACGACAGGCTCCGCTTCTGCCCAAAGCTACCGTGGAGTCCCTTGTGTCCATAGCATAGGGCTCTGTGTGCAGGAGCAGTAGATGCCCGATTACAAACCGGGTCCCATCCGGAAAGCAGAAGGGCAGGCAAAGATGCCCACTGCAGCCTCCCAAACTCTGGTCCCCTCAATTCTGAGCTCCCAAGAATCTGTTCCCTGCTTTATCTCTACAGTAGTCCCCCATTGTTGTGGCAAATATGTTCTCCGACCCCCCGCAGATGCCTGAAACTGCTGATAGCACTGAACCCTATATACACTGTGGCGTTTCCTATACTTTTGCATTTAAAGGAAGCACTTTCCGGCTTCTCTTTGGCGTACCCGAATGGTCAGCATCACCACGCTTGCACTTTGGGGCCACCAGTAAGTAACACAAGCATGGCGACACAGGGACAGTCAGTCTGGTGATCAAGATGGCCACTAAGCGACTGACGGGTGGCAGTGGATACAATGTGTAGACACTGGACAAAGGGCTGGTTCACATCCCGAGCAGGATGGAGCGGACGGCGTGAACAGCATGAGATTTCGTCACGCTACCCAGAACGGCACACAATTTACAATATGAACTGTTTATTTCTGGAATTTTGCATTTAATATTTTCAGACTATAGTTCGCCACAGCTAACAGAAACCTCAAAAAGCAAAACCATGGAAAAGGGGGTTACTGTACACGTGTCCACTAGATTGTAATCAGGTGTTTACCTATTTGTCTGCCACGTTAGACTGTGAGCTTGTTGAAAGCAGGGACCACACCTTATCCACTCCGTGCCCCCCAGGTCTCAGGACCTCACTTAGGGCCGGGTACTCAGCACAAACAGTTTACGTTTGTTCAATGTCAAAGCTTCCCAGAGCAGGACTCTCATGAAATCGATGTCTCCCTGCCCAAAGAGGCCATAACAGCTTCCTGTTTGTTTTACAATAAGTGTGTGTAATCTTCCCCTCACACGATTTCACTTGATCTTTTCCATCCAGAAGGACAGTACCCGTAAGTGCAGGAAGCGGGTCTGTGAGTGCTGTGCTGCCCCTGCTTCCTGCCCAGGCAGAGATGGGAGGGGGCGGCACACAGGTCCTCCCGTCGGCCTGTCCCCCTCGGGGATGGGGGTGGGGGTGGACAGAAACGTGGCTGCGCCCTGGCCCAGTCGTGACATCTCCACACCACAGACATTGGAACATCACAGGAAAGCCAACAGCTCCCAGAGCTCAGCACAGCACAAGCCTGGACTGGGGGCGCCAAGGGGCCTCAGGAAAAGCAGCAGTGCGGATCAAAGCGTTCTTCCTGCTTGGGAGGAAACCGCCGTAGCAGGAGCTCATCACACGCTGCTCTCAGGAGGATTCCATGCCTCCAGACGGGAGGCAGGCTGGTTGGCCAAACAGCCCTGTCTCCTTGGTTATGTTCTTTGTCTAATCCCTGAAGTTCTTATCATGACAGGAGATCTGCAGCTTTGCCCCCACCCCACTGGCCTTGCCAGGCCTGTCCCGGACCCGGGATGGTGGAAAGGACCAGAGTCCAGCTCCCAGCCTCTACCAGCCCATCAAGCAAAGCCTCAAACTACAAGCGAGGACATTCAGTCCCATGTCCAAGGGGAGCTGGTGCTTGTGACAGGCCAATTCCCAGACCTCACGGCACAAAGCAGCTGTGTAAACCTGCCCCTGGGGGTCAAAGCACAAGCAAGCACGAGGAACGGAGCGTGTGCAGCCCCGAGAATCACTCCCGCTCCTGACGCTGACGGCCCCACTGAATGCTCAACACATCTCTGTTTTGCGGCTTGGAAAGTACGGACCAGGCGGCACAGGGGATGTGAGCCCCGAGGGGAGAAGCAAGCAAGGGCCGGCCTGCGGGAGCCCCACAGCTGGAGTTTGAGGAGAGAAAGCTTCGGGAGACCTGGCAGGTGGCCTAGCTCTTCCACACCTCCTTCTAGGCCTTTCCAAGGGCAGGAAGGGCGGGAACTGGGTGAAAGGAGAGGGAAGAGTTTAGCATCTCAGGGTTCAGGCCAGCCCTGGGGACCACAGGGAAGGTCTGTGCTCTAGTCCTGCCTCTCAGTGGCAGTAGAGGCGGGGGATGGGAGGGGAGTCTCCCAACCTTCTCATCTTCCAAAGACCACAGCAGCCACACACAGGGCCTTTGAACGAGGACGAGGGAGACAAAGGGACCTGGTGCCAGTCTATGGTGCAAACCCGCTCGATGCACATCCCTGGGGACTCCTCTGGCTCTAAGGCCCCAGGACTCTAACCATGGCCGGGGCAGAACTCCAGGCTTGAGGGGGCCCTTAGGGGTGAAGTGTGTCGCTAGGTACAACTTCCAAAATTGCAGGTCCCCCCAAGCCACATCCGGGGAGAGCTTGACCCTGGGCAACAACAGAGGGTAGTGAAAGACTCAGGCAGATGCCATGTGGCCAATAGAAGGAAGGTGTATATAACCCTACTTTCTTTGTATTATTTTTATAGATACAGTTGACATGTAACATTATATCCATTTCAGGGGTACAACATCATGATTCGATATTTGTACATATTGCAAAATGATCACCACAAGTCTAGTTACATCCGTCACCATACATCACCACACCAAAAAACAATTCTTTTTTCTTATGATGAAAACTTTTAAATCTACTCTCTTAGCAAGTGTCAAATATACAATGCGGCGTTGGTCAAAACCCATCAAACCCCACTTCTCAAAGCCAGTTTCACTTCTGGGCTTTATGAGGTAACGGTCTGCCGGGGCTGTGGCCTGAGGGGACTAGTTAGAGATACCTAGGGGGTCGGGTATCTCCAGCTCAGCCCCGCCATCCAAGCAGGCCCTGTCCCCACCAGGCCCACATTCAGAAACCCCCACAGCCAGGGCCTGTCAGGGCTCATATTTTTCACGGGAAAATTCTTCGCGTTACCTTGCATTTATCCCCACAGGCTGTTCCCACCCTCAACACACACACACACAGACACACACACACACGCATAAGGAACCCGTTCCTCTGCGGGTTCCTTCCCTCCTTCTTAGTGTGTACACATTCATTTTTAGACTACTTTATGTATTATGTATAAAAATTATATATGTATTTTGACTCTGCCCTGTCCACCTAATATATAACATACAGTTTTTTATGTATAAATATTGTTTGATGGCACCAGCTATTTTAAAAGAGAACAAGTGGAGAAGGCAATGCCTAAGCTCCAAATGATTCTTAGGTGGGATAATTCCAGGCATTGGGGCCTGAAGGCATGGGGTGGAGGATGAGAGACAGAAGCCTGAAAAGGCCAATTCTGCAAAGCCGTAGGCACACAGCACATGACACGCCCAGCGACTGTGGAACAGCAGCTAGCCCTGGTCCCAAGCCGAGGGTCTGCTCTGCCTGCCTTCCCACCCCACCTTCCCTCACAGGCAGAAACACCCAGGGAGAGGCCTGGAAAGTCTCTGGAGAGAAGCCTCTCTGCTCTGACCCCAGAGACACCCTTCAGCACCCATTTGGCTCCAACCATGGGAGAGGAGACACCCGCCCTCCTCAGACGGGCAGATCCCAGATGCAAACAGCTGGAGTGCAAGGGTTCCTTAAAAACAGAAAGCAGAAACCCGGAACCAAAAATTAGGTAAAAGTGAAAACTTATTTAGAATGAGAAAAATCAAAACAAAGGATAAGTTTTCCAAAGCTGACAAATTCCACAAACATCACAAAATCCAGAACAATATTCCAGACCAGCCTCTGGCTTTGCACAGTTCAAACCTCAGTTCCCCTCCCATCCCACCTGCAGTGGGGCCGCTCGCTGTGACCCAGGAGCTGCGCCTCTCTGCCAGGCATGGGCGGCAGGAGGCGTGGAGCCATCCCAGCCCCAGCCCGGCCAGCTGAACCTTGACCATACCTGGAATGCTGCAACCAAGTAAACACCGGTCCTGAAGCCCAAACAGACTCCCCCAACTCAGCATCCCCTTAGCCTCGTGATACCCTTCCCAGCCACTCTGAGGAAGGAGAGGTCAGTGGTCTTAACAGATTGCAGTTCAAGTATTTTATTTACGCAGTTTTTACAAAAACACATGACCATGGGGACACATTGCTAGGGCCCTGGACGGCTCCAGTGCACTAAGGGGCCCACCCCTCTGCCGGGGACCCTTTACTTTGTCTGGCTGACTTTGTCATAGTGTAAATGTCACCTTCTCCTGACCCACAGCCTAAAACAGGGCCTTGCTATTCCCGCTCATAGAGCCATGCCTCCCCCCGCTTAGTGTTTTTCCTGATTGTAGTTTTATTTTTGTTTGTTGTTTCATTGGTGTCTGTCTCTCCCAGAGGGCAGGGACCACATCTGTCTTGACTACTAGGTGTCCCCAAATCTAATACCCAGGAGGCCCGTATCCTGAATGTCCGGGTGAGTAAAAGGGATGCTGCTGTGTGACATTTTGTAGGTGTCGGAACAGAAAGCAACGAGGTGCTGGATGAGCTTCTCCCTCATCTCGCATGGCTGCTGCTTCTCAACGGGAAGGGCTGACGGCCTGCTGAGCCCACACAACACACAAAGACACACAAAACTTAAAACGACAAAAAGGGGGAAAGGATATTAGGGGAATGATGTGGAGTCATCTGTGGAGTAGCAACCCTTTTACAATGTTTATTAAAAATGTGAAAAATATCGGACAAAATAGGAAAACACAAAAGCACTGCTTTTGAACAAATCAGAACGTTCTGGAAGGCCCAAAAGCAATCAAGACAGAAACACAGGATTGAATGGTTTAAGTCCATTATGTCACACATGAAAGACATTGCATTATATGAATATTTCTTAGAAACACAAAATTAGCCTGGAAAATAGATTGGCCAAAGGAATAAGAGAAAAGTAGGGAGGGAAAGAGGGAAGAATATGAGGGACTCATTAAGACGTCACCATTTTTGGCAAAATGAGAAACGTTACCTAAAAAAGGCTGTAACAACTCTCAGCCTGAGCTAAACTGGCCTGTCACACCTGCAGTGTGACAAGTACCTGATGGACAGAACTCTGAGGCCGAGTCCCCGGTGCCGAGCTGGTTTTACGCTGGGGAAGGACAGCGGGCTGCCTGCCCGTCCTCACACCACACCTTAGAAAGGCATCTCGATGGCTCACCTGGCTTGAGGGAGCTCTCGCCTGGAACTGACTCCCAGAGGATGAGTCAGGAGTGCAGGGCTGACACTCCTGCATGTCCCCCAGGCCTGTTACCAAGGCGACAGAGCCCCCTGTGCCATGTACACCAGGAGAGGAAGCTGCTCACAGGTTCCTGGATGCAGAGCAAGCTCTCCTCCTCCGGGGTCTCCCCGCCAGCCCCTCCCAGCCCCATCCCTCTGCCCCCTCCAGGAATGCCCTTTGTCTCCAGCTGTGTCTGTAAGCACCTCTCTGCCCCTCTCTTCTCTAGCCCCCCTTCTTCTGTCTACAGCATATGTTCCCAACCCCCCAATTGATCTATTTGGGGAAAATGGGGGGAAACGACTCTGATTAATCTCCTGCCTTAATTAATTATTGTAATGGCTTTCAACTTGGGGGGAAAGAGGTGCACAATGTGCTTAATATGTTTTCATGTCGACGAACACACGACGAACACATTCTCTACTTGGCAGAGAAAGAAGAGGCCTGTTTGGGGTTTGGCGCTGTGGAGTGATTTATAAAGGGCATTAACACCAGAGAAGTTCTGCTTCCACAGAGTCACAGGTTGGCTTCTGCCGTGATTTGAACTCGTACCTTCACGCTCTTCCTCTCGCCGATGGTCCCCCGTCTCCTCGCCCCACCTTCCCCAGTCCTTCTCCCTCTGTTCATGTCCCTCGTTTTCCCTGCCACATCCCTCTTGCTATCTCCCACCTTCTCTCCAAAGTCATAAGGAGTCTCAGGGGAAACGCCTGCTGAGAAGCTCACAGGGTTGACATCCGTTGGCCACATGCAATGCAGCAAGGGACCTCGAAGGGCATTGTAGGTAGCAAGGTGCGGACCTGAGTGGGCTTTGGTTCCCTGTGGGGACCCCTCAGCTGGCCCTCAGGAGTATCTATAAGAGTGGAGAAGGTTACCAGGAGAACTTAGGTAAACAGGATGCTTTCCCGGACTGAGTGGCCTCCGTAGGGAAGCCCTCTGGAGAGGGCTTCCAGCTCTGCCATCAGTGGGGAAAAGGTCATTTGGGCTGGCAGAAGTTCTGGAAAGAAGGAAGGAGATGAAGCTAAGAAGAGAAACAGTCCTCACTCATTCTTCAGTGAGGTGAGAGTCTCCACAGCAACCTGCCCAGGGCCGAACCAGAGAGGCAGGAGATGCACCGTTGCCATGGAAACCACATCCTAGAAACCCACTGTTATTGGTCCCTGTTTGCCTTTGCAAATGAGGTGTTGAGGATGGGGCTAGACCTGCACAGCCCCTCAGGGGAACTGTGATGGGGAGAGAGTGGGGAAAGGGGGAAGGAGATGAGGTGTGGGTGAGCAGGAGAGAGGGGAGAGGAGATGCACAGGAGGAGAGAGGGGGAGAAGGAAGGTGGAGGGAAGAGAGGAAGCTTCCAGGAACCTGCCAGCCTCTCATGGGGATCCTGAGCTCTCTGGACTCTGCCCAGCAGAGAAGGAAGTGCCCTGTGCACTAAGTATAAGCATATGGCGTGAGCTGAGTGAGGGGAAGAGGCCGGAGCTGGAGCCCAGGCTGAACCTCATGCCAGTTGGAGCCGAGGCACCCACCCGTCCTGGTTGCTTTTATTCCATCATTATTCAAGATGCATAAATGGCGCATACCCTGGGGTACCTGTTCACCAACCACAGAACAACCTCACAAAGAGTCTGGAACCAGAGGAACCCAATTTGGGGCCTCCAGTCCCTCCTTTGCCTCAGGGGGCCCAAGCACATGGGTTCCAGTGGGAAGGTGATTGCAAGTGGGCCTCAAAGCTGGCCTCTTGCCCTAATTACTCCCAGACACAGGTTTTCAGTTCCCTTTTTCTGGGAGCAAAGTGGCCACTGGGTGCCTAGCGCCACCTTCTGGTGACCACTGGAAGCAAGGCAGCAGTGACCAGACTTGGCTGGTCCTAGAGTAGCCTGCATCGCTGAGACTCCGGGACTAGAAGCCAGCTGTCAAACTGGTACCTTCCTCAAAGCCACCTCGGATGGCCTGTGGGCCAGATGAACTCTTCAGTCACATGAGACAAAGGACACATTCAGGGTGTGATCTTTGTAAGTCAGCTCCCTCTCTGGGCTTCTGTGTCCCATCTGTTCAATGAAGGTTTGGACTAAATTACCGCTCAGGGCTCTTTACAGCTTGAATAGTCTGATTCCTTGACTCAAGGCAGAATTTCGTTTGTACCTGGTGTGTTTTGTTGAGTCTGAGGGGCCCCAGTGTCTCTCAGTACTGCCCCTTGGGCTCGGGGCTCTGTAAGCCCCTTGTGATTTAAGGGCAGCCGGGCTAAGAAGGGCACAGAGCTTCCCCATCACCTTCCCTTTGGCAGATGGACCCCACTGAGAAGGAGGCAGAAGCTTAGGCACCAGCACACACAGCACCCACTGCAAGACATGCCCCGGCCCCCACAGCTCCACCTGCCTCCCCTCTGCAGTCTGCAAAGGCTCCTGGAAATCTGTCAGAGGCGGAGAGCTGGGGAACCGGCGCTCTCCCAATCGACGCTGGTGCCTCTACCTCTGAACACAGATGTTTCCTCCATTCTCTGCAGGGGAGATGCCACTTTGGGACACGGTGCTCACACATACAGCTTCCCGAGCATCTGTAAATGCAGCCGTGACAGCAGAGCTGTCTGCTGGCAGCCAAGAGGGCCAGGGACGTAGGAGGGAAAGTCTGGAAGAGATCACGGGGCACCCTGCTGGCCCAGAAAGGCAGAAAGTAAGTTCAGATCCCAGCTTTCCCACTTAGTAGTTCCATGGCCTTGTGCTGTTTTCCCATTGGCTATTTGGACATAATAGCAGTATTCCCCTCTCAGGTCATGGTGAGGATTAAATGAGAGAATGAATAAAAAGCCCTCGGCACAGGGACTGGCCAACATTCATCATTACAGACTCAATTCAGAACACTCTGAATTTGGGTCAGGCCAACTCGGGCTCATCATAATGTTAAGTACATGTATAAAGTGTCCTTCCCATCGATAACTATTCGTGGAGCACCTACTATGTGCCATGCATTAATGCTGGGCAGGGCTAGAGCAACAAAGAAGAGAGATATGATGCCAGACTTCCTGGAGCTTCTAGTCTGGTGAGAGGCAAGGGAGAGTGGTGGATGGACAAATAATGACACAAAGAATGAATTGCTCTCCATACGGAATGGGAAGAAAGGTGTGTCTTCCTCCTCCATACTGATGTGAATGAGGACATGATGGCTGGAGCTTAGCAGCCATTGTGGACCATGAGGCAGAGCTACTGGATAAGCGGGGCCTGCATGCTTGATAACTTTGTGAAGGTGCCCAACTGACCCCCTCCCCCTGTATTGTCTACTTATGACTTCTTTCTCATTTTCTTGAGGGAAGATGACTTTTTTTCTTCTTTAAGAACAGTATGTTTTCATTTCTTTCTGTCCTTGTCCTCAAAAAGCTCTGAACCACTGGACTAGAGTTAGTAATAAATGTGCTGCCTCCGCCTTAGGCTGCAAGGACATTGGGGCAGAGGGAGTACAGTGCCCATCCCAGGGCTTTCCTCAGAGGGGGGAGTCTCTTTGTAGCTGTCAGCAGAATTCATTTAGTTGAATGGGAAGCAGCTGACAGACGCACAAAACTCATTGGACAGATAAATCAAAGTGGATGTAAATCTGGGCAAGAAGCCTGAACCACTTCGAGAGATGTCTGAGGACAGAGCTAAACGGTGGGACAGAGAAACTCAGCGGCCAGGGACAGGATCCAGCGGAAGAAGAGCTGAAGGACTTGGATGCAGGGAGAGAACTGCCCTCCACATCAAAGTACTTGGGGGTGTCAGAGGGCTCCTCGGGGATGGCTTCCACTTGATCCTGGCCTCAAGGGAAGACCTGAGACGTGGGCAGCAGAGAGACCTGGGTTTAAAACCTGCTGTGCCACTTACTAGCTGGGTGAGTTTAGGTGGGTTGCCTGGCTTCTCTCAGTTTCAGTTTACCCATAAAACAATTCAAATAAATGAAATAATATGAATGAAATCTCCACACACTGCCTGGCACAGGGCAGGCACCCAATCAATTGTAATAATGGCCAACAATCGATCGGGCGCCATGGTGGATGGCTATTCATGTGGCCCCATGACCCCAGACTCCTGGCGTTCATGCTTTTCTGGGATTGCCTCCCCTTGCGTGTGGACAGGACCCGTGACTTGCTTCTAACCAACAAAATGTGGCGAAAGTGACAGGATGCCACTCCAGCGATTACATTACGTAAGACTCATTCTTGCTAGTGGACTTGCACTAGAATCTCTCTCCATATGCCTCCTCGTGTAATTCACTCAATAATCCCTAAGCTCTGACTGAGGCCCAGGCCTTTGTCAGGGGGCTGGACGTGCAAATCAGAGTCAAGTAGATTCCCGCCCTGCAGGAAGGCTGGCCCAGTCTCCAGGCTGGTACCTGCCCAGCAGGTTTTAAAGCTGCCCACCCAGGTCAATCTGTCCTGCAGCAGGGGTGGAGAACCCTTGTCATAGGAAAAGGAACACTTTATCCAAACCACCTGTGGTTGTCTTGTCCCTTCCCTTGCTGATAGCATCTGGATTTTAGTCACTTCATCAGAAGAAGGAAGTTTCTCAGGATTATCTGAGCTCAAAGTTGCAAAAGAAACACCCTCCCCTACACCGCTGAGAGCGCTAGCACAGGCCAGCGCCTGTGAGGGAAATTTCTCTACTGTAGTATCCTGGTGAGTGGCCACATTGGAATTTTTTTCAGTATTGTTTTTTTTCCCTTGGAATTTCAAAAGCAAATTACATTTTGAATGTTTTTGGCTTGGGACAGCCAATTTTCACCAAGAAGCACTGCAAGAAGCGGTCTAATACAAACCATCATCCATGACACAATGCTAAGCACTTATACATGTCTTCCATTTGGACTGCACAACCGCCCTCCACAGCACCTTATCCCCATTTTACAGATGAGGAAACTGAGGCAGGGTAAGTAACTTGCCCAAAGGCATACAACTAGCAAGTGGGAGGTCTGTCTGACTCCCCTGCTCCTTGCCTCATGAAAAAGACAAAGGACACCGTGTCTAATGACACCAGGTCACAATACCACATTTATCAAAGAAAACTCAGCCACATGAACGTATAATGCTGGCAGGCACTTCACTGGGCAGGGCTGCGCTAGACATACCACCCAACCTAGAACGCCCAGCCTTAGAATGAGAGCGAGCCCCTCCCACTGGGGCCGTTTCACGGGAGTACAGTAAGCCTGGACTAGAAACTACCCAGGTGTGAGACTGCTCATTCTGTCTCCTACGCTGCAAGCTCAAGCTTCAACACAGGCCCCAATGCCCTAGGTGACTGAGCCTCTTCTAGGCAGTCCCCCAGCCCTAGGGCTTCCAGACCGGATCTGCTACCTACCAGCTGTGCAACCACAGCGAGTGGCTTTTAAATTCTCCAAGCCTCAGGCTGACCAGCTCTGAAAAGGGAAAGACGCCTATTTTTCTGTGGGGGAGGATGAAATGAGACAAGGCTCTTAGCATTGAGCTTAGCCCTGCACAAGACCACAGTACATTCATTCCAATGGAATCGCATGCTTACTCCACCAGAAACCTGAGTTTTGCTATCACCGAAATAGAAGGTCATTGTAAGTCTGGGCTGGTTGAAGTGAGCACTCACCTGAGGCAGGAGGGAGGATGATTTGATGAAGGGTCCAGGTTTGTGTACGGAGGTCATGCTCCTGCACAGATCGTCCACCAGGTGGCGCCATGGTACAGCATTCAAAGCCCTTCAGGCCAGCACAGATTGCTGGGGTCTCCAGGGTCTTCCTGCACAAAGAGAATGGGAATTCATCAGCCACGTCAGAGCTAAGGAAAGCCGAGGTGCTGTCACTCTTCATAGTTTTCCTCAATCGCCTTAATCTAGATCTTCATCAAAAACATAGTGGGATGGCGGGTGGAGGGACAGCGACCCTGGCAATGCCGAGGCAAGTCCACAGCAAAGTCCGTTAAGCACCTACTATGGGCAAGGCTCTGTGGCGGGTATCGTCTAGATTTAGAGCTCATTGGGGCCTTCAAGAAAATCCAGCCTTGCTCCTTTGTTTTCCAGAAAGAAAGGGCTGTTTGCCATGGGGTGCAGCACGACTCAGGGGGACCGGTTTCAGGAGAGGCCACCACACCTCCTCGCTGAGCCAGGTGAAGACGGGACCCTAGTGCCTGTACAGGGAACCCAGAAAATCAGTCACGTGTGACTTCCGAGGCTATTTCTGCTCAACTTCTCCTGGCACACAGGAGACACTCTCTGAATGTTTGCTGAACTGACTTAGGACCTAGGAGTAAGTGTAAACCAGCCAAGGAGCTTCCCCCTCAGGCATGGAGAGGGGAGGCATGTTTGTCAGGATCCGGTTATTCCAGAGGAAAAGCCTCACGGAGTAGTTCCTGGTCAGTGCTCAAAGGACTTGGGGGTCAATTCCTGTGGTATGGTGACCCCGCTGAGGGCAGAACAGTCAACAACTCATCCCAATATCAAAACAGTACAGAAGGAAGACGCTCTCTGTACTGATAAGAAATGTGTCCAGGATAGACGGTTAAATAAAAAAGCCAGAGCATAAAATTGTCTAATTTTCCATCATTTGTATAAAAAAGAAGGCAAAATTAGTATATTATTCGCGTTTGCTCATATTTACATAAATTCTGGAAGGATTTAAAAGACACTAAGAATAGTAGTTATAGGGTGGGGGGGATGGATCGGGGGATGGATGGATGGACGGATGGATGGGGACAGGTAGGGTTTCCTGGCAGGAATTCCTTCCCGCCCATTCTCGGCAATTTTTTTTCGCTTTCCCATTCCCGAATCCCGAGAAAAGCTGGTTGGGAAATTGGGAATATCAGCTCCTTGAACCCAGTAATACCCACAATGGGAAATAAACGTACTACTTACAATGTATCCCTTAGACATTTTCCCTACTTATCGCTATCTAAAGTTACATTGTGTTACAATGTTACACGCCACCAGACATGCGTGCAACACCAGAATCAGATATCACATGACCAGCTTATTTTAGCTCTTGTAAATCGAGCACATTTGATCACAGAGAACAGAAAAGTTTGTATTTATACAGAGACATATTTGTTTTCACAACCCAGGATTTGACTACAAAGTCATCTTCAGGTGAACTAAGGAAATCTAAAGTAGTTTACCTTAAAATGACATTGTAGTCAAATCCTGGGTTGTGAAAATAAATATTTCTCTGTGTAAATACAAACTGTTTTCTGTTCTCCACGATGAATCATTTCCATAAAGTGACGGCCAATACTACCAACCACATTCGATCAGTTTGTTTGCAGCTGACAATTGTGATATATGTGCGTGTTCTTGGCTCTCTCAGCTGCTGTGGGTCAGTCAGTCTATTTAAAAACAAATTGCACTGCTAGTATTTTATTCCAATATTACAAAAATTTCCAATCTCATATCATAATGTTTTGTGGCACATTTTAGCTATAAATATCCACTGCACAATAGGTCTTAATTTTTTTCTTAATGTTTTTAAAGGAAATAAAATTGGAATTCGTTAAACGTAGAAAAAGATCTTGTGTCTCTCACAAAGTACTTGAGCAAGATTAGTTGTCTATGTGAGATGGAAGAGGATGAATTTTTGGCCTTGTCAAGTAAGAATGAAATTGCACGATTGGCAAAGACATTAATGGAAAGACTTTTTAAAGGAACATTTACAGCAGAAGAAGTTCCAAGACAAGAAATAAAGGATGTCCTTACAGAGAGTTCTGACATTAAATCAGAATCTGATCTGAAGTGTGAATTGACTAAAGCAATATCAATTTCAACATCAAAGCCTAGCCCTATGCATGCAGACAAAATATTTGCTTCTCTAAGGAAGGAAATGAGCTTATATGAAGCAACGCATACTCTCACTCCCAGCTTGAAGATGCTTTTAGATGCACTCATAACAATTCGACCAACGTCTACAGAAAGTGAAAGAAATGTTTCCACATCAAGTATATTTGTTACAAAGTGAAGATCACGATTGTCTGATCGGGCAATTAATGCTCTATGTTTCTTAAAGTTTCATTTTAAAAATGACAAATAAAAACTGTTTGAAGTATTTTTTTAAATTTTCAAACGAATAATATTTGAATTTGTTTTCTGTTAATGTTTAATTTAATAAATAAAATATTTAAATGAGATTGGGAATGTTAACACATTGTATGATGTATGTAAAAACTCACTGTACACTATAAGGTTTGGTTAAATAAAGTTTGTGTTAATTACGTTGTTTATATTTTGAGAAAATCTGAAATATAACAGAAACCTAGCCAAAATGATACCCTAGTGATCCCTGTGTACCGCTCAGGGCAAGAGATGCACTAGTCATGAAATGTGAAATTCCCCTCAACCTCCATTTAGGAAATTTTATTTACTTGAGTTTTGCATTGACCTTTTACATATAGGAGTGTCTCGATACCTCTGAAAGACTGAGTCGGGGCCATGAACCCCGGTTGTCCTACCTTCTCTACAGTTTTTCTGTTTATTAACATTTACTGCTACAGCCATTATTACAGATGATCAACAAAAATTAAATAAAAAAGATTATTTTGGGAATTCTTAAGAATTCTCGGGAAATACGATTTCCCGTTCTTGAGTCCCAAAGGTTCCAAAATGTTGGAAATTTAGAATCCCTAGGGACAGGGGAGGGAGCAAGACTTTCTTCCGTGGACATGTGCATACTACTTGATCTTTGAACCATGCAAATGTATTACCTGCCCAGCTCTGAATTTTAAAACAGCTTACCCAAGATCATACAAAATATTTCCCACATTGGTGAGATGCTTTCAGCTGGTGGGGTGTAAAAGGCTTGGGGTGGTGTGCAAAGTGAATGTACCAATGCACAAACACAGCACTGAATCATACGGTGAGCAAGACACTTCTTCCTCTTTCGTTTCTCTTCAGTCTTCTGAACTCATCAAGGAGCATGTCTCTGCGAGATGCTAGTGGGATGCTAACACCTCTCTAACTCCTGGTATACTGCCTTTCTAACAAAGAAAGCAGGCATCAAGCTTAGAGCCTTGGCCAACAGCAGTGGCTGGCTAAAATGGAATCCTGTTCTTTTCTCTGAATTTACTCATACTAATTATCTACTATGAATGGCAAGTGAGGCTGGCTTTCCATGTACAAGAGTCATACGAAGCTAACTTCTCCAGATAGGTTTAAGTAAAATGTGAGTTTCTCTAAAGAAATACATTATGTAAACCCTAACGCCATTGCTTGTGACCATGGTATTAGCAAGTGCTGCCCTTGTGCCAGAAACTGCTAAGAGCTTCCCAGGAGTTAGGCTACTCCCCGTTCCCGCCCCCGTGGGTGCAGATGAGGACGTGGAGGCGCAGGGAGAGCGTGGGCTGTGCCCCAAGGTCACTGGGTAACTGGAGGTGGAGCTGGGAATTTGAACCCAGGCGTTTGGCCTCCCACAGCACGCACCCCCTCCACACGCACCCCCAAGGGACCCAAGCCGGTGGCCTGGTGAATGTAGACCCGCCTCCCCCTGCTGGCAAGGCTCAGGCTTCATTCCGGGCAGTGTTCTCTTCTTCCTCCCAATCTCTGGCTCCCTAAAGACAAATGGTGTCACCTCTCTCTCCACCCTCAAACCAGAGTCACACACACACACACACACACACACACACACACACACACACAACACCCTCTGCAATTCCACCCAAGCACTCAGTCTCCGGGAACTTTCTCTCCCTGCACTTTTGGGCCCTGGGCAGTGGCACCAGGAGGCCTGAGCTTTGCTTCTCCCACTGCCACGCCTGCTGCACAGGCTGCAGGCTTCCCTCTCCATCTAGTGTTGGCAGCAAAGCCCTCTGCTGCCCCCCCCACCCCCCACCATTGCTGCACAGCCCCTCGGGGCCCCCGTGCAAGATAACTGGATTTCTCCCCTTGTCAGTTTGCAATGAAAATGTCATGTGTTCAAGAATGCAAGGAGGAGGGCTTTGCCCCCACTCAGTGCCTGCAGCCTAGAACTGGGACGCTATAGAGGCCACCTAGCCCCGAGGCTGCAGCCAGCACCCTCACAGCGTCCCTGTGCCCTCGGCCCTCACAGAGCTGATCTGGTGGTCACAGTGGGTCCCAGCAGGCAGGAAGGCCTGTCCCCTCCCTGCCTCTCTCTTCTCTGAATGAGCCTGGGTGACTCCCCTCCTCTCTGGGCCACCAGCACCCTCTGCACAGTCAAGGTCCAAACGACCCCCATCCCCCCTGCCATCAAAAACACCTGGAGGGCTTTCCAAGAGGCAGGCGCCAGGTACACCCCTCAGCACGTCTGAGAAAGGCTACAGGGAGGCCTGGGAGCTGCACCTGTACAAGCCTGTGGGTGACTCTGACCAGCAGCCAGAGGAGTGGCTGTGCAGTCTTAACAGTGTCAGTCACACCGCAAAGCCACCCTGTCCTGACTCCCGAGACCAGCAACAAGCCTCTCCACGTCCAGGACCACACAGAAGCAGCTGCGTTTCTTCTCTAACAGCTGGGGAGGGGGTGACACTGGTCTTAAATGCCTAGTACTACCCACCAGGGGTCCGACGTGCCCAGGATATTGTGGCCACTCAGGCTGAAGTCCACAGCATGCGAGCGTCTGTGCAGGAGGTGCCAGGGCTAGGGTGGCCCCTCCTTCCCATGTCCTCTGCCCATCTCTGTCACCCACCATGCCAAGAGTGGTCCCCAAGGCTCCGGGAGGCAGGAGGGGTGCAGATCATCTCCCCTTCTTAGAGATGAGGAACAGGGCTTGAAAAGCCAAGCAAACCGTCAGAGATCGTGGACCCACAAAGCAGGGCACGGCCTGCAAACAGCCTCCTTGAGGGCCCAGCCGGCCAGGGTGGGGTAACGCCAGATCAGGTGTCTGAGGGCAGAGGCTGTGCCACGACACCAAGGCTTCTTCCTCAACTCACTGAGCTCAAGTCCCCAGTTAGGGAGCCCAACACCCTGCTTCCGCCAAAAGACCAAGTGTGGCCCCAGTCGCAGGGAGAGGGGCAGCCGAGAGAGGGCTCCTTGGGGAGCTGGCAGCACTGGAGCCTCTGTTTCGCCCGATCTCAGGCTTGGTGTCTCTTCTGTGGAGATGGAAATGTTACCCCCACCTGCAAGCTCAAAGAGCAAAGAGCTTGGAACTTATAGGAGGAAGGGCCCAGGGGCTTGGCAGTCCAGGAGATGGAGTAGGAACAGTCAAACCCGGCAGCTCTACTTACCCGGAAGCTCCAACCAGGGAGTCAAAATAACTCCATGGAAGGGAGGGGCTCTCCTTTCCAGCCCCCCAGAGGCATCGAGGCCTGGTGGGATCCAGCTGTGGCTCACGTTGGGTGGTGTGGGTAGGGGCAGCTCTCCCTGAGGCAGCCAGGCTGCAAATCCAACCTGACAGGGAGACACAGGGCTTTGAGGATTAGCCCTGGAGATTAACAGAAACCTCCCCAGAAATCTGCCCTCAAGGCAGCCCAGTCTGGGGGGTCCTGTCACATAGCTGGCCGGGGGGTGGGGGGTAGGGACCCAGGCAGAGGAGGTCCCACCCTCCTCAGTCGCCTCCAGCTAGGACACCCACTGGGCGAGGTGGCCCTCAGCCTCACTCAGAGGCCCACAGGGTCTGCATCAGGCCGCTGGAGTGAAGAGCTGCCACCTGATCACGCCCCACTGGCACCGGGATCCCACAGTGTGCAGGGGAGCCCTCTGAGGGCGTTCGCACAGGAGGCAGGGAGCTTACAGCGCTCACAGGCTGCACAACCCCGGGGGCCTTCCCTCCACACGCTGCCTCGGCCTGCAGGCCAGGCCGTCCCACAACTTTCAGACCCTGGACTTCGAGAAGTGGAGCAGAGCAGAGGGTAGCAAACTCTGCCAGAGCCCGAGGGGCACAAGGAAGGTAGGTTGAGGAAAGAACGGTCAAGAGGTGGGTCCCTGGGGATTGTGTCATTTATGATGGAGCTCACCCAACAAAGAGGGCACAACACAGCGCTTCTTTCTCAACTTCTGCTGAGCCCCAATCGCTTCCGCTGGTGGCCAGGTCTCTGGGGAGGCCGCCTCTGCCCCAGTGTGGCCACTGCTGCCTGGGGCTCATCCTGCCTCCTAGTGCCTGCTGGAACGTGAGGCACAGGCCCTTCTCCCCACGCCCATGTGTCCTAGTCAAAAATCCAGGGAGGAAAGGACCCTCAGGTCTCCTCAAAGGGCTTGGAATTGGGGGCTAGAAACTGCATTCTAGAAAAGACAGTCCTCAGCCCTGAATTTCTGGACTCAGATTCATTCATATGTTGGGGGTCCAC